>NC_089837.1:293770540-294420540 GCF_035609145.1 Eleutherodactylus coqui
CCTATTTATGACATATTCAATGCCCGTGCCAAATTTCAAGTTTCTATGTGAGAAAATTACATTCCGTACGCAAAATTTGGACGCTAACTCTTTTGCGCATAGAATTGAATAATCGAGTTGGGACCAATTAACTTTTCCTATTTATGACATAATCAATGCTCATGCCAAATTTCAAGTTTCTATGACATCGGGAAGTGAGAAAATTAGATTCCGTACGTAAAATTTGGATGCTAATTCTTTTGCGCATAGAATTGAATAATCGAGTTGGGACCCATTAACTTTTCCTATTTATGACATAATCAATGCTCGTGCCAAATTTCAAGTTTCTATGACATTGGGAGGTGAGAAAATTAGATTCCGTACGTAAAATTTGGACGCTTATTCTTTGGCGCTTAGAATTGAATAATCGAGTTGGGACACATAAACTTTTCCTATTTCTGACATAATCAATGCTCTTGCCAAATTTCAAGTGTATATGACATTGGGAGGTGAGAAAATTAGATTCCGTACGTAAAATTTGAACGCTAATTCTTTGGCGCTTAGAATTGAATAATCGAGTTGGGACCCATTAACTTTTCCTATTTATGACATAATCAATGCTCGGGCCAAATTTCAAGTTTCTACGATATCGGGAAGTGAGAGAATTAGTGGCAATGATGGAAATCGAACGATCTACGTGGGGGGGGGGTCGTAACTGTCGACGACGCACGCACGCGCGCCATTTATCGTAGCATAAATGTACTATGCCCATAATCTTCCCAGGAGTGTACTAAACAACTTCCCAAAGTTTCATGGCGATCGGATGAATGGTGTAGTAGCGCATAAAGGACAAACAGACACGCAGACATTCAATTTTATATATATAGATGACTAGTTGATATACCCGGCTTCTCCCGAGTTAATTTGGTACTGGTGTTTATCTGGTGTTCACACGGAAATCTTATGAAGTCGTGGTTACTTTAGAGATACCGGAAAAACATATGTTTACCATTTTGCGTAGTTCTCTGTGTTACCCAGGAAACACCACGGGAGGTAACCATGCGACGTTTCCTTTATATAAAATGACATCAGGAAGTGAGAGAATTAGATTCCATACGTAAAATGTGGACGCTAATTCTTTTGCGCTTAGAATTGAACAATCAAGGTAGGACCCATTAGCTTTTCCTATTTATGACATAATCAATGCTCGTGCCAAATTTCACATTTCTATGCCCCCGGAAAGTGAGAAAATTAGATTCCGTACATAAAATTTGGACGCTAATTCTTTTGTGCTAGAATTGAATATTCGAGTTAGGACCAATTAGCTTTTCCTATTTATGACATAATCAATGCGCGTGCCAAATTTCACGTTTCTATGACACTGGAAAGTGAGAAAAATACATTCCATACGTAAAATTTTGACACTAATTCTTTTGCGCATAGAATTGAATAATCGAGTTAGGACCCATTAGCTTTTCCTATTTATGACATAATCAATGCCTGTGCCAAATTTTAAGTTTCTATGTGAGAAAATTACATTCCGTATGTAAAATTTGGACGCTAATTCTTTTGCGCATAGAATTGAATAATGGAGTTGGGACCCATTAGCTTTTCCTATTTATGACATAATCAATGCTCGTGCCAAATTTCACATTTCTATGACACCGGAAAGTGAGAAAATTACATTCCGTACGTAAAATTTGGACGCTAATTCTTTTGCGCTAGAATTGAATATTCGAGTTAGGACCAATTAGCTTTTCCTATTTATGACATAATCAATGCGCGTGCCAAATTTCACGTTTCTATGACAGTGGAAAGTGAGAAAAATACATTCCGTACGTAAAATTTTGACGCTAATTATTTTGCGCATAGAATTGAATAATCGAGTTGGGACCCATTAGGTTTTCCTGTTTATGACATAATCAATGCTCCTGCCAAATTTCACGTTTCTATGACACTGGAAAGTGAGAAAAATACATTCCGTACATAAAATTTTGACGCTAATTATTTTGCGCATAGAATTGAATAATCGAGTTGGGACCCATTAGCATTTCCTATTTATGACATAATCAATGCTCGTGCCAAATTTCAAGTTTCTATGACATTGGGAAGCGAGAAAATTAGATTCCGTACGTAAAATTTGGACGCTAATTCTTTTGCACTTAGAATTGAATAATCGAGTTGGGAGCCATTACCTTTTCCTATTTATGACATAATCAATGTTTGTGCCAAATTTCAAGTCTCCATGACATTGGGAAGCGAGAAAATTAGATTCCGTACGTAAAATTTGGACACTAATTCTTTTGCGCTTAGAATTGAATAATCGAGTTGGGACCCATTAGTTTTTCCTATTTATGACATAATCAATGCTCATGCCAAATTTAAATTTTCTATGACATCGGGAAGTGAGAGAATTAGATTACGTATTTAAATTTTGGACGCTAATTCTTTTGTGCTAGAATTAAATAATCGAGTTAGGACCCATTAGCTTTTCCTATTTATTACATAATCAATGCTCGTGGCAAATTTCAAGTTTCTATGACATCAGGAAGTGGGAGAATTAGATTCCGTACGTAAAATTTGGACGCTAGTTCTTTTGCGCTAGACTTAAATAATCGAGTTGGGACCAATTAGCTTTACCTATTTATGACACAATCAATGCTTGTGCCATATTTTAAGTTTCTTTGACATTGGGAAGTGAGAGAATTAGATTACGTATGTTAAATTTGGGCGCTAAGTCTTTTGCACTTAGAATTGAATAATCGAGTTAGGACCTATTAAATTTTCCTATTTATGACATAATCTATGACACCGGGAAGTGAGAGAATTAGATTCTGTACATAAAATTTGGACGCTAGTTCTTTCGCGCTAGAATTGAATAATCGAGTTGGGACCCATTAGCTTTTCCCATTTTGGACATAATCTATGCTTGTGCCAAATTTCAAGTTTCTACGATATCAGGAAGTTGGAGAATTAGTGGCGAGTCAGTGAGTCAGTCAGTGAGTCAGTGAGGGCTTTCGTCTATATATATACATAGATCAGTGGTGGCGAACCTATGGCACGCGTGCCAGAGGCGGCACTCAGAGCCCTCCCTGTTGGCATGCGCCGCCATCGGACGCTCACCACTTGTGAATACCAGAAAGGGGCCATGGCTGCCCGCTATTGTATTTTTTCGCCACCGGAAGTTAGGGATGGCGACATAATACAGGAGTTTGACATGTTCTAACACCTCCAGCTTCCGATAGAGAGCAGCGCCGGCTGCAGGAGACGGAGCACCGGCGGCATGAGCACATACACTGCCAGCAGAGGCCGGAGGGAGCGGCGGCAGCAGCAGCTGGAGAGCAGGACACAGAGTGGCTGCAGCACAGACTGTGGGGCTGTTGTGGGGTGTTACTATTACTCTGGGGACTGCTGTGGTGTGTCATTATTACTCTGGGGGCCTCAGCGGGATGTCACTACTACGCTGGGGGCCTTAGCGGGATGTCACTACTACGCTGGGTGGTGTCACTATTACCGCCGGAGTATGTTTACATGTGGCAGAAATGGGCAGGGCTGTTTCAAAATAGACAGGGTGCAGATTTTGACTGCTTTTTGGATGCGGAAATGCTGCACAATTTTCCACAGAAATTTCTGCTGAGGACATTCTGCAGTATTTCCAAAAAGGAGTTAAAATCTGCACACTGTCTATTGTGAAGCAGCTCAGTCCCTTTTAGAACGACGGGCTAAAATCATACATCATGATAAACCTCGCCCCCTGACGTGTTGGCACTTTGCGATAAATACGTGGGTTTTGGGTTGCAGTTTGGGCACTTGGTCTCTAAAAGGTTCGCCATCACTGATATAAATATTACATTTTTTTTTCAAGGTCAAATGATGTAACCTTAGACTTTGAATATCTAAAAAAGTGTTCATTTTTTTGAGGTGGGGCATGAAGTATGTGATACAGGTAATTGCAGTCTCTCCTTGATGCAAGTTTCATTTTGAGATGTCTGGGAACAGACATAAAACAACTGTGAATAGTATATGTCATGGTCAATGAATGAGGAAATTACTATATTACAGAATAAAATATAATGCTTTATACAAATTCAAGGATAAGTTGCAAATGAGCGCCTTCTCCTCAGGAATGCTTCCTCTGTACTGTGGGAGTCTGTAGCTGTCAGTATTTAGGTTTGCCCAGTTGCAGTATGTGGATCAACCTAAGGCTATGTTCATACGTAGTGGACAAGCAGCAGAAAAGTCTGGAGCATTTCTGTATCAAAAACCGAGCCAAAATCCATACCATTGGTTTCAGCTGTAGATCTGCCACTCCTCTTACTACACAGAGCCCTCACTGCAGCGTACATCCCTTACCCGGCAACCGCTACCTGGTCTCTCAGAATGTTCAACATGTCTGGCAAATGAGGGGACACATATGATAAGTTGAGCATTAGAATGTAGAAAACTGATCAAAACCTCCAGTAACGTTGCTTTCACATTTGTGATACAACCTAACCACCAAGCATCATTATAGAGGCACAAAACCTTTTATGTCTTCCAAAGACAAGGTTTCAATATTTGTTTCCTGCACTTCACCAGTTATCTCTGTAGAAAACCTCTTCATTATGAAGCCATTCCTTGTCCCAGGTATGAAAGCATGAAATCTGTCTTCTTCATGTTATTTGTGTAGCACCTTCTCATTCTCCATTATTTCTTCTTGACATACATATATGATGTTCATATTCTTGCTATATTGTCTTTTCCCCAAGAAACGGTCAGTAAAAAATGCATTTTAAACTTGTATAGAGATGGACAGCGCCTAAATGGGTCTGATGTAGACACAAAGAGAATACCTTCGTCCTCTTATAATCCACCGAAGTAGGAGAGCAGCATATGCATGAAGAAAGAAAACTCCCCCAAAATACTAGATGACGGGGGTAAAACACTGTTAGAGATTTTGCCGTGCGATCACATAAGAGAACAAACTGGTAGTCAGGGTACTCACTCTGGAAGAGAGAGGTTCCCTAATGTGGGTACAGAGGGGAATGCCTCCACCCTTAGGGTCCCAGATGGCCTGTAAATCCCCAGAAGATCTCCGTTTGTGGAAGTATGCGATCTCACCCGGAGGAAGTAAAATCTTCTTTAATCCACAGTAACAAAGTACACGGATGAACACAGGTAGTCAGAGAATAAGGAGATGGATGCAACACATTTCACCTCATGACAAGGCGTCCCCTTCTAGTAATCCAACCAATGGAGAGAAAGAGCTTTTGGCAGCTAAAATTAAGGACTGAACAGGGCTAAAGAGAACTTGCCATGGAGGAGGCCATTTAGTGGCAAAACGCGTTGCATCCATCTCCTTATCCCCCTTGGAAGGGACTACCCGTGTTCATCTATGTACTTTGTTACTGTGTATTAGAGAAGATTTTACTTCTTCCGGGTGAGATCGCATAATTCCACAAAGGGAGATCTTCTAGGGATTTACAGGCCATCTGGGACCCTAAGGGTGGAGGTATTCCACTCTGTACCCACATTGGGGAACCTCCCCCTTCCAGAGTGAGTACCCTGACTACCAGTTTGTTCTCTTAAATGAGCGCATGGCAAAATCCTCTAACTGCATTGTAAACTTGTATGAGCTGCTAGGCTTTGCACAGTTCCATCAAGTCCATCACATGAATTCCAGTGATTGGCTGCAGTCATCACATGTCCTGGTCAGCAGCTACCAGGAAAAACACTGGTTAAGAAGCAATTTTAAGTGGTGGGACAACGACTTTAATATTTTTTTAATCCTGCTTCTAAATTTCGAATTTTTTTCTCATGCTTGCAACCTTGCTATATGAATCCGGTGTATCACTGAGGGCAAAAATGTTATATTTGTGAGTTACTTTATGTCCTCTTCCAGCATATTGAATTTCATGAAAATCTGAGACACTTGGGTTAGATACTGGGTTAATGTAAACTCAAAAAGAATTTTCAGGCTTTCAGTGGTGCTTTGTTTACAGGATGAAATACCGCAGCATGCTGCTTTATTTCATCCTCTTTTCTAGTGGAAATCAGTGATAGAGGTTCATAACAGAACCTTAGATTCTGATGTGAATGAGTCCTTGCTTCAGGCTCCTCTGCTCCATTTAGATAGACCTTATGCTTCCCTCCCGCCTGTGTCTGAGATCAGAATAGATTAGTCTCTATAAAGGTCTAGCGCACAACACAGCTTTAATCTACAAGTAAATAAGCAGTCTGTGTTTCACAGAATCAAGAGGTGCAACTTTGCTAATAGAAAAGCTACATAAAATTGTGTGTGGTGGGGAGGGGGGTGCAGCTCAGCAGTGATTAGGAATATACAAAACTAGGTGATATACCCGTCTTTGTCCAAGTTAATTTGATACAGGTGTTTACGTTTTGTTCGCACAGAAGATTTTATGAAGTCAAGGCTACTTTAGAGTAACCGAGGAATAAAATATGTATACATATAGAGGAGTGTTAGATTCTCCTCAGGCTGCATGTACCAATGTCCCTCTGCAGAATGTGCCACCCCTCCCACTCTCCTGATTTAGGACCTGAAGAATGCTCGTGCCAAATTTCACACTTGAGCAACACCAGAAGTTACATTACATAGGGGTGCACTTACGTTTGCAATTAGCATTGAATAATCAAGTTGTAACCCCGTTACTTTTCCTATTTAGGACCTTAATCTTCCTATTTCGGACCTAAAGAATGCTTGTTCCAAATTTCATGTTTTTACGACACCGGGAAGTTACATTACATAGGGGTGCACTTACTTTTGCACTTAGCATTGAATAATCAAGTTGTGACCCATTTACTTTTTCTATTTAGGACCTAAAGAATGGTCGTGGCAAATTTCATGTTTGTGCGACATCAGTAAGTTGGAGAATTAGATTTGGTACATTACATAGGGGTGCTAATACTTTTGCACTTAGCATTGAATAATCGAGTTGTGAATCCTTTACTTTTCCTATTTAGGACCTAAAGAATAGTCGTGCCAGATTTCATGTTTGTACAACAGCGAGAAGTTAGAGAATTAGTGGCGAGTGAGTGAGTCAGTGAGGGCTTTCACCTTTATACATATAGATATTTACAGCTTTTACTAAATAGTACTACACTGTTCTGCATCGATTCCTGATGTAGACTGAGAAATCTGTCATTTATTTCTTTAGAAAGGTGTGCAGGGGGATGGTGGGTTTGCTATTGGGGGGGGGGGGGAGCGTGATGTTAACCTTTTAATGTACTCCATTTGTGACACTTTCATCCTTATGCACCTGTAAATAAATTGAATCAATGTTTGTGACAACAACAAGACAAATATCTGTCATCTATCTATCTATCCATCCATCCATCCATCCATCATTCTTTGCTCATAATGAGGTAATTTAAGACCGGTAATTTAAACACCAATCTTAATAATCTTTCTGCCGCTGCATAATTTACCTTATACTCTTCATGTATCAGGCACATACATCTCAGCTCCTCCATGCGCCTATGCAGAACTGTATGCCAAATCTGATCTGACAAACATTTCAGGCATAATTTATGCCAGTTTCTGGTTTAAATTATATATTAATTTATGTATAATAAAGCCCCCTCCTGACAAGCCACACCGCCTTTTAAAAAACTTTGCAGACAGCAAAACGTTGCAAATTTTTGCTCAAATGTCCATTCGTGCAAAAATGTGTGACTTTTTAACTTCAGAAACTGCCGTTAAAGGCTTTATGACTCTTCCCTGTTGTTTTCACTTAGGATTCTTTTAATTCATGTCTGGGCTTAAGTGAATATCCTGTAGTGTGTTTTTTTTAAACAAGCAGTGAACAAGCATTACTTATGTTCTGAAACTTATACTTCCTTAAATTACACCACAAAAATAAATGTTATAGCCAAGAACAATGAGGAATTAGAAATGCACACGGCTGAACAAAGGAAATATTATTCTTTTATGTATACATCAATTCAAAACTCAACTGTGCCCCGAGCAGTGTCACCCTGAGTTCAGTAGTTGTTACAACTCTTTCCATCATAACAGAGTGATTATCAGTTCATTTTCTCTATAATTGTACTATATCACATCTAATCCTAACTTCTTCACCTTTACAAAGAAGATATTTCATTATATATACATTTTTCTTCCCGATCATATATGGTATGGTTTTGTAAAATAAGGCGGCTGCACACATGTAAGGGCTCCTGCACATCTGAGTTTTTCTTGCATGTTTTTTTTCACGCAATAGCGCAGCATTCTTTTAATGAGATTGTCAATGAGACCTTCTAATGTTAAAAACGCATCGCACAAAAATTGCAAAGCACCAACTTGCGATGCATTTTTAACATTAGAAAGTCCTACTGACAATCGCTTGAAAAAAACGTGCAAGAAAACCGCATGTGTGCAAGAGCCCTAAAAACACTTTTTCTTGCACACGAGTGGAAATCAATTGCCATTTTCCACTCGCGGAGGAAAAATCTCATCATGTTCTAATTTTGTGCAGGCTGTGCACTGACAGCTTCCATTGAAGTCAGGGGAAGCCATCTGACCTGCAACCCTTCCGAAACTGATATTGCAGATAGGTCGCTAGGCGATGACGTGGGAAAAGCTGGTGTTTAAAAAAACCTGTACTGCGCATGTCTGATGGTGAGTCGTGTGGACCATCCACAGTACAGAAAAGAAGAAGACATGAGAGGTACGCGTGGATTCCGGCCAGGCACAGGGTCGGATTCCGCTGGCATGTGGAATCCGACCCGGTCATGTGCAGCCGGCTTTAGTTAAGCAGTGTGCAATATACACATATATCTAAGGCCATATGCACATGGGCATATTTTCATTGCAGAATGTGGAGTGGGCTTCTGCCTCCGGATTCTGCAGCAAATACTACCCATAAACATGCTATGGAAAATCTCTTTTCAATGTCCACGAGCGGCAATGTAAGGCGTCCGTTCCACCGCCCTTCTGCACCGTGTGCATTCAGCCTAACAGTAAACATATATTCAAAACTGCTTTTATAGCTAGAATGACAAGTAACAAAAATAAGAGAAACCTTTGTTGCAAGAATTTTAAATGTCATATTTGCCAGAAATATCTTTTTTAGACACTGCCCCACAAATTGTGCTATGAAGACCAGGAAGAGGTAAGTATATGGGTCTTAGCAGGAGCGCTAGTACTATAGGGCTTCTGTGGGGTGTGATTACTATTGCTGGGGATACTGTGGGGGTCACTAATATTGCTGGGGATACTGTGGGGGTCATTACTATTGCTGGGGCTACTGTTGGGAGTCACTACTATGGTAAGGGCTACTGTGGGGGGTCACTACTATTGCTGGGGATACTGTGGCGGTTCACTATTATTGCTGGGGATACTATGGGGAGTCCGTATTATTGCTTGGGATTCTGTGGGGGGGGGGGGGTCACTATTACTGCTGGGGCTACTGTGGGGAGTCACTATTATTGCTGGGGATACTGTAGGGGGTCACTATTATTGCTGGGGATACTATGGGGAGTCCGTATTACTGCTTGCGATACTGTGGGGGGGATCACTATTACTGCTGGGGCTACTGTGGGGGGTCACTATTATTGCTGGGGATAATGTGTGGGTCACTAATATTGCTTGGGATACTGTGGGAGCGCACTATTACTGCTGGGGATTCTGTGGGGAGTCACTATTATTGCTGGGGATACTGTCGGGGGTCACTATTATTGCTTGGGATTCTGTGTGTGTGTGGGGGGGGTCACTATTACTGCTGGCGCTACTGTGGGGGTGATACTATTATTGCTGGGGATACTGTGGGGGGTCACTATTATTGCTGTGGATACTGTGGGAGGGCCACTATTACTGCTGGGGCTACTGTGGGGTGTCACTATTATTGCTGGGGCTTCTGTAGTGGAGCGCTTACACTACTGTGGCCACTGTGGGGCATCACTATTATTGCTGGGGCTGGTATAGGGGACAATATTACTACTGAGGCTACTCTGCATGTGGCAGCATATCTCAAGCTGACGTAGGGTGTGCTTACACATGGCAGAAATGCTGCGTAATATCCACAGCGCAAATTTCCGCAGCTAAAAAAACTGTCAAAATCTGTACCATTGGTGCAGATTTTGATTAAAAATCAGCTGCAGATGTGCAGCGGTGCTCCCCCTCACCTTTTCTGAGGGTTTCTCACTGTCAAAGCTCCGCAGCTTCCGATTCCTAGTGGCCTGGTCAGGTGCAACACCGCTGGTCATGTGATGCCGCTACAGGCTGCTGGGAACTGAAAGCCAGGGAGCACTGACAGCGGGAAGCCTTTGGATGAGGTGAGGGGGAACGCCACATGGTATGAAATCAGCTGGGGATATGCTTTCCAGTCAAAATCCGCACCAATGATACGTACTTTGACTGTGTTTTGGATGCAGAAGTCCTGCAGAATTTGCTCCCTGTCTTTTTTTTTAACTGCCTTGTACCTTTTATTATGACGGAGGTAAACTCATACGTTGTTATAAGCCTCGCCCCTGAGCACACCCCTATGTCCCACTTTCAACCTGGAAAATCTGGTCACCTTAGCCTACGTAAAAAGGACATTATAACAAAGCCATGATGCACTGCTGGATCTGTTGTTTTGAAAGATGCTGCTTAGCTGCTGTGATGGCATGGTGGTGAAATACAGAGGTGGAGGTATGTTTTATGCAGCAAAAATAAACTTTTCTGAACCATCAAAACTATTCACAGTATACATTGTTTACATTATCCAGCATAACACCTCTTGAGTTTTCCAAATGGGCAGTAGCAAGGCACATGTAGACGTGGTCCTTCTCCATATATGTCCAATATGTACAAAATTTGGAAACTTACGTCTCAGTAGTTCTGATACATATACATACAGGGCTCTATCAATACTTTCTAGTACTGACTCTTATAGTGGTAGCTGCTGGGATCCTGCATCCAGCCTTCTTTGATCAATGCTGTCTGGAAGCTCGTTAGCTACACACACTTAAGGCCCATTTACACGCAACGATTATTGCTCAAAATTCGTAAAAAAGATGGCATATGAGCGATAATCATTGTGTGTCAATGATACTCTCGTGCATTTTTCACCTGAACAATGATTTTTAGGTGAGTTTAAAAACCATCGTTCAGAACGCACACTGACCAGCCCATGACAGCCCATGTAAGAACAAAGGAGCTGATTGCAGAGCTCAGACCACCTGCTGAGTTCTGCAAGCAGCTCCCGAAGGCTCATTTTCACGCAAATGAAGCTGATAAAGTTTTAATGGGCATTATTGCCCCTTAGTACTTTATGCAAAATAATCACTTAAACTGTCAATCTTTCAATTGTTTGAAAGATTGTCTTTGCGTGTAAATGAGCCTTTAGAAAATACCATATATATAGCAGACGGCATGCACATCCCTGACAGCATTTCAGCACATAATAAATGCATGGAAGCCTTCTCTCAAATTCATGACTTGTGATTTACTTTTGTTTAATTATTCAGCCTAGAATCTTGGAACCAAGCATCAGAAGTCCGACAGCAGTGCATGAAAGTCTGGTTGAGTATATGGCTCTCTGCGGTTTTATCCCAATATCACATGTAACTACAAAATTAGCAATGCTCTTTACTTCTATTATTCAACTTGATGCACTAACGTAATAAACATATTACACTACATTATCAAACTACTAACGACCACTTGTCTGTTATATGTATGTATGTGTGTGGGAGCTTCTCATGCTCCGCCCATGATGAGATCATTGCTCTCCTCCATCGTGATGTCATCACAGGTTCTACAACATATATAAAACACATAGCCTGACCAACAGAACAGCAAAGAGGAAGGGGAGGACAAAAATACCAAAATGAGAATACAACTAAACCATCATTATCTCAGTCACAAGTCAGCGGTCCTGACACAAGACACCAACCTACCGCCACCACAGAGATCTGATGGGTTGAAGGACCTGCAGGGATGGCACTACTGTGGGAGGAGTAATTGTTCAGTTTGGTCGAAAGTACTGTATACTGGATAAGCCGACAACAGCCACCAGAAAGTATGATGACGTCACCATTATGTGAACACCTGTGTGGGTGAAGTCAGGGATCACATGACCAGGAACTGATCACTGTATCCAGGAGTCTGCTGAGCTGGTGATGTCTGGAAATCAGCATGGATGTGCCATGTAGTAGAGCTGTGTGTGTGATGTGTGGGGATCATAATAGATGCACCATGTAGCACAGCTGTGTGGCGCATTGCGCCACCAGAAACACTTAATGCAAGGCCTTGCACTAAATATTGTGCTACAATTACTTTGCTAGCGCTAACCCTTTTAAATCCATAAATTGCAAGACCCCCCACCCTAATCAGAGATGTTTTCGACTTGCTCTGTCCCGGGCGTTACTCACTGTCGCATACTTTGTATCTTTAGATCTTCAGTGTTGTTTCCAGCAGTCTATCACTATCATTTATGTCTCCTGGGAATAGCAACTCATCCTATATAGGTGATACTTTATGTAATGACTTTTTGGAAAAATTGTATTCAATAGTTTTACAAAATTCTCTTTTTTTCTTGTATCTTTTGATGTGGTATCTTTGTATAATGGTCTGGAGGTGGTCTCTGAAGGGCTGGCCAGCACAGGATGTAGCCTGCTGCATGCACAATTTGTCATCTTTGGGTACAATTTCTTCTTGTAGTGGAGAAGGGCAGTGAGGAAGTCCAATGTGGCATCTACATATGTTAACATCTATATGGCCTCCTTTGAGGACAGATTTGTGTACACACCATCTTTTTTGGGCGCATCATCTGCTGGCGGTGCTACATTGATTATATCTTTTTAATTGAACAGGTAAATTTGAATATTTGAATAGTTTCTATGAGATGTTGAATAGTTGTGTGGAGGGTATACATTTTACTGTGGTAGCATCTAGAGAGTCATTACAGTTTTTAGACACAAATGTGTATGTGGAAGATGGTAAATAGAAAACTGATTTGTTTGTCAAGTCAACGGACTGTAATAGCCTCCTGCACTTTGAAAGTCATCACCAAAAGCATATGCTTGATTCCTTACCATGGAGTCAGCTGGTTGGGTTTAGTTGAATTGTCACTAAAGAGATTTGTTTTGACAAAAGGGTAAATCAGATGTGTAAAAAATTTGAGCAGAGGGCCCCCGGAAAAATCATTAGAAAAATCTAAGAAAAGAATTAGGAGGAATGGATCTGCCCCTGAACCTCGTGTTAAAGATACTGTGCCTTTGTTTCTAGATTTTCGGACGTAAGAAACAATCTTGGGAGGATTATTCAAGTGGAAGGGCCAATACTAGGTAAGGGTTGTCCAAATCTGCAAGAATTTCAAAATCCTCCTAGAATGGCTTATAGAAGCCGACATAACCTATAAACGGTCCATTTAAACATATTTCACAACAATGAAGAAAGGTAACTTCCATTGTTTAAATTGTTCTAATTGTGTGAATACCTTCCTCCATCCAAATACTGGTGAAGTATATAGAATTGGATCACTCTATACATATAGACCAAATTATGTTGTCTACACGTTAGAGTGTCCATATAGCATGATGTATGCTGGTAAGAAGACCACAGAAATCTGTGAATGAACAAACATACATAAAAATATAATTAGGAGGAACATTATCGATTTACCGGTCTGCAGACATTTTTTAGAGGCCAGTCATTCCATTAGCTAGCTAAGATATAGCGTGATTGGCCAATGAAGCAACTCTTCAGAGAGGAGGTGATCGTGAAAAAGGATGTTGGGGAAAACTGAATTGAAATGGATTCATACCTTGGACATTGTACCCTAAGGTTTGGTTTGAATGTGGTATTCAACTTGAGTGGTGTATAGTTTTGTAGGTAGAGATGGTTGATATGTTTACCCTTATAAGGGTTTTACCAGCTTAGTGAGCAAGCCAGCTTTGCGCCTTAATGACCAAGCCAAATTTTGGAAATCTGGCATGTGTCACTTTGACACAAAATAACTCTGTTAAGGTTTTGCATATCCAAGTGATTTTGACATTGTATTTTTTGCCACATATTGTACTTCATTTAGATAGAATTTGTATATATTTATTAAAAGCGCCAAAATTGGGAAAAATTTGGAAAAAAAGTGTAATTTTTTCACATTTTAATTGCAATATCTAAAATATGTGCCAACATACTATACAAATTTTTGATAAGATATATATTTCCATCTATTTACTTTATTCTGGACACCCATTGGAAAAACTATAGTTTTTTTTTATCCATTATTTGGAGACCTACAAATTTAACATTAGTTATTAACATTTTGAGGAACATTTTGTTTTCCTACACCAAGCCAAGATTGCAAAGGCTCATAGGTGTCAGAATGATAGATACCCCAACAAATGACCCCATTTTAATAACTACACCCCTTAATGTATTCACTGAGAGTTGCCAGGAGTATTTTGACCCTACAGTTTCTTTTCAGGAGCTAATGCAACTTAGAGGAGAAAAAATAAAATTATATATTTTTGAAAATTTGTAATTTTGAAGGCATTTTTTTTTCTATATTGCACATTAAAATGAGGATTTACACCACAAAACAGATATCACTGTTTCACCTGTGTTCAGAAACATACATGTTGTGGCTCTGATCTTATGTCTATATGCACAACAGGGCCCAAATCGAAAGGAGTAGCTAGTGGTTTTCAAAAGAGAGATTTTGCTTGAAGGAGTTTTAAGCCCCATAGCACACTTGTAGAGCCCTTGAGCCTCCAAAACGCTAGAGAACCCTCATAAATGACCCCATTTTGAAAACTAGACCCCTTAATTAATTATTTTATGGGTGTATGGCGTTTTTGAATTAATCTTTGCAAAGCAGAAGGAAAAACGTAAGATTTTTATTTCTTTTGGCAATTGTGTCATTTCATATATGAATGAAGACTTGTACCCCAAAATGGATATCCCTGTTTGCCCTGTGTTCAGAAACATACCCATTGTGGCCCCAATCTACGTACTGAATACAGGGCTAGGCCTGTAATGGAGGGAGCACCCATTGGATTTCAGGGCACAGCTGAATAAATTTCAGGCCCAGTTGCTCACTCGTGCAGAAAAAATATAGAATCCCTATAAATAATCCCCCCACCCTTTTTGCATTCCCTAAATGCAAGATAATAGTAATAATGTAAACTGGGATGTATTTCCAAAAATAGAGGTAATTACGGAGGCCAAGTTGGGATGGGCACACGGGACAATAAAATCTGGTATCTCTCCTCCTCCCATGCTTGCTGTAAACCCAACACTTTTTTTTTTGGGGGGGGGGGTATTTCTTGACCTCAGCGGCAGTGATATGATGTAAAATGTAGGGCTCTGTGAGGTTTGGTAAGTTTGCTGAGGTGGGGTGGTCTTACATAGAAGACGTTCAACAAGCTGTTTCTGGGACTGCACAGAAATCGAGCGTTCCTGGAGACTTTTGAATAATACCGGGCTCACACAGCCATGTGTGGAATCCGCTTGCTGAGGCCCACAGCAGATCCCAGCTGTGAGCTCGGTTGTGGCCCTGCCTATGGCCGTGTAATGTACTGTGCATAACTGCGTACTTACACAGGAGGTCATGTGCAGTACACCTTTTTTTGTTTGTATTTCCTGCACCGTTGCTTAGCAATTACCTGGGTACCAGCAGCCCATACACAATGTAGTTGGTATGGGCTGCGGGTATATCCGCAACCATAAAGTACAATGGGCTCTATGTAACGGATATCAGCGGTAAAATAGAACATGCTGCGTTCTGTTTTCTGCAAGCAGTTTATGTAACTCGCTAATGTGAGTGGAAATGTGTAATCCAATGCATTTGATTGATCCGCGTATTATTGCAAATCAAATGCATGCAGAATCCTTATTTTCTATCCGGTCGTAGAGTGCTACTTTTTTATCATGTGACCAGGGACCGCTCAACAAGGCCACAGGTCACTGCTCCAGGCTCTCGGTGACCTTTGGTAGCCAGGAGCAAAGAGATTTTAAATTTCCCAGGCCCTCTCTGGTTCCTGCACATGTGTCTGGCATTTTGTAGGCAGGCACATGCGCAGAAGCCGGGGAAGGTCGGTGGAGAAGAATCTCGTTGGGGTTCCAATGTGGAGGTAAGAAGTTTTATCTCCTCTCACCGATCGTATAGGTGAGGGAAGATGAAACTCCAACTTTTTAAAAAACTTTTACCTGATCACTATTATCTATTGGATAGAAAAACAGTGAGGACAGCGCCCCTCTAACGGATATCCAAAAAAACCAAACAATATGGTGAAGTAAAAATTGGAGATGACTTACCCGGTGTAGGTGGAGGGTGCTTCCCATAAGGGGCAAACCCTTCCACTCCACACCTCCAAGTCCTGGTCGGCACGTAGAATCAAAGGACGAGTGTCAGCAGAATCCAATGAAACAACGAATGTACTCCTTCAATGACACCCCGTGGAAACGGGGAGGAGCGTGCCCAAGTTTGTTGTACCCCCAAAAACAAGGGGATGCAACTCCTCAAGAGGAATACAAGTGGAAAGATGTACAAAAATATCTCAGGCGCTCTAAAGGAACATTCATATCTGGATGTAAATGCAGGAAATTCCTGCTAAATTTATTCAAAAATAAATAAAACCATGGCACAAAAAAACAAAATGCCAATAACAAATTATGCAAATATGCAACGCGTTTCGTCGCCCCTATGGCGACTTTCTCAAGCATAAACCTTATCTATTGGATAACGGCGATCATGTGACCAGGAACAAATACCGCAGCCCCCCATGACATCTCTAGGCTCTCGGCTTCTTTGGTAGCCAGGAGCAGGGAGATTTAAAATTTCCTGGGCATTCCTTGACTTTTGCGCATGCAGCTGCCATTTTGCTGACGGGCACATGCGCCAGAGCTGGGAAAGGTCCGTGGATAAAGATCCTATTGGGGGACAAATCCAGGGACCTTAGATATGTAATTTTATCTCCCCTCACGGATATGATCCATAAGGGGAGATGAAATTTTTACTTTTTAATTTTTTTTTACCCTTTTTAACTTTATATGATCACTGTTATCCAATAGAAAATGGTGATCATGTGACCAGGAATCGAATACAGCGGTCCCTGGTGACACCTCCCCGCACTTGGCTATCTCTGACAGTCGAATGCAGGGGGATTTTAAATTTGCTGTGCTCTCCGGCCTTTTGTGAATGCGAAGCCGGTAGCAAGTCCAGATCACTGCGGGACATTGTGGAGGATAAAGGTGAGTATTTTCAGCTGCCCTCATGGATCCGATCCAGAAGGGCAGCTGAAACATTTACTTTTTAAAAACTTTTCTGTGATCTTGGCCCAGGGACCACTCACAGCGATCCCTAGTGACATCTCCAGCCCCCAGCTACCTTCAGTATCGCCGATCCCATGACGGGTGGGTGGGGCCTTTCTGTGGCCCCCTATCACAGCTCTAGGTTGTTGGCTACCTCCGGTAACCTACAACATGGAGCTGTCACGTCCAGAGCCTGCAGGGCTTTAATCCCAAGAGGGAGCATGTTTTTACATCACTGGGGATTAAATCCCACTTAGGCAGGATGTAAAAACACTATGGGGTGGTCACTAAGGGGTTAATATTATAATTATTGTATATGAA
Organism: Eleutherodactylus coqui; assembly: GCF_035609145.1. Classification (NCBI taxonomy): domain Eukaryota; kingdom Metazoa; phylum Chordata; class Amphibia; order Anura; family Eleutherodactylidae; genus Eleutherodactylus; species Eleutherodactylus coqui. The sequence goes on from NC_089837.1 coordinate 293,788,080, forward strand.
TATTGGAAAATTGTATCTTTTTCAAGCTGGTCATCTGAATGATAGGACTTCCCCCCCTCTTCGCTCCAGACATTTTGGGAAACCCCTTTCTCTCCTCCCCCATTTTTATATAAATGTGGATGTGCATTGCATTTTTGGTATACTAAGTAAACTGGCCATTAGCTTCTTGTAGGATGCAGACATTTAAATGCAATATTAAATACCACATCGTCTGTTAACAATCACAGAAAAATGGCCGTTACTTACTGACTGAGAAGTGCATATAGATGCATCCTCCTCTCACCATGCAGGTAGCTGACTACCAAATGGAGGAGCCAATAACACCTGTGCAGGACACCGATAAAACAACCACTCGCACTGCCTCATGCAGACCAGCAACCTATTATTAAACGCCATGATAATTCGGCGGGTTGCCCTGCATATCCATCAGTGAACCACATTGCTACTGCCACCCTGGGCACCCTGTATCCACTATGTGTGGGAGTTTACACCAAGCATCCACCCCCCTCATTATCAAGAGGCAGTCTGAGTGGTTGTTTTATCGGTGTCCTGCACAGGTGTAATTGGCTCCTCCATTTGGTAGTCAGCTACCTGCATAGTGAGAGGAGGATGCATCTATATGCACTCCTCAGTCAGTAAGTAACGGCCATTTTCTGTGATTGTTTTTAATTTTTGATTTCAGCTTCTGTGATGCACGTACATCGTCTGTTAGGATTAGATGTATAAGTTGAGGGTCATGTTCTCATCCAACTTCAGGTGGGACAAGTACAATTGCATTTGATGAAGTCAAGGAGAGAGAGAGGGCAGAAGTGCTATGAAGTCATGAGACCAGAAAATATAGTCATGAGCTTGAACACAGGAGGACGCCGAGACTGGTGTTAGGTTCGATCATATTATGGATTGCAGTTACAATTGGATATTTGTGTATATTCATCAGGTGATAATGATTTGCATTATAGTTGGGTGATTTGATTGGTCATGCAATGATGATGTATGTTTATCTATACTATATGTAGCTTCATTTATGCCCTTGTTGACAGCTTCAAAAAGGCTTAGCTGAAATATCACTAGTGTACTATCTGCTTGATCAATAAAGTTTTGTTGCATGGATTGCTGACATCCACCTCATTCTTATTTTACTATGGATGACTCATGAATTCAACATCTAGGTTAGCAAATTTTTCACTTGTTGGTATAACTTGGGTGGTATTTGGTAGTACCTCTCTTAGATGGGGGCTGCATCTCTTGGCAGTATTTTGTGCTGAATCATGCCAGTGCACCCAAAATCTTCAGCATGGTGGGCAAATGCTGCTTGACACTGCCACAATAAATCTTCAATTGCCTGGACTTGTTCTGCGGTAAATTAAGTCATAATTTGATTTAGCTCTTGTAGAATGTTCATGCTTAGGATCAGAGGTGCATCCTCATGGTGGGGTTTTAGGACTATGATGACACCTTTCTTTCCATGAGATGGAGACATAGGTCAGCTCCTTATATCGGGGGATGGCTCACGTTTAAACTGGGTCTCTTCATATCTTGGCCTCTTAGCCAGGGATTGACTTATCTGCACTTTAACTTTAGATAGCTTTTCTTTTAGGGTTAGCTTGCGAACCATTTTTTTTCAATTTTCTGTTCCTCAAGTACTTCAGCAGCTGTCATTGGTTTGTAATCCTATGGCATAGTTCCTATAGTTTTCATCCTAACTGTGAGCAATGGCTTCGGTGAGCAATTGGTGGAAGGTTAGTAGAGGATCAACTAGAACTTGCTTGCATAGGATTTGACAAAGTGATGTACTGCATAACCAGAGGATAAATATATTCCTCAAGATTTGGTTTAAGGGGACTATGGTGTTTATCCTGGAGGATTCTCGTTTTTGATTGCTGGCCAGGATCTCCCAAAGAGTAAAGGCATACTGTGATATGTTCTCTTCTTCCCTTTGGGCCCTTGCTGCTTTGCCAGAAATGTCCTCATGCAACTTAGCAATAGCATCTACCATCTGGCTCTTAGGTTCAGGTCTCAAGAGTACAGTCTTTCACGCATCCTGTTCCAACGCATTTAAGACCAATTCCGTTTATAAATCTGGCGCCACATTATACAGTTGAATGACAATTCTGATTCTTGCTATGCAGTCCATGAACATAATCCTGTGCCTGTCAAATTTGGTCAGGTGGCTTAAGATAGATCCAATGGGTAAGACTCTTGCAGGGTTCCACTGGTCGAGAGGCCTGCCATCAGATTGGCATCTGCACTATGCGCACACATGTACGATGTTGTATACTGCCAACTACGCCAAATGTATACTGTATGAAGTGGTGAGCGACAGACGTATTAGACTATGAGATGAATATAGGACTTTAAAAAATATAAAAGTTTATTACAACTGTTCACAGCGTTGAAATATGATACAATAACCAGTAGACAAAGCTACGTTATTTGAACGATTCTGTCCTAAAGTCCTATCACTAGCTAACTAAGACTGATAACAAGGAAGCCATTACATACACGCCATGGCTTCTTTTGATATAAGCAGACTCATTGCCCCAATGCAGGACTTTCCTGTAATTTAGGACAACAATTACTTAGATTACCAGGAGAGGAATGCGAAAGACAGGGCCTGGAATGAGCTGAAATTCCAAATGTATGGAGAGCAGTGGGCCTCTGCCTAAACTGGCTGCGAAAAAGATTTATGTTAGTATCGTTTTCCCTTTTCGTTTCAATCATTTTTGATAATTGTTTTCTTTTGTGGTTAAATTGTATGCAGACCATCTTTACAATACCGTTAATTTATTGTGTGTTTTCAGAGCAGAGATTGAAAAAAAAGGGGAAACAATTTTTTATCTTATTAGATTTGGAAATCTGAGAATGGTTAGATTACATTTACGTACTTTCATTCTGTTATCTTAGAAATGTGTTTACCGAATATCGCACTTGCTGCTCTACTATCCATCTCCAACGAACCTAAGCAAATGGAAACCTTTCTGTATTGTACAGCCTATAGAATTTTTTAGAAATTCTAAGACTTTTTTTTACACAGATTTTGTATATATTTTTGTACTGCAATCTAAAAAAAAGGCTGGTTGTAAGCCGTAACACTACTGTGGACAGAGCTCACATAAGATGTTCTATAAATGAAAATAAGAAGTAGCATCAAACAAATTGTATGTCTGATTTTATTCGATTCAGTGGATGATATAAAAAGAATGTGGCAAAGCACCCATGACCAGTTCCGGAGAGTATATGATGTGAAGGGCAAAATGCTGTGATGCTGGAGGGAAACGTAAGCGGCCGTAGGTGTACCTCCGGCAAATGATGTAAATTGCACCTACAACGGAGCTTCATCCATAAGTATAACTTAACATAATAAATGTACTATGAAAAGTGACAAGCTGCAATTTCAAGGAAATTTACGCCTGTCATACACAAGTCAAAACCCAGAATACGACCCATGTGATAGGTATTCTTGAAATATGTAGTCAGTCTATGTTTGAATTTTTTGATTTCAAAATGTCATTTTTAATCCTAAAGAAATGTGTGCATGTGTCCCTTGTTTGGCAAAAGAAAGAAAATTTATTGCACTAATTTTCAGCACAATTTTCTGTAATGCTAAATATTAGCTTTTTTCCGACATATACTAGTAGAACACATTGAGACAAATTAAAAGACACCTTATATGATGTGTTTGCATGCTGGAGTCCAGAGCTACACTAATTTTTAGTCGCATAGCACGGTGATTTTAGTATGGTACCTCTAATGGTGGCACCATTCCTTCACCCCACAACATCATACAGAGGTCATACTCTTGTTGCTAGGCGCATTGCTTCTTCCTCTTTGTACAATGAGATATTTTTTTAAATAATTTTATTTTTAATAAAGAGATTTTTTCCATACAAAACAAGAAGAGAGGGTTATACAGGAAGAGAGAAAAAGAGAAAGGGAAAGACAAAAAAGAAGACAACCAAAAAAAGGTGGGAGAACATCAAATTAGCAGAAGAGGTACATTCCAGGGCTGGCTGTGCAGTTCAGGTTCGTGTACTTTTTATTTTGTCAAATGTCCAAACAGCATATTCCAGAGAGGGGGGAGCATTCTATATCTTTTGGCGGACCATGGTGGGTGCAGCAGAGCCCCGCCACTCTTGTGTCTAGTGGACTCAACGTGTGGGCCCCTTCTGTCCATCCGTCCACCAACTTCGCAAACTACACCTAAGCGGGGATAGAGGTTATAAAGTCTATCCATGATGCCCATGAGGCTAACCAGAAGGGTTCTTGATGTACCTGCTGGAGTAAATCTCCTTTATGTGGAATATTTAATTTAGCGATTTTATGACCTCTGAGGTTGAAGGAACCCCAGTCGACTTCCAGTGTCTGGCGATTGTTAACCGCTATGCCAGAATATTGTGGGAAGTGAGAACTGAGTAAAAAGGGGACAGCATGTTAGTGTTTAGGAAACAGAAGGCCAGCGCTGGATCCGGGGACACAAATTGATATGTCACAGAATGAATGAGATTGAATACTGCATTCCAAAATGAGCAGATAATAAAGCACGCCCACCACATGTGCAGGAGCATGCCCTTCTCCCTGCACCCCCACAATGAAATATTTTACATTGGTGTGAAACGTGTTGTCTACAAGGTATTGTGATTTTAAAGCTGGCTCCACCACCACCCTGAAAAAAGTACAGGGCAGCAGCTGCTGTCAATGTGGAGAGCGCAAAATTGTAGAGTACAGTACTTGAACTTCAGCAACAAAAGCAGCCAAAAGACTTGGTAGACAGTTTTGGCCAACAAGTTGTGCATGTTCTCTGGCATGTGCCAGAGAATATGCAGATTATTGCACAAAATTACATGATGTATGTGCAGAAGGCATCATTACCTCTATCCACACCACATGATCTGCACTATGTAATTGATCAGTGGCGGTATTTGCGCCATCAGCGCTAAGAACTGCGGCACCGAGCCGCACTCTAATCGCAAAGCACAAATGTACATATGCCTTATGCATAACACAAAAGGCAGATTAAAATAGTAAGATGTTCCCCCTCCCCCTGAAAAAGAACAAAAATACTTACCCTATGAAGCATCTCTGTCCCTACAAACTCACTTGGAGTTTACAGATAGCTGTTTTTATTACGTTTAGGGCCTCGGTCACACGGGCGGTTTTTCGCGCGATTTGCGCATGCGATCGCCGATTTTATAGAACCATTGCTTTGCAATGGTATCGGACACATGAGCGCTTTTTATGCGCTTGTCTGATTAATTATAGAACAGAAATCGCAGATCGCGCCTGCGATTCCTGGTCTTATCTATATGCGCCCAATGGGGCCGGCGGCAGCAGCGCCGACCCCATTGAGAACATATACAACACAAATCATTCTCCTCTGCCACAGCTGTAACAGCTGTGGCAGAGAAGAATGATGTTTGCCCATTGAATTCAATGGAGCTGGCAATACAGCCGGCTCCATTGAAAGCAATGGACTGCTGGCAATCGCAGGATGAATTTTCGGGAAGGGCTTAAAAATATAAGCCCTTCCCTGAAAATCATCCAAAAATGTGTAAAAAGTAAATAAAAAAAATATACTCACCTTGTCCCCGCAGACGGAGTTCAGCCACGGAGCTCAGCGCAGGGACCAATCAGGGGCAGCTCTCAGCTGTCATTCAATAGCTGAGAGCTGCCACTGATTGGTCCCTGCACTGAGCCAATCCTCATGAATGGGTGAGTGAGAGCTGCCTCTGATTGGTGAGGGCTCTGACCAATCAGAGGCAGCCCATTCAGCAGGCGGGGATTTTAAATCCCCGCCTGCAGAATACTACTCAGAGCAGTTCAGGAGAACTGCCGGCCGGCTGCGGCTGAACTCCGTCTGCGGGGACAAGGGGAGTATATATTTTTTTTTACTTTTTACACATTTTTGGATGATTTTCAGGGAAGGGCTTATATTTTTAAGCCCTTCCCGAAAATTCATCCTGAGATCGCCCGCAGCCCATTGCTTTTAATGGAGCTGGCTGTATTGCGCTGGACAGCGCTCCACTGCTCGGGCCTGTTTCAAAGGAAACGCGGCTAGTAGCAGATTTTTCGGCCCCGGTCACACGATTTGCGGATGCGCATCCGTCATGCGATCCGCAAATCGCGGCAAAAAACACCCGTGTGACCGAGGCCTTACCCTTTAGTGACCAAGTCTGTTTGTGCTTTAATGACCAAGCCAAATTTTCAAAATCTGACATGCGTCACTTTAACATAGAATAGCTCCATTAAGGCTTTGTATATCCAAGTGATTCTGACATTGTTTTTTCGCCACATATTGTACTTCATTTAGGTGGTAAAAACAAACCAATAGAATTTGTGTATATTTATTAAAAGCACCAAAATTGGGAAAATTTTGAAAATTTTCAGAGATTCCCCTGTGAAGTAAGTAATTGCTCCTTACTCCTACTTATTGTTTGTATATGGAACGCTAGGCTTTTTCATCTATTGTTTATTTAAATTTCTACTTCCGAAATCTATATTGCGGTTCCATTGACGCTCTCCTCCTCTGGATGATCGTGTGACCAGGGCATATTGATCTAATAACCTACAACAAAATTAATAAGCCTGTAGGGACTTCAATCGTGATGGACTGCCCTACCCTCGGTGGCCCGATCATGCCAGGTAAGTCACTTTATTAATTCTGAGTATGTATATATTTCCTTACTCCAGGAGTGCTGAATTCGTTTATTAGCTTTTCGTCACACGAATGTGCTTGCCATCCGGGGATTCGATTTAGTTTGGAAACTGTGCTGCAGCTTGAAAACTTTTTGTGATGTCCAGCCAGGCTTGCGAAGAGGGCTTACCGGCTCACTGTGCCACCAGAGAGTGAACCAAGAACCCCAGTTTCTTTTTTCAGGGCTCTCCTTCCAGCCACGGATGTAGCTGTGCAAAAAGAGTAGTAAAAGCCAGCCAAGAGAGCATCATCCATGACATGGTCATCTGAGCACTGCTAACAACTTTCAGCTAAATACTCTGTACCTACACAGTACATATGCAGGCATACGCATACACAACAATACGGAGGGATTCACAATTCCATATGTAGGTAAAATGCTGCAATTTTTACACAGTGTAATACTATACAGTCGCATGAGTCTGGTGTTACACTCATAGTGTTTTTGCTCTGTCTCCCTTACAGGGGGTGGGGATTCAAGCCAGTGGCCATTGAAGCAACTGTGGCCACTCAGTGAGTGTGTGAAGGGATCTTGGAGTGCTCCCTCCACCCTGATACAGTTTGACAGATCTTGATGGCACCTGATGGAAGTCTATTGACTTCCAGTGGGGTCCATCAGAGCTCATGGTCATCAAGCTATTCTTGCATGCCATGGAAAATGTACATCTGCGAGCTGACTTTTATACAGTTACCTACATTTAACAGTGCATCAATTTTCATAACTATTTATTCACCTCTTTCTTTTTACTCATTGTTTAGCCTCAACTTTAACATCTTGAACATTTGTTTTATGGTTCTGTAATTACTGTGCATTTCAATGAATCTGTTTCCAAAATGCAATGTGTCCTAAATAATGGGTTTTCTGCTTTATTATTGTGAGCATTCAATGTACAACAATAATTCATGGTTTATTATTGCTGAAGTAAAGCGAAATATCTCCAGTATTCAAGACTAAATGAATTTGCCTAATTATGTTATTTTTCCACAAAAGTAACATTTTATGACTTAAATTTGCTTTAATCTATTTCACAAGCAACACCCAGTTGTTTAACAGTAACAGAAGGTTGTTAATTTCAGATCTGGAAGTTTGAAATATTCTTAGAGTGTCACAAATATATTAAGTAATTCATACTAGTATGTTTAATTTACTGTATGTATGACCTAAGGAAAACAGTTGTGCATGGTTGTATTGGTAGCATTATAAGATATTAGTTAGAGCTTTTACCCACTAGCGTTTTTTTAACGCTGTGATATCGCTGCATTATTTTACTGCAAATGTCAATAGGACGTTCTAATGTTAAAATCGCATCGCACAAAAATTGCAAATTTGCGCTTCTGTGATTTTTGTGCGATGCGATTTTAACATTAGAAAGTCCTATTGACATTTGCAGTAAAAAAAAAGCTGCGATAGTGGTTAAAAGCCCTTAGGAGGGGAACGCACCATGTGGTGTAACTGGGTATGTACTGCATATAATCATATATGTATAGCCTAAAAAAACAGGTAAGAAAAAATGCTCAAAAACATAACTCACAGAAAAAGACGCCACATACAAGATATATACTACAGGAAATGGTCAATCGCCATTTTACCTGAAGACATGCAGTAAGCCAGATTGCTATATAGAGGAGCAAAAATGTTCAGGTGCAGGCTGATTGCGCAGCCACTCAACTGAACCCAGAGTGGGGGGGGGGGGGGGGTGACTGCCAACAGACCCAGCCTGCACCATATGAACTGATACCAGGATGACCACCATAGATATGTGCACCACACATACAGGGGTACAACCCGCACTGACTAAGCAGTGGATTGCACTGCATTAAAAGTGTGCCACACTGGCATGTCAGCCGGAGCTCCTCCAGTACCTATAGCAAACCGCATGCATAAAAAACACACACTATTAAATGCGAGTGTTAGTATTTTAGGCCCAAAATGCGTAAGTTGGCGTGCCACGGCATGGCCACCGGGCGTACACCAGAACCTACGCTCTCTCACAATTGACTACATAAAATCACAGAGGTGAGAAAAAAATGCTCAAAAACATAACTCACAGAAAAAGAAGTCAGATACAAGATATGTACTACAGCAAATGCTCAATCACCATTTGACCTAAAGACATGCAGTAAGCCAGATTGCTATAAAAAGGAAAAAAAATGTTCAGGTGTTGGCAGTCACCCCTCCCCCACCCTGGTATGAGTTGAGTGGCTTTGCTATCAGCGTGCACCTTAACATTTTTGCTCCTCTATATAGCAATCTGGCTTACTGCATGCCTTCAGGTCAAATGGCGATCGAGCATTCACTGTAGTATATATCTTGTATCTGGCCTCTTTTCTGTGAGTTATATATGTGTAGCCAGTATACTTTATACCAGCTGTATATATATATATATATATATATATATATATATAAAATTAAATACAGGAGAGACCCTGCTTACACCAGCATGGTCCATATCAATATATACATACATACTCCATGGTACTGGTGTATCTTGTCTCCACCAAAATGGGTGGACACCTGGGATTGTCCTGGTAGCTGCCGATTGGCTATCTGACATTCCTCCACAGATCTGTTCCTGGCCCCACTGTCAGTCTGTGGCATCTTAGTTCCAGGGGGGACAGTCACACTCCCCGTCAATGTTGCGGCTGCTGCCCCTTCTCCCTTTACGGCTCGCGTGCTAACAGTCACCCCCACAGGCTCCGATGTCATTGAATCCGGCCACGCTGTGACCTGGCGGGGCCTGCTGTCTCTCTCCCCTGTCACCGATGGCTGTCAGATCTACCTGTCCCCTGCCGGCTATCGCAACTCTCTTTCTCTCTCTTCCCGTCCCCCTAGCGACTGTCAGGCGCTTTGTTCTGCCTCACTTTGCCGCTATGTGTCTCCTTGCTGACCCATTAGTGATGGCAGCGAGGGCGAGCGGCGGAACAGCAGGGAGGGCAACGACACTTACAGCGCTGGAGCCGTTAAGGGGACATGGCCGAGCGGTGGAGGGGTGATTGACAGCAGCCGGCAGGGGAGAATATGGCCACCCATTCTCCAGCCGAGACAATCCAGTGGGAGTGTTGGTTGAGGGCGTGCATCTTGTGTTCACCCATTCTTATGGTGGAGACAACATACAACAATACCCAAACTCCATATCATTTAAAAAAATGTTAGCCTCTATAAATCTCCTTTTACCATCCCCCTCCCTTCTGGGGATTCCCATTGTTTCCTTATTCAATAACACATTGACTCAATACGTTTTTTAGTCTTATACCACTCCCTATTTTGTATTCCCGTCCCTTTTCTTTCCAGTATATCTATTGGTACTTTACCAAACAACCCTGTTATTCATTATGTTTTTCTTTAGACCCTTGCATTAATTTTTCCAACCACACATATTAATTTTTCATTTTTAATATAATCAATTTATCCCCTCCACATCTCACTGCATTTCACTTATAGTCTATTAAATTGGCTGCTGCAACCTACGTTAATGATAGGGGTAACTTGATGCTACCCCTGGACAATACTTTCCCATGATAATCATTTTTACATATATCCTTTTCATTCCTTCCTCTCCCCTTATATACATGTAATTGCATTGTTACCATTATATCATATACCCATTTTTTAAATTGTTTACAATATATTTTTGGTCCCCCTTTCTTGTCACTTGCCACTTTTGTTTTCAACTTTTTCATAATTGTATCATTTCCTGTTTTAGTACTATATAGGTTTGTGCTTGAAAAAGGAGCATATAGGCTCCGAAACACGTTGCACTTTGTCTCTGTATATATTCAAATAAACTACCATTCATATGTTTATGAGGCTTCCACCATGTATTTACTAGTTCTAGTTTTTAACCAGTTACTTGGTTGATTCTTGTTCTTATCTTGATGCTGTTTCATATCTGGGGCACTCTGGGCGCAGCAGTTGTTTTCTTCTTCATTTATCGTAATGACAAAACAGTTGTCATCTGTAAGATCTGCGGTAAGTGTTTAAAATATGGCAAGCAAACATAAACAACCTCAACACAACACATATGTACAGCCACATGAATCCGCACCACCTGCTGCCTTGGAGAGCCCAGCTGGGCCAGAGGGCAACTAGTCAGCCTCATCCTGCTCACTCCTCTGCTGCTGTAGCTGCCTCTTTCTCCATCTTCCTCCCTGTTCGTGCAGTGGCCTCTGGGCACAGAGAGCTATCTTTGTGTAGGCTCAGTTGCATTCCTACTTCAGGCCTCTCTTACACAATTGATGATCGTGCTGCGGGCTTCAGAGCCTGGAGTGGGAAATGGGTAGCAGAAGTTGCGCTGCCACCATTACTACTACCTTCATTGACATTGACTGCTACCCCATATTCCAGCGTTTCCCAGGTCAGCAGCCAGCACTCCATCTACTCTGCCCGAAAAGCCATACTTATCCTGCACTGGTATGTGAGTGATGTGTCAATGGCGTTGTAGCACTGTCAGTGCCAGGGTATACCTGACCACTGATATGTGGTCCAGCAAGGGTGGCCAGGGGTGATACATATCCTTAACAGTCCACTGGGTCTTTATTCCTCAAGTGGGGCATAATGCCCAAAGTAGTGCTCCACATTTCATATCCCCAAGAGGTGTTGGACATTCATCCTTGTCTGTTTCCTCCTCGCCCCCTCCTCCTTCTACTCTTCCACCACCTTTTCTTACCACCTTTCAACACTCTCCACATCAGCACACTATACATATGTGATAAAATCCGGCTTGCATACAGCAGTGCATGTGGTAAACACCAAAATACTGTCCTACAACTCATAAATCTAGGGGATCACAGCCACATAGCCAAAGAGCTGTTGATGGCTTTGCATGCTGATATGTAGCTGACCCGACACAATATGAAGCCAGGCAAGGTCATGTGTGACAATGCGGAAAACCTGCGGGCAGCAATGTCCACCTCAGCAATTTCACATACGTACCTTACCTGGCAAATATGATGAACCTGGTAGTGCAACGCTTACAAAACAATTACCCAGGTTTAAGCCATTAGCAGATGCTGCATGAAGGTTGTTACTTGACGCCTGTGGAAAGGCTGCAGATCAAAAATGTGTGTGCTGTGTTAGTCTACTTTGGTTAGTTAGGATGACGTACTGATGCATATGACCATCCCTGTTGTCTGTCTGCTAGAACAGATGCTACAGGGCCTCAGGGAAAATGGGAGAAGTATAGAGGAGGAAGAAGAGGAGGGGGTTAACATAGGTCCTGAGACAAGCTAGGGGGCTACTCAATGTTCCTTCCATCCATCACTAGCTATTCTATGGGGATGATGGAACAAGCCAGAGGACAGTTTTAGGCTTGACCCCAAGGAATGTGGGCCATTACCCATAGGCACTTTGAGGCATATGAGTGCTTTTATACTGCAGTGCTTGTAGAAGGAGCATTGCATAGCCCACATCAAAACATCAGATTATTACTGGGTGGTCAGCCTACCTGATCCTGGCAAAAAGACCAAAATGACATCTCATTCTGGCAATGGTGAGGAACTTCAAAATGCAGACTGTTGATCAGCTTGAGCACAGCATTTCCCAATGGCCACGGGAATTCATCCACAATGGATCACAGCTATGTGGTTGACGCCAGACAAACAGGAAGCCATTGCAGTAGCACCACCACCGGCGGAGGGGCAAGTCTAACAAAGGTATGGCATAGTTTTTTCAGCCCATTGAAGTCTGCATCAAAAGTACAGGGTAGAATTGACAGTCACAGGCATCACTAATCCATGGTGGTCTAAGAGTATGTCTGCTCCTGCAGGGATGTAATCAGTCCCCTTTTACTTCTGGATCTCTATAAATGAGTGGACAGAGCTTGCATAACATGGTTTAGTGATGCTACCCCACTTACAATGTGCTATCGGAATGGGTGTTAAGCATAACTGCAGGTATGATAACTAACAGACATATCCGCCTGTCCACAGACAATGTGGATCGCCTGATGTTTATAAAAATGAAGCAGGAGTGGATGTAACCTGACTTCTGCAACCTAATGGCAGATTCCACTGATTAGTTAGCAAGCAGGCAATTTTTATTCACGTATAACTGTGTAGTGTCCCAGCGGGCACTACAAAACACACACAGCACACTGTCCTGCCTTACCTGTCTATATGCCATCCTTGGATACAAAAGGTGCCGTTTGTGGGAGAGACCCTGTGTCTCCCCCTTCTGCTCCAGCAATGAGCCCATCCCTGATGTCAGCTGGCCTCTCATTGGCCCAAGGGCGAGGAAGCAGCTCTAGTAGTTCCTATGCAGAAGGAGGAGTTGAGAAAGTGTGGAAAGGAAAGAGAGAGGTAATAAATAGAGAAAGAGAGAGCAGTTAGTCAGCCATCGTCAAAGTCAGAAAGGAGGAGGATGTCAGACAGTGAGAGCAAGGAGTGTAGCACATTTTGCCCCGAGGTCAAATGCGGTTAACACCCGTTCCCTTGGCATCCCACAGCAGAAGAAAAGAAGCATCTCTCCGAGATCCACTTCTACAAAAATAGTGAGTCATAACTTTTCGGTGAAGTCAAAGCTGTGATCATTCTTCTAGTTACTTATCCTTCTGCTTCAGTTATTCTTTAGTTTACCTAAATCAATTCTTCAGTCAAATCTACTAGTGGGGAAATTGTCTTGTTTTATCAATCCACAGTAAATATAATAGAGAGAGCATTGAAGATCAAGTGTCATCATTACAACTGTACTTTGCCTGCTGTTGCACTTGTATTCGTGTTCAATTGTACTTTCACCAAGTACTGTAATCCACTGTGTTCATTGCATATAACTCCAGTTAGTAAATCTGCTCACTCTCGGATTACTAAATTATTGGACTCGTGTCCGTTATTTCTGTGGCATATCATTTGGATAGTCTAATTAGACTGTGGTGTCTCCGGCCATACGCACAGTAAGTGTACTGGGGTATTACAGCCTAGCATAGATTTATATCAAAGATTATACTGTGCCCTCAATGTGTTGTTGCTGCTGGTGGGGAGGTGCTTCCATATTGACATATTTTTCATTGACATATGAAAAATATGTCAATATGGAAATACGGAGCTGCAGCTCTTATATTTCCACGAGGAACGCACTTTGCTCTCAAGGTGCTGTTGCTCTCTTTCTCCTACTTCCGCCATGTTTCCTCCTCCTCCGTCTCCCAAAATGGAAATTTTCTAAAGCACAAAGTTGTAGCACTACAACTTTATCTTAGAGACAGCCTGTGCTTGGCTATTATGTTCACCTGGTAGATTTTGTCCTTTGCAAACTTCATGACATTGCTTTTAAAACAAGCAAAATATGGGGGAAATCTACAGCTGTACCTTGGAGCAGGTCTGTGCTTGAGTATTGTGTTCACCTGGCAGAATTTCTCCTAAAATGTATGGCATTGCTTTTAAAAAAAGAACCACACCGGTTGTCTTCCTTGACATAATTTTTAATCTAGGAGACTATAAGGTCTCATGTCCACTCGCACGCATGGATTCCACTGCTGAATCCTGTACTTGAATCTAGTCTTGCCCGCTGACATGGACAGGAAAATACATTTTCTTACCTGTCCAGATCCAGAGCAGGTCACCTCTGTGCTGGATGGATCTTCTTTCTTCAGTAAGGCAGATGCGTCCTGATGCGCTGGCGACGTGCTGGACGCATGCGCAGTGCATTTTTAAAAAAAAAATCTGCTGCTGTCTTGCACATCTATGCCACGTCCACAGTGACAGCTGTGGCTGTACCGCGGATCGGATGGCTTCCATTGACTTCAATGGAAGCCGTCCCGCGTGATCTGCAGAAAAATGGAGCATACTGCGATTTTTTCCCGTGTGTGCAATCCGCATGCTAGAAAAAATCCGCCCGTGGACATTGGGCCTGCCTTAGTGTGCCTTCTATTGTTTTCAGTCACATCCACGTGCCATGATTGAGCCCTTGACCAATGTACACTATTTTGACCAATTTTTGGGAGGAGCACAGTGTTCCACAGATGTGTGGCTATATTCCCATGTAATTTGGCGGGCTATTGCTGCATTAAGGACCTCCTGGAGGGTAAATCAGTGAACCTGATTTTTACTTCCATTAACTTTAATGGGTTAACTGCTCAACACTACGGTAGCTATAATATACAGATACAGGCAATACATAAATAAGCTAAAAAAAATGCTCAAATTTTTTTTTTTCAAATATATCAGAAAATGTGTTTGTTATTGATAAAAAATCAAATAGCTTTGTAGTGCTTTATACTTAAATAGCATGCCACAAATCCCTCTGTTAGCAGTCTGACCTGTTCTGCTAGGTATTGAAAATCATTAGAAATTCCAACATGAGAAATCTACTTTACGTAGGGAGAAGATCATGCTGAGTTTAGACAAACAAATACTTTTCCTTGATTTTGTTCAGAGATGAAAAATCATTAATCCTGCACACGCACTTCTTTATCTTCCTTCCCTGGTTTGAGAAGTACATTATGTACCAATGACGCGATATAAATGCAAACATATGTTCTGCACAGACACTGGGCCTCTTAATGCGTCTCCTCACAGTAGCGCACACACACTTTCGTTAGGAGGCAGACACATCCACGTGTTATGTTTGGTGGCATTTTTGGCTTCTCCACATTCTCGGGTCTGATAGAGGTGGGGTGCTTGAGGGAGAAGGTGGCCTCGCTGGAATTTCCTGAAGCAACATAGAGATTTGCAAGAAAAACATGCCTTAAATACAGATAACCTTTTGTAGACAGGCAGCAAGAGGATATTTTGATTTTTCTGTGGTGCATTTAGAGTTCTGTGAAGCAAACTCTATGTAATTTCTCACCATGAGAACCTGTTCTTCCAAGGGCTCAAAACATTCCTAAACAATCTATCATTTTTAATGATGAGGTTAAGGTTTCTTATTTGAATTCACTATACGTCAAAAACGAAAGACTGTTTGTTTTTAACCTTTTGAAAGAAAGACTGTGTCAAACCAGATCACTGACTGTCACATATTTGATGAGACAATGACGAAGGTAACAATAGTGAAAAAACTTTTGAAGCCACTTCATTAATTTCAGGGATTTTATGAATAGCAAAAATAGTAGGTTATTGTTGGAACTGCTGTTTCTGCAGGCTCGGGCTTGCCCACAGGAGACCAGGTGAATCTCCTGGTGGGCTGTGAACCAGAACTAGGCTGACTGAGTTAGCATCTAGGCACATCACTATCCTCCGTCCCAGGGCCCTGCCTTCTCAAGAACACCATGGGAGCCCCCATCACCAATCATCGTACAACATCTTACTACTGTGTGTAATTGGATACTTCATGAGTCATAGAGCTGAGATGGCCGGACTAGTCCAAGGCAAGAGCCAGGCTGCAGGCTATTGAGAGAGCCCCAAGGCAGAAACAGTCCAAGACAAAGCCCAGGCAGCACCTACTAAAAGTATGGATCCCTACTCCTATTAGGTTTTTAAGATAATTGATTATTTTAATTCCTATCATCCTTTTTTTACTCCACAGGGCACTATGACTCCCACCATGCCTTGACAGCTGCAGATGTAAAATGGTGCAGTGGCACTCCTCGGTGTCTCAACTCAAGTATCTAAGTGCCAACTAACACTCTGCGGGCCACTACTTTTTGCCATGCCCCCAGCAAGTGATGTAACATAGTAACATAGTATGTAAGGCCGAATGAAGACATTGTCCATCTAGTCCAGCCTGTCTATCCTACTGTGTTGATCCAGAGGAAGGCAAAAAACCCCAAGGCCAGAAGCCAATTAGCCCTTTTGGGGGAAAAATTCCTTCCCGACTCCCTAATGGCAATCAGACTGTTCCCTGGATCAACCCCTAATAGTTCCTATCTGCCTATATACCAGGATTGACACTTAACCTAATATTTATATCCTGTAATATCCTTCTCCAGAAAGACATCAAGTCCCCTTTTAAACTCCCCTATGGATTTTGCCATCACCACTTCCTCCGGTAGAGAGTTCCACAGTCTAACTGCTCTTACAGTAAAGAACCCCTTTCTGTGTTGGTGATGAAACCTACTTTCCTCTAATCGTAGCGGATGTCCTCTTGTTACCGTCGTGGTCCTGGGTGTAAACAGATCGCGGGAGAGATCCATGTGTTGTCCCCTCATGTACTTATACATGGTTATTTGGTCGCCTCTTAACCTTCTTTTTTCTAGAGTAAATAGTCCCAATATTGATAACCTCTCGGGGTATTCCAGTCCCGTCATTCCATGTATTAGTTTAGTTGCCCTTCTTTGAACCCCCTCAAGCACTGTGACATCTTTCCTGAGCACCGGTGTCCAGAATTGTACGCAGTATTCCATGTGAGGTCTGACAAGTGCCTTATATAATGGAAGGATAATGTTCTCGTCCTTCGCCCCTATACCTCTTTTGATGCACCCCAAGACTTTATTTGCCTTTGCAGCAGCGGACTGGCACTGGTTACTCCAGTTTAGTCTATTATCCACTAATACCCCCAGATCCTTTTCCATATCACTTTTCCCTAGTGGTACCCCATTAAGTGAATATTTGTGACATCCGTTCCTCCTGCCCATGTACATAGTCTTACATTTTTCAACATTGAACTTCATTTGCCATTTATCTGCCCAAGCCCCCATCTTATCCAGGTCCGTTTGTAGCCGTACATTGTCCTCCGTTGCATTAATTATATTGTATAATTTTGTGTCATCTGCAAATATTGATATTTTGCTGTGCAGCCCCTCTATCAGGTCATTGATAAATATGTTGAACAGAGTGGGGCCTAATACTGAACCCTGTGGCACCCCGCTAGCGACTGTGGTCCAATCAGAGTACGAACCATTTATTACCACCCTCTGCTTTCTATCGTTGAGCCAATTTTTTACCCACTTACACACGTTTTCGCCCAGTCCGAGCTGCCTCATTTTGTATATTAGCCTATTATGTGGCACGGTGTCAAAGGCTTTAGAGAAGTCCAGATATACAAGATCAATAGATTCTCCCTGGTCCAGCTTAGAGCTTACTTCATCGTAGAAACTGATCAGATTTGTCTGACATGAGCGACCCTTCATGAATCCATACTGGTGAGGAGTTATTCCCTTAATCTCCTTGAGGTACTCATCGATGGCGTCTCTCAGAATCCCCTCGAAAATTTTTCCCGTTACTGAAGTGAGACTTACTGGCCTGTAGTTACCAGGCTCACTTTTGTTCCCTTTTTTGTAAATTGGAACCACGTTGGCAATGCGCCAGTCCAATGGTACTACTCCGGTCTTGATAGTGTCTAGAAATATTAGGTATAGCGGCCTAGCTATCTCGTCACTTAGTTCCTTTAGTATCCTTGGGTGTAATCCATCTGGGCCCGGTGATTTATCAATTTTAGTTTTCTTTAGACGCTTCCGCACCTCCTCCTGCGTTAGGTATGAGATATTTTGTGAGGGGTTCGTTTTATTCCCCTGCATCTCGTGTGGCATTTCCTTTTCTTTGGTGAACATACTTGAGAAGAAACTGTTTAGTAGATTTGCTTTCCCTTCGTCATCATCAATGATTTCTCCTGCATTGTTTTTTAAAGGGCCAGCGCTCTCCCTGCAAATCCTTTTGCTGTTTATGTAGTTGAAAAATAGCTTCGGGTTGTTTCTGCTCTCTTTTGCGATCCGTCTTTCTGCTTCCTCCTTGGCAGTTTTGATCGTATCTTTGCATATTTTGTTTTTTTCCCTGTATGATTTTAGCGCTTCTTCGCTGCCTTGTTGCTTTAGTAGTTTGAACGCTTTCTTCTTTTTCGTTTATTGCTCCTCGTACCATCTTGTCGAGCCACATTGGTTTCCTTTCAGCTGAGTTTCTTTTATTTTTAAAGGGAATGAACTGCTCACATGAGGCGATTAGGATCCTTTTGAACTTTTCCCATTTTTCCTCCGTACTGATATTTTTGAGGATGTTGTCCCAATTAATGTTACCGATAGTAGTTCTAAGCTCATCAAATTTTGCTTTACTAAAGTTTAGTTTCTTTGCCACTCCCTGATAAGGCTTCCTATTGATTGACAGCTGGAAGTTGATTATATTGTGGTCGCTGTTCCCCAAGTGCCCCTCAACCTGCACTCCCTTTATACGTTCCGGTTTGTTAGTTAGTACTAGGTCCAGAATGGCCCTCCCTCTTGTGGCTAGTGTGGCACCACACAAAAGGCTCCACATTAGGAACAGTGAAGAAGATTAGCCTCACCCTCATAGGGAGGAGAAAGAAGGTTCTAGGCACCAAGCAGGTGCCATATAAATATATAAAAGCAGTGGGGGATACAAAGCAGGCAACAGAAGTGTTGGAAGCCAACATTAAGTAGACAGTGGCATCGGTGGCCATCCCTCCATGCTGAGGAGCAGACAGGAGGCTTCATAGTGATCCAAAGCCAAGCGAGTTGGAAATACTGTGGTATATCCTTTTAAAAAATAATCAAATAGGCAGCGCTCCATAGGGGGTGGGAACAATGGTGTTACTGAAGGTATAGTTCAATAGGTCAATCGGGGGAAAGAATCCGACAGTTTCAATGGCATCCCATACATGGGAGAGCGTCCTAAGTATGCTCTGGGCATATAATGGCAGAGAAAGAAACAGATACAAAAAAGAAAAAAGAACTCAGCGCTCCAGCGGTATGGGGGTGAAATGGGAAAAAAGGAATAAGTAGGAACCTACGTCATAGGGGTTCCCAAAGCTAGGCACCCCTAATCCCAGAAGTCGTATAGAAATCGTAGTAGGTGTTGAGATTCCATTTCCACGATAATTTATTGTACAACGCGTTTCGGCCTCCAAAACAAAGGGACTTGAAAAAGGCCTGTGTTTGGAGGCCAAAACGCATTGTACAATAAATTATCGTGGAAACGGAACCTCTATGCCTACTTTGATCTCTATATGCCTTCTGGGATTAGGTGTGCCTAGCTTTGGGCACCCGTGTGAAGTAAGTTCCTACTTATTCCTCTTTTTCCCGTTTGACCCCCATACCGCTGGAGCGCTGAGTTCTTTTTTCTTTTTTGTATCTCCCTTTTAAGCAATAAGTTAGTAGGGATTGCTCCAAAACACTAAGCTTACATTATGCAGCGTGCTGGTAGTTAGTGGGGATAGATAGTGCCTAAGAGGTTAATTGCTTAAAGGCCAACT
This sequence comes from Eleutherodactylus coqui, assembly GCF_035609145.1. NCBI lineage: Eukaryota > Metazoa > Chordata > Amphibia > Anura > Eleutherodactylidae > Eleutherodactylus > Eleutherodactylus coqui. Next base: position 293,807,840 of record NC_089837.1, read on the forward strand.
ACAGTTGAGTACAGTTTATTGCTAAAAAGACAAATCGCTTCAATTGTTATTTGTTTTGTGTTAAGAGAAGTCGAACTTCGGTAAATGAACACGGGCGGAAATTCTGCGGCGGGATTTTCCGCAGAATTTCCACCTGTGCACACTGTCATAGAATTGCATTAGATAATGCAATCCTCTGTAGACAGCCACGATTTGACCGCGTGAAAACCCACGAATAAATTGCGGCATGTCCTATTTCTGTGCGAGCCTCGCAGAGGCCCAGACAGAAACATCACGGCTAATGCGCCAGCTCTGTGTACTAGCCGACATAGTGCAGTGCAGAGAGAGAAGATGCTGGACGGGTGAATATAAGGTGAATGCCGGGCATGGGTCACATCCCGCTGCAAGAATTCTCTCAGCGGGATCCGACTCGACCGTCTGCATGAGACCTTATGCAATGTTTAAGTATTCTACCCTCTTGAGGAGCGCTGCAATGTAATCATACTCTTGTTTATTTTGCTGCAATGAACTGTCTCTGCCTCTATATGTCACCACCGCACCATCACACAACATCCAATCTGCATCTCCTACACGACCTGCTGGGAGTTATAGTTCTCTACACACTCTACATACCACAAAGAACGCTGTTAATAGTGATAACCACACTAAGCAATGTTAAGCAGAAATAAGCATAGTGTTCAGATTGATTGCTAAAGGCCACACATTTTTTGCGGGTAAAACTGTGGTTCACACAGCCATTAAAAATCTATTTGAAAACTTGCCGTTTTGCAATAAAACTGCATGTCAGCACCTTTAAGCTATGCTGTGGCCACTATATGTGAGGTCATCCTTTTAGGATATGCCATAAATGCTAACTGTGGGATCCTGACTAGAGATGAGCGAGCGTACTCGGAAAAGCACTACTCACTCGAGTAATTTGCTTTATCCGAGTATCGCTGTGCTCGTCCCTGAAGATTCGGGTGCCGGCACGGAGCGGGGAGCTGCAGGGGAGAGCGGGGAGGAACGGAGGGGAGATCTTTCTCTCCCTCTCTCCCGCCCGCTCTCCCCTGCTCCCCGCTGCGACTCACCTGTCAGCCGCAGCGGCACCCGAATCTTCAGGGACGAGCACAGCGATTCTCGGATAAAGCAAATTACTCGAGCGAGTAGTGCTTTTCCGAGTACGCTCGCTCATCTCTAATCCTGACCTATCGAGTCAACAGGAGCCCAACAATTTCTGTTTGCCACGTTCTACATAAACTTTGATGGGGATGCACACAAGCACAGACAGCTTTTCCTTGAAGGTCAGGTATTTTCAAATGAGGTTCAAGTAATATCTGCACATACCTGTTGGGCGAGCCCCCAGAATGAATTTTACTGGTGGACCCTAGGCATCCCAGTCTGATACTACCTCTATAGAGTGTTCTGATAATATTACATGTATCTGGGTATGTTCACCCGAGCCGTATGTGCTGCGGAAACGCTATGTATGTGGACTATACAACAGATTGTAGACCACACTTCATTAATAAAGCATGGGCTGATGCAAAGGCATCTTAGAATCATAGGATTATCATAATAGATTTAGGAGTAAGCTGTTCTAAGAGTCAAATTTTAAATTACAAAAGACTTAAATAGGATGTCATGTTTGAGCAACCCCTTTTTGTTAGAAATGTAATATAACAAGGAATTGATCACAGGTTCTCAACTGTAATCTGTGAAGGAGTCCTCCAGTAAGTGTTCGATTTCTTTATGGCACAAAGTATTGTACAGTAAATTAAGTATTAGACAATTAACATAAAATTTTATATTGCATGGATGCCGCACAGTTTAACTTAACTTTTAGGTCTCCTGTACACCGGTGGGTCAGAATCCGCATGTGGGATTCCAGCAGCGGAGTTTGATCCGGTGCCTGGCCGGAGACACCAGGTTACCTGCCTGGCAGCTTCTGCACACACTGCGGATGTGCCCGCCAGCCCTCCGGAACGCATGCACAATAGCCATCGGCGCCGGGGGGTGGGGTGGGGGGTGACGCATATCCCATGATACTTCCACAGTGCTCACCGTGCTGCGGGACAGACGGCCTCCATTGACTTCAGTGGAGCCGGCCGTGTGTAACCCTCACAAAATCACAGTATGCTGAGATTAAATCTCCGCGAGCAGAAAATCGCAATCGATTTCCGCTCGTGGAGATGCAATGGCGTTTTGCCCTGTGATGCTATGGGCTATATTTGCTGCGGAAGCTATGGGCTCGGTCAGACGAGCTTGTGTTTTGCGCGCGTATAATGCACGCTTCTAAAAGAACCAACGGGTTCCTATAGAAGTATTCATATGCGCGGAATTTGTAGTGCAAAACAGCGCGCACCTAAAAAAGATAGGACATAGGTGGGCGTTTTGCAGGAGGTTCCATTGACTTTTATGGGAGCAGGAGTTAAAGGGGTTGTCTCGCAGCAAGCATCAAAATTTCACATTACCCCATTACCCCTGTCACCCCCCTGGCATAAAATAGCAAATTAAAGCGGTTTTTAAACCGCTTGCTACTCACCGATCCGACGAAATAAGGAGTTTAAAAAAATCTTCTCCCTAAGATGGCCGCCGGTCCTTTCCCAGGGATGCACTGCGGTTTTCTCCCATGGTGCACCATGGGCTCTGTGCGTTCCATTGCCGATTCCAGCCTCCTGATTGGCTGGAATCGGCACACGGGACGGGGCGGAGATACGATGACGACGCGGTGACCAGCTCTCCGGCACAAGCGGTCCCATTCACCAGGCAGAAGACCGCACAGCGCAAGCGCGTCTAAAAAAGCAAGAAGCCAGCGAAATTAGACGGAGCCATGGAGACGGGGACGCTAGCAACGGAGCAGGTAAGTGAATAACTTCTGTATGGCTCATATTTAATGCACGATGTATATTACAAAGTGCATTAATATGGCCATACAGAAGTGTATAACCCCACTTGCTTTCGCGAGACAACCCCTTTAAAGAAAACTCCTGCACACAGAATAGCTTACTCTCCTGCGGACAGAAGCACCTTTTAAATGTCCTGTTGTTAACCCCTTAGTCCCTGCGGTGATGAGGGGACTCCCTAAGGGTTCCATTAATCCCCACGGGGAGTCCTCTCATCACTAAACACTGTGACAGCACTGTCACAGTGTTCAGTGATTAGGGGACTGCAGCGGGGACAAAAGAATCCCCTGACACAGCTGTGGCAGAGGAGTGTGATGCTATCCCATTGCTTTCACTGCTGCTGCCCCATTGAAAGCAATGAGATGATGGTAACCCCTGCAGGGATTTCCGGGGAAAGACTTGAAATATAAGCCCTTCCCTGAAAATAAGCCCTAGCTGCTTAAAAAAAAATAACACTTCACCTCTCCGGCACAGTCGGGGCTCTGGGCAATTCTCCTCCGCAGCTCCCCTGCACTGTTCTAAAGCATTTTTTCTTGCCAGGGATTTAAAAATCCCTGCCCCCTGAAAGCGCTGCCTTCCTTGAATGACAGCTGATCTTTCAAAATCTTTCAAAGTGTAAACAAACAACCCTGATAGCATGGCTTATCATGATGTCACATCAGGTTAAGGCCTAGTGCCCATGGCTGTGACGGGCTCCGCAAGCGGAATTCCGTAGCGGAGTCCGTCACGGCGCCCCCCCCCCAGAGACCCATACTCACCTCCGGATCCGCTGCCCGATGTCCCGCAATCCGTGCCGACGCACATGCGCAGTACAGCGCATGACGCGCCGGCAACGTCATATGAAGCGTTTTCACACTATTTACCACTATGCTACAGCGGAAGATAGTGTGACTGACTGCTTCCATTGACTGCAATGGAAGCCGTCCGCGCGTACGCCCACGGCAAATAGAACATGCCTCGGGTGATTACGGGTAATTTCACGCCGCGGAATTCCACGTTGGAATTCTGCACTGTGAGCATTGCGCTATTAGGTTCAATAGCACCTAATAGCTGCGGGGCAATGCCGCGGATTTCCATTGCGTGACACGCAGTGGAAATCCGCTCATGGGAATTAGGCCTAAGAGTCAAGCTTAAGAAAAATACATTTGTATTTTGCAACACTACAGGTGTGAAAATACAAATTCCTTGCCCATTGATAAACCCTTTCCAAAACAAAGATCCTATGAGTTAAGGCCCATTTACACTGGATGAATGTCGGGCAAATGAGCGAGTATCGCTGGCTTGCTCACAGAGCGGCCAGCAGGGCTCCCCCCTGCCGCTCTCTATTGATTTAACATAGCGGCTGTTCAGTACTGAGCGGCTGCTGTTTACACTGAACGATCATCGTTCAGGATTTTATGCACCTTATGGACATTCATCCAGTGTAATTAGGTCTTAAGGAGGGTCAATGTGATTAGAGGAGCTAGGCTTTTCTGTCTGTATAGGGCTTTTTAACTAAATAACCCCAATTTAGACAATCTCTCTGAGTATTAATTGGAAAAAGACTTATTTTAACCCCTTAACGACCGGGCCATAGTGTTTTTACGTCCTGCAGCTGCAGGACGTGTATGGAGGGAGGTAGCGCCGCTATCTCCCTCCATACAGCGCGGGCATCAGCTGTTTATTACAGCTGACACGTGCGGGCAATAGCTGCGCTCGGCCGTTCGGCAGATCGCGGCTATTAACCCTTTAAATGCCGCTGTCAATTCTGACAGCGGCATTTAAATCCCCTGAACGCTGTTCGGCGGTCCCGCATGGCCCCCCCGCGGTGAGATCGGGGGAGCCGTGCAGGTGTCATGGCAGCCGGGGGCCTAATGAATGGCCCCAGGGCTGCCTTAGCAGACTGCCTATCAAGCCATCCACACAGGGTGGCTTGAAAGACTGCCTGTAAAAAAGCAGTATGACGCAATGCCATAGCATCGCATGTTAAAGTCCCCCAGGGGGACTTCAAAGTAAAGTTAAAAAAAAGATCAATAAAGTTTTTTAAATTGTAAAAAAAAAAAAAAAGTGATAAAAGTTTAAATCACCCCCCTTTTGCCATATCTATTATTAAAAAATCTAAATCATAAAATAAAAATATGTATGTGATATTGCCGCGTCCATAAAAGTCTGATATATCAAAGTAGTGCATTATTTTTTCTGCACGGTGAACGTCGTCCGAAAAAAAAAATAAAGAACGCCACAAATGCATTTTTTTAGTTACCCTGTCTCCCAGAAAAAAATGCAATAAAAAGCGATCAAAAAGTCGTATGTATTCCAAATTGATACTATTGGAAACTACAGGACATCCTGCAAAAAATGAGCCCTTGCTCAACTACGTCGACAGAAAAATAAAAAAGTTATCGCGCGCACAAAATGACCACAGAAAATAATTGAAAAAAATTTAATATCTTAAAAAAAAAATACAAGTACTACAGCAAAAACAATACTATATAAGTTTGGTATCGTAGTAATCGTACTGACCCATATAATAAAAATATCAGGTCGTTTTTGTTGCAATTTGTGCGTCGTAGAAACAGGACACACCGAAAGATGGTGGAATGTCGTTTTTTTTCCCATTTCTCTCCGCTAAGAATTTTTAAAAAGTTTTTCAGTACATTATATGGTACAATAAATAGTGCCATTGAAAAATACAACTCGTCCTGCAAAAAACAAGCCCTCATACAGCGATTTCGATGGATAAATAAAGGAGCTACGATTTTTTAAAAGGGAGTAGGAAAAAACAAAAATGGAAAAAAGCAAAAAAGCCTGGTCACTAAGGGGTTAAATAATCACTAAGCTTTTCAACAGACTTGTCCTTATATGATATCCAATGTGATAAATAGTGGCACCCTGTTGTACTAAAAGCTATTTTCAATAAATGCAAGAATTGAGCAATTCCTGCACATCTGTTGAATGTATAGTCCCAATATCATGTGAACAGGCCCTTATACTGGCCGCTATGATATACAGTATACAATATGTCTTTAGTTACATTTCAAAATAAGTTTTGTATGACAACCATGTATACTGCACTTCATGTATTTTGTATCACGCAATGCAACAAAATGTGCTCAGTCGAATTGTGCACATCTGGTAAGGTAAAGTCATATGGAAGGTGAATACCAAGCAGTAAAGTTCATAGTTGTGCCAACCTTTTGACTTTCTCTGGCTGATATTGTACTTGTCAGCATAAATATTTCAGCCATCTATGTAACGCCTTGCATACAAAAGATGATTCTGTAAATACATATTGATTTTAACAACACAAACCTGAAGTTTATCAATAACTGCATGTATAGCGACATTTTTGCATTATGCTTATTTTAATAATGTAATTTACAATTCTTGATTGTCTAATATGTGATATTAGTAACTCACTGCTTTCACATTAATGTTTTCTGAGTTATTACATATATAACCAACGCCCCAAACTATATAAAAGTAATATACTCACCACCGGAATAGTTTTTTCAACAGTAATTCAAGTGTTTACTAAGTGTCAGGAAAGCTGACAGGTCTTCTGAGTACCTAATAAAAAAAGTATTAGTTTCATACATTTAAATAGTTTGAACTCCGAGTCTCTGACTAGTATGAGCTCTGTAATTAACAAATTTATAATGTCGCTGTGATAAATCTCTCATTTTTTTCTTTTTTGGTTTTGTTTTTCTGGTGGATAGTGTAGAAAAAAATCCTGCAGGCAGTCTGAAACTGTGAGGGTGCCTTCACACATTGCCTATTCACTGTGGGATTTCCACAGTTGAAAACCCGCAGTGAATATGCTGCAAATTTACAGCAGCTAAATCTGCACTGTAGGAGTGCAATATATAGGATGGCCTGCAGAGAGCTACAGACAGGCATCCTGGAACCATGTAACACCTGTGAGTGTGGCAGGAAGCAATCTAAAAGAGTCAGTTCCTGACACACTCAAGGGGAAGTGACAACTTAGCAAATATGGAAGGGCTGCAAGCCTGAGGTCCAGTTTGGACCAGTGAGAGGCAGTGTGAAGACACCGTCACCCATCTGACATCCCGAGTGGGGGTTAGTGACTGGGACCCTGCAGGTTTTATAGCCTGGACTGCAATATGCTGTACACATTTGCTGTGTTGTGGAATAAAGCTAGCAGGAAGATTTAAAAGAAACATGAGTTTCTGGAGCATTTCTACATTTCCTGATGGACAGGTTGGCGATCGAAGAGGCGGGTAACCCCGGCTTGCCACAGCACCTAATTGGTGTAGATTTTGCCAAGGATATTTTTGCAGATCTACTGCAGATTTAAGCCATTGTATTTCAATGGTTGAAAATCACAGCATAAATTTTCAGCATAGGTAGACATGCTGGGGACTTTTCAAAAATGCTACGGATTTGGTGCGGAAATTTTCAGCTGCACGTGAGTGAGATTTTATAAATTTCCTCTACATGGCTTGTACTGTAAATGCTCCAGAATCTCTGCAACATTTATTGCCTGAGTGAAGTCTACCTAAGGAAACTGCTATCAATAACTTTATTTTTTGTCATATGTCTGCTTAGTACACCAAGTACAAACTGGGGTCCTGTCAGGAGTGTTCTCTGCTCAATGACATACAGTATGAATTTTCAATGAAATATTAGGTATTCAGATATCTGTTGTGAAATTTGTAGAAAGGTAAGGATGGACACATTATATGTTAATCAGTAATTCTTCTAGGGAAGAATACAGTGCCTCATGGATGCACCATACCTGGAGTCTGTATGAATATTATTGATCTGTAGGAACTCGGTGTGCCATCATATTGAGTGTGTACATGCCACATTTTTAAAATGTGAAACACACCATGTTTATGGTATGAGTTGAATAAGACTGGGTTTCCTCTCTGCAGTAACCACATGGGTCCAAAATCCTTTCTTAATTAAAGAAGCAGAGAAAGGGGGTAACATTGTGCTTGGGCCTATTGAGATGTACCAATAGGAAGCATACCGACAACTTAGTAATTATTTTTATTATTAGAAATTATTGTCTGACCTCACCACTGTTTTCAAGACAAAATGAGACAACTTCCTAGCAGCAGCACTTAGATATGGTGTTATAACAAAATGTCAGAGGTATAGTCTCTAGGTGCTAACTCCTAAAGCCCCAATTGTACATGCTGCAAAAGATACAAAAGGATTTACACCATTCCCTGTCTTGTCCTATTTTGTCAGGTTGTAGATCTTGTGTGTAAAGGTGTGCCAATACACTGACTATTTCTTACAACTGCTTGTGCTAGCATTACCTTCATATTTAAGGGATGTCATGCACTTTATGCAGTTGGTGGTAAACCTCATGTTCACTGTCTTATTGGTGACTTGTGATGTTGAGTCACCATGCTTGAATATTGCATATTCAGTTGGTACTGCTGCTGCTACCTATTTTATGGAGTCCCAATCAAATCTGGATAGACAACATGACTCAATTTTGATTGATTTATTAGAGTTTGTCCTGAAACACATTTATTCGTCTCCTACAGTACCACCTATAAACAGGTGGAGGCATGGTGCACGATTTCCTATGCAAACCTATTTTTGGGTTAGTAGAAGGGGGTCCACGTTTATCGCTTTAGGTACTCTCATGCTGGAATCTTGAAATAGTATTAATTTATTGATTACATCATTTTCTTTGGACTGCCTTGAATTTGTGTTAGCACTGGATATTGAGTCTTTGACCCAACATGTTTGCCCAGTGACATTGAATTTCCTGGAAGTTAACCAGGCATGACAATTGTCTCTCTGTGAATTTATCCAGCAAGGAGACAGCCACTAATAACTTGTTATGTTTCTCTAGCTTCAATCCATTTCATCTTAAGAAAGGAATTCCAGCAGGGTAACTCTTAAGGCTTACAATAAACTGCTTAGAACTGGATCAGTTCAAGGAACAGGAGTGTGCCTTAACCACATGTTTCAAGGATTGCGGATATCCCCAATAAGTTACTTGAAGAACATACCAATAGTCTAGAGCCAGCACCAGGGTGATGCTTTTACAACCTCCAATACTCCAACAGCATAATCAGTTGGATTTGTAATTTCCTTTAATAATCAGTAGTATGTTCTTTGATTAATTTCTGAAGAACTATTGGAGAATTCCACAGACCAATTATAGGATTATCTGTATGATGCCCCATGTCTCTCTTTTGATGGAACAGAAAGCCTGCAATTTGGGGAACAATCTTGCAAGAAGTCTTTTTGTCAAGCTGACTAAAAGAGTGGGCCAAGAACATAGTCTTATTGGCTCCTACCAAAGTGAGGACTGCCAATACATGAACAAAACCACTAGGTTTATTAATCCTGTAGACTTAAAACATTTCAGACTGAAGAACTACAATAATTGTAAATCACGGTTTGTAATCTATGCAATAGTTTGTCCCTGTTCAAAGGTGTATATTGGACATATCTCCCAAGAACTACATGAGGGGATCCAGAATATGTGAGTATAAGCTGTTTTGTTATTTTTAATATAAAATATATAACTTGGAAAATCCATTTAATAACTCCTGAATTGCATGGCTCTGTGTAGAACCATTTATGTTCCTAGGGTAAGTTCCATTTAAATAAATGTAAATCAACGTAATGAAATTTATGAACTTTCAAAAATACTTTCATTTCCTCATAATTTTCAAGATCTCTTTGCTATTGTTGGAGTAGTCCTTTGGCTGAAGCTTTAATTGGACTTCATTTTGAGTCTCTCACAGGATCACCAAATTCAGCTTTTACTAATGTAGAGCACACAAAGTACAACACAGATGGATGGGTACAAAGGAATCTAGCTACGGATTACCAGCTCTCTTTATTTATGATAAAGATAAGAAACAGTGTAATGTATGCAAATTCAATTATATCTGGTGGAAACAAGAATAAATTACTGATAAACATTACCAGACATAAAGTACTAATTTGGCTACAAAAACTTATATAATTATATTTTACTAAGCATATGTGGGATCTAGTTATACCTTGTGGTAGGTTCTTTTGCCCCCTTATAACCTCAGGGCTTAAACACATGCACCTCATACAGCCGTGATTATCATGGCCATATAAGGGGACCAAACAGAAGCACTGATCTCAATAGGAGTTCAGGGGTTTTGTTTTCACTGAGGGGATTTATCAGCTGTAAATGCCACGGCCGAGAAAATATGAGACATGCCCTATCTTCCCCGCATGTAGTGAACACACTCTTTTTTTAAACTCCTGAGCTGCGACACAGAGTTTGAACTGCCGGTGAAGGAGAGGAAATCTCCCTCGTTCAGCTGCAACTACGCTCAATACTGTCGAGCGTATTTGCACATACGGCAGTGTGTTTTCAGCCTCAAGCTGGGATGTTGCAACACAGTACCCCATGTATGTATGAAGGCTTCGTGACAAAATGCAGACATTAACTAGCTGGAGCACGAGAACGTGGAGCAGGCCCAAGACAGCCAAAACAGTGGTACGATCGGAATGCTAGACAGAGAGAGCTTATGAGGTTGGTCAGAAGGTGTGGGTCCTAGTCCCACGAACCCAAAACAAGCTCCAGGCTGTTTGGGAAGACCCATACCTCTTCATCAGCAACTCAACGAGGTGAACTACGTGGTCACGATTGGTTACGCCTGGAAAAAACAGAGAGTCTTCTACATAAATATGATGAAAGCTCAACATGAACGGGGGCATGCGCCTTGCCAGTGTGCAGTCTTTCGGAAGACGGCAAGAGAGAGATCGTAGAGGATCTGCTAGCCACAGCTAAGGCGGGCAAATCCATTGTGCCTACAGTGCATGTCCAAATAACTTAGGCCTCATAGCAAAATATAGTCAAGGTCAGTTTCTCTGAGAAAACACAAAAAAGCCAACAAAGAAGTTAAACATAGGTTCAAGTAAATTAAGCATTGAGCCATTATTTTAACCCTATGTGTATGGTTACTTTACACTAGGAAATACATAGACGAGAATCTATTATAATGCAAACACTAAATATGAAAATACTTTATCACTGTCAGTGAATGAAGAAAAGCCTTGTGTATAGTTAAAAGCCTATGCAGACCTCATATCTCACACTGCTGAAAATGTGCTACAATTGTATCCAGTTTAGTGATTAAGATAATAAAATTAAATGTAATAGGCTCAATTTTGTTTTTATGTTGCTACTGAATTTCAGCTAACATCTGGCTGTGGCGTATTTTGCAAAAGAAAAACAAAAAGACAGGCAGAAAAGACAGAAAAATGGACCTAAAAACATGGCACTTTACATAAAAACACTGTATGTGAAACCATCATCAAGATGCTTTTTATTCAATGCGCTTGTCTGGTGATAGATTTTCTTTAAGCAGAAGCGTAAAGAGTTTTATATTACATATGATGGTATATAGATTCTATACCTCCTGTTGGTTAAACTTAGCACTGCGCCTTTTACATCCTTACCCATGTAAAAGCAACAGGGGGCAGAGATAATTGGATGTTTTAAAGGGGTTGTCACATGCAAAATATTGTTTGTAATTAAATCCAGACCATAATTATAGACAATTTTTGTATTTACACTTATTAACCCCTTTCTAACATCCACCGTTCATGCAGTGCCAGCTTTAGGTTAGATGGAATCATGCTAATGTATGGAGGAAGAAGATAACCTAAGGGAGAAGATCGCCCCAGCCTATATCTACTTGGTGCCCTCCCTACAAGTTGGTGGCCGATGACCTGTGCAAACACAAGGGTCACAAATAGCTAAGGTCGGACATGCTTACACGCATAGCAGATGTCAGGTGTCATTATATAGAGCAGGCTTGGGAGCTGAGCTCACTCTATACATGGCAGGCATTGTCTGCCTTTAACAGCTGACACATGGCTGTAACTACCGGAATTAGAGATAACGGTCAGTTGGCAGCTTGTGAAGGTTCCCCAGGGCTGCTACGCATGTTAATTTCAAAAATATAAAATGTAAAAAAAAATCAAAAATCATATGTTCCTTAAATTTATGGAGGTCAAAAGATTGTGACAGAAAGTATTTTATTTGTTTGAGTAAATCCTATGTAAATCTGCTATTGTTGTAGTCATATTGACCCATAGAATAATGATAATGTGCAATTTTTACTGCATCATGAACATAATCTTAGGGCTTGTTCACATTCAGAACTGCAGTCGTTGATTTACTCTAGAAAAGATGACAACATCACACAGCAAGCTGTGCTATTTCCTCATGTAAATTTTGGCGAAATGCCAGACTGCTAGCCAGAAGTTAAACCCCACAGTAGTCAATGGCGGTCCATTTGGTGCCATTCAGTTCCAAGATAGAGCGAAACCATTCAGCTAGGGGTCTCTGTTTTCCTGCTCCCCTAATGGAGTAGGAAAATGGAACTCCTGAACCCTGATGTGAATGAGCTCTTACTTCTCTTTTTGCTCCACTGAGTAAGTGGAGGAATCTCTGGTATGATTAGAAGCTGCTTGTTAAGTTGCTGCATCTCATGTAATGTCACAAAAGATAAGAAAGTGAAACAGCATTACTGTACAGAAGCAGGACTGAGTAGGTGGAACGTTTACTAAAGTTGGATCAGACACAGAAAGCCTGTTTTCGCAAAAGCGCTGGGGACCTCTGTAGGGAGGTTCCTTCACAGATCTGGCTCAAACTACTGGAAGAAAAAGTGGGGCATTTGAGTGGAAAGTGGACAGACCCCATTATAGTCAATGTGGTCCGTCTGTCGCTGTTCCTGAGACAGAACCATTCAACCGCGGGAATTCCTCTTTCCTGCTCCCCGAACAGAGCAGGAAAGTGGAATCCCCAACTCAGGTATGAAAACACCTGAAGACTCTTCAATAGATACAGCAGGTGCTATTCTAACCTCAGTCCTGGAATATTTGGAAATAGAGACAATTTTTTTTTTTAATCAATTTGTTCTTTATTGATTTTGTAATTTTTTTCCCTTTAGAAAGGGTACAAATAAAACATACATACATTGCTTTCGCACGTCTGTACATATCGTTGAAAACAAACTGTTTATGTTAAACAAGAATTGAGTAACTTACTCTTTGTCTAGAGTCTTTGTACTTTCCATAGTTTTAACTTGAACGAAGAGCAGGTTAATTAAGCAATAAAGTAAGAATTAGTTCTGCTGGGAACAAAATTACATTTATCATTGTACATTGCATCCTATATTTTAAACCAGTAATAAACAACAGGCTAACAATAAGGTGGGGAGGGGGGAAGAAGAGAAGGAGAGGAGGGAAGGAAAGAAAGGGAGGAAGCTGTGGCAATATTATGTCCATTATCAAGCTTCAGCTGCTACGCCAATTAGATTTGTATACCGTTCAAGTAGCAATATGGTATGGAGGGGGAGGAGGGGGGGGGGGAGAGGGAGACAGGGAAGGAGAGAGGGGTAGGTAGGGGGAACTGCTTTGAAACTATTATTTCAATAATCGTACATTGGCTATAAGGACAAGTGGATTTGTACCCAGGGATTCCATTTGTTTTGATATTTTGCGAATTCTCCATTTTTTAGGGCATATAGTTTCTCATATGTGTTGTGGTCAGTTAGGGTCTGCAATAGTTCCGGGATGGTGGGGACATTAGCTGCTCTCCACCTCCTTGAGATCAAGAGCTTGGCCGCCAGGAGGATATGGCCCAGTAATTTTTTCGTAGGATAAGGAATACATTTGTTGTTCAGTAATAGAATAGCTAATTCAGGGGATCTGGGAATGGACACCTTCGAGATTCTTCCCATGAGAGAGAAGACCCCATCCCAGAAATGTGAGAGCTTTGGGCACTCCCAGAATATATGGAGAATACTACCCCTGTGGCCACATTGTCTCCAGCATCTGTCGTCAGATTTCGCGAACGCTCTCGCCAAAACCATTGGGGTGAGGTACCATCTAGTCATAACTTTAGTATGAACCTCTAAGATATTCGCATTGGTAGATGCACTGTTTGCCCACCCGAAGGCAGACAGCCATTCTTCTGGAGAGAATTTCCCCCCCAAATCTCTCTCCCAGTTGAGAATATGTGCTCGCTTTACTCCACCCATGTCACCCGAGAGTCTGTCATAACAGGCTCTCACTTGGGATCGAGACACCGGGTAGGGGTCGTTCATGGTATCCAATAGGTCACCCGACACTCTCACTTTTTCTATTTTAATAGAGTTCAAAACGGACCTTATTTGGAGATATCTGAAGGCCTCTCTCGGGGGCAGACCATATCTCACACTCAGATCTTGAAACGAGACCAGCTTGTCCTTTATTACTATGTCGTCTATGTGTATGATACCGTTTTTAATCCAACTCTCCAAATGGAGATTGGGGACAAGGTATTCTAGTGTGGAAATGGGGATATCCTCCACCTTTTTCCTCTCACAGCGGTTAGTGTTTTGGGCCAGCCATGTCCATGAGTCTAATGAAGCTTGCATTATAGGGGAAATAGATTGGGGTTTGTATAGTGGGAGCACCGGAGAAGAGAGAGAGGCCAGCAGGGAAGCCAAGAGAAGAGAGCGGATAGGCCTTCCCTCATTCATCTGAGTCTCGATTTGCAGCCAACTTGGGCCTGTTTTTGTTTTCAACCAATGTCTTGATTGGTTAATATTGGATGCCTGTAAGTATGACCACAGGTTCGGGACACCCAAACCTCCCTGTCTTCTTTTGAGGAATAAAATGGAGGCAGCAATTCTCGGTCTCTTGCCCCCCCATATGAAGTCCGAGAGCTGCTTCTGGAGTTTTGCTACCATCAACCTAGGAATCGGGAGAGTAACTGTGCGGAATATATATAAAATTTTGGGGAGAATTAGCATTTTATAAAGTGTAACTCTTCCCATCCATGAGGGTTCTTTCTTCGTTAAAGCTTCTAATTCTATTTGGAGGTTGGCCAACAAGGGCAAGAGGTTTGTTGGGACCATGTTGGTTAGGGGACTACATAGTTTGATTCCGAGGTACGGGATATCCTTAACTCCCCACCTAAAGGGGAACTCTTCCTGGATGCTGAGTTTTAGAGATTTGTCCAAATTGATAGGGAGAATTTGGGATTTGTCTATATTTAATTTATAGTAAGATACTTTACTAAACTCTTGAATGATTTTGTATGTTTCCCTTAAAGATGAGATAGGGTCTGTAAGCAGAAGTAGGACGTCGTCCGCAAAAAGACTTATTTTGTGTTGTCTAGTGCCCGCCGATATTCCCCTGACTCTTTCATTAATTCTAATCGCCTCTGCCAAGGGCTCCATAACGAGCGTAAACAGGAGAGGGGATAGGGGGCAACCCTGACGGGTGCCATTAGTTATTTGAAAGGGTTTTGATATAATCCCATCCACTAAGACCCGCGCTGAAGGAGAGCTATATAGGGCTCGAATGGCCTCAAGAATGTTCCCCCCAAAGCCGAACTTTTCTAGCGTGGCGAAGGCGAATCCCCAATGAAGCCTATCAAAGGCTTTTTCAGCATCTAAAGCCAGTAAGACAGTTGGGGTATGATCCGCCTCCGCCACTGCCATGAGGTTCAGGACCCTCCTAGTGCCATCCGACGCCTGCCTTCCCTTTGTGAACCCCACCTGGTCCCCGTGCACTATCTGAGGGAGAATCTTTAACAGGCACTGGGCTAAAATTTTTGAATATATTTTTGTATCGCTATTTAGCAGAGAGATGGGCCGGAAGTTCGCGGGTGAGTTCGGAGATTTCCCCTGCTTAGGGATTGTGACTATAGTTGCGTTCAGCATTTCTTTCGGGAGATTACCTGTAGCTATTGCTTTGTTAAATGTATCAGCCAAACAAGGCGCCAGGTCCGGGGCAAAATCTTTATAATATTCATTAGAGAATCCATCCGGACCCGGGGCCTTGTGGGCCTTTAGGGACTTAATTGTATTATGGATTTCCAAACAAGAGACAGGGGAATTTAGCAACTCCAGGTGGTCCTCTGTGATAGTGGGAAGATCAATCCCTCCTAAGAAGTTGTTAATTTGTTGGATGTCTGGCTGGGGAGTGGAGGCGTCTTTATTTAAGTTATACAGGTTGGAATAGAAAATGCTGAATTCGTCAGCTATAGCCTGAGGATGGGTTATTTTAGTATTTGATCCATCTTGCTTGACTAGGAATGGGATTTTAGTTGGCGCCTGACGTTGTTTTATTATCCTAGCCATCAGTCTGGAGGGTTTGTTGTAGGATGTATAGTAATTCATCTTTGAGAAATTCAAGGTTTTAACGTAATCACCAATCAGCTCCTGGCGGAGCTCACGGCGAAGAGACATCAGTTCTCTGTGTAGAATGATTGAGGGGGATAACCGAATGTTTTGCTCCACGTTCGTAATTTTCGCAAGGATGTTATTTATTTGGAGATGCTTCATTTTTTTGTGATGCGAGCTTATTTTAATTAAAATTCCTCTCAAGTAGGCCTTGTGGGCACACCAGGTGGAGAAGACATCCACTTCCGGGTTGCTGTTTAATGAGAAGTACTCAGTTAGTGCTTCTTTAATGAATTTTTTGTGCTCCGGAAGTCTCATGAGGGGAACATTAATTCTCCAACTCCCAAGGGACGGGGGGGCCCGTGACGTTTCCAATGTGAGAAAGACGGGAGAGTGGTCCGACCAAGTGGTCACACCCACGTCCGCGCTCTTTACTACTGGAAGGGTCCATTTATCCACCAGAAATAGATCAATCCTCGAAAAGGATCTGTGGCGAGGGGAGTAATATGTGTACTCTCTGGAAGTGGAGTTAAGGCATCTATAGGAGTCAAAGAGCGCTTGTTTGTGTAACCAAGGTGAGAGCACCTGAGCCGTCCTTGTGGTTGGGTTGGAAGAGTCAAGCTGTCTGTCAGGCACAATATTAAAGTCCCCACATACAATGAGTCTGCCCTTCTGGGCTTTGCGAATTTTTTTTGAGATCTTATTTAAGAAGGAAATTTGTGAGGAGTTTGGGGCGTAAACGTTGACTAGTGTTAATGGAGTATTATTAAAATTGCCCACTATTATTATGAATCTACCTTTGGGGTCTAGTATTACTTCTGTAAGTGTGAAGTCCACCGTATCCTTAATGGCTATTATTGTCCCCGCTCTCTTCTCCTTGGCGCAGGAAATAAACATTCCCGGAAATTTTTTATGGGAGAATGAGGGATGCTTTCCGAGGGCAAAGTGTGACTCTTGAAGGCACAAAATGTCTGTTTTATCTCGGAGCGCATCCCTCCAAACCGCCGACCTCTTGAAGGGGGAGTTAAGCCCTTTCACATTTAATGAGCATATTTTTAACGCCATCATGTCAGAGATAAATACGCGGTGGAATCCTGGACACATACACAATTATTGACTCTTATTTCTTCAGAGAGGGAGAGGTAAACATAAACATTCAAACCATAATTGTCTGGCCTTAGACAAGAAATAGCAGGGCCAGAAAACATTTCTTTTCTAGAAATAGTAAACATATGACTGTCAAGAAAAGAAAAAAGAAAGAAAAATCTTTCACTTCTGACAGTTGAAGAATAATCTCGCAGGAGTAAGATCCTGCAAAAGAGTGGGGGGTAATAAAAGTTCACCCAACGAATGAGGAAGTTCAACCTCCAATTTGTGGAGAGGTATGTAACTCAGCGGGGTGAGCGGGATTGTGAGCTTTCTTCTTCCATCGGTTCACGGGACCGCTGGTTGGGATCTTTATTGTGGGCGCCCTCGGCAATATGGAGGCCCCAAGCGGAAAGAGCTTTTTCACCTTCTTCCGGCTTGTTAAAGATATGAGTGATGCCTTCTCTATGAAGGATAAGCTTAGTGGGGAAACCCCATTTGTATGGCATTTTTTCTCTCCTTAGTGTTGTGGTGACGCGGGAAAATGATTTTCTAGCTTGAATGGTGGTAGCGGATAAGTCCACAAATAGTTTAATGTCTGAAAACTGTGGAGGAAGGTCATGCATGTTGCGAGAAGCAAACATGAGTGCCTCTTTGACATGGAAGTAATGTATTCGCGCTATAACATCGCGCGGGACATTTTCGTGAAGGAACTTCGGTTTCTGTAAACGATGCGCTCTATCAATAACTAGCTCTTGACTAGGAGTAGAGGGCAGGAGCTTTTTTATTAACTGCATCAAAAAGTCCTTCAGCTCTGCTGGACCGACCTTCTCAGGAATGCCCCTGAACTTAACATTATTGCGGCGATTGCGATCCTCCAGATCCGCCATCTTTATTTTGATCTGATCCACTTCCTCCTCCAGGGCATAATGGGCGTCTATTAACGTATTGTGGGAGTTGGTCAATTCACTCATTTTATCTTCTATGCGGGACGTTCTCTCCTCTATTGCATTTATGGAAGAGGTGAATGTAGATGAGAACGTATGTAAGTCCTCCCTCATAGTGGTTCTTAGGGCCAGCATCATCTCCTTTATAAAAACCTCGGATGCGGGTTGATCTATTGTGGGGACCATGTCCAGCAATTCTGTGTTTTTAAATGTAGGCATTATAGTGATAACTTCCTCCTCCATCCTTGGTCTCCTCTTTTCAGGACTTGCAGATGGGGAGGAATTATCTCCTGAGGGTGACATGTGGCTGGGCGCCATTTTGGCTGGGGGAGAGGTGCTGCATGTGGTGGGTGCTGAATTGTCACTCACCGCTCCCAGGTCTAGATGCCGGCGGGTGTCCCTCCGGGAGGATGCAGGGCCCTCCGGCGATGTCTCCTGTCTCTGTGGAGGCGCTGGAGCGGAGCTGCGGAGATCCTTCATAGAGGAGAGGCGCGCTGCCGACGGGGTCTTCCTGCCGCTGCGGACGGAGAAAAAGTCCGCTACCGGGACCGGGGAAGCTTTCGTGGTCCTCCGCCTGGTCATGGCTGCTTACTGGAGGTAACGGAGTAACTCCGGGGGAGAAGTAGCGCCCGCTGAAGCTGTGGTAGTCGCTTAGGAGGTTGAAGGAGAGCGGAGCTCACAGAATGGCGACCGTCACTTTCCTCGGTTAGGCCACGCCCCCCAATAGAGACAATTTTTCATAAGTGTAACTACAAAACAAATTTAGAATTATGCGCTGGATTTACCTATCAACAATATTTTTCATGGGACAACACCTTTAAGGAACTAAGTAAAAACAGTGAAAAGGAAGACATTGCTAAGTCTAGGTCTATTTAATGTAATGCTCTTACTTTTCCATCCACATTTTTATTTTTGCTGTACTGTACAGAGCAGAAAACAAGTGCCTGTCCTACAAAAAAAAAGCGTTTATGTGCTACATGAGAGCTTTTAAACATAATTATAAACACTGGCGTTCTCCACACTGACCAGAATAGTGTAGAATGACAGGACCATAATAGGGGTTGATTTAAAATTCAGAGTACAGAATGATCTAAGCTCAAGGGTCATATAATAGAGAGCAGGTGACAGAATGTTCATGTGAATGGAGAAAGTCCATTTACTGTAAAACACAGTTTAATTTATCATCCAAAACCAACTAAACCAGGTGTGTGCATGCTAAAACCCAGCACTTTGCAAAATGAATGCAAGCACTATATGTCCTCTCGCTCTCACAAACACATCCAAAAGCATGAATAGAGCCTTAGACTGGGGTCCAGACTGTGTTGTCTGTGCATCTGCAATTTAAAAAATGGCTAATGTGGACATGGAGGGTGCTTTATCTCTAATAACAGAGCTGGAAGTGTGATATTCAGAAATGTCCTATAGCAAATTCAGGTGTCTCTTAACAGAGCATCCTTCAGAGAATGTGATATATTTAGAGCGGTAAATAAAATGTAATGGCTATAAACACTGCACTGTTTTTTTAATCATGCGCTTGCTTGTTTTAATTAATTGCTGTTCTTTTTTGTATAATTCTTGCTAAAATGAAAATTTCAGCTTTTGATGAATTATACAGTATGTTGGCTGGTTTCAAAGTATGCTTTATTAAATGTACTATGGCTATAAATCATCCAAAAGTGTTGTCAGTTAAAGGGGTATTGCCATTTTAGACATGTATGGCATATGTGGGATAGTGACAGGGAGAGTTCTTGGGGGCGCTATGTTTTCCCCAGAATGCTGTCTTTTGTGCTAGACCCAGGAAGTATATCTCATCCAGGAGAAGCTAGATGAGATACAAAGAATCCAGGAAGTGTGGTTTCTTAAGCAGAACATAGTGTGCTTGGGACTTTTAGTAAGTCAGTTCCTTTCCTGGGGCAGTACAGGAATTTTCTGTGATCCACAGCCTGTGCAGCTGCTGCCAATCAGCTTCTCAAGGAGCCATAAGATGGGTGCACTCCGAGCATTGGGGGGCAGGTTGAAAGATAGAATTTCCCTCCCTCTCTGGAAAAGAAGCTACCACATGAGGTATTTGAGCATACTGTATTGCACTCTTGTCAGGTGGTTAGGGGAGTATGAGTGTTTTTTTTTTTCTGCTACAAGTTTGGGAAGGAAGTGGAAGAGGGAGGAGGGGTTGTTGGCAGTAAGCAATCTGCATAGTCAGACTGACAAGTATTTATTTAGTGCTGAACAAACAGGTTTTTATTTTCTGGATGAGACTGAATGTAAATGGCTATGTTTTTCTAAGCTTTGATGGACAACAATAAAGCCCTGTATGAACTGTATCCTGGTGTCACTGTCTCTAACCACAACTTGCCTAATGCACGGAGCTAGATCCTCCACAGAGATGTACTGGATGTGTCATAAATGACATAAATTTGAGTCCCACCTCTGGAACCCATGCCTATCTCCAAAATCATGACCCTTTTTTTTATTCCTGAGTGGGGCCAGTGCACATGTATTAAATTAGACCACCCTTCCACTGCTGCTCCATTCCCCTCTTCTATTCCATCCCCAAACTTGTAGCAACCCCCCCCCCCCCCACTTATACTCCCCTAACCCAGGCCCAGTGGGCTTTTCCCCAGTCTTTGCTCTCCTCTGGGTCCAGCTGTTGAGTGCCTATCTAAGCATGTCTAACATATTGAGACCGGTGATTGACCACTTGACCCAGAAATGAGTGGTGACAGTAGCGGTGAAGATACATAATAAATGAGAATAGCTGTTTATTACTTTTTTTAACCTCCTCAATACTTCTAAACTGTATCAGCCATCAATATCTGATCAGTGGGAATCTGCTTCTCAAAGGGTGCTGCACTCTCTTCAATGTTTACAGTGCTTAGAGTGCTATATTTTTTTTATAGTGGATGTTCTTAGTTATTTGAAACCATTGGTTTAAGCCTGTAATACTCAGTACAACCTCTATAAAAAACAGAGTGATGCGAAGTTCATGGGTTCATTCACATTTGCGATGTTTTCCTGCATGGCACTGTGTTATGATGCTATGCAGGGAAAAAAATTGCAGCATGTCCTTTTTTTTTTTACAATGTCGTCCATTGTTCTCAATGGGGCCGGCGACAGCAGCGCTGGCCCCATTGAAAACAATGGCAGAATATGAGACAGCTGTGCCGGGGGATTCCTTCAGCCTGCAGTGATGCAAGACTGTTTCCATGTGAAAACACCTCTCATCCAGGGGTTTCACAGCCCGATATGACCTCACCAGTGTGAAGGAGCCCTGACTCTCCCTAGCGGCGCTGTCGGCTGCAGCACAATAGCGTCGCTAGACTTAACATAGGAACTTTGCCCTGGTCCGACAGGTCACTCATGTATCAAACTCAAATTTTATGATTTTCTGGTGGTTGTGAGGATATCACAAATGTAATGACACCAAAATCATCCACCAAAGCTCACACAAAGGGGTCAAAGTGTGGTGCAAGAAAAAGCCTGTAGGCTTGTTTATATTAGATTTAGCATTCTGAGAACTCTCAGGCTCGTGCTCACATCTAGACACCGAAAAGGCTGCAATTTTGCCTGAACACAGCTAATCAGTGGGCATCCGAGTGGCAGACCCCCTCCCCCACCATATAGATATTGATGGTCTATCAAGAGGATAGGCCATCAATTTTTATTAAAGCCTGGACAATCCCCTTAATGGGAACCTGTCACGTCCCCACAGCACCATAAAGTAAGTTATGCTGCTGTTAGGTGCCATGACAGGGAGCCAGGCAATGTATTTTCATTTTTTTATATATCAACCTGCTTCAGCTGTTAGCTTCTGAAGATCGCAAGCAATGGGAAAATCTGACTCTTTTCAGTCCCGTACGAATGCATTTTTTTACAAGTCTATGGGAGTAGCATGTGCACGAGACTCAGATTTTTCAGTCCTGCACAATCTTCGAAGGGTGACTGGATTGCTGAGCAGGTGACTATAAAAAAAATTAAAATACATCACCCAGCTACCTCTCACACCCCCTAACAGCAGCATACCATAGTTTATGATTCTTTGGGGATGTGACAGGTTCCGTTTAATGCAATCACAATATACAAGTATTTTCCATTGGTATATATTATGTTCACATAAGTTCTTCCATTCTAGAACCTCTATTAACATGTTTGGAGAGCTGCAAAAAAGAGTAGTTTTCACTTTGCCCATTGTGGACATCTACTTGAATAGTATGTTGCTATATTTTAGGTTAGGACCCTTTCACACAGTACAACTTATCGTGCACAGATGCCCAACAAGTCATCCTAAGAATAATCAACCCTATGTGTCTACACAGGAAAAAGCATGGCTAGTCAATGGAGGTGGAGCAGGTAGGGATTGTTCCAGTCCACCTGCCTCCATTCACAGTAAGCAGGCCGTCGTTCATAAGTGAACAACTGCCTATTTACACCGACCGATCCTTTGTCCAGTTTTCTGCATGCAGAAACTGAATGACGAATGAGAAATGAGTCCTTTCAGAAAGTATTCTTGAATTATTGGGGTGGTTCCACACTGCTACCTGGAAGTGTGCACTGCAGGCTACATGCCCTCATTGAGAGACTGTGACTGTCATGCTCTGTGCTTTTATATAGTCACTGTAACCATCAAGCTTTTAGCCATTGTGACTGTAACCAATATGTTTCTGTGCCTCTTGATGAGTAAAGTATTCTTTAGTTAAAGAGTATGTCCAGTAGAGAAAAATATTCTAAAAGTGTTAAATGTGTTACAATGACAAACTTGTACTCCTTTTATTGATGTCCTGGGTGCTCCTGTCTTGAACTGCTTCAGTCCCCTCCAGTCTCCTTCTGCTTTCAGGTATAAGATGTGCTGTCTAAGTGCATGACCGATGTGGCCAATATGGCCATACAGAAGTGTATAGACCCACTTGCTGCCGCGGGACAACCCCTTTAAGTGTTTATGTCTGTTATCTCTGTCTAACTCTGCATAACTATGCTGAATGCACTCTAACCCACTCTGTTACCTGTCAGTCACCCCAGCTAGGACTAGGATTGGGTAGAAGGATTTTCCCTTAGCCCAGGACTGGTTAATGGGGAGAGTATAAAAGGTCAGAGTTTGGGTGGAATCAATCAGTCAGTCGGTTAGAGCCAGGAGTCTTGGCTGGCCCAGACCTGGAGGCCAGCCATGGAGGAAGCCAAACCATGTAGTCAGCAGAAGAGGAGAACAGCAGGACAGAGGGTAGTTGCACTGAGGGATTATTGCTAGGGAAGGTCTGCTTGTTAGCGGGAAGGAAATCAGCCACCACAATCGTGAGTCTAACTTGTCCCTGTAGGATCAGAAGTCATGTGTCTACAGAAGAGCCTGCGCTTAACCTCCCTGTACAGCAACCACTTCACTCAGCCTGGCTACCTCATTTCTTCCCTTTGTTGAATGAACTTGGAGTAAATGTGAATAGTTATTGTGTTTTTCAAGCTGCAAGTAAACTGTGTGCCTTCGTTCTCACTAAAACACTTGGGACTGGGCTCTTTATTTCATCGTTGCATAACACTAAAAGTTATGCAACAATCACATCGAACCTACACAAACTACAGATGGTCCCGGCTAGGGCCCTATTGCAATCCACCTGCTGCATGAGCCCCATCTTCTAGGCAGAGTAGGAACCCCTATGACAAAGTCAGAATTGGCGTAACCACTTGAGCTACCCTTCTGTCAACTTCTGCTAGCTGCAATGGTTACTTGGTTTCTTTATCTCAGAACTGTAAACATCTAAGTATAAATTGATTAAATTAAAGAAATCAATGATTAAAAATTGACATTAAGGCTAAGTCCACTGGGAATGGATTTACTGTGGAATGTTCATGGATTTTTACGTGAAATTCATCCCCTTATTAGAAGAGGTGGAATAGACGCCAACAATCCAGTGCTATAACTGACAATGGTAAGTGCATGTTTATTTACAGGTCAATTTTTTGCACTGATTTTCTGCAGATGTTTAGCACAGTGTGGGGTGGAGATTTTAAAAATCACACCCACTTTTCTGTTACTGTAAATACCGTGGGTTTTCTATTTGGAGGTTTCACATGGAAAATCCGCAGCAAATGCGCCCTATGTGAACATAGCCTAGATGTAATTCTTTTTCTTTCTTTTTGTGCTACAATTTTGTACACTTAGTTGATAAAAACTTTTAAACTATATGAGAAAAACATATTGTAAGAAAATAGACCTTAACCTCTTCAAGACCAGAAATGCTTTTCATTTTTGTTTTTTGTCTCCTTCTCCCAAGAGCTATAACTTTTATTTTTCCATTGACATAGCTGTGTGAGGGCTTGCTCTTTTTTGCAGGAGGAGTTGGCATTTTTCATGGTATCCTTTAATGTGCCATATAAATTTCTAAGTGGTGTGAAATGGAAGAAATTCAATTTTTAGGGAGGTTTTGTATTTATAGCGGAAAAATAACTTGTCATCTTTACTCCGTGGGTCAGTACAATTATGGCAATACAAAATTGTATCCATTTTTTTAAAAAAAACTATGCAATACTACTTGTTCTCATTTGCTGTAGTTTTTATTGGTACCATTCTGGGAATCATATAACTTTATCACTTTTTATTCAGTTTGTAATGACAAATAGGATGAGCAAAAGTACAAATCTGGCTTTGCGTAATTTTTTTTCAAAAAGTGTTCTTTGTGCAAGAAACGTCTGATATTTTTCTGAACTAGATTTTTATGGCAACACCAATCATGTTATTTTTGACATTGTGTTCATTTTGACTATACTGGGAAAAGTTTTTTAACAGTACATGTTATTTTAAAATATTTTTTTAAATACTTAAAAAAAATCATTAAAGGGGTTGTGCCCTTACATTTTCTTTTTTAACCCCTCCCCGCCCCATGACGTAAGGGTACGTCATGGCAGGGTGGTATTTCCCTCCCAAAAAACGCAATGAAAGTGATAAAAAACGTGTGTACCCTAAAATGGTACCAATAAAAACTACAGCTCGTCTCGCAAAAAAACCCCTCAGAGAGCTCCGTCCATGGAAAAATAAAAAAGTTATAGCACTTTGAATGCAGTGAGTTTAGAAAAAAAAAATAATTTCCAGAAAAAGGGTTTTTATTGTGGAAAAGTGGAAAAAACCTAAAAAAATATAAGAATTTTGGCATCTTTGTAACCGTACTGTCTTACAGAAAAAAATATAGTGTATCATTTATGCTGCATAATTAACGCTTAAAAGAAAACCCCAAAAATCTATGGCAGAATTGATGCGTTTTCTCTCCCTACGATCATAAAAAAAATAATAAAAGTTTTACAATGTAGTCTATGTACCCAAAAATGGTACCAATAAAAACTACAGTTCGCCATGCAAAAACAAGCCCTCATACGGCCGTGTCGACGGAAAAATAAAAGTTATGGCTTTTGAAATATGGAGATGAAAAAATACCAAAAATCGCTTGGTCCTCAACGCCAAAATAGGCCGTGTCCTTAAGGGGTTAAACATCTGGCGATGACCTAAAACAACAAAAGAAGCAACACTCATCTTTATCCTCCCCTTGATAAGCAGTGCAATGGCTCCTGCAGCTATCTACTTTGTGTTTACAGCGGAAGTCAGATTACCACTAGAGCAAATAAGAGGCCGCAACATCACTGTCCATTCTCCTGGCGTCAGCACCCACATCCTGGGTGCTAGGATGCCAGGAGTTCAGGATGGTGATGCTGCAACCAATCAGAAGTCACCTGACGTCTGCTATAAATACAAACCAGGATTGCTGTGGGTGCTGTTGTGCTGCTTAGCAGGGGAAGAAGAGAGAAGAGTATTGCTGCTTTTGTTCTAGGTCATAGCCAGCTATGTAATTTTTATTTTTAAGTGGGACAAATCTATAAACTTACTTTTATTCCACATATGGGACTTGAATGTATGATTGCTTGTACATTGTAGACATTTAAGGAATATAAACAGGATTTGCCATAAATATCTGAGAGATGTGGGTCCCATCTACTGGGATCCGCACTTATCTCTAGATTGGGATATCCCCGATGAAGCCAGGAGGAGTGACACATGGCTTAAAAATAACGCTTAAGAATTTGGAGTATAATTAAATGATCTGGTAATGTTCATATGGCATCTTTTCTAGTGGTTGAAGACATGCAGATGATAACATGGGATTCCTTCTCTGAGGTGAACCTACTTGAGAAACCTGGCTCTCATTTATGCTATATCAAACTCCTTTTTGGACTACTGATTATTTAGTTAAGGGAAAAGCTACTCAGTGAAGGCTTGAAGCATGTGAGTGTTTCCTCTCATTTGCATTCAGCACAGACTGTTTTTCTGTGCTCTCTCCCAGGCAGGGTTGGAAATTAAAAATCTTGACCTTTATAAATCCTTTACATTTATACAGCCTACATACCAGTGTACCGGGCACTGTGGAAATGAAAAGTCCACTTTGAGAGCGCTCTTTATACAGTGCATAAAAATGTATTTACCACACTTGAACGTTTCATACATTTCCATTTAGCGTTCATATTACAAAATCTGTGGAGGTCCCCTGCATTCTTACTGACCTGAATTGAGATCACTGGAGGGGTCCATGGTAATCTAATTTTGGTCCGTAGAACTGCAGACTCCAGGTGTTAAAAGGCTTGTCCCACCATTAAATATAAAATTTAACCCATTAGAATCCGCAATATGCCTTTTTACTGACCTCACTAATAGGCTTTAAACCTGCATATACATTTTTTTTTAAGGCGGTGGCTTAACTGACTGCCAGGTTTCTGCTCTAAAAGCTATCAGTGGAGAAACCTCAGATCTGGGCAGTTTAACCGCTTATATGCAACAATCAATAGTAACTGCAGCATGTAAGCAGATTACAGGGGATGTGATTGCAAGGTAGCATTTGGGTTCCCATGGCAGCTGCAAGTCTAACTGCGGCATCCGAGTGGAGGCGCAATTGTGGGGGAGACCACGAGTAAGCAAGATGTATGTCACGGGTGGCTCTGGGATCCCTTCTGACAATGACTGAAAAGAGCCTAGCTCGGCCGTGCACAGTGGAACAGGCATGATAATGGTACCAACTAAATTTAACAGTTTTGTCACATGATGCCAGTACCTTTTATGGGATGAACTAGGATTGTTGGTAGTGGAATAACTGTTGCACTTTCTCTCTCCCTCCCAGCCTTGCACTGCTCACTTTTCCCAGGCTTGTTTTTACTCCCCCTCCCTCTACCAGTCAGGGATTCTTATGACAAGCAGCCAATCAAGAGCAAGCTGTTGCCAGGCAAAATAGCTTTAGGCCGGCTGCACACGGCCGTGACGGGCTCCGCCGCGGAATTCCGTCACGGTGCCCCCCAGAGACCCCAATACTTACCTGCGGATCCGGCGTCTTCCGTCCCGCATGACGCTTCGGCGCGCATGCGCAATAGAGTGCGTGACGCGCCGCAGCGTCATGTGACACACCCACAACGTCACATGACGCGCCGGCCACGTCATATGACGCGGCTGGTGGTGGGCGGGGAAGCGGTTTCACGCTATCTTCCGCTGTGCTACAACCTAGAACCTAATAGCTGCGGGCAACGCAGTGGATTTTCACCGCGTATTACACGGCGGAAATCCGTTCGTGGGAAGGAGCCCTTAGTCTATGAAGTAGGGGAAAGACAAGGTCTTTGTTTCTTACAATGCTCTCTATGTCTCTGCAGGAGCACATAGCCAGGTATTTCAGGACTACTGAGTGTGTGACTATCTAGAAGGACCCTCTGGTCCACTATATAACAAGAGCCTCCATATCTGCCATGTAACATAGCCTACTAGGCTCCACCTCCTGCAGAGTTTAATAGGCTGCTGTTATAGATATAATAGAATGCACTACATAAGTTCAATAAAGTTTAATTTAGAGAAACATAATCCAGTTTTAAAAAAAATTGGATTTTCTGCTCCACAAAATCCTCCTTTAAATATATAAAATGGCAAAAAAAAAATTTAAAAAGCAACACATAATAGCTATTGCCCGGTTTCTAACAACCCAGAAAATGAAACTATTTTATTCCTCTCACTTGGTGAACGTTGAAAATATAGTTTAAAAGAGTAATGCCAGAATTTCTTCAAAAATGTGTTTTTAGTGTGTAAAAGTAGTAAAACAAAATCTATATAAACGCTGTATTGCACTAATTGTGCTGATTCAGTTAAGAAAGTTATCATGTTATTTGTACCGTATGGTGATCGCTGTAAAAACAAACCCCAAAAATAATGGCAAAATTTCTGGTGTGTTTTGTATCTCCGACTTCTAAAAACACAATATGTAATAAAAGTTATACAATACATTATTGTGCACTATAAGGCCACAGTCAGACGGGCGTTTTTTCGCGCGATTTGTGCATGCGCATGCATCCGGCGATTTTATAGAACCATTGCTTTGCAATGGTATCGGACACATGAGCGCTTTTTATGCGCTCGTCCGATAAATTATAGAACAGAAATCGCAGATCGCACCTATCTGCAATCTGCGATTCCTGTTCTCTTCTCTATATATGCTCAATGGGGCTGGCGGCAGCAGCACCGACCCCATTGAGAACATATAGTAGACAAATCATTCTCCTCTG
This sequence comes from Eleutherodactylus coqui, assembly GCF_035609145.1. Taxonomy (NCBI): domain Eukaryota; kingdom Metazoa; phylum Chordata; class Amphibia; order Anura; family Eleutherodactylidae; genus Eleutherodactylus; species Eleutherodactylus coqui. The sequence continues at coordinate 293,836,460 of NC_089837.1, forward strand.
CCACAGCTGTAACAGCTGTGGCAGAGAAGAATGATGTTTGCCCATTGAATTCAATGGAGCCGGAAATACAGCCCGCTCCATTGAAAGCAATGGGGTGCTGGTGATCGCACAATGAATTTTCAGGAAGGGCTTAAAAATATAAGCCCTTCCCGGAAATTCATCCAATGTGTAAAAAAAAAAAATATATACATATACTCACCTGGTCCCGGCAGGAGTTCAGCCGCGGCGGCCGGCAGTTCTCCTGAACTGCTCTGAGTAGTATTCAGCAGCCGGGGCTTTAAAATCCCCGCCTGCTGAATGAGCTGCCTCTGATTGGTCACAGCCTCACCAATCAGAGGCAGCACTCACTCACCCATTCATGAATTCATTAATAAGAGGACCTCTGCACTGGGCCTTGGGGAAAACTCCACTAACTTCTCTCTCACGCTCTCTCTCCAATTGGGGATCACTCTTCTCTCATTTAAGATCAGACAATCCAGGGAACCTCTCCTCCTCTTTCATTCTTCACTACACGAGGGTTAAATGTACCCTTATGTAGCTAGCACTCTTTATCAGGAACCCAGAAGACATGGACCTGTTTCCTCTCTCAAACACTTATATTTATCTTCTCACTCATACCACGTGACAGGACATAAATTGATACATTCACAGGCATCTGCAGGATCTTGCAAACACTTAACCCATCACACTCTGCAGCTGTGCAATACACATAACAGAATGACTAGACAGATTAGCACAGCGCACCAACATAAGACGTGACATGCATGATATTATGGAGAGGGCCAGGAAGCGTGTACTGGGGCACTACAGTTCACCCCTACTTAAAAATAAGCTGATCCTGGTGCCTTCAAAACAGAGTGTAAGATTTGGAGTCAAGCCATCTTCAGTGTATTACTTCCAATTCACCTGTAAGGCCTCTGCACAGTCACGGAGTGTTCAAGGCAAAACCTATACACACAACTCCTACCCCCCCCCCCCGGTTACCTATGTTGAAGGATAAACCCACTCCCAGTGTACTGAGATTAACAAGAAGTGTCATTTCTGAGTATGGCTTTTCTATTTATGACAGCGTGTCAGGAATATGACTTGTAAGTACATTTAAATTTCTGCTAGATTGAACAGAATTCAGGATTCACTAGTACAGCTATGGGGCTTATTCATTACTCTTTTCCCCAAAGACAAAAGAACTGAGATAAGTGGAATGACCATCACTTTCTCATTTGAAGAATGAAACACACTGCTACCAAATACAAAAACAAGAAAAGGGCGACTGGCAGGAAAACAAGAGACCAGTGGAATGATGATGAAAGGAAGGCCCTGCCCACTGGGACAGACTAGATGGTGGACTAACACTGAGACGCTACATGGGAACATGAAACCTCCAGCCATATACATAGTGCAAACATACCATGCACACAGATTCATACACACGGTGGCAAATTTAAATTAACATATATATATATATATATATTATTTTAAGCTAGGCAAATAAATTTACTTGAGAGCATGAGAGAATAAACACTTTGCAAAAAACTTCCAACTGCACAGTACTTGAACGTTACTAACATTTTAAACGTTTCAATATGAAAAACATGCGTTGAACTATGAAAAAGGAAATGACTTTTGAGTCCTTTTTGCAACAGGGGTTTAACTGGGGCATATAAGCAGTCTAGAGTCTCTTACAAAAAGAGTCCATTTTTAAAATACATAATGATCACAGGGTTTCTGGATCATCTGTGCCACACACACCTCCTCTTGTTCTAAATCTGTGGACTAACCTGTTGGTATGGGACTGCTACACCATGAGCTGATGCCCAATGATGCAACTGAAAAAGGACTGTCTGGGTCCCGGACACGCACAGTTATAGTCCGGTGAGGTCTAGCAGACCCTGTGGTATCAGACTCTTCCTGGATGGCAGGTTAGGTGAAAGGAGGGCGCAGCTTCCTCCACGGGTGCAGGTGTTCCCTGGCACTGAACAATGCATTCACCCCAGGGTCCACAAAGTCCCTGATAAAGGAACACAAACCTGGGGGTATGGCTGCTCTGGCCACTCTGTTGGCCGGGTGAATGATGATCCAATGAATGATCAGATTTCTCCCATCATAAGGCAGCAACTGCAGGATTGATCTCCGGTGAGGTGCAGGGACTAAAGCGCCCAACAAGGGAATAACAGGTGCAGGGGCAGTAGGCATGCTCACCCAAGTGGAAGTCATCCTGGGTCTGGCAGGCTGTAGAGGTCCCAGAAATAGGAGTCCTTTTTTTGAAGGGGCTTCTCCTGCAGGACCTTCAGGCTTAGAATCAGGGGCGTCTGGGACTGGTATGTCAGTCTCATCACCCCAGAAGAATCGCAGTTGCGGCGGCGGATAGCCAGCGGCCACAACAGTGATGGAGCAATCTGTGCAGGCCATAGCAGGAAGCAACTCAACAGCATGAAGTTGATAAAGCTCTGCTGAGATCTGAAGAAAGTCTGCAGTAGTGCATCTGTAGTTACAGCTAACTCCTCCCCTTGATTAGTCTTGATGGGGGGGGTGCCCCTCCTACTTCCCCCACAGCCAGGGGGTGGTCTTTTTGGCGCCAACAATCTGGCGAGAAAGTTTTGGTGGGAGTGAGCTGGAGAGAAGAGAGCATTGGCATTTGGCTGCCATTTTGAGCAGTCTCTGACGGAACATAGAGTGTAAACATTTGTAGTCCATTAGAGCACTGCACGTTTTGACATTTCCTTCTTTTAGATGGTACGTCTGTGGTAACGCAGGCAGAATAATCCGGCACAGAGGATTCTATCCTGTTCTTAGTGATGCCAAGAAGGAATAGGGTCCTGCAGTGTCCTGTAGGGTGACCCTAGGCACAGGGCATACGTTGAGGAGCAGGGAGGGTAAGATTCTGGCTTGTCACAGTGGCACTTACCATGCTAACTCCCAGAGGGACGCAGGTAGCCTCAGCCAGGGCAGTGCTGGACCTCTTCCTGACACCCCTAGGAGAGGGATGCCAAATAAGTGGTAGAACAGGGATAGGTATTGTCACAGGTGATGCCACCATTCGAAACAGACGGGAATGACCTTCAATGGATTTTAGAATATCATCATACAATAGAATATCAATTATTCACTGTCCAGAAGATAATATAGAAGTTGAAATTATTTCAAACTGCCAACGTGCCTTAGTGAGGTCATTCCAGCAAGTTCAGCCTGAAGGCAATAGAAAGATTCTAAATGAAGTCTCTAAAAATGAGTTTCATCATGGTACTTATATATAGCTCCTGCTACTATTTATATCAAAGTGCATGAATCTACCATTTAAAAAGAATCTGTGCAAGGAGCAGGTAAATGGCGACAATCACAGCAATGGTCCTTTATGAAGATATATGCAACAGTCAGGGTACAATATCTCGGCATATCACTGAACAGAATTCATATCACTGTTATCTATATGGTTGTTCCAGGAACTATGGTAGCTGGAATTAAACAGTCTCTGTACCTCACTGGATCACATATACAAAATAACATACACCAGGTGCCCTTGCCCTTTTTTACAGATGGCTTCAGGTACACTCTTCACTTTGCATCTGCTCTGGTTCTGTACTCGTGCTGGCCCAGGTCACTGTTGAGGCCTCTAGTATCAGCGTGGCACAATGTCTGTGGTGCTACGTTGCACTGCTGCTGTTTCCTTCTGTGACATACTACTTCAAGTACTGGTAGTCCTTTTACAGACTACACAGCTCTGGAGCTTTTGTCGGCAAACACTCACTGCCTGGATCACACTATTGCACTCCACATAGTACCATGTTGTTTCTCTGCTTACATAACTCCCACTGATTTCTGGCATAACTATAGGAGATGCGGTTGAACCTGGGCCCAGGAGCCTTAGGGGGCCCATAAGGTCTCTCTTTTCCATATAGGGAGCCCAGCACTATGAATAAAGCATTATAGTTGGGGACCCTGTTACAGGTTTTACACTGGGGCCCAGGAGCTTCAAATTATGCCTCTGAGTTATAGAAATGGTGTAGTGAAGCCTGCTTGAATGTATCTGTAATCCTGACCATAACCCGGCTACCATGTATATGTGTGCCAGGAAAGGAGGAGACCAGAAAGGGAGATAAGTGCGGATATCCTGTGGCTATGCCATAATGCAATGGCAATATTTCTTTAAATACATCAGTTCCTCCAGCAAGGAATGGCTGAAAAAAGAAATGAAGGATTCTTGAATGGCAAGTCAAAATACGGATCTAAATCCAATCAATTCTGTAGGGTGAAATGAGATGTGCATGCAAGAAACTCGTTAACTACAGCTAATGCTCTAGATACAGTTGAACTGGTGGAGCCTAGTTGACCTGTTTCTTCAAGTGACCATGTTTAATTAGCTGCTTAAAGGGGCACTAACTTTTCAGATGACTTAGACTCATCTACTAGCTTGTATTAGTCTCATAATTTCTGTAATATACTTGCATTAAAAATGCTGTTGCTTAACCACTGAAGATCACGTTTGAAGTGCCTGCTACTATGGTTTCTCTGCCAGCTGTCATTTAGTACAGAGCCTCTGTAGTAACAAGACACAGGGGTTTTTCCTTGGCAATGGTGGAAGGAACTACCTTCACACGGATGTTCCCTTTCACTCAGGTTGCAGGCTGACAGATTTGCAGACACTGATAATGCTTTACGCAATCTTTGCTTCTTCTGAGGAGGGGGTGAGGGGTGTTTTTGTGTGAGATAGTGTACACATATATTGTGTTTACTCACCATATGGCCAGAATGTCTCTGAATGCCTGAACCTGAATGGTCCTGGAAGAGCAGAGGGAAGAATATTCAGTTACTGCCTCCCAGCATAGGGAGTCAGAGTAAGGTAGTGCCAGACAGTGGACTACTAGAAAAACGCTTGGCTTGCTACATGCGTCCCTACATGAAAATGGATTGTAAGCAGCAGGGCAACAGAAAAATGGAGAAGACGACCTGAAAATTAGAAGTTACAGACATGAAACAGAGTGCAAACAGCATCAAATGAGAGAAAAACAGAAAATCTGTTATAGTTTACAAAACTTGTTAAAAACTCAGGTACGCTTTAAGCTTTGGTGGTTGGGCTTTAGGCCTCATGTCCACGGGGAAAGAATTAAAATCCGCAGTGGATTTTAACTCTTCTCCCGCCTGCGGATCCGCACCCCATAGGGATGCATTGACCACCCGCAGGTAGATCAATACCCGCGGATGGTTAATAAAAGTGAATAAAAAAAATATGGAGCATGAAAAAAAATGGACATAAAATAAGAATAAACTTACCCGCAGCGGACCGTGCAGATCTTCTCTTCTTCGCGGCCGGATCTTCTTTCTTCGGCCCGGCGGATGTGCTCGGTGCATGCGCACGGCACGCCACCAACGTGCCGAGCACATCCGCCGGCCGAAGAAAGAAGATCCGGCCGTGAAGAAGAGAAGATCTGCCCGGTCCGCTGCGGGTAAGTTTATTCTTATTTTTAGCCCTCATGTCCGCGGGGCAGGAGGGACCTGCTACGGATTCTCCATGGAGAATCCGTAGCGGGCCTGATTTTCCCCGTGGACATGAGGCCTTAAGATGTCAAGTGCATGTTGAGTGTGATAGCCAAACACCAGAAAATACAAAATCCTAAACAAAAAAACATCTTTCCAGCCTTCTCAGTAATAAAGCTATTTATTAACATGAGGACATGTTTTAATACAAATAAAAATGCATAAAACAATTACACCATGTATAAGGGTAAATGGACACTTGCAGAAATTTCACAGCAAGATTTCCCACAGAATTTCCGCCTGTGCACACTGCCATAGGATTGCATTGGTTTATGCAATCCTATGCAGACAGCCGCAATTTTTACCATGTGAAAACTCGCTCGGTAAACAAATCGCGGCATGTCCTATTTCCGTGCAAGCCTCGCAGAGGCTCGCACAGAAACGTCACCGCTGACGCGCCGGCTCTGCTCTGTGCATGTGCGGCTGTGCACCACCCGGCACATCGCAAAGCAGAGAGAAGACGCCGGGAGGTGAGCCGCAGATCACTGCAGGGGCACGGGTTGCATCCCGCTGCAAGCATTCTCGCAGCGGCATCTGACCCGGCCGTCTGCATTCACCTTTAGAAATAATTCATGATGAGGCCCATGCAGCAAATCACTGCAATAACCTCAAATTACTTTGTCTCCAAACTAATATCACGAAAATAACAATTGACTCTTGCACATCTAAACATGACATGACATTCAAATATCGCAGTACAGATATATGCTGCAGTATGCTATTTGTCAAGGTGAAAAGAATTGCCTGTTTAAACCTCTAGTAGTTAGACAGTCCAACTTTAATGTGCATAAACACCTACACATCACTTTTAGGGCTCATTCAGACAAGCATAGTTGTCAGGGCTGCTAGCAGTGCTGTGAAGATCACATGAATGGGCTACTTCAAGCTCCCTGAAGCAGCCAGTTCACATGCTCCGAGGTGCGGATTGCATGCTTTCAAGGCTCCCATGTGCTATCATTGCGCGCACCTCAGAGCTGACATGAGAGTTTGCACCCGCATGCCCTATCTTTTGTTAGGTGCGTGGAGTTTTGCGCACCTAACAACCTCCATATAAACGCTTTTAAAAGAACCTATTGGTTCCTATTAGAAGCTTATTCTGTACACTGCTGGCAGCACCGAAAACTACACTTGTTTGCATGAGCCCTTACACTTCTAAACTGACACAAGTGATATGCAAACATTTGCGCAATCAATTCATATGCTGGACAGCGGCACTCACCACTTGCAATGTTTGTAATACCTCTCTTCTCACGTACAATGCTATAACCTTGTCTGCTGGTGGCTGGAACATGCACAGCAATAAGTCACTTGACCTGCTAGTATCTGTAGTTCTTTAGATTCAAAATATATATATTTATAAAATGAATATATATACAGACACATTATATGGAGAAAAGTATTTGGAAACTTAGGAAGGTCAGAAAATATACAAATAGTGAGTTTGCCGAACGGTATGCTGGGAAGGGCATGGGTAAGATAAAAAGCTGCTCATTTTATAATAACCATTCATCCGATCGAGCACTTGTGGGCGAACTGGAGCGACGGGTACGACACAGCCACCCTCGCCCATCTTCACAACAATCTCTTCTCACAGCCTTGCGTAAGGAATGGTGAGCTATTCCTGCCCAGACTTACAGAGGACTTGTGGAAAGTTTGCCTCGATGTGTTGTCACTGTAATACAAGAAAAAGGAGGGCCGACACCTTACTAAAAATAATTTTTTCTGAAAGAGATGGAGTGTCCAAATGCTTTTGTCCATACAGTGTATATATATATATATATATATATATATATATATATATATATATTTTTGGTACCCTTAATGGTCTCAAACTCCTATTTCCCAAAATGGTTTATCGATTTTCAGTCAAAATTGGACGCATTTAATGCAACTAGTAAGTATGTGAAATATCAGGAAACTGCAAGAAACTTCATCAGATGGAAAGAAAAAATAATTAATAAAAAAAGTTGCCATGGAATATGTCTAAAATGAGTTTGGTTGGACTATTTCTAATTTTCAGTCACCTAGGACCTCTTACACGAGGGAGTACTGATAAGTATTGAGCCTTACCCAGAAAAAATTATTCTAAATATCTCCCCAGGATTTCAATACACTTGTGACATCTCTTCTGCAGCTTTTTAAGTCCCTGCAAATAGAATTCTTCCAACTGCTGGTCAAACCACTCATTAGCAGCATTAGTTGCCTCCAAAACACTCCCAAACCATTGTCTCTTTACCTGTTTTTTGAGATTGGGGAATAGATGGTAGTCAGAAGGAACAAGGTCAGATGAATAGGGTGGATGGGGCATCCGTTGAAAGCCTAAGGAGGTCATTTTTGCAATTCATTACTGGCACCTTTGTTGTGTGACGGGGCATTGTCATGCAACAGGATGACACCTTTGGAGAAATTTTCTCAATGTTTTTTTTTTATATTTTGCCTCAGCTCTGTCAATAACGAACAGTAATATGTTGCATTGATGGTTGAACTCTTTGGGAGGTAGTCCACGAGCAGAACTCCCTTCTTATCCCAATAAATGGTTGCCATTTGCTTCTGTGCTGACCTTTGCACACAGAACATCTTTGGACTGTGTCTCCATTCCTTAGACTGTTATTTTGTCTCTGGATCATAACAGTAGATCCATATCTCATCACCAGTTATCAGTTTGTCCAGGAAATTTGACTCATTTCTTGCAAAATGCTCCAAAACAGCCACCGATGTCTCCTCTTCTGTTCAGCTGTCACATGTTTTGGGATCCGCTCTCCCACATGATATCCCAAGATATGCAGCAATACTTTTGGCTGATATTCAATCATGTCATTTAACATTTAACATTTACAGATTAGGAGACGGTGGCAGGCCTTCCACTGGATTTCTCACTTTCAACAGCAAAATGGCCAGCTTTCAAATTTACAATTCAACGTTTAACTGTTGCATATGAAGGGCTTCTTAGCTCAATTTTCTTCTGGGTACGGCTCAATGCTTATCAGCAACCCCTCATAATGTAGCTATGACTAATTGATATCTACTATTGACTGCAGATAAAGGGAAAGAGATAGTGATAATGGCTGCTGTCAAATATGTCCTAGACAAGTGACAGATGAAAGGGTGTATATGAAATTATCCTTCACTTGATTGTAAAAAGTGTTAAGGCCCATTTACACACACAGATAAGATTAAAAGTTCAGCAATCATTTTGCATAAAGTACTCATAGTCACTTATTGCTATTAATACTTTATTAGCTTTATTTGCATGCAAATGAGCTTCTGGGAGCTGTTGAAGAACTCAGCTGGAGATCTGAGCTCTGTAATTAGCTCTATTGTTCAACCATGAGCTCCCCATGGAGAATTCAGCACCATGGGCAGCAGACACAGAGTGTGGTCCTGCTTATCAGCTGTTCTGCTGGTGGGGCTGAGAACTGAGAACAGCTGTAACAATGTTCCTCCCTGGGCAGAACACAGCATGTGATCCTGGTTTTAGGTGTTCTGCTGAACAACAGTTTTCAAGCAGAACTGAAAACCATAGTTTGGCTGAACAGTGAAAGATGGGCACTTTTAGACACAAAGATTATCGCTTAAAGACATCTTTTAAGCAAATTTTGAGCAATAATCGTTGTGTCTAAATGGGCCTTTAGAGCCTTCTTACATAAATCCGCTATCTAGTAGCTTAATTAATGATCAGAAGCACAGTTTCATATTGGGTATGTTTGAAAGAGTACCAATGTTTTACTGCTTTCTGAAAAGTCACAAAGACAGAAAGTGCTGCAGAACAGTGCCAGGCAACCAGGGAGAAGACGGGCTGGAGCTGCACAGTGGTACAGAGGTGATGTATGTTTTTTTTCTATTTTTTCCAGCAGCTAAGGATGATTTTCGAGGAAGGGCTTATATTTCAAACCCTTCCCTGAAAATCACTGCGGGGGCTCCCTACATCCCATTGCCTTTAATGGGGCGGCAGCAGCACCGATCCCATTGAAAGCAATGGGCATGGAGCTTTGGTAAGGCGCATTTTGCACATGCATGCAGCGCGTTTTTTTGCGCTCATAGGTGCACAAAAAAAACCCGCTCATCTTACTGAGCCCTTAAGGAGTGAAAAAGTTGTAAAAAAGCCTATCAATTTGATATCTATGTAATCATGCTGGCCTGTAGAATTAATTTTATATATAATTTTTACTGCACAATGTCGACAAAAAAATGTAAAAGTTATGTCTTTAGGAATGCAATGGTGGAAAAAAACTGTAAAGTTAGTTTAAGGCTTCATCACTAAGGAGTTAAACACTATTTTTCTTAAAAATATAAGCATAAGTGAAGTCCTGTAAAACCTTTACTAATTATGTATGATTTCATAGGTGCCTGATTTGGAAGGATTTAGGCTGTTGGTTATGAATTAGAAATCATAAGGATTTAAATATTTAAGGGGCTGACTTCTGTGAACCTATTAGGGTCTATGAACATAAATGATAAAAGCTCACAGTGGAAAACCCCTGTTAATTCATACATGGTATTGACAACTCAAAGTGATATTCTGCCAGTGTTTTTACTAATTGAAATACATTTTTGGATTAGTTTTAGTTGTAATAAATGTAAACAATTTTACATAAGAAGCCAATCTTATGTATTTGTAATGGAGGTAAAAATGACCCGTATCACCAGAGGTAACAACAAGCTCTGTGGAATCCAATAGTTGACCAATCTTAACCAGGCTCTCCTGTAAAGACTTGGAGTTTTTGCTGTATTCCTAAATAGGCACATTAAAGAATACCCCCTATTTATTTTGTCTCCCCATTTGCCAAATACTACAGAGAAAAATGAAGCTAGTTTTACTTATTAACAATTGTTTGTGCTTCTAAGCATCTGTATCCATGTTGGGTCTATGCTATATTTCTATATATGATGAGATACATAAGTCCTATATGATGGATAAGCCATGCATTAAAGCTCAATTGAAGATGTATGTAGCAGTACTTCATAGAAACTATATTTTTATATCTTAAATATTTTCAGCATCTCTGTAAGGTTCATACTATCGACCTGAGTATTTTATGAAATGACTCACACAATTGTATTTTTGTATTTCTTGTCTTCAAAGACCGCCTGATGTTCAGTGCTGGTCCAGCCTCTGAAGCGGAGAGAGACTAACAAACAGCCCTTGACTTCAATGTATCTCTTTCATCTTCCTTCTCCTTTATTCTGTTTATTCTACGGACGAGATGCCACAGATCATAAAATAAATACGCTATAATATGTGTGGGTCTTGGAGCGAGGCTGGATTTTTTTCTTGTGCAGTTTAATGACTGGGATATATAAGAAATACACTTTTAAAACAACTCATAATTATTAGTTATTATTTGCAGAAATCCACTTATTTTGAGTTGATTTTATCATGAGTAATAAAGAATAAAAGAAGAGCTTTTGAATTAAGACACAACACTTCTTGAATGTGAATAAAGAGAAAGAAGCTTTCGTGTGGATATTAACCCCTTAGTGACGGCCCCATAGTCTTTTTACATCCCGGCTTTGTGGGCTTTAATCCTCAGGGACGTAAAAACATGCATTCCCTGAGGATTAAAGCCCCGTGGGCTGAGGATGTGACAGCTCCACGCGATCGGTTCCCAGAAGTAGCCGACAACCTGAAGCTGTCATGGGGAGAGGGTGCGGGGGGACGGCAATGTGTTCGCCGCTATGCAATGGATAATGCCAATTGCATAAAGATAAATAAAAAGTTAAATAAAGTTAACGATTCAGCTGCCTTCATGGATCAGATCCATGAGGACAGCTGAGTGCACTCACCCCGTCCTCCACGATGTCCTGTGGCGGTCTAGTCCTCCAGGACTCGACGCCAGTCTTGTGCACATGTGCACACCCAGAAGCCTGGCTCCGCAGAAAAATGGTGCATGCTGCGATTTTTCATCCACGAGCTGAAACCACAATTGGTTTTTGCATGTATGCATGAAGAATCAGTTAGCCTCATCCTGCTTCCTCTGCCCCTTACTACATCTCCTCCCCTGTTCATGCAATAGCCTCTGAGCACAGAGAGGCAGTTTTGTGTAGAGAGCAGAAGTTGACCTGCCATCATTCTCAGAACCTTCAGCGACATTGACATCTATCCAATATTCCAGCATGTCCCACATCAGCAGCCAGCCCTCCACCACTCATGTATGGGAATGTAAAAAAAAAACCATAACACCCCCAGCTATCCATGAGCATAGAACCTGACCATAAGCATTGCACAGCTGCTTGCTATGAAGATGTCGCCCTTCAATTTTGTGGACATAGCCACCTTCCACAATGTGGGGCTCCATGCTAACCCTAACTACCAGCTGTCCAGTTGCCATTTCTTTACTCAAAAAGCCATCCCTACCCTGCACAACTATGTGAGTGATAACATGTCCTTTGTATTGCATTTACCTCAAATACTGGCAGTGACGGGGTGTACATGACAACGGGGCACGTGGTTTAGCAAGCATGGCCAGGGGCGTTACATATTCTTAACAGCATATTGGGTCAATATCCTGCAGGTGAGACGTGAAGCCGAAAGAACAAGTAATAGTACCCCTCTCAAGATTTGCGGGACATTCATATGTTTGTTCTGCACCCTTCTCTTCTTCCTACACCTCTTTGTATCACCTTTTAACACCCTCCACATCACAACAGTTATCTGTATGTAGTAGCAAAACTTAGCCTCCATAGAGCATTGCATGTGGTAAAGGCCAGCATGCTTTTCTATAACTCCTATGTCTAGGGAAGATTCTGTGTGACCATGAAGCCAACCTGCTGTAAGCCCTTCGCCCTTAGATGTTCTTGCCTGCCCCACTTCCAATGTGCTATCAGAAAGTGTGTTCAGCACAGCTGGAGGTGTGATAGCTGACAGTCCACAGACAATGTGGATCACTTGACATTTATAAAAATGAACCAGGTGTAGATTTCACCTGACTTTTGCACCCCATGGCAGATTCCACTGATTAATTAGCATGCTGGCAATTTGTACTCACATATGACTGAGCATAGTTTTATATCAAAGACCACAATGTGCCCTCAATGTTGCAGTTGGTGGTGGTGCTGCTGCTCTCCTTCTCCAACTCCTGCCATGTTTCCTTCTCCTTCTCTCTGCCTGAAATGAAAAATATGTCAAAATGAAAATGTCAATAGGACTGATGGCCTATGTGAAAGAATCACAGCATGTCCTCTTCTGGTCTATATAACAGACTAGAATTATGCATGCAATGTCCATGTGCTGTTCAATGCAAATTGTACCCAATGATCCCAGCCACAACTCACAAACGTCCATGTGAATGGGCCCATAGTCTTCCACTACATTAATGGCAATAAGATAATCTGATTGACAAGTCTCTGTTAATATGATTGATGACAGTTTCCAATAACAATCAGCAGAACTATGAATACAGCTCTGAACTATAATGCAGTCTGTACTCAGGATCAGTCCAACATAAGTAATAAAAAATATTATTTCATGTAAATTCAATATGGGATAATGGATCCCCTACTGTAAACGAAATAAATATTTGTAGTCGCCAATAAATTCTGTGACAGAATAATGTAATAGTGCAGGTCCTACAGCTCACATGTCATAGTGACTTTATGTTCTCAACAATCTCATACTTTAAAAAAAGGTCAACAGCATCTGAAATCTGTATATTGTAGTTTAACAGCAACAGAATGAAAGCAGAACTGTGTAATAGACACTGCAGCTCTGAAGAACCTCTTTTTTTTAAAGATAGAGGAAGCACTACATGACAGAACATCCATCAGTGGTTGGCACCATAATTTCCTACAAAAGCAATCTGTATCAGTCTGCTTCTGCAGGAAGAATGAAGAGAAAAGTAGTAATTATGTAAAATTCATTCATCTCTGTATAATTATTAGGTTCAGATATCAAAGTGCAACATTTATAGAAAGATTATTTAAGGGATGTCAATAGAAATTTCCATTGATCTTTGTGTATATATAAACTGTAGGTGAATGCAACCTTTAGAAAAACAGATAACTATATGCTGGATTTATACACCCATACCTGTGTATGTGTACATAATTTTGTATTAGACATGCGTAGTATAAATTACCTGTATTTTAAATAATAAAATTAGTCTTCACTCAGACCATTTACAGTATGACAAATCTACAGTTACTGTAAAATCTAACTGTATAAATATATGCATATTACTGTTACATATTGCATTACTTTACAATTTTATTATATTACTAGCTGATATACCCAGCTGTGCCCAAGATAATTTGCTACAGGTGTTTACGTATTGTTCGCATGGAAAATTTCAAGGTTACTTTAGAGGATTAAAGTAATTCTAAGTCAAGGGAACTGAGGAATAAAATATGTATACACATAGAGGAGCGTTAGATTCTCCTGAGGCTGCATGTACAGATGTCCCCCTGAGAATGTGCCACTCCTCCCATTCTTCTCACTTAGGACCTAAGAAGAATGCTTGTGCCAAATTTCATGCTTACATGACACTGGGAAGTTACATTACATAGGGGTGCACTTACTTTTGCAATTAGCATTGAATAATCGAGTTGTGATCCCTTTACTTTTCCTATTTATTTTATTTAGAACCTAAAGAATGCCCGTGCCAATTTTGATGCTTTTACGTCTCCAGGAAGTTATATTACATAGGCGTGCATCTACTTTTGCAATTAGCATTGAGTAATAAAGGTGTGACTCCTTTCCACTTCCTATTTAGGACCTAAAGAATAGTTGTGCCAAATTTCATGTTTGTACCACACTGGGAAGTTAGAGAATTAGATTAGGTGCATTACATAGGGGTGCCAATACTTTTAAATTTAGCATTGAATTATTGAGTTGTGACTCCTTTACTTTTCCTCTTTGGGATGTAAAGAATGCTTGTGCCAAAATTTTACGCTTGTACGACACCAGAAAGTTATATTACATAGGAGTGCCAATACTTTTGCAATTAGCATTGAATAATCAAGTTGTGAGTGACCCTTTACTTTTCCTATTTAGGACCTAAAGAATGGTTGTGCCAAATTTCATGTTTTAACGACACCCGGAAGTTAGAGAATTAGTGGCCAGTCAGTCAGTCAGTGAGTAAGTCAGTTAGCAAGTCAGTCAGTGAGTGAGGGCTTTCACCTTTATATGTATAGATTAATGTTCTATTTTACTCAGTTCTTATTAAAGAGTCTTTTGTATAATTTTTTTAAACAGCAGGCAATGTGCAAAAATAATAAGAGTGTCTGTACTGATCCACCCCAGACTCCTGCATCTTCTGTTCTCACTGCTGGGTTTGTTAACAGGCTGCAGTTAGTTTGTATATGAAACATCACATGCAACTGCAGCCAATCATAGGCCTCAGTGATGAATTAATAAACTGAAAGGGTCAAAATGTTGCAATCTTGTTATAGAGGAATAGGAAAGTTAAATGTACCCTGTCACCAGCTATGAGAGCCATAAACTAAGCTATGCTGCTCTTAGAGCAGGTTCCCAGGTGGGTACTGTTATGTCTTGTCTCCACCGGAACTGTGGGGTTGTGCTGCTGGAGTAGCATGGAACGCGACTCCCAGCTAATTCCCCCCTGCCTTATCTCCCCTCCTCACTGTTGTCACTGTCCCTGCCACTTGGATTTATCTGCTCCCCACTCCGGACAAGTACTCTCCCCAGGTAATCTCACCTCCCTGCTGCTGTCACTGTCCCCGGTGCTCTAGAAGGCCTTGTTTTTTGTGGCATGCACTCTAGTCTTCATTTATCTAATTTTGGGAGCGTAAAATTTTGATCGTATTTATTCCATTTTTCTAGGGGCAAGATATAAAAAACATGCTGGAATTACAGATTTTTTAATTTTATTTTTCACTGCATTCTCTGAGCAGTATAAATAATATATTAAAGTAATTCTACAGGCCAGTACGATTATGCCAATACCAAATTGTAAGAGTTTTTTTTTCCCCCTACTTTTTTACACTTAAAAAAATATATATATATTGGAGCTGTGTAAGGGTTTTTCTTTTGCGGGATGAGTTGTACTTTTTATTAGCACCATTTGTTGATCCGTGCAGCATTTTGATCACTTTCTATTCCATTTTTTGTATGGTGAGGTAGGCTAAATTAGCTATTTTTGCCACGTTCAAATCTTTTTTTCATGCCATGCACCCTGCAGATTAAATAATGCACTAACTTCCTTCTTTGTATACCACATGTGTAATTTTGTTTATAATTTTTTACAAAGTAAAGGGAAAAAGTTGGGGTTTTGACATTTTTATTTTTATATATTTTTTTTTCATAATTTTTTAAACTTTTTTACCTTCTTTAAAAATTTTTGTCCAGAGTATTTGCATAATACTTTAAAAAAATTCTTCTAATACTCTGCTATGCTGAGGCTTAGCAGGGTATACGACAGGCTATGACGCTCAGACATAGCTTGAACGTCATAACCTAATTAAGCTTGCAGACCCGGAGGCTATATTTAGGCCTCCGGGTGCCACAGAGACCCATCAGGACCCCCAGATCACATTACAGGCGGCCTGATGGTGACAGAGGGAGCCCCCTCCCTCTGTCAGCCCTTTACATGCTGTAGTTACACAGACGGTGGCATGTAAAAGGTTAAACTGCAGAGATCGGTGGTTTTATCCATTCTCCGCTGTAAGAGCTGGTGCCCGGCGATGATCTGACAACCAATCACCTGCTCTCCCTGCAATGTGGACCATTGGTCGGCTTCAGACAAGCTGATGGTCTCCGTGGCAACGTGTAAACAGTGCCGGAGTTCAAAAACAGAAGCGGGAAGTTGCCGGCAGATCGGTATCTTCCAGT
Source organism: Eleutherodactylus coqui (assembly GCF_035609145.1). Lineage (NCBI taxonomy): Eukaryota > Metazoa > Chordata > Amphibia > Anura > Eleutherodactylidae > Eleutherodactylus > Eleutherodactylus coqui. The sequence continues at coordinate 293,852,778 of NC_089837.1, forward strand.
TTCTTTTTTAATATCTTCCGGCTTCTTTTTTTAAAGTCCTGCACTTGTTGTCTGTGGGACTGTGCAGGCAGTGTGTGTGCAGAACACAATGCCACAGCTTATGGCATTGTGTTCTGCATGGTCCCATACTGAAACATAGCCTGGAAATCTTCCAGGCTATATCACTATGGGAAGTGGAGCTAGTCCCGGAAAATTTCCGGGACTGCAACTGATGGGGTTGAACCATAGGAAAATAAACATTACACATCTCATTGAGGATAGAGTCGAGTCCTGGCCCAGCAGTAGGCATTAGACTGTTAGGCCTCGGTCACACGGGCGATTTTCCGTGCGATCTGCGCATGCGATGTGCGATTTTATAAAACCATTGCTTTGCAATGGTATCAGACACATGAGCGCTTTTTATGCGCTCGTCCGATAAATTATAGAACAGAAATTGCAGATCGCACCTATCTGCGATCTGTGATTCCTGTTCTCTTCTCTATATGCGCTCAATGGGGCCGGCAGCAGCAGCGCCGACCCCATTGAGAACATATACTAGACAAATCATTCTCCTCTTCCACAGCTGTAACAGCTGTGGCAGAGAAGAATGATGTTTGCCCATTGAATTCAATGGAGCCGGCAATACAGCCAGTTCCATTGAAAGCAATGGGCTGCCGGCGATCGCACGATGAATTTTCGGGAAGGGCTTAAAAATGTAAGCCCTTCCCTGAAATTCATCCAGAAATGTGTAAAAAGTAAAAAAAAAATATATACTCACCTTGTCCCGGCAGATGGAGTTCAGCCATGGCTGAGAGCTGCCCCTGATTGCGCCCTGCGCTGAGCCAATCAGAGGCAGCACTCACTCACCCATTCATGAATTCATGAATGGGTGAGTGAGAGCTGCCTCTGATTGGTGAGGCTGTGACCAATCAGAGGCAGCTCATTCAGCAGGCGGGGATTTTAAATCCCCGGTTGCTGAATACTACTCACAGCAGTTCAGGAGAACTGCCGGCTGGCCGCGGCTGAACTGCATCTGTTGGGACACGGGGAGTATATTTTTTTTTTACTTTTTACACATTTCTGGATGAATTTCAGGGAAGGGCTTATATTTTTAAGCCCTTCCCGAAAATTCATCGTGAGATCGCCCGCAGCCCATTGCTTTCAATGGAGCCGGCTGTACAGCGCTGCACTGCTCCAGCCCGTTTCTAATGAAATGCGGCTAGGAGCAGATTTTTCGGGTGATTTTTCGGCCACGGACACGCGATTTGCGGATGCGCATCCGTTATGCGATCCGCAAATCGCGGGAAAAAACGCCCGTGTGACCGAGGCCTTAATCCGTTTTAATATATACATATGCTAGAAAAAATAAGCTTACCCTTTAGACATGACCTGGACTTCTGCATTGATTACTAATAAAATGTCATCTTGTTGTTATCTAAGTCACAATTTTAGACAAATGTAATCTAAGTAAACGAATAGCCCTAAACACCCACAGCAGCGGTTTCTTTTGTGGTGGTCTTCCATGAACAGTATAATTATTCAGTGCTTTTCTAATTGTAGTCACATGAACAAAGGTTTTGCAGTTTTGTAGAATCTTCTGTAGGTCTTTTGCCGTTGCATTATGTTCTCTCCTACTTCTTTCAATACTGATATTTGTGTCTTGGAGTGATTTTTACAGGACGCCCACTCCTTGAGAAAGAGGAAAAACCCAGAATTTTCTCCATTTGCAGATAACCTAATCATGTAATACCCTACCTTTTGTGGTCTACTGAAAATTGTTTGCATCAAGGTATTGTTCAATCAATCTTTCTTGATAACAGTTTTGTCAGTAACCAGGCTTTGTGTGCTATGTTAAATGGACAACGCTCCCGTGAAACCCACATCTTCTTAAGGCCGGTTTCACACTTCCAAGAAACTTGTATGAGATTTGTGCCTTGCGAACATGAACCCCATTCTTTTGAATGGAGTCCTATACATAAGCGATGCGGTGTGGGAAAAAATCATAGCATTTTCTATCTTTTTGCGTTTGTCGGAATACGTCACTCATTGATTTCAATGGGGCCTTTAATGCATTACATGGCTCTTGCATTCCCATGCGATGTGAGGATCGGACCTTCACAGATGTGATACAAGGCGTTTTTGCCTGAAAAACACCTCGAATATGCAGGTTCACGAGCGAGATTTTAAGCCAAGTTTCACAGCCCGATATCGCGCTTTTCCATGTGTAGGTAGCCAAACTGAAACATTTTTGCCAAATAGTTCTTGGAGAAGTCAATAATACAGAAGTTCACTTACTTTTTCTTTGTGTATGGTTACTCATTGGGTTTAATAAAATATTATTATTGATGTCAGTAAGTGAAACAAAATAATCCTGTAGATATACCTTTTAATGACTAACAGCAGTAAATGATTTTACATCATTTATTTTCGTTAGCCATTAAATGGTATATCTACAGAATTATTTTATTTGTCATACTAACAGCAATAGCAATTTTTCTGGTGGTTAAACAGTATCAAACGTTTCCTTTTCAATAAACGACATGAACGATGTAACAGTTTGTGTGTTATTAGTTTACTTTGATTGTATTTGTCTATAAGTATGATTTAAATAACAATTAGACCGTAATATAATAGTAATCAATGCAGAAATCCAGGTTTACTGGATGTAGAAATTCCAAAGGGTTTACTTACTTTTTTCTTGCAACTGTAAACACATATTGTATCTGTATCTCTGTCTACCTCATCCTTGAGCTTATTAGGTCTAAAGAGCTGACTGCTTTATAATAATAATTAATCAGCAAATGTATTTAAAAAAAATCATATTCTTTATTTTAATTAATCCTTTGCTCCAGCATCAGACTTATACTGAGTCTCATGTCCAAAGTGCCTAGCAACAATCACTAGGAGGCTTATATTTGGACTTTTGTTTTTATGTTAAATGTGGCATACATCAGTAGATTTCCCTTGTGTGTGCCTCCTTTGACATTTTTACCAAAACTGTCAAGTGCCAACTGAGTTTAGTTGTGTGCTCGATAAGATACCTGAATATATTTAATTTGATTTCAGTAATATTGTCTGATGTTATGATATGAGTCGAACTTTTCGCGATACTCGAGGGTTCGTTTCGAGTAACGAACCCCATTGAAGTCAATGGGCGACTCGAGCATTTTTGTATATCGCCGATGCCCTCTAAGGTTTTCATTTGTGCAAATCTTCAAAACCTACGAAAGTGATGGAAACGACACAGAAACGGATAGGGCAGGCGAGGGGCAACATGCTGAGCTGCATCTCAGGTTCCCAGGTCCCACTATTCAGCCACAATAGCGGCAAGAGTGCCCCCCCCTAACAATTTTTACTTCGGACAAACCCTCATTAGCAAGGCACACCTTAGCTAAGCACCACACTACCTCCAACCAAGCACAAGCACTGCCTGCGGGACACACCCCTGCCTCTTCTCCTGGGTAACATGCTGCCCCCCCTTCCCACACGACCCTGCGTCTGCAGCGCACACAAAAGTGTCCCAGTGCAGCCTTCCGCTGCCCTCATGCCACACGCTGGCCTCATAGCCACACCACCCTCATGTCTATTTATAAGTGCATCTGCCATAAGGAGGAACTGGAGCCACACACTGCAGAGGGTTGGCAGGGCCAGGTAGTAACCCTCTTTAAAAGGGGCGGGGCGATAGCCCACAATGCTGTAGAGAATCGATGAGTAATTGACGTTCGATCTTCATTCCAATCCTGTGCCACCTCCGTTAGGAGCTGAAAACGTGGGCATGAGTTACATAGCAATGGGGAATCCATGTGCCCACGCAGTATTCATTTTGTCTAGGTGTCGCACAGCTCAATCGACACTGCAAGGGGAAAGCCGTCAGCGCTCTGCCCCCTACCCAAGTCAGTCAGTGTCTTTGTGCCAGACAGGTCAAACACCGCGATGGGAACTAAGTGTGCACCAACAGCATAGGTGGGTCCTGGGCAACCCAAGACATGAACAATAAATAAATCAGAGCGGCCAAACATGGCAGACTTGCACCACGCCGACGACATAGGCCTTGGCCCACAGCTTCAGCAATCGTAGGCAGGAAGCGGACTTTCACTGCACCCAGGACATAGGCCTCTGCACAAACCCTCAGCAATCGCGGGCCTACTGCAGACTCCAATGCTAGCGTAGCTGTGAACGTCTCATTAGCGCTGTATTGCTACTAGTTTGTCCCAATGCAGTGCCCCGGATAGCTGAGCTAACGAGAGATAAAGTACAGACTGGCTTCGGCCCACACTCCATGCCCTAGTCAGTCTGGCCTTTTTTCATAGTCACAGGCAGGTACAACTTCATTCTGGGAAGTCTGTGTGTACCCACAGCATGGGTGGCTCCCTGGAACCCACTGACGGTACATAAATAAATCCTATTGCAGTGCCCCGCACAGCTGAGCTAACGCCAGATAAAATACAGGTGGGCTTTGGCCCACACTGCATGCCCCAGTCAGACTGCATTTTTTTAAATTAATAGTCACAGGCAGGTACAACTCCCCTATGGGAAGTCTGTGTGGAGTGGACCCACAGCATGGGTGGCTCCCTGGAACCCACCGACGGTACATAAATAAATATCATTGCAGTGCCCCGGATAGCAGAGCTAACGTCAGATAAAATAGAGGTGGGCTTCGGCCCACACTGCATGACCCAGTCAGACTCGTTTTTTTTAATTAATAGTCACAGGCAGGTACAACTCTCCTATGGGAAGTCTGTGTTGAGTAGACCCACAGCATGGGTGGGTCCCAGGAAGCCACCAACAGTACATTAATAAATCCCATTGCAGTGCCATGGACAGAAGAGCTAAGGTCAGATAAAATACAGGTGGGCTTCGGCCCACACTGCACGCCCGAGTCAGACTGGGTGTTTTTAATTAATAGTCACAGGCAGGTACAACTCTGCAATGGGAAGTCTGTGTGCACCCACAGCATGGGTGGCTCCATGAAACCCACCGACATCAGATAAAATACAGGTGGGCTTCGGCCCACACTGCATGCCAGTCAGACTGTTTTTTTTAAAATTAATAGTCACAGGCAGGTACAACTCCCCTATGGGAAGTCTGTGTGAAGTGGACCCACAGCATGGGTGGGTACCAGGAAGCCACCAACAATACATTAATAAATCCCATTGCAGTGCCCCGGACAGAAAAGCTAACGTCAGATAAAATACAGGTGGGCTTCGGCCCACACTGCACGCCTGAGTCAGACTGGGTTTTTTTAATTAATAGTCACAGGCAGGTACAACTCTGCAATGGGAAGTCTGTGTGCACCCACAGCACGGGTGGCTCCCTGGAACCCACCGTCGGTACATAAATAAATCCCATTGCAGTGCCCCGGTTAGCAGAGCTAACGTCAGATAAAATACAGGTGGGGTTCGGCCCACACTGCATGCCCCAGTCAGACTGGGTTTTTTTAATTAATAGTCACAGGCAGGTACAACTCCCCTATGGGAAGTCTGTGTGCAGTGGACCCACAGCATGGGTGGGTCCCAGGAAGCCACTGACGGTACATTAATAAATCCCATTCCAGTGCCCCGGACAGAAGAGCTAATGTCAGATAAAATACAGGTGGGCTTTGGCCCACACTCCATGCCCCAGTCAGACTGGGTTTTTTTAATTAATAGTCACAGGCAGGTACAACTCCACTCAGGGAAGTCTGTGTGGACCCACAGCATGGGTGGGTCCCAGGAAGCCACCGATGGTACATTAATAAATCCCATTGCAGTGCCCCCGATAGCTGAGCTAACGTGAGATCAAATACAAGTTGGCTTCCGCCCACACTCCATGCCCTAGTCAGTCTGGTTTTTTTTTTAGGGCCAGATGCGTAGAACACTGCGATGGGAAAACCTAGTGCACCCATACTATGCACAGACCCCTGTAATATTCCTATAGCAAAGGTATAAGCTGACCCCACTAACAGTTATGTTGCAGAAGTCTAGGGAGACACCAGTAACATTTCTGTAGTTACAGTATAGACAGACCCCAGTAACATTTCCGTAGCAGCAGTATAGGCAGAGCCCAGTAACATTTCAGTAGTAACAGTATAGACAGACCCCTGTAACATTTCAGTTGCAGCAGTATAGGCAGAGCCCAGTAACATTTCAGTAGTAACAGTATAGACAGACCCCAGCAACATTTCCATTGCAGCAGTATAGGCATAGCCCAGTATTAGTATTCAGTGGACTGCGTAGAAGACTGGGTGCCTGATACATTGCTGAATGCATTTTCTGCCATCCACGACAGGACCTGCTCACACTGCTCTGTTTGCAATAAAGGTCTACCACGTGGACCCATAAATTGTGATATGAAGCTGGGGACCCCAGAAACTTGCCTCTCTCCTAATCCCGCAGCAGCCGGCTGGGATACACCAGGACCAGGAACTCGGCCTGTGCCCACACCCTCACTTGGAACTCTGCATCCTCGCCCGCGTCCACATCCTCGACCCCTACCCCTCAGCATGGTGGATTACGAATAGAGCAGACACAGGCCGCTGTAAATAATTATGCAATTATATGTGTATACTTTCACGCAGAGAGCGGAATCGTAACGCTAACTCCAGGCAGAAAAAAATGGAAGAAAGGCCGCAAACAGGCCTAGCAATGCAATAGTGATGCACCAAAACTCCCACCAGGCACCCAGTAAAATGCAGACGGTCAGAGGTAGCCCAACAAAGGAGCTTTTTGGTTTTTTTTTAAAAAAAGAAGACAGGCTATATACTGTGTATATCACTTTCCCTCTATAAGTACCTGTGTTGGCCGTACGCTGAGTGTCAAATTCACTGCAGACACAGGCCGGTGTAAATAATCTTGGAATTATGTGCATAGACTTTGTCGCTGAGAGCAGTCTAGTAAGGCAAACTCCAGGCAGAAAAAAATAGTCAGGAAGCCCGCAAATAGGCCTAAGTGCAATAGTGATGGACTACAACTTCCATCAGACAACCTGTAAAATGCACACGGTCACAGGTAGCCGTAAGAAGGAGCTTTTATTAAAAAAATTTTTGGAAAAAGAATACCGGCTATATAGCATGTATATGACTTTCCCTCTATCAGCGGCTGTCGCCGTGCGCTGTGCGTGAAGTTGACGGCAGACACAGAGCGGTGTAAAAAATTTTGGAATTATTGGTGTACAGCTGGAGGCTGACAGCAGTTATGTAACGCTAACTGTAGTAAAAAGAGATGAATAAAGTGTCCCCCCAGCTGTCCAGTATCAGTCAGCTGACGTTCAGGACACTAGGAAAGCTGAGTTGACATCCTTTCCCCTTACTAGATAGATATTAGAAGGGTAGATAGATACTCGAGTGATAGATAAAGATATGTGATTAATAGATATGCATTGTTATGTGGAGCTTGTAGTCTGTCAGTCATTTTGTACAGTTTGTAGAAAGAAGGGTTAGATGCCTTTCCGCATATAGGAAAGCGGAGTGCTGTAGGAAGCTGTGAGCAGCAGGCTTCAAAGAGCCTGACTCATCTCCCCAGGGGGTCTTTGATGTCCTACAGCCCCTCTGGAGCCAGAGCCAGCAAATGTTCATATAGGAAATAAGGAGAGGAAACAGGCTTCACACCTCAGCAGCTCTTTCCCTCCCTTACTGGTCCAAATGGTCGTAACTGAACTGATAACTTTTGGAGGCAAAGTTAACAAAAGAACGCGCCCTTAAGACAATGAAAAATGTAATTTAGGAATTATGAAAGATCTATACGTCGCAGCCCGCTGACGAGGATATTTTGCGGAATGGGGCATCCCCGCAAATAAGATGCAGGGACTCCCACATTTGCACGACACTCAGGAACCGAGAATTGCGTATCTCGGATCAGATGCGTCCAAAACTACTCATGCGTGGGCTCAAAACACACGTAAAATCACAACAGGAAACATCGTTGTCATATTTTCATGGTGGGTCACACCCACACGGAGTTATAAAAGAATATGTATTTCAGGGAATTGTGTCCCAAGATAAGCCATCCCCTAAGAGGGCTGGAAGGAACTAAAGGGGAGTTACCCCAGTGAGAGTTTAAAAATCGCACACAATGTGTGCTCAGGGTCAGCCCCTTGGAGGTCACTTCTCTGGCGCGACACCACGCCACAGAATGGTAACTCTCTTCTTTTAATCCTTGTTATTTTACTGTTTGTGATATCATATGTAAGTCTCTTGCCATTTATCTTGTAACATCATTTTCGTATTTTTTCTGTAAATAAGCACTGCTCTTTTCTTTGAGAATTAAACTTTAAATTAATTAGTGAGCCTCGTCCGTGTTAACACGAAACCATATTCTCCGAAGATTGTATTCAGAAATCGGGTTCCAATTTACCGTAACCAAATTGGTGGTGGCAGCGTTTTGTATGCATATTGTAGAGCTCTGGAGTGCGTTAGAACTGACCAGGTGGGTGATTTGAGCTTCCGCTTCGCATGCGTGCAGAAGTCGGAGAACGCTAGATACAAATCAGCCTGTATTCTAACAACTGCCAGCTTGCAATACTGCAGAGTGTCTGAGGACCAGAGGCGGGATCGATAGGTATCGTCCCTTCCCCTCTCTCCTCTTGTCCAGTGAGGGACAAATTGTTAATAAGTGCAGGGCCAGGTGGGTTGCTGTAGAGTTGTGGCTGTGGCTCATGGTCGCTTTTCAGGAGTCTGGAAAGTTGGGTACCAGTCACTCCACAACCTAAGAGCCTTTCCTTCCTCGCCAAATTGGTGTTGTCACGTATGCCGGGCGAGGGCGAGGAAAGGTTCTTAGGTTGTGGAGTGACTGGTACCAAACTTTCCAGACTCCTGAAAAGCGACCATGAGCCACAGCCACAACTCTACAGCAACCCACCTGACACTGCACTTATTAACAATTTGTCCCTCACTGGACAAGAGAGAGGGGAAGGGACGATACCTATCGATCCCGCCTCTGGTCCTCAAACACTCTGCAGTATTGCAAGCTGGCAGTCGTTAGAATACAGGCTGATTTGTATCTAGCGTTCTCCGACTTCTGCACGCATGCGAAGCGGAAGCTCAAATCACCCACCTGGTCAGTTCTAACGCACTCCAGAGCTCTACAATATGCATACAAAACGCTGCCACCACCAATTTGGTTACGGTAAATTGGAACCCGATTTCTGAATACAATCTTCGGAGAATATGGTTTCGTGTTAACACGGACGAGGCTCACTAATTAATTTAACGTTTAATTCTCAAAGAAAAGAGCAGTGCTTATTTACAGAAAAAATACGAAAATGATGTTACAAGATAAATGGCAAGAGACTTACATATGATATCACAAACAGTAAAATAACAGGGATTAAAAGAAGAGTGTTACCATTCTTTGGCGTGGAGTCGCGCCAGAACTGCGGACCAGACCTCACGTATAGTGACCTCCAAGGGGCTGACCCTGAGCACACATTGTGTGCGATTTTTAAACTCTCACTGGGGTAACTCCCCTTTAGTTCCTTCCAGCCCCCTTAGGGGATGGCTTATCTTGGGACACAATTCCCTGAAATACATATTCTTTTATAACTCCGTGTGGGTGTGACCCACCATGAAAATATGACAACGATGTTTCCTGTTGTGATTTTACGTGTGTTTTGAGCCCACGCATGAGTAGTTTTGGACGCATCTGATCCGAGATACGCAATTCTCGGTTCCTGAGCGTCGTGCAAATGTGGGAGTCCCTGCATCTTATTTGCGGGGATGCCCCATTCCGCAAAATATCCTCGTCAGCGGGCTGCGACGTATAGATCTTTCATAATTCCTAAATTACATTTTTCATTGTCTTAAGGGCGCGTTCTTTTGTTAACTTTGCCTCCAAAAGTTATCAGTTCAGTTACGACCATTTGGACCAGTAAGGGAGGGAAAGAGCTGCTGAGGTGTGAAGCCTGTTTCCTCTCCTTATTTCCTATATGAACATTTGCTGGTTCTGGCTCCAGAGGGGCTGTAGGACATCAAAGACCCCCTGGGGAGATGTGTCAGGCTCTTTGAAGCCTGCTGCTCACAGCTTCCTACAGCACTCCGCTTTCCTATATGCGGAAAGGCATCTAACCCTTCTTTCTACAAACTGTACAAAATGACTGACAGACTACAAGCTCCACATAACAATGCATATCTATTAATCACATATCTTTATCACTCGAGTATCTATCTACCCTTCTAATATCTATCTAGTAAGGGGAAAGGATGTCAACTCAGCTTTCCTAGTGTCCTGAACGTCAGCTGACTGATACTGGACAGCTGGGGGGACACTTTATTCATCTCTTTTTACTACACTAACTGCAGCCAGAAAAAATTTATACGGAAGGCTGCAAACCAGCCTAGCTGTGCAATAGTGATGGACTACAACTCGCATCAGACAACCTGTAAAATGTACACGGTCACCGATAGCCCTAAGAAGGACCACTGGGGTTCTTGTACACAGGATCCTACACTACCACTCTCCCTATCTCAGCAACGCTGTCCCTATACTATGTAGTACAGACTGAAGCCTTAGAACGCTATAGCTGTAATGGGGCTGCACGCCCGATATACAAAAAAAAAAAAAATTTGCAAAATTGCTACCAGCAGACACAACTATAATGCACTTGGTCAGATGTGGCCCTAAGAAGGACCGTTGGGGTTCTTGTACACAGGATCCTACACTAACACTTTCCCGGGCTTGAGAAAGACCTAATGGTCGAAATGTTGCCTGTCTTTTAGCATGGAGCAATAAAGTTTTGTTCTCTATATACTACACCGCTGTTGCTGCCACTATTTGCGTTTGTTAGATTTGTACACTCCTGCATTCTTTCAATCAGCTTCATTCGGAGGTCACCTGGAATGGTTTTCCAAAAGTGTTGGAAAACCATTGAAGTGAACTTTGAAAGTATCCTCAAGTGCAGGCATAAAACCATCAAATGCTATGATGAAACTGGCTCTCATTTAGCCACAAGAAAGGAAGACCAAGAGTTACCTCTGCTGCAGGGGGTAAGTTCATTAGCGTTACCAGACTCATAAACAGCAAATTTATAGAAATTCGGATTAGAGCTCACATAAATGCTTCATAGGGATCAAACACCAGATATCCCAACATCAGCTCTACAAAGGAGATGCGAAACTCAGGCCTTTGTTTGAATTTTGGCAAATAAGCCAATACTGTGGAATGTCAACAAGAAAAAGATAACTGACTGGACAAAGAAACACGTAATGGACATTAGAGCAGTGGAACTCTGTGCTTTGGACTGCTGAGTCAAAATTTTAGATTTTTAGTTCCAACAACCATGTCTTTGTGAGGTGCAGACAATGTGAGCAGATACTCTCTCTGTACCTGTGGTTCCCACTGTGACGCATGGAGCCGGTATCATGGTGTGGGTGTGTTTTGCCGGTGACATGCTTGGTGGTTTATTCAAGATTTAAGTCACACTTAACTGGCGCAACTACCAAAAGCATTCTGCAGTGACATGCCATCCTCTCCCATCTGGTTTGCATTTAGTGGGACTGTCATTTGTGTTTCAACAGGACTATAAACCCAAACACATCTTAAGACTATATAATGGCTATTTGACCAAGAAGCAGAGTGATGGAGTGCTGTGTAAGATGACATGACCTTCACAAGCACTTTGAAGGATCTAAAATCTAAAACATATTCTGGTCTGTTTAATGCTTTTTTGTTTACTACTTCATTCTATATGTGTTGCTTTATAGTTTTCATGTCTTCAGTATGAATCTACAATGTAAAAAATTCAAAAAAAGGAAAAGCATGGAATGAAAAGGTGTGTCCTAACCTTTGACTGGTTCTGTATATTAATTGTTAGACATTTATGCTCCTTGTTAAATAGTTCCTGTAATTTTCTAGAATCATGTACGGAGATGTGCACTAGTGCCTATTATTTCCTTGTTTTAGCCATGCAGGAGTTTGTTTGAAAAACAAGTACAGTTAATGAGCAAATAGTTGGCGGATGTCATATGTTCTGTTTGGCTACACACCCTTGGCAGGAATTGATTAAATGAGTGATCTGCTTATACCATAGCAAATGAATTATGTCGTCATCAATCTGAGCTAAAAAAGTAATGAAGCCAGTTCCCTTGAAAATACCAATACACCAATACCAATTCCTTCCATCAGTGTATAAATGTATTTAGCTGGAAGACAGAAAAATGCAAATTGTCCACTTGAAGTGCGTTTTTCCACGTTTTTTCATCTGTACACAGAAACACATCTCCCCATTATAATTACATGATGCTGGAGAACTCTTTGTTACTATGTGAAATAATTGTACAAGGTAATCAAATATAGCACTTTTTCTCCAGGCAGCAAAGATAGTCCTGGAACTATCTTTGTGCCCGGAATATTTTGGCCGCTGTATAGACTCTTATGGGAGCCAATGACAACGACCGGAGAAGGGAGATGGGAGGGAGTTTAGCAGCATGACTGCTAAACTCCCTGCCCCTTCTCTCCTCCTCTCTCATCCCCTCCGGCTATTTACAATGGGAGGGGTGCTATGCTCTGCCCCCTATCATTGTTGGCTGCGGACAAGTGGTGGGGAGGGAGCGGGTGCTTAGGTCCGGCCCCGTCTTCCCCAGTGCCATTGCAAACAGCCGGAGGGAAGAAGAGAGGAGGTGAGCCGGCGAGAGGGAGGGAAGGGGAGGCAATGGCATTGCGACCTCGGCGTATATGCGCCGGATCTGTGCTGTCTGAATGGGTGCACAAACGTTAGATTTGTATGCCCATTTACGCGCTTTTACGGCGCTGGCAGGTGCACGTAAAAACGCCTATACTTGTGGAAAAGAGCCCTAAGGGCAAGAAGACCTTTTACATTCATGACTTTCTTTCCAGCAGTCAAAGATTAACATTATCAAAGGCTTTAGGTTCAGAACAAGGACTAAGGACTGAGCTTATTCAAATCATAGGCTTTACAAGAAAAAATGAAATGATTTCAAAAAGATTTAAAAAATGACATAGAAATGCAAGTAAAACTGTTAAAATAGCAATAGAGTAAACTACAGAAGACCTAAAACTTAGAGTAAGTTTTCAACCCCTTCCAGCTGCAGCCCTTTTTGTTATTTTAATTTTTCTATCCCCCACCTTAAAAAAACAAAAAATCACAACTTTTGAATCTTTCTGGCAAAATAGCTACAATGCATGAAGGCTTTTTTTTGGACGAATTGAATTTTTCAATGGTACCATTTACCAAGACATAAGATAGGCAGTCGTGGCAGTATCTCATCGCGGGTTAACAGCCGCAGAGTTATTTTTGGTTGCGGCTGTTGTGGGTGGGTGTCAACTTTCAAACAAAGGTGACACTTGTGATGTATGGAGCGAGCTTGGCTCCTGAGCTCACTCCATGCAATGATACCTGAGGTGCGCTGTAAATGTATGGTGCATGTAGGAAAGGGATTAAAGTCTTTGCTTCTTTAGAGGGTGGGGGAAAATGAGACACATTTCAGCACTGGCTGATCTCTCAAAATGGGAACATATTTTTATTGACAAATATATATTTTAAAGTTCCAATGCTTGACTCAAGTTTGTGAACTGAATCAGGTCTAGGACTGAATATTGAGATAATAGGGGGTCAAACACCATGAATGTTCAACAGTCCATTCTCTTTTACTCCCCTCATTATGGGAATGAGGGATGTTCAGTTTAGATAGACAGATTTCGTCTACCTTTGTTTGTAGCTGGAAGAACCTAGGTTTAGGTGTCACACATGACACTACTAAGAGATGATAGCAACCCCCACAGAGTATTTTCCTGCAGTAAAGGTGATTGGATAATTTGAAAAATAAAAGCAAGTTAACCCTTTGGACATCACATATGTATATACTAGTCCAGTGTTCTCACATTCTCTTCAATGAGAAAGTACTGCACTACGGAAACAGGCTACAGTGGATGGCATTTTAAGCCTTCTAAACAGCCTGTGATTACTACAGATGAGCAGGTTGAGGATAAGTCATTAATTGTTTTGTACCAGAAAAATATGATTAATATTTATGCAGTACATATGACTCTTTTTTTACCTTTTATTTTACATAAAAGTGAATTTAATACTGATAATTCAGAAAATTCAATATAATGACCTAGAAGTAGACAGAGAATTGTCTGGAGCCCTGGTCACTTAGAAATATAGGTCCACATCACTCTAGATATAGGGTTTTTATTAATTGAACACCTAAATATATCACTTTTCCATGTTCTGTATTCCATACATTGACTATACAACATCAAATGGCCACATACTAAACAGTATGACATTTCAACCTTAAAGGGATTATATTAAAATTGAGGAGAGTACAGCAAATGGTTAATATGAAAAGACAAAGGCCCACTTACTGCTCCATTTTTCCGTACCTCCAGAGCTGCCCCTAATACAAACTGCGCATAATATTCCTTTACTGATGCAACCAGTAGGGAGAGCGGGGAGGGGATGGGCAGATAGGTACTGTTTAAAAATTAGGTAAAGATCCTGTATCACATCGTGACGCCACCGTTCCCACACACCGTTATTCTATGCGGCGGAGTAATAAACACAGAGACTTGTGTATCGTTCTCGGTAAAACCTTACTGTACCTGGTAAGGCCTGGTAAAACTTTACTTGAATAAACTTCAAATAACAGGTATCATTCACTTGCAGAAAGTTACAGGCAGAAACTCAGAGGTTGGGAGGAAACACAGGAACAATACGGCCTTATAGTCCAGATTATCTATATGTCATCGGTCCTAGAAATTGGGTATACTCCAGAGGAGGTGAAAGGTAGGGGTCACTCCACATACACTCTGGTAGACAATAATTGAAGAAAGGCTTAGCCTAGATGCACCCGGCACAACATCCGCGTGGGTGTCACAATTACGTACCTCTGTTTGGTGATCCTAATGGCGGATGGCCATACAGGAAAAATGATGCCTGTAATGTGAATGGCGGGTTACTCTATACAGAATTATTTGGGGGTTGCTCTCACTCTGGGGGAATTTAGTAACTCACTCGTTCTCCCATGTGTTTCACATGCAGTAGGGATATCTCTCCTTCTCCTCCATATTAGACACAAGTATCCTCAGCTCCAACATGGGGAGCCTCTCCTTCTTCACCATTTTCAATGCAAGGAAGCTAAAGGTGCTTTCCTGCATCACTGTGGGTCCTCCAACAGCATGGGTACCTGGATGATCATCAACAACCCTTTCCCGCTCTCAAACACTCACATTTATAACCTCACTTGTACCACATGACACAGTAGGAAAGATACATTCATCAGCAGAGCTGACAGGCAATGATTTTATGAGAGTTAACCCTTTAGACGCCGCAGCTGTGCAACAAACATACAGAAAATTGACATGACAGTTTTGCACAGTGCATCCACATAAGAGAGAACATGTATGACATTTATGGAAGGGACCAGGATGTTATTCTGGGGCACTGCCGTTCCTCTTCACTTAAAAATCAGCCGACTCCGGCGCCTCTAAAACAGAGTGTGCAAATCTGGAGACATACCATCTTAAGTGCCTTACTTTCACATGGGATACCTCTCCTTCTCCTCTATATTAGACACAAGAAAACCAGAGGTGCCTCCCTGTGTCCCTGCGGTTTCTCCACAGATCAGGGAAGAGGGAAGATCCTTAGCTCCAACATGGGGAGCCTCTCCTTCTCTATTTTCAATGCAAGGAAGCTAAAGGTGCTTTCCTGCATCACTGTGGGTCCTGCAACAGCATGGGTAAATGAATGATCATCAACAACTCTTTCCTGCTCTCAGACGCTCACAGTTATAACCTCACTTGTACAACATGACACAGTAGGAAAGATACATTCAGCAGCAGAGCTGACAGGCCATGGTTTTATGGGAGTTAACCCTTCAAACGCTGCAGCTGTCAACACACATACAGAAAATTGACATGACAGTTTTGCACAATGCATCCACATAAGACAGAACATGTATGACATTTATGGAGGGGACCAGGATGTTATTCTGGAACACTACACTGAGTGCACACTCTCTCTTTAAGCCCTTGTTCACACAAGCGCTGTTTTAGCACATTAGAGGCGCATGAAAAGATCGCATCAATTAGAAACAATGGTTTCCTATAGAAGCGTTCGCATGAAGGAACGTTAGATGCACCAAATACTCGCATCTAACAAAAATAGGACATGCGACTACAAAGCTCGCATCTAAGGTCCGTGGTGCGAGAAAAGATAGGACCTGACATATCTTTGGTGCGTGCTTTCCATAGACTCCTATGGGAGCTGGATAACACGCACCACACACCTCTGATCATGTGGACGGGCAATTTCACAGCTAATTAAAATAGTTTGACATCATACGTTCACTTGGTTTTTTACAAGCAAGATGCAATGTCTTAGCACGGCTATTTAAGCGCTAAAACAGCGCCCGAGTAAACGAGGCCTAAAACTAAGTATTAACAGCCAGAATGATTCATGTTACTGTTTCTTATTATATGTAAGTGTTATCACATCCTTAATGACTTAATTATGCTTTCTCACACATTTAGTAAAAGGCGTAAAAGTACACACCTATGTGAATATCTCTCCTAATCTATACCCTATAGTGCAATTACAGGAAAGTGCGATATTAACCTGGTAACTGCACTATATACGAAATAGTTAAGTCACATTGGACAACACATTGCAGAACGGCAGAATCTAGCAGATATTTTTCAGTTTATATTTTACCTTTTATTATATTTCCCACTGAAACTAGGCCATATTGTAAACATCTGTGCCCCAACTCCAGCAACTTGTGCTTGCCAGAATCTGGCTCTTTCATTTATTGCTTTGAGCTCGTTGGGCAGATTAGTGTAATTGTAACTCATAAAAGTTTGTAACAGGGCAGAAATTTGAATATCATTAGTTTAGGACAGGTGGTTCACTCTTGTCATTAGTTACTTGAGCTTCACAGAGCCAATCTAGAACAATTACATTACGTTGTTAATTGATTAACTATTCTACTAGAAGCCTACAGATCCCACACCAATTATGTGATAATAGAAATACACCGTACAGTAAAATATAAGGCAGTTTTATACTACCTTGTAGAAACATAACAGCTAAAACAGAGGCACTAATTTGATTTCTTATCAATTTAAAGTTGTACATTAATAACCACACAAAGCCTCTTTGTTATAAAAATTGCATTTATAAAAAGGGAAGATTAAATCTGTTTAAACAGGTTGTGTGACATAAGAAAAATATGTTTTTGTCTTCCAGAAAATGCTTCTCTGCAACTGTTACATTCTTCCTGAGTTTCAGGTAGTCCTGTCATGTGCACACTGATTGCTATGGCCAATTCCGGACTTAAACCCCATTTACACTGACAGATGATCACTCAAAAGTCGCTCAAACGACACTTTCAGTGACAGTTTTGAGCGATCATCTTTGCATAGTCTATAGTAGCTAAGTAGCTAATTAAGAGCTACACAGGCGGAGCAGGACACTGCCGTTATTGCTCGCCAACAATACAGCTGTTCTGAATAAGCAAACAGCTGTATTGTTCTCCCTGCTTACAGCTGGCTTCACACTGTGAACTACCAGCGGGACATGAGCAGAAAGAATCTTATCAGCGCTGCCGACTGTGATAACAGCCTGCACCGCTGATAAGAGTGGAGGAGTGGAGGCAAGGAGGCAGGGACATGGGTTGTGGGTGAGATCTAGGGCGATGTGGGGGTTGTGGGTGAGATGAAGAGGATGAAGTACTAGATCTAACATGGAGAGGCAGGGAGGGTCATGATAGCAGATTGTATGGTGACGAGAAAGAGGTGGATGTTCCTGGTATTCCCCCTGCTAAGGCAGTAAGTAGAGTGTTTCAGAAAAACAAAAGGGCAGTGCCACCACCCTCAGCTACTACTAGTCGCAGCACCACCAACACCAAGCCCACAATTAGGTCTGCTCATAGGACTTGCATAGCCTGGGCATTCTTTGAAATCGCACGTGGTCATCTGTACGATCTGCGGTAAGTATTTAAAACACTGCAAGAATGTAAACAACCTCAACACAGCATATATGAACAGTCACATGAACTCTTACCACCCACTGCATTGGAGAGCCCACCTGGGCCAGAGGGCAAAGAATCAGCCTCATCCTGCTCTCTCTTCCGCTGCTGTAGTTGCCTCTTCCTCCACCTCCCTTTCAGTTCATGCAATAGCCTCTGAGTACAGAGAGGCAGTTTTGTGTAGAGGCAGTAGCATGCCTACTTATGGCTTTTCCTTTACAATTGGTGATTGGTCAGCGCAGTGCAGAATCTGTGACTGCTGACCTCTCCCTGCCAGTGTATGCACTTGGCATGAAAAAATAAGTTCATGTGAACGCTAACATTGAAATCACCATATAATAATAAATTAGGAACAGTACTCAAGGTATTTTATATAAATATATATAAGATTTGTATATAGGAAGGAGGGGACTCACCTGGTGCCCGCAGTCTGACCCAGCATGGGTCAGACTGCGCCTGTCTGACCCATGCTGGGCCTGTGCATGTTATTTTTTTATGTAGCATCAGCTGTGACATCATGTTAACTAAACAACCAGCCCAGGACTTGCCGCGTCTCAACATAGTTGAGGTGGACAGTCGCCATACGGCTGCTGTTTTGTGAATATGCTCACTACACTGGTTCCTCAATTGCATGTGCTGCTCAGCACCACCACTATCTTCTCACAAAGCATCTGACCTCTCTGTTACAAAAAAGAAACGGATGCTTAGGTGAAAGCTTGATAGCAGAATGTGAGTGCCGAGACGTACTACCTTTTTGCGCTCATGAACCTCCTAGAAATCCTGCCCAACCTTGATCTGAGCGGCCAAACATGGCAGACTTGCACCGCGCCCACGACATAGGCCTCGGCCCACAGCTTCAGCAATCCTAGGCAGGAAGCGGACTTTCACTGCACCCAGGACATAGGCCTCTGCACAAACCCTCAGCAATCGCGGACCTACAGCGGACTCCTATGCTAGCATAGCTGTGCACATCTCATTAGCGCTGTATTGCTCCTGTAGTTTGTCCCAATGCAGTGCCACGGATAGTAGAGCTAACGTCAGATTAAATACAAGTGGGCTTCGGCCCACACTGCATGCCCCAGTCTGACCGGGGTTTTTTATAAATAGTCACAGGCAGGTACAACTCTGCAATGGGAATTCCGTGTGCACCCACAGCATGGGTGGCTCCCTGGAACCCACTGGCTGTACATTAATATATCCCATTGCAGTGCCCTGGACAGCAGAGCTAACGTCAGATTAAATGCAGGTGGGCTTCGGCCCACACCGCATGCCCCAGTCAGACTGGGGTATTTTATAAGTAGACACAGGCAGGTACAACTCCCTATTGTGAAGTCCGTGTGGACCGACAGCATGGGAGGGTCCCAGGAAGCCACCGGCGGTACATAAATAAATACCATTGCATTGCCCAGCACAGCTGAGGTAACGTCAGATTTAATGCAGTTTGGCTTCGGCCCACACTGCATGCCCCAGTCAGACTGGGGTTCTTTATAAGTAGACACATGCAGTTACAACTCCGTGTGGACCGACAGCATGGGTGGGTCCCAGGAAGCCACCGGCGGTACATAAATAAATCCCATTGCATCGCCCAGCACAGCTGAGGTAACGTCAGATTAAATGCAGGTGGGCTTCGGCCCACACTGTATGCCCCAACCTGACCGGGGTTTTTAATTTATAGACACAGGCAGGTACAAATCCCCTATGGGAAGTCCCTGTGGACCCACAGCATGGGTGGCTCCCTGGAACCCACCGGCGGTACATAAATAAATCCCATTGCAGTGCCCAGCACAGCTGAGGTAACGTCAGATTTAATGCAGGTGGGCTTCGGCCCACACTGCATGCCCCAGTCAGACTGGGGTTCTTTATAAGAAGACACATGCAGTTACAACTCCGTGTGGACCAACAGCATGGGTGGGTCCCAGGAAGCCACCAGCGGTACATAAATATATCCCATTGCAGTGCCCTGGACAGCAGAGCTAACATCAGATTAAATGCAGGTGGGCTTCGGCCAAGAATGTTTTCATTGTTGGAGGAGGAGGACGGGAAAGTTTTTGAGGCAGTACGTGTCCTGTCCCCGTGTCCGTGGTTATATGCACCTTCCCAGTGACCACGTCGCTGAAAAGTTGGCGCGCCTATAGAACCTAGTAGGGTGGCCTCGCCACCATCATGTCTTTGGGAGGCCTCCGTTTCCACTACCCTGTAACATTGCAGTAGCAGCAGTATAGGCAGAGCCGAGAATTAGTAACATTTCAGTGGTAATAGTATGCACAAACCCCTGTAACATTTCATTGGCAGCAGTGAGGACAGACCCCACTAACATTTCATTTGCAGCAGTATACACAGACCCCAGTAACATTTCAGTAGTATCAGTATAGACAGACCCCAGTAACAGTAACGTAGAAGCAGTAGGGCAAAGCAGCAGATTCACATTTCCCTGGCAGCAGTGTAGGGAGAGCATAGTATTGGTACGATTTCAGTAGTAGGAGTATAGACAGGCCCCAGCAACAGTAACGTAGAAGCAGTAGGGACAAAGCAGCAGATTCACATTTTCCTGAGCAGTGTAGGGAGAGCATAGTATTGGTAAGATTTCAGTAGTAGGAGTATAGTCAGGCCCCAGCAACAGTAACGTAGAAGCAGTAGGGACAAAGCAGCAGATTCACATTTCCCTGGCAGCAGTGTAGGGAGAGCATAGTATTGGTAAGATTTCAGTAGCAGGAGTATAGACAGGCCCCAGCAACAGTAACGTAGAAGCAGTATGGGCAAAGCAGCAGATTCACATTTCCCTGGCAGCAGTGTAGGGAGAGCAGTGTATTGGTACGATTTCAGTAGTAGGAGTATAGTCAGGCCCCAGCAACAGTAACGTAGAAGCAGTAGGGACAAAGCAGCAGATTCACATTTCCCTGGCAGCAGTGTAGGGAGAGCATAGTATTGGTAAGATTTCAGTAGTAGGAGTATAGACAGGCCCCAGCAACAGTAACGTAGAAGCAGTAGGGACAAAGCAGCAGATTCACATTTTCCTGAGCAGTGTAGGGAGAGCATAGTATTGGTAAGATTTCAGTAGTAGGAGTATAGTCAGGCCCCAGCAACAGTAACGTAGAAGCAGTAGGGACAAAGCAGCAGATTCACATTTCCCTGGCAGCAATGTAGGGAGAGCATAGTATTGGTAAGATTTCAGTAGCAGGAGTATAGACAGGCCCCAGCAACAGTAACGTAGAAGCAGTAGGGACAAAGCAGCAGATTCACATTTCCCTGGCAGCAGTGTAGGGAGAGCATAGTATTGGTACGATTTAAGTAGTAGGAGTATAGTCAGGCCCCAGCAACAGCAACGTAGAAGCAGTAGGGACAAAGCAGCAGATTCACATTTCCCTGGCAGCAGTGTAGGGAGAGCATAGTATTGGTAAGATTTCAGTAGTAGGAGTATAGTCAGGCCCCAGCAACAGTAATGTAGAAGCAATAGGGACAAAGCAGCAGATTCACATTTCCCTGGCAGCAGTGTAGGGAGAGCGTAGTATTGGTACGATTTCAGTAGTAGGAGTATAGACAGGCCGCAGTAACATTAACGTAGAAGCAGTATGTTCAAAGCCCACTATTAGTTACATTTCTGTTATAGCAGTATAGACATGCCCCAGTAACATTTCTGTTGACGCATTATGGGCAGAGCCCAGTATTAGTAAAATTACAGTAGTAACAGTATACACCAACCAAGGTAACATTTCAGGAGCAGAAGTATCGGCAGACCGAAGTAACATTTCTGTTGCTGAAGTATAGTGAGACCCCTGTAGCATTACTGTGGCAGAAGTATTGGTAAGCAGAACAGAGTTACATTTCTGTAGCAAAAGTGTAGGCTAACCCCAGACACAGTGGTGTACCATGAGTGCAGGCGAAGCCCATAAAAATTACTTGGATTACATTGTAGGCGAGAGCCCGAAAAATTGTTGTACCGACAGTACAAATGTACCCCAGAAAAATTGCCCATGCCCAACCCAGAGGGCAGGTGAAACCTATTAATCGCTTAGCGTACTGTGGCTTAATTTTTAACTAGGCCTGGAGGCAGCCCAGTCTAAAAAACAATAGGTTCAGTGGAAGTTGCAATGCTTTAATGAGAATTGAAACAGATAAATATTATTTAGAAAAGTTATATGAGCCTTTTGGCCCACAGAAAAATTGCCCATTCGCGGTGATTACGAAAGGTTTCAGGAGGAGGAGCTGGAGGAGGAGGACGAATACCATACACAGATTGACAAAGTTCTTTAGGTAGCGCTGCTGTCTGCTGGTGGAGAAGAGAAGTCTGGGGAAATCCAGGCTTTGTTCATCTTTATGAGTGTAAGCCTGTCGGCGCTGTCAGTTGACAGGCAGGTACGCTTGTCTGTGATGATTCCCCCAGCTGCACTAAACACCCTCTCTGACAAGACGCTAGCCGCAGGGCACGCCAACACCTCCAGGGCATACAGTGCGAGTTCGGGCCACGTGTCCAGCTTTGACACCCAGTAGTTGTACGGAGCAGAGACGTCACGGAGTACGGTGGTACAATCGGCTGCGTACTCCCTCACCATCTTCTTACAGTGCTCCCTCCGACTCAGCCTGGACTGGGGAGGTGAGAGACAGTCTTGCTGGGGAGCCATAAAGCTGGCAAAGGCCTTGGAGAGTGTTCCCCTGCCTGCGCTGAACATGCTGCCTGATCTCCTCGCCTCCCCTTCTACGTGGCCCTCGGAACTGCACCTTCTGCCACTAGCGCTGTCAGATGGGAAGTTTACCATCAGTTTGTCCACCAGGGCCCTGTGGTATTGCATCACTCTCAAACCCCTTTCCTCTTCGGGAATGAGAGTGGAAAGGTTCTCCTTATACCGTGGGTCAAGCAGTGTGTACACCCAGTAATCCGTAGTGGCCAGAATGCGTCTAACACGAGGGTCACGAGAAAGGCATGCTAACATAAAGTCAGCCATGTGTGCCAGGGTACCTGTACGCAACATATGGCTGTCCTCACTAGGAAGATCACTTTCAGGATCCTCCTCCTCCTCCTCAGGCCATACACGCTGAATGGATGAGAGGCAAGCAGCATGGGTACCCTCTGCAGTGGGCCCAGCTGTCTCTTCCTCCTCAGGCTCCTCCCCGTCCTCCTCCTCCTCCACGCGCTGAGATATAGACATGAGGGTGCTCTGACTATCCAGCGACATACTGTCCTCCCCCGCCTCCGTTTTCGCCCGCAAAACATCAGCCGTTATGCTTTGCAGGGAACTTCTCAACAGGCATAGCAGGGGAATGGTGATGCTAATGATTGCAGCATCGCCGCTCACCATCAGGGTGAACTCCACAAAGTTTCCAAGGACCTAGCAGATATCTGCCATCCAGGCCCACTCCTCTGTAAAGAATTGAGGAGGCTGACTCCCACTTCGCCGCCCATGTTGGAGTTGGTATTCCACTATAGCTCTATGCTGATCATTCAGCCGGGACAGCAGAGTTCCACCGTGTGGGCACGTCGCAAAGCAGTCGGTGCACTGGCAGATTAAACCGATGTTGCAGGGTGGCAGCGTCTGTGTTGGACTTGCAGAAATGTGCGCTGACCCGGCGCACCTTGCCGAGGAGGTCTGACAAGTGTGGGTAGCCTTTCAGAAACCGCTGAACCACCAAAATAAAGACGTGGGCCAGGCATGGCACATGTGTGAGGCTGCAGAGCCGCCACCAGGTTACGGCCGTTGTCACACACGACCATGCCCGGTTGGAGGCTCAGTGGCGAAAGCCAGCGGTCGGTCTGCTCTGTCAGACCGTGCAACAGTTCGTGGCCCGTGTGCCTCTTCTCTCCTAAGCTGAGTAGTTTCAGCACGGCCTGCTGACGCTTGCCCACCGCTGTGCTGCCGCGCCGCGCGACACCGACTGCTGGCGACGTGCTGCTGGTGACAAGTCTTGATTGTGAGGTAAAGGTTGCGTTGGAGGAGGAGGAAGAGGAGGAAGGTTTAGTGGAGGTGGCATACACGGCCGCAGATACCAGCACCGATCTGGGGCCCGCAATTCTGGGGGTGGGTAGTACATGAGCGGTCGCAGGCTCTGACTTGGTCCCACCTCCACTAAATTCACCCAATGTGCCGTCAGGGAGATATAGTGGCCCTGCCCGCCTGTGCTTGTCCACGTGTCCGTTGTAAAGTGGACCTTGGCAGTAACCGAGTTGGTGAGGGCGCGTACGATGTTGCGTGAGACGTGGTCGTGCAGGGCTGGGACGGCACACCGTGAAAAATAGCGGCGACTGGGGACAGAGTAGCGCGGGGCTGCCGCCGCCATCATGTTTTTGAATGCCTCAGTTTCCACCAGCCTGTAGGGGAGCATCTCCAGGCTGATCAATTTGGCGATGTGGACATTTAAAGCTTGAGCATGCGGGTGCATGGCGGCGTATTTGCGCTTTCGCTCCAACGATTCTCTTAGCGACAGCTGGACGCTGCGTTGAGAGACATTGCTGGATAGGGCCGAGGACAGCGGAGGTGAGGGTGTGGGTCCAGGCCAGGAGACGGTCGTGCCTGTGTCCTGAGAGGGGGGTTGGATCTCAGTGGCAGGTTGGGGCCCAGGGGGAGAGGCTGTGGCGCAAGCTGGAGGCGGTGAACGGCCTTCGTACCACCTTGTGGGGTGCTTGGCCATCATATGACTGCGCATGCTGGTGGTGGTGAGGCTGGTGGTGGTGGCTCCTTGGCTGATCTTGGCGTGACAAAGGTTGCACACCACTGTTCGTCGGTTGTCCGGCGTCTCCGTGAAAAACTGCCACACCTTAGAGCATCTTGGCCTCTGCAGGGTGGCTTGGCGTGATGGGGTGCTTTGGGAAACAGCTGGTGGATTATTCGCTCGTGCCCTGCCTCTACCCCTGGCCACCCCACTGCCTCCTTCAACCTGTCCTGCGGCTGCAATTGCCTCCCCCTTTGAAGACCGGTTCTCAGTTGGCTTATCACACCAGGTGGGGTCAATCACCTCATCGTCCAGCGGCTCTTCCTCTGAATCCTCTGTGCGCTCCTCCCTCGGACTCACTGTCCCCAGCCTCATCCCCCGGACCCCGGGAACTTTCCAAAGGTTGGGCATCGGTCACGACAAACTCCTCTGGTGGGAGAGGAACCATTGCTGCCCAATCTGGGCAGGGGCCCGAGAACAGTTCCTCGGAGTCTGCCTGCTCCTCAGAATGTGTCATTTTCATGGAGTGAGGAGGCTGGGAGGAAGGAAGAGCAGCAGCCAGAGGATTCAGAGTTGCAGCAGTGGACGGCGTAGAAGACTGGGTGGTCGATAGATTGCTGGATGCACTTTCTGCCATCCACGACAGGACCTGCTCACACTGCTCATTTTTTAATAAAGGTCTACGACGTGGACCCAAAAATTGCAATAGGAAGCTGGGGATCCCAGAAACTGTCCTCTCTCCTACTCCCGCAGCAGCTGGCTGCGATTCACCTGGACCTGGAATTCGTCCTATGCCCACACCTTCACTTCGGACTCCGCGTCCTCGACCGCACCCGCGTCCACGTCCTCTGCCTTTACCCCTACCCCTCAGCATGCTGGATTAAGAATCGAGCAGAGCCAGAGCGGTGTAAAAATGTTAGTGAATTATTGCTGCGCAGTTGCTGGCTGCCAGCGGTAATATAACGCTTAATGAAGCCAGAGATAAATTATAAGGAAGGCTGCATGCAGGCTAGGCTGTGAACTATGCAGTTTGGATGGACGTGAAGTCCCACAGGCCACGCAGGCACATGCACTGGGTCTCCGGTAGCCGTAAAAAGAAATTTAAAAAAAAATCTCCTTATTTTACTCTGCAATGCAGGCTGAGGCTAGGCAGTGTGTATTGCACTTACAATCTATGGGCGTTGGGCAGACCGTGAACGTCTGAGACAGCACACGTATAACCGAGCGTTGTAGAAAATGTGTGGTTTCTTGGCGTACACTTAAAGGCAGACTGCAGTGAGGCTACGCGAAGTGCGGACAGAAAAATGTTTCTAAATGAAGGCTGCACGCAGGCTAGGCTGTGAACTATGCAGTTTGGATGGACGTGAAGTCCCACAGGCCACGCAGGCACATGCACTGGGTAACTGTTAGGCGTAAAAAGGAATTAAAAAAAAAAATCTCCTTATTTTACTCTGCAATGCAGGCTGAGGCTAGGCAGTGTGTATTGCACTTTCAATCTATGGGCGTTGGGCAGACCGTGAACGTCTGAGACAGCACACGTATAACCGAACGTTGTAGAAAATGTGTGGTTTCTTGGCGTACACTTAGAGGCATACTGCAGTGAGGCTACGCGAAGTGCGGACAGAAAAATATTTCTAAATGAAGGCTGCACGCAGGCTATGCTGTGCAATGCAGAGGTACGACAACTCCCAGCAACCACGGAGTTAAATGCACACGGTCGCAGGTTGCCCTAAGAAGAACCGTTGGGGTACTTGTAGACAGGATTCTATACTACCACTGTCCCTGCCTGACCAATAGTGCCCCTATACTGAAGTACAGACTGCAGCCTGAGAACGCTACAGCCTGCACGCCCGATATACATAAAAAAAAAAAAATTGTGCAAAACTGCTCACAGCAGCCACAACAGTAATGCACTAGGTGAGCTGTGGCCCTAAGAAGGGCCGTTGTGGTTCTTGAAGACGCTAACACTGTCCCTATAGCAGCAGCATCAGCAGCACTGTCCCTGATCTCTCTTAGCGTGTATCTGTGGCGGGGCTGATTTAAATACTCGGGGGTCACTTGATCTCGCCAGCCACTCACTGCAGGGGGGTGGGATAGGGCTGGAATGTCACAGGAGGAAGTTGTAATGCCTTCCCTGTGTTTCTATTGGCCAGAAAAGGGCGCAAATTTCTCAGGGAAGGAAATGTAATGGAGTCGAGTGCCGCGTGGTGCTCGTCTCGAGTAACGAGCATCTCGAACACCCTAATGCTTGAACGAGCATCAAGCTCGGACGAGTACGCTCGCTCATCTCTAGATTTGTGCCTTTGATTATTTTTTTTTATAAACATTTCAACTTACTAACATGTGGTATAGATGAAGAATCCTTCAGCCTTAATAAAATAAGCTTCAAATTATTTTTCCAAACCATAGCTACTAATACAGTATAGTTACTGTTAGGTGCACTGTTCAGACACTATCCTCTATTTTTGTGTCTGGCAGGCGAGGGCGTCGTCCTGCACTTCCTGTTCACTGAACTTACATTTATTCTTTTCCAGCACTCCTAGGGTTAATTGCTTCTGGGCCTTTTGCTCAGCTGATGCACCTTTTCTAATCACCTCTCTATATAGCTGCCCTGGGCATTTCAGACAATGCTGTAGTGTTGTTGTGTGATTCGTGTCCATAACTCCATGTTTAGTCGCTGCTCCGGTAGTTTCCTTGCTACCTTGCTTTCTGCTCATGTTCTGTGTCTTCTGTTTGTCTATCCTGCTGTCTGTTATCCTTGTCAGCCTGTACCTCCTTTGTTCCTGTATGCCCCAGTATTGTTCTGTTGTTTGTTTTTAGAGATGTTTTGTCCTGTCAGGGTCAGTCAGTGCCTAAAGAAGACTGTGGGGTCGTCCTTTAAGGACAAGTGCTCCACCTATAGGCAGAGGTTTCCCTCTCCTGGTTATTAGTTCAGGGCAAGATACTTTCCCTAGTTTCATCTGCATGCAGGGTTCATACATCCGGTATCTTACCTACCGCGCTGGGGTCGGCTGTCAACCGTACTGGACTGGATCATCACCTACCAGGTAGATTGACACAGTGGTTCCACATCCACAGTCATTACAGCTACATCTATAGAAGTACTGCTGAATCTAAGTCATGCTTTCCTAATACCTTATTTTCATGTTGCTAAATTTGACATCTATAAATTTACTAATTTTACCTACCATCCTCAATAGAAAATATCTATGACCTCTATATAGACTCTGTTATGGAAATATGTTTAGGACTTGAGAATTGCAGATAACTATACTAAGTAAGTTAAGCAAATTTGGCATATGAAATGAAGAGACAGGTTGTCCTAAATGACAGCATGCTGGAACAGGAGGCATTCAAAAGAAAATGCTTAGGGCTAACCACCAAATACAAACAAGCCATTTCAAGGACGCTGGCCACAAGTATATTTATTCTGTCATAACCAATAAGGGTGAGTTCCTAGTAACTAAGTCATAATATGATAAATTCTAGAATGTAAGAGATTCTTTAAACCCAGATAAAAAATATATATCTGCAAAAATGTCATGAAGAATTTACATTTTAAAAAAGCTCGTTTAGAAGAAATTTATTTGATTCAATTATATGAAGGAACAAATAATGAGATTTTTGTAGTCCACTACTTGCATGTGTAGCTTTCCTGAAATTAAGGATTTCCATATTGTTGCAAGACGCTTAATCTAGATTTTATGGTAGATTGGGGGCCATGCATCCTATAATTTTGTCATGTATCTTATCTGGGATATAAAACCCATGTTGACAGCTATAGATTTTATTTCAGCCTTCCTTCTCCTACAAGGTGTTTAAGCAACCTAGAGACTGAAGTCCATGTGGGAGGAATTTATCAAACAAATCGTGGCTTTAAAAAAGTTGCAAATTTTGGCATATGGCTTTTCTGCAGAAAATATTTAGATTTTTTCCCTTTTATGCCACTCATGCTTCTTTTTAATAAAATAAATGTGCCTTACTGAAGTGAGGGGGCTCGGCCAAACAGATTTAAGTGTAATCAGCACTAAAACTGGTATAAATTGTGCCAGAAATCTGAAATACTTCAGCTCATAACTTATTTTTTTGTACGCACAGAGAGCTCAAGATGTGCCAAATGTATTAAAAGGCATGACCTTATTCTAGTGGGGTTCATATTAAGAGTGGTATGCTGTATGAAACTCTGGACTTGATGAACTCCCACCTTATATGCTTTAAAAATGTGGTCATCAATCAAAAATTTCATATGTGGGTAATTATCAGGTTAGTTTGTGTGATGAAAGCAATTGAAATAAACATTCCAGTTCATCAATGGTGAACTTAATGGGGAATCAGCTCCAGTTAAGTTTAAAAAACACAGACTGATGCCTGAGATAAAGGCTGAGGCCTGATGAAAAAAGGATTCCTAATAAGCTTAATCACTAAAAGTCACTCGAAAGATTAGGTTATCATATGGCACGGTATATGGACCACATTTTGTAGGCCTTAGTTAGTGAAATATAGCATTAGATGGTGCATACTTGAATGTGTGACCACTAGAGTGCAACCCATTCTTTATTTCTAACAGTTGCCTTGTCTATCCCATATTTGGTCATTTTTTCAATAAGTATGGTATGAGATACTTTGTCAAATGCTTTACTAAAGTCAAGATATACTATATCCACCGCATTTCCCTAATGATTCTGTCTGGCATGACTTGTTTGTTACAAACCCAAGCTAGCTCTGATTAATTAGTCCATTTTTTATCCAAGTACTTGCATACATGCTGTTTAATAATTTGCTCAAAGATCTTTCCTGGTATAGAATTCAGGCTCACAGGCCTGTAGTTTCCTGGATCCCCCTTCTTCCTTTTTTGAAGATAGGGACAACTTTTGCCCTTTTCCAGTCTTCTGGGGCTTCTAATGTTCTCCAGGAATTTTCAAAGATTATGGCGAGTGCTTCAGCAATTACCTCTGCTACTTCCTTTAGTATCCTAGGATGTAATTCATCTGGACCTTGAGACTTGAATTCATTTAAGTTAGCTAAGTGTTCCCTCACCATCTCTCTGCTTATAGATAGCCTACATTCTTTTATTCCCCCAACAGCACAATGAAGATCAGTTGATGTTACATCTACTTTCTGAGAGAAAACAGATACAAAATAGAAATTTAAAAGTTTGGCCTTCTAAACATCATTCTTAACCAATTTACCATTTTCATCTTGTAAGCATCCAATAGCATCTTTGACTTTTCTTTTGCTTGTGACATTTTCCTGGTGTTTAGTGCTATGCTTTTTACCAGCAAAAAAACGCTGTGGCTTAATGTTGGCTAAAGCACATTAGGAAGTTATGAAACACACAATAAAAAGCACTCATTTTTTGTGTCGATTTTCTTCGATTTGTGTGCATTTACTTTGGATCACTGGAATTTTATTTCTAAACACAGCATGATATTGATGTGGCATTTCTTTCAGGTGTTTTCTCATAAATTTCTCTATTACAATGAAGAAAAATGCATGTCTGTATAAAAAAGTCATTACTACAAAAGGTTTGTCAAAAGCACTTGAAATCCATGATATTTTTTGAAAGCTGTAAAATAAGCTACAAAAACAACTTTGTGAAGGAAGCTACAAAAATGTCACAAAAAACACACATTTGCAGCATGTTTAATATTTCCTGTTTGTAGCGAAGTGCCACAAAATACATGTTTTTTTTAGGCATTTTCCATCAAAGCACTGTGTTTCCAGGCCATTTTTATCAGCATTTTTTTACGCATTTCTTTTATGAAGCAAAAGCACTATGGCCATGTTAGTTATACGTTAACGGGAATTAAAGAGTTTAAAAGAAAAGCATGAAATTCATGTTTTTTTTTTTTTTTTTACATCCCTCAAAGAGTGCCACAAACAGCTATGCCTGAAGCAAGTATGAGGGTGAAGTCAGAATATACGGTTTGTCACTTGTTGCCAAAGGTCACCGTCCCGCATGTGGCCATTGAGCAGCGCAGGTGAGCCTCGCCTCTACCTCTCTAACATGCTCTTTTTTATACAGTCATGCAACTTAGTAAAAAATTGATCCTCCAGCTGTTCTTCTTTAGGGCCACTTACATTTCCAACCTTTTTAACCCTGTCCCAACTTTTTTGAGTTGTGTTGCTGCCAACAATTTCTAAATGAGTTTTTTTTTTATGAAATGGAAAAAGTCTGTCTTTCTCCTTCTGAAATGTATTCTATATTCTTCTGTGAATACCATATGGTTAACTGAGATTTAAAAACGATTTCATTTTTTTAACATTTATTTACATTTTACACAGCATCCTAAACCTTTACATAGCTAGTCTTGTTATCAGATGAGAAGTGGATATAATAGTTTTGCATCTAGGAAATGCTCTGAGAGCTACCCCTTAGCGACTGCCCCATTGCCTTTTTACCTCCTGGCTTTGTGGGCTTTAATCCTCAGGGCCGTAAAAACATGCTCACCCTGGGGGTTAAAGCTGCGGGGCCTGTGAACATGACAGTTTCATGCTGTCAGCTGCTGAAGGTAGCCGAGAGCCTGGAGCTTTCATGGGGGCCGCGGTGAGTGACCCCCGGTCACACAATTGCCGTTATCCAATGGCGAACGCTGATCGCATAAAAGTGTAAAATAAAGTTAAATAAAGTTTCAGCTCCCCTTACTGATTGGATGCATGAGGGCAGCTGAAAGTACTCACCTGGTCCTTCCCTTCCAGATGTAAACAACGGAGCATGCACAGAAGGGCTCACGGCCCAGGAGATTTAAAATCTCTCTGCTCTTAGCCAGAATGAATAGCTGAGAGCAGACAGATGTCACCATGGACCACTGTTCCATCGGATAATGGCGATAATGTACAGTAAAGAAAAAAGAAGTTTAAAAAGTTTAAGTTGAGGTGTAATGAAGTTACATACCTAGCAGGTGCCATCCCTCCCACTGGTCTCCGTAGTTCCAGCAGACTTCCTTGCAGTTCACAGCACTGACAGAAGATCATTTGCTGGTAACCGAGTTCGTAAACCCTGCCTCCAGGAAGCGCTGGCTCTGATTGGTTCTTGAGTGCCGTGGCTCAGCCAATCACTGCAGTGCTCGATAAACCAATCAGAGCCAGCGCTTCCTGGAGGCAGGGTTTACAAACACCTGATAAGATATTCCCTGAAAATAAGACCCTGTGCCTCTTTTGGAGCAAAAATTAATATGACAGGGTCTTATTTTTGTGGACACATGGTATGTGAAATTTTTCTGCGTTGGCCACGTAACATAAATAGCCCATTGATTTCTACTGAGCCACTCACACCAACATTTTTTGGCACACATATTACTCACAGCATTTAAAATCGCAGCATGCACTATCTTGGCATGTTTAATGTGCGCATACACACTGAGATGCGCTGAGTGCATAGGGATAGGGTGGCACACAGCAAGTATGCATGTCATTGCAATTTTTCTGCTTGGCGGCATGCGAGTCTCTTGTGCGTGACACGCTGCCTTACATGATCATGTGAGCCCAGCCTAATACAGTGATTAAACTTTTAAACATAAAACTAGAAAGCCCTTACAGTCACATAGCACACAATTTTGCTTTAGCAATTGGATTACATTTATGAATCATAAGAAGCTCCCTTTTGCGATATAGTTACAGTATATTACTTAGCACTGCTTTATCTTTCTCTAGCTTACTTTTGTTAGGCTATGCTTAGTCTGATGAACATGCAATTTTTCATTCGGGCACTGTAGAGATCACAGTAATACCAGAATATTACTTTACTT
The DNA here is from genome assembly GCF_035609145.1 of Eleutherodactylus coqui. Classification (NCBI taxonomy): domain Eukaryota; kingdom Metazoa; phylum Chordata; class Amphibia; order Anura; family Eleutherodactylidae; genus Eleutherodactylus; species Eleutherodactylus coqui. Next base: position 293,885,109 of record NC_089837.1, read on the forward strand.
TTGTCACTCTGTTATCCTACCTATAAAGGGTTTAATAATAAAACTACAAGGACCATCTCTTTTTTGTTATAATGTCAGCTCAGCATTTCTCTTTTTGTCATGTTATCTTCTCTCTGCATAAGTAACTATCCATGCTGTTCAACTGAAGGACATTGAAGACTCAGATTATACATTTTAATACATTTATAATTAGGGAAATTGTTAAACCCTTTTAAATAGACAGTGGTTTATATCATGAGGCTCACTTGCAGTATAAGACTATCCTGGTATAAATAGTAAAAATACTTTACCATCTATCATTATTTGCAATTTTGCATATATGTATATAATATGTATATAATATATATATATATATAATTAGCCAATTTAGATGGTCACGAATTATGTTCATCAAAATTCATTTCAGTACAATTGGTCCGTAAACCTTCAATATGCAATATAATTTTAATAGCACTTGTTAGACCCATGAATATTCTGACTATCAAAATGTACAGATAACAAAAGCCAGTTCTCTGTGCTTTTTGTACCTCTAAATATACATGAGCGAGCATCCAAAGGTGGAAAGTCCTTGAGTTCAAGGAAATGCGATAGGAATTGATCAAGTTGCACATGAGTCTGAAAACATAAAGAGAAAACATGGATGGCAGAAAGATCAGTCTATGCTTTAGGCCTTATTCACATGAGTGTTTTTACGTGGGTAATTTAGCTGCGCTAAAAAAATTGCATACATTTGATGCATTGGTTTTTAATTAGAGATGAGCGAGCACCAAAATGCTCGGGTGCTCGTTACTCGGGACGAAATTATCGTGATGCTCGAGGGTTCGTTTCGAGTAACGAACCCCATTGAAGTCAATGGGCGACCCGAGCATTTTTGTATTTCGCCGATGCTCGCTAAGGTTTTCATGTGTGAAAATCTGGGCAATTCAAGAAAGTGATGGGAACGACACAGCAACGGATAGGGCAGGCGAGGGGCTACATGTTGGGCTGCATCTCAAGTTCACAGGTCCCACTATTAAGCCACAATAGCGGCAAGAGTAGGCCCCCCCCCCTCCCAAAAACTTTTACTTCTGAAAAGCCCTCATTAGCAATGCATACCTTAGCTAAGCACCACACTACCTCCAACAAAGCACAATCACTGCCTGCATGACACTCCACTGCCACTTCTCCTGGCTTACATGCTGCCCAACCGCCCCCCTCCCCCCCACAGCGCACACCAAAGTGTCCCTGCGCAGCCTTCAGCTGCCCTCATGCCACGCCACACTCATGTCTATTTAGAAGTGCGTCTGCCATGAGAAGGAACCGCAGGCACACACTACAGAGGGTTGGCACGGCTAGGCAGCGACCCTCTTTAAAAGGGGCGGGGCGATAGCCCACAATGCTGTACAGAAGCAATGAGAAATAGAATCCTGTGCCACCGCCATCAGGAGCTGCACACGTGGGCATAGCAATGGGGAACCTATGTGCCACACACTATTCATTCTGTCAAGGTGTCTGCATGCCCCAGTCAGACCGCGGTTTTTAATTCATAGACACAGGCAGGTACAACTCCCTATTGTGAAGTCCCTGTGGACCGACAGCATGGGTGGCTCCCTGGAACCCACCGGCGGTACATAAAAATATCCCATTGCAGTGCCCATCACAGCTGAGGTAGTAATGTCATGTTTAATGCAGGTGGGCTTCGGCCCACACTGCATGCCCCAGTCAGACTGGGGTTCTTTACAAGTGGAAACAGATGCATTTATAATTCCCTGTGGACCCACAGCATGGGTGGGTGCCAGGAAGCCACCGGTGGTACATAGAAATATCCCATTGCATTGCCCAACACAGCTGAGGTAGTAATGTTGTGCTTAATACAGGTGGGCTTCGGCCCACACTGCATGCCCCAGTCAGACTGGGGTTCTTTACAAGTGGACAGATGTAGGTTAAACTCCGTGTGCACCTACAGCATGGGTGGCTCCCTGGAACCCACCGGCGGTACATAAAAATATCCCATTGCATTGCCCAACACAGCTGAGGTAGTAATGTCGTGCTTAATGCAGGTGGGCTTCGGCCCACACTGCATGCCCCAGTCTGACTGGGGTTCTTTACAAGTGGAAACAGATGCATTTATAATTCCCTGTGGAACCACAGCATGGGTGGGTGCCAGGAAGCCACCGGTGGTACATAGAAATATCCCATTGCATTGCCCAACACAGCTGAGGTAGTAATGTTGTGCTTAATACAGGTGGGCTTCGGCCCACACTGCATGCCCCAGTCAGACTGGGGTTCTTTACAAGTGGACAGATGTAGGTTAAACTCCGTGTGCACCTACAGCATGGGTGGCTCCCTGGAACCCACCGGCGATACACAAAAATATCCCATTGCATTGCCCAACACAGCGGATGTAACGTCAGCTGCAATGCAGGTGGGCTAAAAATTAATTTGATTACACTGTAGGCGAGGGCCCACAAAAATTGCTGTATCAACAGTACTAATGTACATCCAAAAAATTGGCCATGGCCAACCAAGAGGGCAGGTGAAACCCATTAATCGCTTTGGTTAATGTGGCTTAAGTGGTAACTAGGCCTGGAGGCAGCCCAGTTTAATGAAAAATTGGTTCAAGTTAAAGTTTCAACGCTTTTAAGAGCATTGAAACATATAAAAATTGTTTAGAAAAATTATATGAGTGAGCCTTGTGGCCCTAAGAAAAATTGCCCGTTCGGCGTGATTACGTGAGGTTTCAGGAGGAGGAGCAGGAGGAGGAGGAGGAATATTAGACACAGATTGATGAAGCAGAAATGTCCCCGTTTTGGATGGTGAGAGAGAACGTAGCTTCCATCCGCGGGTACAGCCTACGTATTGCTTACGTATCGCTGCTGTCCGCTGGTGGAGAAGAGAAGTCTGGGGAAATCCAGGCTTTGTTCATCTTGATGAGTGTAAGCCTGTCGGCACTGTCGGTTGACAGGCGGGTACGCTTATCCGTGATGATTCCCCCAGCCGCACTAAACACCCTCTCTGACAAGACGCTAGCCGCAGGACAAGCAAGCACCTCCAGGGCATACAGCACGAGTTCAGGCCACGTGTCCAGCTTCGACACCCAGTAGTTGTAGGGGGCAGAGGCGTCACCGAGGACGGTCGTGCGATCGGCTACGTACTCCCTCACCATCCTTTTACAGTGCTCCCGCCGACTCAGCCTTGACTGGGGAGCGGTGACACAGTCTTGCTGGGGAGCCATAAAGCTGGCAAAGGCCTTGGAGAATGTTCCCCTGCCTGCGCTGTACATGCTGCCTGATCTCTGCGCCTCCCCTGCTACCTGGCCCTCGGAACTGCGCCTTCTGCCACTAGCGCTGTCGGATGGGAAGTTTACCATCAGTTTGTCCACCAGCGCCCTGTGGTATAGCATCATTCTCGAACCCCTTTCCTCTTCGGGAATGAGAGTGCAAAGGCTCTCCTTATACCGTGGATCGAGCAGTGTGTACACCCAGTAATCCGTAGTGGCCAGAATGCGTGTAACACGAGGGTCACGAGAAAGGCATCCTAACATGAAGTCAGCCATGTGTGCCAGGGTACCTGTACGCAACACATGGCTGTCTTCACTAGGAAGATCACTTTCAGGATCCTCCTCCTCCTCCTCCTCTTCCTCCTCCTCAGGCCATACACGCTGAAAGGATGACAGCCCAGCAGCATGTGTACCCTCACCAGTGGGCCAAGCTGTCTCTTCCCCCTCCTCCTCATCCTCCTCATGCTCCTTCTCCTCCTCCTCAATGCGCTGAGATATAGACAGGCGGGTGCTCTGACTATCCAGCGACATACTGTCTTCCCCCGGCTCTGTTTCCGAGCGCAAAGCGTCTGCCTTTATGCTTTGCAGGGAACTTCTCAAGATGCATAGCAGAGGAATGGTGACGCTAATGATTGCAGCATCGCCGCTCACCACCTGGGTAGACTCCTCAAATTTTCCAAGGACCTGGCAGATGGCTGCCAACCAGGGCCACTCTTCTGTAAGTAATTGAGGAGGCTGACTCCCACTGCGCCGCCCATGTTGGAGTTGGTATTCCACTATAGCTCTACGCTGCTCATAGAGTCTGGCCAACATGTGGAGCGTAGAGTTCCACCGTGTGGGCACGTCGCACAGCAGTCGGTGCACTGTCAGATTAAACCTATGTTGCAGTGTCCGCAGGGTGGCAGCGTGCGTGTGGGATTTGCGGAAATGTGTGCAGAGCTGGCGCACCTTTCCGAGCAGGTATGACAAGTGGGGGTAGCTTTTCAGAAAGCGCTGAACCACCAAATTAAACACATGGGCCAGGCATGGCACGTGCGTGAGGCTGCCGAGCTGCAGAGCCGCCACCAGCTTACGGCCGTTGTCACACACGACCATGCCCGGTTGGAGGCTCAGCCCTCTGTCCCAGCCTCCACTAAATTCACCCAATGTGCCGTCAGGGAGATATAGTGGCCCTGCCCGCCTGTGCTTGTCCACGTGTCCGTTGTTAAGTGGACCTTGGCAGTAACCGCGTTGGTGAGGGCGCGTACAATGTTGCGGGAGACGTGGTCGTGCAGGGCTGGGACGGCACATCGGGAAAAGTAGTGGCGACTGGGAACCAAGTAGCGCGGGGCAGCCGCCGCCATCATGCTTTTGAAAGCCTCCGTTTCCACAAGCCTATACGGCAGCATCTCTAGGCTGATCAATTTTGCAATGTGCACGTTTAACGCTTGAGCGTGCGGGTGCATGGCGGCGTACTTGCGCTTGCGCTCAAACTGTGGCACTAGCGACATCTGGACGCTGCGCTGAGAGACATTGCTGGATGGGGCCGAGGACAGCGGAGGTGAGGGTGTGGGTGCAGGCCAGGAGACGGTAGTGCCTGTGTCCTCAGAGGGGGGTTGGATCTCAGTGGCAGGTTGGGGCACAGGGGGAGAGGCAGTGGTGCAAACCGGAGGTGGTGAACGGGCATCGTCCCACCTTGTGGGTTGCTTGGCCATCATATGCCTGCGCATGCTGTTGGTGGTGCCTCCCCAGCTGATCTTGGCGCGACAAAGGTTGCACACCACTGTTCGTCGGTCGTCAGGCGTCTCTGTGAAAAACTGCCACACCGTAGAGCACCTTGACCTGTGCAGGGTGGCATGGCGCGAGGGGGCGCTTTGGGAAACAGTTGGTGGATTATTCGGTCTGGCCCTGCCTCTACCCCTGGCCACCGCACTGGCTCGGCCTGTGCCCACACCCTCACTTGGCCCTCCGTGTCCTCGGCTGCGTCCACGTCCTATAGGCCTACCCCTCAGCATGCTGTATTACCAGTGATTTGATTTCCCAGGCAGGAAATAAATTGGCGCAAGCCTGCAGGCCAAATATAATTTTTTCGCTTTTTTGCAAAGGGAAGGCCCTACTGCGTATATTCAATGAACAATAACTTTTATAACTGTGGTGTGGCCCTGAAAAAGTGTCACACAACTTTAGTGTAGCAGAGTTATTAACTCTGGCAGAGCAGGTATTTGCCAGTTAGGAAAGACAATGGCGCAAGCCTGCAGTAAACCGTAGCTGGTTGCGTTTGATTTTTGTACGTTCTCCACGCAGCACACACGTACACGGAGACCTTAGGACTGACACAGGCAGGCCAAATATAATTTTTTCGCAAATTTGCAAAGGGAGGGCCCCACTGCGGATATTCAATGAACAATACGTTTAATAACTGTGGTGTGGCCCTGAAAAAGTGTCACACAACTTTAGTGTAGCAGAGTTATTAACTCTGGCAGAGCAGGTATTTGCCAGTCAGGAAAGACAATGGCGCAAGCCTGCAGTAAACCGTAGCTGGTTGCGTTTGATTTTTGTACGTTCTCCACGCAGCACACACGTACACGGAGACCTTAGGACTGACACAGGCAGGCCAAATATAATTTTTTCGCAAATTTGCAAAGGGAGGGCCCCACTGCGGATATTCAATGAACAATAACTGTGTTGTGGCCCTGCCTACACAATTCTGTCCCTGCAGTATCAATGGAGGGTGCAATGCTCTGCACAGACGATTTTTAGAAGAAAAAAAAAAATGCAACACTGCTAACAGCAGCCTGCACAGTACTCCACACAGTTAAATGTGGCCCTAGAAAGGACCGTTGAGGTTCTTGAAGGCTACACTCACTCCTAACACTCTCCCTGCCTAAGCACCACTTCTGTCCCTAATGCCGGGTGCAATGCTCTGCACTGCCGATTTTGAGAAAAAAAAACAAAAAACACTGCTAGCAGCAGCCTGCACACAGGTAGATGTGGCCCTAAGAAGGACCTTTGGGGTTCTTGAAGCCTACACTAACTCCTAACGCTCTCCCTACAGCAGCTCAGGCACCAGCAGCACTGTCCCTCACTAACTCACAAGACATCTGAGGCGAGCCGCGGGAGGGGCCGACTTTTATACTCGGGTGACATCTGATCGCCCCAGCCACTCACAGCAGGGGGGTGGTATAGGGCTTGAACGTCACAGGGGGAAGTTTTAATGCTTTCCCTGTCTTTCAATTGGCCAGAAAAGCGCGCTAACGTCTCAGAGAGGAAACTGAAAGTAACCAGAACACCGCGTGGTACTCGTTACGAGTAACGAGCATCCCGAACACCCTAATATTCGCACGAATATCAAGCTCGGACGAGTACGTTCGCTCATCTCTATTTTTAATGTATTCATTGAGACGAGCGATTTTTAGCCACGTGAAAACGTCGTGCTTGGAATAATAGGACATTGGGGACTGAAAACGATGACTGTTTTATACTTAGCCAGAAAAGATAGGTCTTGCCCTATCTTTTGCCGAGATACGCTGAAGGCTCCCATAGGCTTCTATCGGAGCTGAAAAAAGGGAATGGGGAAGGAGTTTAGCAGCTTCTAATGCTGTGAAATTATTAGAGCTGGCTCTATTTAACTATTAAAAGTCATTCCAAGGATTTATGCTGACCTAGGGATTTCCACGCTGCAGCATATATTTTCGCTGATACGCTGGATCCACCCATGTAAATGGACGAGAAAACGTAGCCGGAGCTTGGGACTTGATCATGGTTATTCTTCATTCACGCGATTTTTAGCTGTGATGTGGCCAATATGAAAGAGCCCATTACACAAGAGCTTATGTAATACACCAATTGTCGGGCTGCTCCTGCACTTACAGGTTCAGCATAGCAATTATTGGGAGAATGCAACCACTTGTGGCCACCTTTAGCACTCGTTTAATAACAACCTTATACTATTTCCTGTTATGGCACTGCAAGGGAACTGAACACTTATCACCAAGTTTCCCCATAGATTAGAGCTAATTACTGAAGTAAGTGGAACACGTATTGTCAAATTGCCTTTCTAACAAGAAATCCAAAGTGGCCAACAAGAAGTCCTGTACATCATAGGAAATAGACATGGCAGGAAGTGGGCCCTAGAGCTGAGCCCGCTCCATAACCTGCAGGTGCTGGATGTGTGAAACATCAGACACCCGCCTTCTGATTGCTACCATTTAACTACTTAGGTACTTTTGAATACATTTTCCCCTAAATGATTTCAAGTGGTTCGGGCCCAGATGCAACAAGGCAGCCTCAAAACTATAATGCTCCCTTCATAATGCATCATTGGGATGAAATTTTGTATATTTGTGCTATAAAGTTGAACTTTTATCTCTTCTATGTATAGAACATTTTTGCAGAAGCATTGCTGGACATCTAAGAGGTTTTCACAGCTTGCAGAGTCTTCTGTAAGTCTTTTGTTCTTCTGTTTGGGTTCTTTTTAATCTATTTCAGGATTGTCTGCTAGATTTTTGTGTAATCTTAAAAGGACTACCACACCTGGGAGAGTAGCAACAGACCTGAATTTTCTCCATTTGCAGATAATTTGGCTAATCATGGATTGATGTATTTGTTGGTCTTTATTAGAGATGAGCGAGCATACTCGTCCGAGCTTGATACTCGTTCGAGTATTAGGGTGTTCGAGATGCTCGTTACTCGTAACGAGTACCACGCGGTGTTCGGGTTACTTTCATTTTCTTCCCTGACAAATTTGCGCGCTTTTCTGGCCAATAGAAAGACAGGGAAGGCATTACAACTTCCCCCTGCAACGTTCAAGCCCTATACCACCCCCCTGCAGTGAGTGGCTGGCGAGATTAGGTGTCACCCGAGTATTAAAATCTGCCCCTCCCGCGGCTCGCCACAGATGCATTCTGACATAGTTTAGGGAAAGTGTTGTTGATGCCGGAGCTGCTATAGGGAGAGCATTAGGAGTGATTTTAGGCTTCAAGAACCCGGCAGAGCATTGCTTTCTCTACGAAGGGCTTTAAATCCCCGCCTCCAGAAACACACGTGCCTTCAGCCAATCACAGCCAATGACAATGATGTCATTGAATGGCTGTGATTGGCTGAAGGCACGTGTGTTTCTGGAGGCGGGGATTTCAACCACTGCGTTCAGAAAGCAATGCTCTGCCGGGGACCAGGAGGGAGCGACAGCCTGCAGCAGCGGCGCAGAACACCAGGAGAAGTGAGTAATGATGTTTATTCTTTGCTCCACTGTATTCCCGGCGTATAAGGTGACAGTTGGGGGGTCATCTTATACGCCCCGTCGCCTTATACGCCGGTATATATTTTTATTGTAACACATTTCTGGATGAATTGCAGGGAAGGGCTTATATATTTAAGCCCTTCCCGACAATTCATCCCGCGATCGCCGGCAGCCCATTGATTTCAGTGGAACCTGCTGTATTGCTGGCTCCATTGAATTCAATGGGCAAACATCGTTCTTCTCTGCCACAGCTGTTACAGCTATGGCAGAGGAGAACGATCTTTATGCTGACAGTGGGGGGGGGGGGGGGCCCACTCTTGCCGCTATTGTGGCTTAATAGTGGGACCTGGGAACTTGAGATGCAGCCCAACATGTAGCCCCTCGCCTGCCCTATCCATTGCTGTGTCGTTCCCATCACTTTCTTGAATTGCCCAGATTTTCACAAATGAAAACCTTAGCGAGCATCGGCGATATACAAAAATGCTCGGGTTGCCCATTGACTTCAATGGGGTTTGTTACTCGAAACGAACCCTCGAGCATCGCGAAAATTTCGTCCCGAGTAACAAGCACCCAAGCATTTTGGTGCTCGCTCATGTCTAGTCTTTATCAATTCTTTTGTAGCCTTTTCCATTTTCATACTATAACACATCTTCTGAGATCTTCTGAAAGTTGTTCGCATCAAGACATGATTCACACTAACTAATCTTTCTTGAGAGGAACACATTTATCAGTAACCAGGATTTGTGTGCCTTTATTTAATGAGTCATTTGCCTAATAGTTCTTGGAGAAGCCATTAACATAGAAGTTCACCCACTTTTTCTTCCTGCACTATGGATGTTTACTCAGTTTGCTCAATTAAAGACATGAAAGGTATAACTATTTGTGTGTCAGACCACATTTTATTAGTTATGAATTCAGAAATCCATGTTAGTCCAAATGGTTTTCTTTTCTTTTAACTGTATATGTTTTTAATTATGACTGTTCCTTGAACCCAAGAAACCTATAGCATACCAGAATCATTTGGGGTGTTGTTGTATAACCGGGGGTACCAATGAATTGGTTTACCTGCTAATTTTCTGCAATATTTTTTGTTCTAAATAGAAACTATTGTGGTGTATTCAGTGTCTACTTCTGAACTTCTTTCATACAGAAACAACTTGTGAATGTAAAGCAAGCACATCATGAAAGTATAATGAGAAGTATATATTGAACATTCAGAATGCTAAACTGAGGCTAAAATGCACAGGAGTAGACAGAGCACCAGAGATTTCACAATGGATCCAAATTTTTTAGGAAATTAACAGAGAAAACTCCATCTGTAATTCACATACTGTTGGTTTGTTGGGTTATTTCTAGAGATGAGCGAACGTGTTCTTCCGAGCTTGATATTCGTGCGAATATTAGGGTGTTCGGGATGTTCGTTATTCGTAACGAACACCATGCGGTGTTCTGGTTACTTTCACTTCCTTCCCTGAGACGTTAGCGCGCTTTTCTGGCCAATTGAAAGACAGGGAAGGCATTACAACTTCCCCCTGTGACGTTCAAGCCCTATACCACCCCCCTGCTGTGAGTGGCTGGGAAGATCAGGTGTCACCCGAACATAAAAGTCGGCCCCTCCCGCGGTTCGCCTCAGATGCCGTGTGAGTTAGATGAGGGACAGTGCTGTTTGTACCGGAGCTGCTGTAGGGAAAGAATTGGTAGTTAGTGTAGGCTTCAAGACCCCCCAAAGGTCCTTATTAGGGCCACTGATAGCTGTGTGTTGGCTGCTGTTAGCAGTGGCAATTTTTTTTTTTCTCAAAATCGGCTCTGCAGAGCGTTGCACCCGGCATTAGGGACAGAAGTGCTGCATAGGCAGGGAGAGTGTTAGGAGTGAGTGTAGCCTTCAAGAACCTCAACGGTCCTTTCTAGGGCCATATTTAACCGTGTGCAGTACTGTCCAGGCTGCTGTTAGCTGTGCTGCATTTTTTTTTGCTTCTCAAAATCGCCTCTGCAGAGCATTGCACCCTCCATTGATACTGCAGGGAAAGAATTGTATAGGCAGGGCCACAACACAGTTATTATTCATTGAATATACGCAGTGCTGCCTTTTGCTTGTAAAACAAGTGAAAATAATTCTATTTGTCCTGCCTCTGTCCGTCCTAAGGGCGGTGGACACGTGTCGGCTGCGTGTGCAACCTTTAAAAATCAGACGCACCCAGCTACGTTTTACTCCTGGCTTCGCCATTTGCTTTCCTTAATTGGGAAAAAAAATACCTGCTCTGCCACAGTTAATAACTCTGCTACCCTCACGTTCTGTGACACATTAGCAGGAAAACAGCACAGTTATTAAACTTCTCATGTTCATAGAATATACGCAGTGCTGCCTTTTGGTGCAAAAAAACGGAAAATAATTCTATTTGTCCTGCCTCTGTCCGTCCTAAGGGCGGTGGACACGTGTCGGCTGCGTGTGCAACCTGTAAAAATCAGACGCACCCAGCTACGTTTTACTCCTGGCTTCGCCATTTGCTTTCCTTAATTGGGAAAAAAAATACCTGCTCTGCCACAGTTAATAACTCTGCTACCCTCACGTTCTGTGACACATTAGCAGGAAAACAGCACAGTTATTAAACTTCTCATGTTCATAGAATATACGCAGTGCTGCCTTTTGGTGCAAAAAAACGGAAAATAATTCTATTTGTCCTGCCTCTGTCCGTCCTAAGGGCGGTGGACACGTGTCGGCTGCGTGTGCAACCTGTAAAAATCAGACGCACCCAGCTACGTTTTACTCCTGGCTTCGCCATTTGCTTTCCTTAATTGGGAAAAAAAATACCTGCTCTGCCACAGTTAATAACTCTGCTACCCTCACGTTCTGTGACACATTAGCAGGAAAACAGCACAGTTATTAAACTTCTCATGTTCATAGAATATACGCAGTGCTGCCTTTTGGTGCAAAAAAACGGAAAATAATTCTATTTGTCCTGCCTCTGTCTGTCCTAAGGGCGGTGGACACGTGTCGGCTGCGTGTGCAACCTGTAAAAATCAGACGCACCCAGCTACGTTTTACTCCTGGCTTCGCCATTTGCTTTCCTTAATTGGGAAAAAAAGTACCTGCTCTGCCACAGTTAATAACTCTGCTACCCTCACGTTCTGTGACACATTAGCAGGGACACAGCACAGTTATTAAACTTAGATTATACATTCACTAGAGGCAGTGGGGCCTTTCGTTTTCAAAAAAGGGAAAAAATTATATTTGGCCTGCAGTCTTGCGCCAATTTATTAGCTGCCTGTGAAATCAAATCACTGGTAATACAGCATGCTGAGGGGTAGGGGTAGGCCTAGAGGACGTGGACGCGGCCGAGGACGCGGAGGGCCAAGTCAGGGTGTGGGCACAGGCCGAGCTCCTGATCCAGGTGTGTCGCAGCCGACTGCTGCGCGATTAGGAGAGAGGCACGTTTCTGGTGTCCCCACATTCATCGCCCAATTAATGGGTCCACGCGGGAGACGGTTATTAGAAAATGAGCAGTGTGAGCAGGTCCTGTCCTGGATGGCAGAAAGTGCTTCGAGCAACCTATCGTCTACCCGCAGTTCTGCGCCGTCCACTGCTGCAAATCCGAATCCTCTGTCTGCTGCTCCTCCTTCCTCCCAGCCTCCTCACTCCACTACAATGACACCTGCTCAGGAGCGGGAACACTCCCAGGAACTGTTCTCGGGCCCCTGCTTAGATTGGGCAGCAGCGGTTCCTCTCCCACCAGAGGAGTTTATCGTCACTGATGCCCAACCATTCGAAAGTTCCTGGGGTCCGGGGGAAGAGGCTGGGGACTTCCGCCAACTGTCTCAACAACTTTCTGTGGGTGAGGAGGACGATGACGATCAGACACAGTTGTCTTGCAGTGAGGTAGTAGTAAGGGCAGTAAGTCCGAGGGAGCAGCGCACAGAGGATTCGGAGGAAGAGCAGCAGGACGATGAGGTGACTGACCCCACCTGGTGTGCAACGCTTACTCAGGAGGACAGGTCTTCAGAGGGGGAGTCAAGGGCATCAGCAGGGCAGGTTGCAAGAGGCAGTGCGGTGGCCAGGGGTAGAGGCAGGGCCAGACCGAATAATCCACCAAGTGTTTCCCAAAGCGCCCCCTCGCGCCATGCCACCCTGCAGAGGCCGAGGTGCTCTAAGGTCTGGCAGTTTTTCACAGAGACGCCTGACGACCGACGAACAGTGGTGTGCAACCTTTGTCGCACAAAGCTCAGCCGGGGAGCCAACACCAACAGCCTCACCACCACCACCATGCGCAGACATATGATGGCCAAGCACCCCGCAAGGTGGGACGAAGGCCGTTCAGCGCCTCCGGTTTGCACCCCTGCCTCTCCCCCTGTGCCCCAACCTGCCACTGAGATGCAACCCCCCTCTCAGGACACAGGCACTACCGTCTCCTGGCCTGCACCCACACCCTCACCCCCGCTGTCCTCGGCCCCATCCAGCAGTGTAGTTCAGCGCACCGTCCAGCCGTCGCTTGCGCAACTGTTGGAGCGCAAGCGCAAGTACGCCGCCACGCACCCGCACGCTCAAACGTTAACCGTCCGCATAGCAAAATTCATCAGCCTTGAGATGCTGCCGTATAGGGTTGTGGAAACGGAGTCCTTCAAAAGTATCATGGAGGCGGCGGCCCCGCGCTACTCAGTTCCCAGTCGCCGCTACTTTTCCCGATGTGCCGTCCCAGCCCTGCACGACCACGTCTCCCGCAACATTGTACGCGCCCTCACCAACGCGGTTACTGCCACGGTCCACTTAACTACGGACACGTGGACAAGCACAGGCGGGCAGGGCCACTACATCTCCCTGACGGCACATTGGGTGAATTTAGTGGAGGCTGGGACAGAGTCAGAGCCTGGGACCGCTCATGTCCTACCCACCCCCAGAATTGCGGGCCCCAGCTCGGTGGTGGTATCTGCGGAGGTGTATGCTTCCTCCACTAAAGCACCCTCCTCCTCCTCCTCCTCCTCTGTCTCGCAATCAAGATGTGTTAGCAGCAGCATGTCGCCAGCAGTCGGTGTCGCGCGGTGTGGCAGCACAGCGGTGGGCAAGCGTCAGCAGGCCGTGCTGAAACTACTCAGCTTAGGCGATAAGAGGCACACGGCCCACGAACTGCTGCAGGGTCTGACACAGCAGACCGACCGCTGGCTTGCGCCGCTGAGCCTCCAACCGGGCATGGTCGTGTGTGACAACGGCCGTAACCTGGTGGCGGCTCTGCAGCTCGGCAGCCTCACGCACGTGCCATGCCTGGCCCACGTCTTTAATTTGGTGGTTCAGCGCTTTCTGAAAAGCTACCCACGCTTGTCAGACCTGCTCGTAAAGGCGCGCCGGCTCTGCGCACATTTTCGCAAGTCCCACACGGACGCTGCCACCCTGCGCACCCTGCAACATCACTTTAAGCTGCCAGTGCACCGACTGCTGTGCGACGTGCCCACACGGTGGAACTCTACGCTCCACATGTTGGCCAGGCTCTATGAACAACGTAGAGCTATAGTCGAATACCAACTCCAACATGGGCGGCGCAGTGGGAGTCAGCCTCCTCAATTCCTTTCAGAAGAGTGGGCCTGGTTGGCAGACATCTGCCATGTCCTTGGTAATTTTGAGGAGTCTACCCAGGTGGTGAGCGGCGATGCTACAATCATTAGCGTCACCATTCCTCTGCTATGCATCTTGAGAAATTCCCTGCAAACCATAAAGGCAGCTGCTTTGCGCTCGGAAACGGGGGCGGTGGAAGACAGTATGCCGCTGGATAGTCAGGGCACCCTCCTGTCTATTTCTCAGCGCGTACAGGAGGAGGAGGAGGAGCATGAGGAGGATGAGGAGGAGGGGGAAGAGACAGCTTGGGCCGCTGCTGACGGTACACCGGCTGATTGCCTGTCATCCTTTCAGCGTGTATGGCCTGAGGAGGAGGAGGAGGAGGAGGAGGAGGATCCTGAAAGTGATCTTCCTAGTGAAGACAGCCATGTGTTGCGTACAGGTACCCTGGCACACATGGCTGACTTCATGTTAGGATGCCTTTCTCGTGACCCTCGCGTTGCACGCATTCTGGCCACGACGGATTACTGGGTGTACACACTGCTCGATCCACGGTATAAGGAGAACCTGCCCACTCTGATTCCTGAAGAGGAAAGGGGTTCGAGAGTGTTGCTATACCACAGGACCCTTGCGGACAAGCTGATGGTAAAATTCCCAGCCGACAGCGCTAGTGGCAGAAGGCGCAGTACCGAGGGCAAGGTAGCAGGGGATGTGCGTAGATCGAGCAGCATGTACATCCCAGGCAGTGCAACAGTCTTTAAGGGCCTGGCCAGCTTTATGGCTCCCCACCAAGACTGTGTCACCGCTCCCCAGTCACGGCTGAGTCGGCGGGAGCACTGTAAAAGGATGGTGAGGGAGTACGTAGCGGATCGCACGACCATCCTTGGTGACGCCTCTGCCCCCTACAACTACTGGGTGTCGAAGCTGGACACGTGGCCTGAACTAGCGCTGTATGCCCTGGAGGTGCTTGCTTGTCCTGCGGCTAGCGTCTTGTCGGAGAGGGTGTTTAGTGCGGCTGGGGGAATCATCACAGATAAGCGTAGCCGCTTGTCAACCGACAGTGCCGACAGGCTAACACTCATCAAGATGAACAAAGGCTGGATTTCCCCAGACTTCTGTTCTCCACCAGTGGACAGCAGCGATACGTAAGCAATACGTAGGCTGCACCCGCGGATAGAAGCTACGTTCTCTCTCACCATCCAAAACGGGGACATTTCTGCTTAATCAATCTGTGTCTAATATTCCTCCTCCTCCTCCTGCTCCTCCTCCTGAAACCTCACGTAATCACGCTGAACGGGCAATTTTTCTTAGGGCCACAAGGCTCACTCAAATAATTTTTCTGAACAATTTTTATAAGTTTCAATGCGCTTAAAAGCGTTGGAACTTTAACTTGAACCAATTTTTCGTTACACTGGGCTGCCTCCAGGCCTAGTTACCACTTAAGCCACATTAACCAAAGCGATTAATGGGTTTCACCTGCCCTCTTGGCTGGCCATGGCCAATTTTTGGGATGTACATTAGTACTGTTGATACAGCAATTTTTGTGGGCCCTCGCCTACAGTGTAATCAAATTAATTTTTAGCCCACCTGCATTACAGCTGACGTTACCTCAGCTGTGTTGCGCAATGCAATGGGATATTTTTGTGTACCGCCGCTGGGTTCCAGGGAGCCACCCATGCTGTAGGTGCACACGGAGTGTAACCTACATGTGTCCACTTGTAAAGAACCCCGGTCAGACTGGGGCATGCAGTGTGGGCCGAAGCCCACCTGTATTACGCACGACATTACTACCTCAGCTGTGTTGGGCAATGCAATGGGATATTTTTGTGTACCGCCAGTGGGTTCCAGGGAGCCACCCCTGCTGTAGGTGCACACGGAGTTTTTAATACATCTGTACACTTCTAAAGAACCCCAGTCTGACTGGGGCATGCAGTGTGGGCCGAAGCCCACCTGTATTACGCACGACATTACTACCTCAGCTGTGTTGGGCAATGCAATGGGATATTTCTATGTACCGCCGGTGGCTTCCTGGCACCCACCCAGGCAGTGGGTCAACAGGGAGTTTAACCTACATGTGTCCACTTCTAAAGAACCCCAGTCTGACTGGGGCATGCAGTGTGGGCCGAAGCCCACCTGCATTAAGCACGACATTACTACCTCAGCTGTGTTGGGCAATGCAATGGGATATTTTTATGTACCGCCGGTGGGTTCCAGGGAGCCACCCATGCTGTAGGTGCACACGGAGTGTAACCTACATGTGTCCACTTGTAAAGAACCCCGGTCAGACTGGGGCATGCAGTGTGGGCCGAAGCCCACCTGTATTACGCACGACATTACTACCTCAGCTGTGTTGGGCAATGCAATGGGATATTTTTGTGTACCGCCGGTGGGTTCCAGGGAGCCACCCATGCTGTAGGTGCACACGGAGTTTTTAATACATCTGTACACTTCTAAAGAACCCCAGTCTGACTGGGGCATGCAGTGTGGGCCGAAGCCCACCTGTATTACGCACGACATTACTACCTCAGCTGTGTTGGGCAATGCAATGGGATATTTCTATGTACCGCCGGTGGCTTCCTGGCACCCACCCAGGCAGTGGGTCCACAGGGAGTTTAACCTACATGTGTCCACTTCTAAAGAACCCCAGTCTGACTGGGGCATGCAGTGTGGGCCGAAGCCCACCTGCATTAAGCACGACATTACTACCTCAGCTGTGTTGGGCAATGCAATGGGATATTTTTATGTACCGCCGGTGGGTTCCAGGGAGCCACCCATGCTGTAGGTGCACACGGAGTGTAACCTACATGTGTCCACTTGTAAAGAACCCCGATCAGACTGGGGCATGCAGTGTGGGCCGAAGCCCACCTGTATTACGCACGACATTACTACCTCAGCTGTGTTGGGCAATGCAATGGGATATTTTTGTGTACCGCCGGTGGGTTCCAGGGAGCCACCCATGCTGTAGGTGCACACGGAGTTTTTAATACATCTGTACACTTCTAAAGAACCCCAGTCTGACTGGGGCATGCAGTGTGGGCCGAAGCCCACCTGTATTACACACGACATTACTACCTCAGCTGTGTTGGGCAATGCAATGGGATATTTCTATGTACCGCCGGTGGCTTCCTGGCACCCACCCAGGCAGTGGGTCCACAGGGAGTTTAACCTACATGTGTCCACTTCTAAAGAACCCCAGTCTGACTGGGGCATGCAGTGTGGGCCGAAGCCCACCTGCATTAAGCACGACATTACTACCTCAGCTGTGTTGGGCAATGCAATGGGATATTTTTATGTACCGCCGGTGGGTTCGAGGGAGCCACCCATGCTGTAGGTGCACACGGAGTGTAACCTACATGTGTCCACTTGTAAAGAACCCCGGTCAGACTGGGGCATGCAGTGTGGGCCGAAGCCCACCTGTATTACGCACGACATTACTACCTCAGCTGTGTTGGGCAATGCAATGGAATATTTCTATGTACCGCCGGTGGCTTCCTGGCACCCACCCATGCTGTGGGTCGACAGGGACTTCACAATAGGGAGTTGTACCTGCCTGTGTCTATGAATTAAAAAGCCCGGTCTAACTGGGGCATGCAGACACCTTGACAGAATGAATAGTGTGTGGCACATAGGTTCCCCATTGCTATGCCTACGTGTGCAGCTCCTGATGGCGGTGGCACAGGATTCTATTTCTCATTGCTTCTGTACAGCATTGTGGGCTATCGCCCCGCCCCTTTTAAAGAGGGTCGCTGCCTAGCCATGCCAACCCTCTGCAGTGTGTGCCTGCGGTTCCTCCTCATGGCAGACGCACTTCTAAATAGACATGAGTGTGGCGTGGCATGAGGGCAGCTGAAGGCTGCGCAGGGACACTTTGGTGTGCGCTGTGGGGGGGAGGGTGGGCGGTTGGTCAGCATGTAACCCAGGAGAAGTGGCAGCGGAGTGTCATCCAGGCAGTGATTGTGCTTTGTTGTAGCTAGTGTGGTGCTTAGCAAAGGTATGCCATGCTAATGAGGGCTTTTCAGAAGTAAAAGTTGTTGGGAGGGGGGGGGGGGGCCACTCTTGCCGGGAGGGGGGGGGGGGCCCACTCTTGCCGGTATTGTGGCTTAATAGTGGGACCTGTGAACTTGAGATGCAGCCCAACATGTAGCCCCTCGCCTGCCCTATCCGTTTCTGTGTCATTCCCATCACTTTCTTGAATTGCCCAGATTTTCACACATGAAAACCTTAGCGAGCATCGGTGAAATACAAAAATGCTCTGGTCGCCCATTGACTTCAATGGGGTTCGTTGTTCAAAACGAACCCTCGAACATCGCGGGAAGTTCGTTCCGAATAACGAACACCCGAACATTTTGGTGTTCGCTCATCTCTAGTTATTTCTCAATACTTATTGATAGCCTGTGTATGCAATGAAAACAGCAATGAGCATTGCATATGCACTTCTATTTTGGTTTGACCCTCAGAGTAATTCTAGAAATCTGGGATGCAGAAAGAGCAGATGGGGCCCCATACCAAAACTCAATATTATACCCCGTTTCTTAGTGCCCTCACAGACCATAATCCTGGGATAAAGGGCCCTCCTTCACTCCACTTCTATCCTTTATAGAAAGCATAGCAGCACTTGTTTAGTAATATTATTAAGATTGAGCACTGGACAGCTCTGTTTAGGTTTACACAACCCATAGAAAAGGTGCTTGAACTAGCGTGAACGTCTCCTATTTATTGGGCCTAAGGTAGCTTTATTGGTTATCTTCATAATCATGAACAGTTGTAACAAACGTTAAGCTGACATTTAGCACGTTCTGATAATGATGTAAACTAAATTATCATGATGCTAGATTGCTACATCTGTACATAATTATTCTAAGCCCACTGTACCCCAGTTCAACATTGAAAATAGAGTTCATACGACTGGCTGAGGAGGTGCAAATTATATGGAGAACCACTTTTTTTTTCTCTCAGCAAAGTTTTGCTTCTCTTTCTCTTCACTACTTAATCTCACTAATTTCCAGGTTTACACCTTCATATCAGTACTATTCTTAGAAATGTTGTGTTGTCACGTTCTTTACAGCATCATCTAGGAGTGAAGAAACTGTAGCCTACATGGTTTAAAGCAACTGCACAATCTGTCTACTTGGAAAATAATTCTGTTTGTTTTGAAATCTTTAACATTACTGTAATGTGACATTTTCCCACAAAAATTCCACTAAACAAACTTTTAACATGCCACACATAAGGACTCACTCACATGGATGTATGTTTGCTCCATAATATGCAGCAAAAATACATGCATGTAATGTCTATTTATTGCATATCTTAAACACCCATAGCCTATTATTGACATATTAGGCACCAAAATAGGAGATGCTGCGTAACTTTTTCAAAAATGTAATACACATGTGAATCAAAATGCAGGTCAGAATGGCCCAGTGTAAAACAATGGGCTTTTAACACAGTGTATTACGCATGTAAAAATACAGAGTACATCTATCAAACATTCGCACATGTGAATGAAGCCTTAGATTGATCCATTGTTGCCAAGACAGAAATTTTCATTGTGACATAACATTCACTATCTATATATATAAAGCTGAAAGCCCTCACTGACTGACTGACTCACTGACTCACTGACTGACTCGCCAAAAGTTCTCCAACTTCCCGATATCGTAGAAACATGAATTTTGGCACGAGCATAGATTATCTCCAAAATAGGAAAAGTAATTGGGTCCCAACTCGATTATTCAATTCTAGCGCAAAAGAATTGGCGTCGAAATTTTACGTTCATAATCTAAATCTGTCACTTCCCAATGCCTTAGAAACTTAAAATTTGGCACGGGCATTGATTACGACATAAATAGGAAAAGCTAATGGGTCCCAACTCGATTATTCAATTCTATGCGCAAAAGAATTAGCGTCCAAATTTTACGTACGGAATCTAATTTTCTCACTTTCCGGTGTCATAGAAACGGGAAATTTGGCACGAGCATTGATTATGTCATAAATAGGAAAAGTTCATAGGTCCCAAC
Organism: Eleutherodactylus coqui; assembly: GCF_035609145.1. Taxonomy (NCBI): domain Eukaryota; kingdom Metazoa; phylum Chordata; class Amphibia; order Anura; family Eleutherodactylidae; genus Eleutherodactylus; species Eleutherodactylus coqui. The sequence goes on from NC_089837.1 coordinate 293,905,145, forward strand.
TCGATTATTCAATTCTATGCGCAAAAGAATTAGCGTCCAAATTTTACGTGCGGAATGTAATTTTTTCACTTTCCGGTGTCATAGAAATGGGAAATTTGGCACGAGCATTGATTATGTCATAAATAGGAAAAGCTAATGGGTCCCAACTCAATTATTCAATTCTATGCGCGAAAGAATTAGCGTCCAAATTTTACGTAGGGAATGTAATTTCTTCCCTTTCCGGTGTCATAGAAACAGGAAATTTGGCACAAGCATTGATTATGTCATAAATAAGAAAAGCTAATGGGTCCCAACTCGATTATTCAATTCCAGCGCAAAAGAATTGGCGTAGAAATTTTACGTGCGGAAGGTAATTTTTTCACTTTCCGGTGTCATGCAAACAGGCAATTTGGCACGAGCATTGATTATGTCATAAATAGGAAAATCTAATGGGTCCCAACTCCATTATTCAATTCTATGCGCAAAAGAATTAGCGTCCAAATTTTACGTACGGAATGTAATTTTTTCACTTTCCGGTGTCATAGAAACATGAAATTTGGCAAAAGCATTGATTATGTCATAAATAGGAAAAGCGAATGGGTCCCAACTCGATTATTCAATTCTAGCGCAAAAGAATTGGCGTCAAAATTTTACGTGCGGAATGTAATTTTTTCACTTTCCGGTGTCATAGAAACGGGAAATTTGGCACGAGCATTGATTATGTCATAAACAGGAAAAGCTAATGGGTCCCAACTCGATTATTCAATTCTATGCGCAAAAGAATTAGCGGCCAAAATTTACGTAGATAATCTAAATCTCTCACTTCCCAATGTCATAAAAACATGAAATTTGACACAAGCATTGATTGTGTCATAAATATGAAAAGTTAATGGGTCCCAACTCGATTATTCAATTCTAAGCGCAAAAGAATTAGTGTCCAAATTTTATGTACGTAATCTAATTCTCTCACTTCCTGATGTCATTTTATATAAAGGAAACGTCGCATGGTTTTCTCCACATGGTGTTTCCTGGGTAACGCAGAGAACTATGCAAAATGGTGAACATATTTTTTTCCTCGGTATCTCTAAAGTAACCATGACTTCATAAGATTTTCCGTGTGAACACCAGATAAATACCAGTACCAAATTAACTCGGGCGAAGCCGGGTATATCAGCTAGTCTATATATATAAAGCTGAAAGCCCTCACTGACTCACTGACTCACTGACTCACTGACTCGCCAAAAGTTCTCCAACTTCCCGATGTCGTAGAAACATGAAATTTGGCGCAAGCATAGATTATCTCCAAAATAGGAAAAGAAATTGGGTCCCAACTCGATTATTCAATTCTAGCGCAAAAGAATTGGCGTCGAAATTTAACGTACATAATCTAAATCACTCACTTCCCAATGTCATAGAAACGTGAAATTTGGCAGGAGCATTGATTATGTCAAAAAAAGGAAAAGTTAATAGGTCCCAACTCGATTGTTCAATTCTATGCGCAAAAGAATTGGCGTCAAAATTTTACGTACATAATCTCAATCTCTCACTTCCCAATGTCATAGAAACGTGAAATTTGGCAGGAGCATTGATTATGTCATAAAAAGGAAAAGCTAATGGGTCCCAACTCGATTATTCAATTCTATGCGCAAAAGAATTGGCGTCGAAATTTTACGTGTGGAATGTAATTTTCTCACTTTCCGGTGTCATAGAAACGGGAAATTTGGCACGAGCATTGGTTATGTCATAAATAGGAAAAGCGAATGGGTCCCAACTCGATTATTCAATTCTAGCGCAAAAGAATTGGTGTCGAAATTTTACGTGCGGAACGTAATTTTCTCACTTTCCGGTGTCATAGAAACGGGAAATTTGGCACGAGCATTGGTTATGTCATAAGTAGGAAAAGCTAATGGGTCCCAACTCCATTATTCAATTCTATGCGCAAAAGAATTAGCGTCCAAATTTTACGTGCGGAATGTAATTTTCTCACTTTCCGGTGTCATAGAAACGGGAAATTTGGCACGAGCATTGGTTATGTCATAAATAGGAAAAGTTAATAGGTCCCAACTCTATTATTCAATTCTAGCGCAAAAGAATTGGCGTCGAAATTTTACGTGCGGAATGTAATTTCTTTACTTTCCAGTGTCATAGAAACAGGAAATTTGGCAGAAGCATTGATTATGTCATAAATAGTAAAAGCTAATGGGTCCCAACTCCATTATTCAATTCTATGCACAAAAGAATTAGCGTCCAAATTTTACGTACGGAATCTAATTTTCTCATATTCCGGTGTCATAGAAACGGGAAATTTGGCACGAGCATTGATTATGTCATAAATAGGAAAAGCTAATGGGTCCCAACTCGATTATTCAATTCTAGCGCAAAAGAATTAGCGTTGAAATTTTACGTGCGGAATGTAATTTTTTCACTTTCCGGTGTCATAGAAACGGGAAAATTGGCACGAGCATTGATTATGTCATAAATAGGAAAAGCTAATGGGTCCCAACTCCATTATTCAATTCTATGCGCAAAAGAATTAGCGTCCAAATTTTACGTGCGGAATGTAATTTTCTCACTTTCTGGTGTCATAGAAACGGGAAATTTGGCACAAGCATTGATTATGTCATAAATAGGAAAAGGTAATAGGTCCCAATTCCATTATTCAATTCTAGCGCAAAAGAATTGGCGTCGAAATTTTACGTGCGGAAGGTAATTTTTTCACTTTCCGGTGTCATGCAAACAGGAAATTTGGCACGAGCATTGATTATGTCATAAATAGGAAAATCTAATGGGTCCCAACTCCATTATTCAATTCTATGCGCAAAAGAATTAGCGTCCAAATTTTACGTACGGAATGTAATTTTTTCACTTTCCGGTGTCATAGAAACATGAAATTTGGCAAAAGCATTGATTATGTCATAAATAGGAAAAGCGAATGGGTCCCAACTCGATTATTCAATTCTAGCGCAAAAGAATTGGCATCAAAATTTTACGTGCGGAATGTAATTTTTTCACTTTCCGGTGTCATAGAAACGGGAAATTTGGCACGAGCATTGATTATGTCATAAACAGGAAAAGCTAATGGGTCCCAACACCATTATTCAATTCTATGCGCAAAGGAATTAGCATCCAAAATTTACGTAGATAATCTAAATCTCTCACTTCCCAATGTCATAAAAACATGAAATTTGACACAAGCATTGATTGTGTCATAAATATGAAAAGTTAATGGGTCCCAACTCGATTATTCAATTCTAAGCGCAAAAGAATTAGTGTCCAAATTTTATGTACGTAATCTAATTCTCTCACTTCCTGATGTCATTTTATATAAAGGAAACGTCGCATGGTTTTCTCCACATGGTGTTTCCTGGGTAACGCAGAGAACTATGCAAAATGGTGAACATATTTTTTTCCTCGGTATCTCTAAAGTAACCACGACCTCGTAAGATTTTCCGTGTGAACACCAGATAAATACCAGTACCAAATTAACTCGGGCGAAGCCGGGTATATCAGCTAGTCTATATATATAAAGCTGAAAGCCCTCACTGACTCACTGACTCACTGACTCACTGACTCGCCAAAAGTTCTCCAACTTCCCGATGTCGTAGAAACATGAAATTTGGCGCAAGCATAGATTATCTCCAAAATAGGAAAAGAAATTGGGTCCCAACTCGATTATTCAATTCTAGCGCAAAAGAATTGGCGTCGAAATTTAACGTACATAATCTAAATCACTCACTTCCCAATGTCATAGAAACGTGAAATTTGGCAGGAGCATTGATTATGTCAAAAAAAGGAAAAGTTAATAGGTCCCAACTCGATTGTTCAATTCTATGCGCAAAAGAATTGGCGTCAAAATTTTACGTACATAATCTAAATCTCTCACTTCCCAATGTCATAGAAACGTGAAATTTGGCAGGAGCATTGATTATGTCATAAAAAGGAAAAGCTAATGGGTCCCAACTCGATTATTCAATTCTATGCGCAAAAGAATTGGCGTCGAAATTTTACGTGTGGAATGTAATTTTCTCACTTTCCGGTGTCATAGAAACGGGAAATTTGGCACGAGCATTGGTTATGTCATAAATAGGAAAAGCGAATGGGTCCCAACTCGATTATTCAATTCTAGCGCAAAAGAATTGGTGTCGAAATTTTACGTGCGGAACGTAATTTTCTCACTTTCCGGTGTCATAGAAACGGGAAATTTGGCACGAGCATTGGTTATGTCATAAGTAGGAAAAGCTAATGGGTCCCAACTCCATTATTCAATTCTATGCGCAAAAGAATTAGCGTCCAAATTTTACGTGCGGAATGTAATTTTCTCACTTTCCGGTGTCATAGAAACGGGAAATTTGGCACGAGCATTGGTTATGTCATAAATAGGAAAAGTTAATAGGTCCCAACTCTATTATTCAATTCTAGCGCAAAAGAATTGGCGTCGAAATTTTACGTGCGGAATGTAATTTCTTTACTTTCCAGTGTCATAGAAACAGGAAATTTGGCAGAAGCATTGATTATGTCATAAATAGTAAAAGCTAATGGGTCCCAACTCCATTATTCAATTCTATGCACAAAAGAATTAGCGTCCAAATTTTACGTACGGAATCTAATTTTCTCATATTCCGGTGTCATAGAAACGGGAAATTTGGCACGAGCATTGATTATGTCATAAATAGGAAAAGCTAATGGGTCCCAACTCGATTATTCAATTCTAGCGCAAAAGAATTAGCGTTGAAATTTTACGTGCGGAATGTAATTTTTTCACTTTCCGGTGTCATAGAAACGGGAAAATTGGCACGAGCATTGATTACGTCATAAATAGGAAAAGCTAATGGGTCCCAACTCCATTATTCAATTCTATGCGCAAAAGAATTAGCGTCCAAATTTTACGTGCGGAATGTAATTTTCTCACTTTCTGGTGTCATAGAAACGGGAAATTTTGCACGAGCATTGATTATGTCATAAATAGGAAAAGGTAATAGGTCCCAATTCCATTATTCAATTCTAGCGCAAAAGAATTGGCGTCGAAATTTTACGTGCGGAATGTAATTTTTTCACTTTCCGGTGTCATAGAAACAGGAAATTGGCACGAGCATTGATTATGTCATAAATAGTAAAAGCTAATGGGTCCCAACTCGATTATTCAATTATATGCGCAAAAGAATTAGCGTCCAAATTTTACGTACGGAATCTAATTTTCTCACTTTCCGGTATCATAGAAACATGAAATTTGGCACGAGCATTGATTATGTCATAAATAGGAAAAGCGAATGGGTCCCAACTCTATTAGTCAATTCTATGCGCAAAAGAATTAGCGTCCAAATTTTACGTGCGGTATGTAATTTTCTCACTTTCCGGTGTCATAGAAACGGGAAATTTGGCACGAGCATTGATTATGTCATAAATAGTAAAAGCTAATGGGTCCCAACCCCATTATTCAATTCTATGCGCAAAAGAATTAGCGTCCAAATTTTATGTACGGAATCTAATTTTCTCACATTCCGGTGTCATAGAAACGGGAAATTTGGCACAAGCATTGAATGTGTCATAAATATGAAAAGTTAATAGGTCCCAACTTGATTATTCAATTCTAAGCGCAAAAGAATTAGTGTCCAAATTTTATGTACGTAATCTAATTCTCTCACTACCTGATGTCATTTTATATGATGGAAACAATGGTTACTTCCATGTGGTGTTTCCTTGGTAATGCAGAGAACTATGCAAAATGGTGAACATATGTTTTTCCTCAGTATCTCTAAAGTAACCACGACTTCATAAGATTTTCCGTGTGAACACCAGATAAACACCAGTACCAAATTAACTCGGGCGAAGCCGGGTATATCAGCTAGTGTAGATATAAACATACAATAGTGTGGTAGTGTTATTTACACACTTTTCCTGCACACACCCGGTGCTATCATGAGGGTCCAATCAATTTTTGCTCTCCCAATTTTGTGCTTACCTTCTACTCAGGTTGCAAATTGACCCTAAATCACACCCCAATACAGTCCATATACTCCCAGATATTCAGTGCCACCACTTATGGTAGAAAAAAAAAGGGTCAGAAGTCTCAAATACACTCATTCGCTGCTCTGCAGCAGTCAAAGGTTTAACGATATCAAAGGCTATAGGTTCAGAACAACTAAGGACTAAGCTTATTAAAGTTTTAATCTTTAATACAAAAAGATCCAGTGCTTTTTAAGAGATAAAAAGAAGACAAAATTAAATGACATCCAAATAAAAGCAAACAGTTATAGAATAAAGAGAGGAAACAAAGAAAACCTACTTACAGCCTTTAGATTTTGTTACCCAGGCACTAGGAAGAGCAGGCAGATACAGCTCAGCATCTCAAAATGAGCACCTATTACTCTTGTCTAGCTTAATGTTTAATATTTCCGTTCTTTGACTCATGTTTCAGAACTACCCATTAGTTCATTAAGCAAATTTTTTGTTGATGGGTGCATTCATAAAAAGCAGAATTAGTGCAGATTTTCTGCCGTGAAAAATTCAAATGAAAATCTGTACCAGAATTGGTTGTAAAATCTGCTGTGGATCTATAGAAAAATCGAATCAAAATCCACATCATATGCTGCAGATCCACACAAAATATGCTATGTATGAACATATTCTAACACTAGTCAGTGAGTCAATAAGCGGCAACTTGCAATGAATATTATTTTCAAAATGTTTTTAATGTTTTTACAATGTATTTTTATCACCATCACTCCCCAACATAGGGTGCCAAACATTGGGTGAGGGGTTAAGGGGGTGAAGCAATGGATGGGTCAAATACAATGAATATATTGAACAGTCTATCTTCTTTTAAGCCCCTCCCTATCAGCTGATGGGGAATGTTCAATTTGGATAGCAAAGGTTCATCTGCCTTTTCTTTTTGAAGCTTGTGCAACCAAACTTTAGCTAATAAATGTCATGCTTCTTTGCAATGGGTGATAGCCTCCCCAGAGCTCCTCCCTGCAGTAAAGGTTCTTGGGCACTTCAAAAAGTTTATAGGATAAACCAAGTTAACCCTGTAGACACCAAATATATGCACATATATACAGTCATACTGCCTTTTCATCACAGGTTGTATTAAAGTGGCTTTCTGGGACTGTAATATTGATTACATACCCCTAGTACAGACCATCAATATCTGATTGGTGAGAGTCACACTCCCAGCCCCCCCGCTGCTTAGCTAAATGAGCCGTGGAACAGTGCCAGGAATATAGTTGTGACTGTGCCTGGTGCTATAGCTCACTGAGCTCACTACTGTAAGCTACAAAACCAAGAACAGCCACAGCTCTATGTGCTGTGCTATGCCACTGACTTTCATCCAGCTAATTTGTGAGGGTACTGTGAGATAAACTCGGTCTGATTAAGATATGGATGGTCTAGGCCAGTGATGGCGAACCTTTTAGAGACTGAGTGCCCAAACTGCCACCCAAAACCCACTTATTTATAGCAAAGTGCCACCATGTTAGGGGGCGGGGCTTATCAAGATGTACGATTTTACCCCTGTTGTTCTAAAAAGGACATAGCCACTTCAAAATAGACAGCGTGCAGATTTTGTCTGCTTTTTGGATGCATACAAAAAGCAGTCAAAATCTGCATGCTGTCTATTTTGAAACAGCCCTGCCCATTTCCACCACATGTAAATATACTCCAGCGGTAATAGTGACCGCCCCACCGACTCCAGCAATAATAGTGACCCCCACTCCAGTGATAATATCGCCCCCCCGCCAGTGATAATAGTGACACCACCCCAGCAATAATAGGGACCCCCCCAGTGGCCCCAGTGATAATAGTGACACCCCCCCAGTATAATAGTAACACCACTCCAAGTATAATAGTGATACCCCACAGTGGCCCCCAGTTTATTATTGAAAAATGGCCGTTACTTACTGACTGAGGAGTGCATATAGATGCATCCTCCTCTCACCATGCAGGTAGCTGACTACCAAATGGAGGAGCCAATAACACCTGTGCAGGACACCGATATAACAACCACTCACACTGCCTCCTGATAATGAGGGGGGTGGATGCTTGGTGTAAACTCCCACACATAGTGGATACAGGGTGCCAGACCATTCTGATATATGTAGTTCACCATGCAGACCAGCAACCTATTAATGACACCATGATAATTCTGCGGGTTGCCCTGCATATCCATCAGTGAACCACATTGGTACTGCCACCCTGGGCTCCCCCTGGAGTCTTAATGCCACACTGCATTAACCAGTGTCCCATATCAGCTCACTGCAAGCCATCTTGATTCTCTTTTTCTTGTTATGAAGCCTGCATTCCTCACATTACTTCCTGCAGGTCAGTCAAGGTCACTTTCCGTGTGACGTAGCAGTCACTAGCTAGGAAGGAATGCTGATCTATTGCAGAGACAGCTTGCATGAGTAGTCTCTGCAATAGCTCGGCACTCCCTGCCAGAATGTGAACTGTGACGTAGCGTACATTGCCGAGCAGGAAGGAGACTGCCTGTGAATGTGCATTACATCACAGGAAGAAGAAGAATCAGACAGCTGGAGGTCAGGTGACGCCTGAACTGCAGGAGACAGAAGAAGATAGGTGAGGTGAAGATCTGGTAAGTAGACTGCCTGGGGAGGAATAAGTGAGTATAAATTTTTCCTTTTCAATGACAGAACCCCTTTAAGTACAGAGCTTCTTTAGCAATGATGGAGAAATATCTTCAAAGGGTGCTTCCATACACTCAAAGGCTGCAGGCTGTCACATCTGTAGACACTGTAATAATGATTTGTACAGTCTCTGCCTCTCCTGTGTGTATGTTGGTATTAGTGTCTCTTGACGCCACCAGAAAGCTAGGGGTTTGACAGGGCTGGGATGCAGGAACGCCCCTGTCACACCCCTAGCTCCTGATTGACTGTATTCCTCTAGGTCCTTGAAGGTCCTTTAGCTGTGTCTGTAGCGATTTTTCCCTGCTGTCCACGGTTAGGGTTCTGGTAATTATCCCACCTAGGCTTCAGTTAATAGCTGTAGAGGCTTCCATGGAAGCCTCTACAGCTACCAATGTAAGCCTACCAAGGATTTTGCCTGCAGTTTTGCTGTCTGCTTGTAGTTTTGCCGTTGGCTGCTGGTCCACTTGACCTCGTAGGCGGTGTCCTCGTCCCTCTCGCAGCTCCCAGGTGCTCCGGCAAGCTTCCGTGTCGGCTTCAGCATTGAAACACCATTCTCTTTCTGGTAATGGGGGTTGTATACCCTGCCTTAAGGAAGAGAATGCTGTGATTGTCTCAGGAGTGCCATGGCTTAGCAAATCACAGCCGGCCCTTGATGAGCCAATCACAGCCATTCAATGATTTCATTTATTGAATGGCTGTGATTGGCTCATCAAGCATCGGCTGTGATTGGCTTAGACTGCGGTCCTGAGCCAATCACAACATTCTCTTCATGGAGGCGGGGTATAACTTAATTGAATGTTTTATATACTAATTTTTAGTCCCTCACAAGGAGTTGAAAATGTGATTGTTCAAGCACAAGGAATGGACACGGCATTACTTATGTAGGGCATTTTACTATGTCTACAACATAAGCCAATTAGATTGCAAGGAAACCCCATTGGTACCTTGCAATTGCATTGCAGGGTGCCAATGGGTGACATCTGCTTCCATGCTGCAATTGCTATTGTATTGTTGCATGTAAGGGGTTAATCTGCCAGGATCTGAGGTTTCTCTGTTCCTGGCAGTTACAGCAGGTGCCTACTTTTCAGTAGTCAGTCAAACCACTGCCTGAAAAAAATGTATGCGCAGGTTTAAAGTCAATAGTGACTGCCATAAAAAGACGTAAGTCTTTGTTGTTTTGTTTCTGGTAATGTTGATATTCATGAAGATCTACCATTAGATCTGAACAACCCTTGCTGACCTCTAAATCATTTCATTATGTATACTGTTTAATGCTACAGTAACGGATAGCGAGGCAACTTCAGCTCCAGCACTCTTTAATACTGTCATATTTCAGAGATTAGTTATCCAACTGTAAGCAGGGTGGCTACAGCAAGTGTTTATTTACTGTGTCTATTTCTCGTTTCTCTGCTTTTGTGATTTCTCTAGAGTCAATGCTGGCACCTTTCCAGAATCTTTTCAGTTCTTTTCTCCTAATAGGATTGCTTGTTCACAGATGCATGTTTGTTGCTCAAACACCATCAAAAGAAGTCACTCCTTATTCCTTAAGAAACCTGCAGTGGTTTCTTCTTTGCACCTTCTTTTAAATTAATGAGACGGCCCTGACAATAGAAAAGGGAAAAGTAAAGTTACCAACTCAGATTAAATGAAGATTCAGTTGGACACATGTCACTGCAAGACACAACAACTGAGTCTTGGATTACATCTTATGATTTTACTAAAATCTGTCCTTTGATCCAGTTTTTATCATTGCAAACAATTGTACAAAGAGTGTTTACGCAAGAAAGTGAAAAGAGTTGATTATATGCTTCTTAATCTTGCTTTCGCATAGTCCTAATAGTAGTATAATAATGGAGTATTCTGCCCCTGTGTATGGTCAGGAGAGATGGAATTTTTAATGAAAACCTGGAATAATTGAAAAGGCCCCGCCCCACCTTGCCTATATTGGGGCAGTACTACCACACCTCCATGTGTTATAATAATGTAAATATAAATTAAATGTAAAGGCTGGGAACTTTGTGCTGTGGTTAGGACTTAGGGAAAAAACATTAACAAGCATAATCAACTCTTACCTTACCTCCACAGCAGATTAATAATGGGAATCTAGGAAGTAACCCCCCCCATGGGAGGGTCCTCCTGCAGCACTGCATTCAGGATTGAGCTGCCAAAATCCACTTCCCCGGAAAATCATTCCGTTATTCTGCAGTGGTTTATAAATGTATTCTGTGAACTCCAGGTTGCTGCTGCACAAATGTTCTCCAATGGTATAAGGCTCCCCTCAGTCCAGGAGGTAGACACTGCTTGTGTGGAATGTACTCTAGCTTATCTATCTCAGTATTTAGAGCCACCAGCATTTGCTAATCGATAGAGTCCTTAATCCACCTAATTAATGTACGCTTTGAGGCCGTATATCTTTTGTTTTTTGATGAAAATAAAATTAAAAGACTTTCATTAAGTCTAATGATTTGTGACCTGTTCAGGTAGATCATTAGATTTCTACCTATGTCCAGTGAATATAGTCTTGACTTTTCCTCTGAAGAGGGCTCCGGGAAGTTCAGTGGTGTAATAACATTATCTGTATTACTGAAGAAAGGGACCTTGGGCCTTAAAGAAGGTAGAAACCTCAAAAGGACCTTATCAGGCAGAAGGTTATTGCAGGGTTCTGCAGCCAAAAAAGGCTTGCAACTCTCCTATCCTTATCGTTAAGGTTATCTCTAGAAGAAATGTCTCTTTCATCAAAAGATAATTGAAATCTACTTCTTATAGAGGTTTAAGTAGAGAAAGGCATCATTCCTTTAGGACTACTGCTATATCCCACTGGGGAATTGGCTTAAAGATTACAGGCTTTAACCTTACTGCTCCTCTAAGGAATCTCTATCAAAGGATCCATAAAAATTTGCCTTTCCAAAAAGGCTGCCATTGCTGCTACCTAAACTTTCAAGGTTGCAAAACTCAGCCCCTTATTCAGACAATCCTGTAAAACCTTTAGGATTTTGCTAATAGAAAAATTCGTCTAGGATAGTCCCTTCTCTTCACATCAGAATATAAATAATTCCTGCATACAACCTTTTTCTAGTATCCAATGTTGACTATTGCAGTGTGTGCAAGACTGCTTGACATATCCCTGTAGCTCATAGTAGGGATTCATCAACCTCAAGGCAGTCAGGTTGAATCTCTTCAATTGAGTGCAGAGCAAAGTGCACTGGGATACCAGGTTCTACATTGATGGAGGTCTCCAATAGCACCCTCAACTCATCTGCATAAGCTGGGAAAACTCGGACCTCCTGGCCAGAACTGTATGACAGCTATTACCTGTCTGCTTTTTATTAATTCCCTTGGTCATCATTAAAATTGGGAGGAATATAACAGACAGCCTGAACCTTCAAGGGATGGACAGGGCATTAACGACTAGGGGATGGTCTTCCTAGTATAGTGCACAGAACATCTACATCTTGGCTTTGAGTTTGATCACTAACAGGTTGGCATCTCCCACCTTAGAGCGATCTGATGGAAGATTTCTTGGTTCAAGGCCCATTCTCCAGGAACAAAGCAACCCTGACTCAATCAGTCCACCACCACATTGCATGACCCTCGACTATGCACAACTGTTAGGTTAGATTTTCTTCTGCCCATCTTATGATCTTTCCCACCTCCTCCAGGAGGTGGTGAGATTTAGTGTCTCCCTGCTTGTTGATATAGCAGACTGCAGTCATAGTGTCCGATCTGAGTTTTACGTCTTTCACCTTTATCTGGGGTAAAAAATAGAGTAATGCCAAGTAGATCACTTTGAGTTCCTTCCCATTGGAAGACAGGCCTTTCTCCAGAGTTTACTGTGAAGGATTCTTATAAATCAGCTCTCCTGCCCCACTAGGATGGATCTGTGGTCAACAGGGTCCACGGAGGCTGAACCGCAGACCTCCTATCTTCCAAGTTGCTCTACTATTTCAGGGAATGAAGGATCTTCCAAGACATTGAACACTTGTTGTTTAACCCTCTTAGGGTATGGTCCCAGAGGTTCAAGACCTCCTGCTGTGGGGGTTGCAAATGCAACAACGTCCATGGAACCACCTCTATCATCGCAGTCATGATCCCCAGCACCCTTATCAAGGTTCTGAGGGTTGCGGGTTTTAGATTAGACAAGAACCTTGCAGCTTACTTCCATCTCTCTCTCCTCAAAGCAGTCAAAGAAACCATCATCTAAACGGAATCTATGAATCTCTTCTCTGCTAAGTTCGATATTTGACTTCTCCCAGTTTATTATCCAGCCCAATTGCTGGAGGAAAGTTGCAGCCTTTTTAATGTGAAGGGCTAGGACTTCCTTCAAAACTGCTAGCAGCAGCCAATCATTTAAATAAGAGATTATAGAGATTACAAACCTTGTATTCTTCATAACAGTGTGCAAAATGTAATAAATTCCGAAAGAAAGCACTCTGAATCAGTAGTGCCTGCCATTTTGATGTCAATTCTTAAATATTTTCTGCAAGGGTTGGCTATTGGTATGTGAAAGGCATACTTCAAGTCTAATGTGATCTCCTGGTTGCAGGATGCTTAGAACTGATTTTATGTTTCCATTTGGAAACCTAGGAGTGAGTACCTCAGTCTTGCCTTTGCTGTAGAGCAGCACACTGCCCCCACAGCTGGTGTAATGGTCTGGGAGGGACATCACATATGACAGTAGGTCAACCCTAGTAGTGGTACGAAGGACAATGACAGCTCAGCGATATGTTCAGGACATCCTGGAGCCACATGGGCTCAGCTGCACACAACAACAGTGTCACAGAAGTGCTTCCGTAACATTGATACACTTCCATGGTCTGCCCAGTCACCAGATTTATTACCAGTAGAACATGTATGGGACCATCTGGGACGTCAACTTTTATAGCCTTTGAGTTTGCACAATCTAGAGGCTCAGTTACAGCAAATGTGGACCAATATGCTGCAGGATACCATACAGAACCTGTATGCCTACATGCCTGCCCATATCACATCTTGTATTCCACCTACAGGCGGTACAACAGGGTACTAGAACCTCCATGGCTGCCCGTATCACATCTGGCATCCAAGCTAGAGGCGGTAGAACAGGGTACTAGAGCCTCCATGGCTGCCTGTATCACATCTGGCATCCAAGCTAGAAGCGGTACAGCAGGGTATAAGAGCCTCCCTACAAGTGTTCAGTTTTCCACAATAAATTATCCTTTTGCTCTGATGTTGCAATCACTTATATCAATGTTACAACCACACACAGAAAGTTTAATTTGATTTCAACAACTCCTTCTAAGTGACAATGAGTGTACATGCAACATTTTAAGTCTAGCATGTTTTTATATAACCATGTATACTGCTTCTATTAGTTATATCTGGCAGCGTATTGGTTTTAATAATATTCAGATGCATGGACAGGGAGTACTTATATTGGAAAAAAGAAGAGGAAGGCTAGAAATGCATATTTGATTTTTCGCTGTTATCCAAATGTGGCTTGTTGTTGAAGTAAATTCCCTATTCTTTATCAAAATGGAATGGGTGCACTAAGGGATTGATTGTCTCAAGTCAAGAAGAAACTTGTGAGACTTCAGAAGTGTTTGCATCCCAGTCTAACAAATAAGCACCTGATAGTAAAGTAATAGTGGCTGTTGCATCTTAGAAATCCCAACTGGCTGACAAAACAGCTGGCAACAATATAGACAAAGATGGTTAGACATTTGCAAAAAATATGCTTAACATATTCCTTCCAACTAAATAATAAAGTATGAAGGTTTGCAAAGATGTTTCTTGAAGGTTATGATGTCTGTAATTAAGCCGTTGCCAGTTTTAACCAATGTTTATGCTCTAGTGCAGAAAAGCTTCTTATTTTTCTAATGAATTACACGTCTGAGTTGAGCTAAATTACTTTAATAGGATCTTATTATGAATAAATAATTTTACAATGTTCCAATATTGTGTGACTTGCTTCCTCCATGTTACAGAAATGTTAATGACTAGTAACTTCGTATGTATTTTACACACAATTTTAGAGTATTTCAAGCCAGTGCCGGCTTTATTTTATTGCATTCAATGCCTGATACTACAATAGCAAAGCAAGTGAATACCAAGTAAAAAGTTACAGAATAATAAGGTGGTCTATAGTAAGGGTTATAGAACGCATGCTTATTGCTTAACTGAACATTTATGAAAAAAGTGAGAACAAACCAGATTTGAAGTATAGAGCATTTGCTTTTCAACTAGATAGACTACTTCATTTCAAAGGAGGATGAATGTCTCATGCAGCTAAATTTATGCAACATTATGTTGATATTTCTTATTCTGTACGAACTAAATTGACCCTGAAATAGTGATGCTTATCTTTAAGGCAATGTTTGAAGAACACTTCTTCAAGCAAGACGTTCTGGTCTCTGTGTACTGCCACTGTACCAGCACCGGGCTATTTTATATTCTAGAGGTTTGGCAGGACTCGGAGTTTTCAGCTTCTGTGATTTCCAGAGCAGTTTACTTGCGGAGGAACTGGCACAACAGGATATTTGTATGGATCGCATTGATAGCTAACTATTTGCCTGGCAACCGGTCAGAGCTTGATTTTGTGTGCCAGTTAATTAGCGTGTGCACTATGTATAGCCAGACTCACACCTGACAAATTTTCAATGCCTAAAATGATTGACATATTTGTAAGCGTGAACAGACTAAATTCTTTAAAAATATCACTAAAAAAATGTATTTAAGTGATTTTTTTTAACGAAGTTTTCTTTAGGTTTGTAGCTAGCCAGAGATCTAGTTCATGGTTACATTAATCCATAAATATAGAAACAGTTTAGGAACCTCTCCCTGGTCTACTAAAACTAGATCTTTCAGTGATAAAACCTAATATCACATTTCATACAAAACAGCATGAAACAAAACAAGTATGAAGTAGTAAAATATGCATTATCTTCATTGAAACAACAAAATGACCACATATGAAATATATTACCGTAATACTCTTAAAGGTAACAAAAATGATTTCCCTATGTAACCGATCACCCATTATATATAATTTGGCTAATATAACCTTGTTTAGGTATTCCCTTCTATCTTAAAATTCCCATAGTCCTTCTCCTAAAGTAGGTCATGTGGTCTCATTGTGACCATCTGGGAATTACTTGTCTCTCTATGACTGCTGCGGAGAACACTCTGAGTCACCAGGGCTTCCTGCATGATGAAACTATGCAGACTGTACTATACCTTCTTCAAATGGGGACAAAACTCCTATCAGAAGTTACTTATGATATATAGCATGTCCTATCATTTAGCTATAATGAAGACGATAACTGTTTATCCTTTCTGACTTTATACTTATGGTCTTTAGCTGATTTATAAGCATATAGAGGGTAATGATATTTACAAGGTTCTTCCAGGAGGCAGAGATGACACTGATTTAGCTGGTCGTGTTATAATATGCTGATGTATTGTGTGATTACAAGCACAGCATAGAGGAAGAGGAAGCAGGGAAAAATGTAATAATCAAGATGGCGTCTGATAAGGATTAAACAGTAGGCTGCACTGCATGGAAGTGGCTGCAATATGCATAGGAGACATCCATAAGTATGTATGCAGCGATGGATAGATCTATTTTCTGTGAAGTGGCCCTTTAAGATGGTAGCTGCAAGAGTACAGTATAGAGGAAGACGTTTGTGACTCTTATAATCGTGACACTGACAACTATGGTCAGGCGCTCTACTGGGACTAAGAAATGTAAAAAAAAAAGTTGAATAAGCTGTTGAGGAAAAAAAAATTGTTTTGCCATAACCTTGATAAAATGTATAATGCACATGAAAAACAGCAATGCCAGAATAGCTGTTTTTTGTTCCTCTTGGCTCCCAAAAATAGGAAAAAATAATCAAAGATTGCAATACTCCCCAAAATTGTACCAATGAATGCTACAACACATTACAAGAATAATGGAAAGCTCTACTGATGGTAAAAAAAAAGTTATGGCCCTCAGAATGTGGTGATACTAAAAGAAATGACAGTACAACCTCTCCAGAAGACCACTTCTTTGAGAATACCACGCCTTATCCAGACCAGATTTCCTGTGACAGCGTATATATATAAACATATACATATTAAGTAGAGATGAGCGAACGCGTTCGTCCGAGCTTGATATTCGTGCGAATATTAGGGTGTTCGGGATGTTCGTTATTCGTGACGAACACCATGCGGTGTTCTGGTTACTTTCACTTCCTTCCCTGAGACGTTAGCGCGCTTTTCTGGCCAATTGAAAGACAGGGAAGGCATTACAACTTCCCCCTGCAACGTTTAAGCCCTATACCACCCCCCTGCTGTGAGTGGCTGGCGAGATCAGGTGTTCGCCTAATATAAAAGTCGGCCCCTCCCGCGGCTCGCCTCAGATGCGGTGTGAGTTAGATGAGGGACAGTGCTGTTTATACCGGAGCTGCTGTAGGGAAAGAATTGGTAGTTAGTGTAGGCTTCAAGACCCCCCAAAGGTCCTTATTAGGGCCACTGATAGCTGTGTGTTGGCTGCTGTTAGCAGTGGGATTTTTTTTTCTTTCTCAAAATCGCCTCTGCAGACCGTTGCACCTGGCATTAGGGACAGAAGTGCTGCATAGGCAGGGAGAGTGTTAGGAGTGAGTGTAGCCTTCAAGAACCTCAACGGTCCTTTCTAGGGCCATATTTATCCGTGTGCAGTACTGTCCAGGCTGCTGTTGGCTGTGCTGCATTTTTTTTGGGCTTCTCAAAATCGCCTCTGCAGAGCATTGCACCCTCCATTGATACTGCAGGGAAAGAATTGTATAGGCAGGGCCACAACACAGTTATTATTCATAGAATATACGCAGTGCTGCCTGTTGGTGGGAAAAAACTGAAAACAAATCTATTTGTCCAGCCTGTGTCCGTCCTTACGCCTGTGGAGACGTGTGAGCTGCGTGAAAAACATTGCTAAATCATACGCAGCCAGCTACGCTTTACTGCTGGGTTCGCCATTTGCTTTCCTTAATTGGGGAAAAAAATACCTGCTCTCCAAGAGTTATAATAACTCTGCTACCCTCACGTTCTGTGACACATAAGCAGGGACACAGCGCAGTTATTAAACTTCGCAGGTTCATTGAATATACGCAGTGCTGCCTGTTGGTGGGAAAAAACTGAAAACAAATCTATTTGTCCAGCCTGTGTCCGTCCTTACGCCTGTGGAGACGTGTGAGCTGCGTGAAAAACATTGCTAAATCATACGCAGCCAGCTACGCTTTACTGCTGGGTTCGCCATTTGCTTTCCTTAATTGGGAAAAAAAAAACCTGCTCTCCAAGAGTTATAATAACTCTGCTACCCTCACGTTCTGTGACACATAAGCAGGGACACAGCGCAGTTATTAAACTTCGCAGGTTCATTGAATATACGCAGTGCTGCCTGTTGGTGGGAAAAAACTGAAAACAAATCTATTTGTCCAGCCTGTGTCCGTCCTTACGCCTGTGGAGACGTGTGAGCTGCGTGAAAAACATTGCTAAATCATACGCAGCCAGCTACGCTTTACTGCTGGGTTCGCCATTTGCTTTCCTTAATTGGGAAAAAAAATACCTGCTCTCCAAGAGTTATAATAACTCTGCTACCCTCACGTTCTGTGACACATAAGCAGGGACACAGCGCAGTTATTAAACTTCGCAGGTTCATTGAATATACGCAGTGCTGCCTGTTGGTGGGAAAAAACTGAAAAGAAATCTATTTGTCCAGCCTGTGTCCGTCCTTACGCCTGTGTAGACGTGTGAGCTGCGTGAAAAACATTGCTAAATCATACGCAGCCAGCTACGCTTTACTGCTGGGTTCGCCATTTGCTTTCCTTAATTGGGGAAAAAAATACCTGCTCTCCAAGAGTTATAATAACTCTGCTACCCTCACGTTCTGTGACACATAAGCAGGGACACAGCGCAGTTATTAAACTTCGCAGGTTCATTGAATATACGCAGTGCTGCCTGTTGGTGGGAAAAAACTGAAAACAAATCTATTTGTCCAGCCTGTGTCCGTCCTTACGCCTGTGTAGACGTGTGAGCTGCGTGAAAAACATTGCTAAATCATACGCAGCCAGCTACGCTTTACTGCTGGGTTCGCCATTTGCTTTCCTTAATTGGGAAAAAAAATACCTGCTCTCCAAGAGTTATAATAACTCTGCTACCCTCACGTTCTGTGACACATAAGCAGGGACACAGCGCAGTTATTAAACTTCGCAGGTTCATTGAATATACGCAGTGCTGCCTGTTGGTGGGAAAAAACTGAAAAGAAATCTATTTGTCCAGCCTGTGTCCGTCCTTACGCCTGTGGAGACGTGTGAGCTGCGTGAAAAACATTGCTAAATCATACGCAGCCAGCTACGCTTTACTGCTGGGTTCGCCATTTGCTTTCCTTAATTGGGAAAAAAAATACCTGCTCTGCCACAGTTAATAACTCTGCTACCCTCACGTTCTGTGACACATAAGCAGGGACACAGCACAGTTATTAAACTTAGATAATTCATTCACTAGAGGCAGTGGGGCCTTTCGTTTTCCAAAAAGGGCAAAAATTATATTTGGCCTGCAGTCTTGCGCCAATTTATTTCCTGCCTGGGAAATCTAATCACTGGTAATACAGCATGCTGAGGGGTAGGGGTAAGCCTAGAGGACGTGGACGTGGACGTGGCCGAGGACGCGGAGGGCCAAGTCAGGGTGTGGGCACAGGCCAAGCTCCTGATCCAGGTGTGTCGCAGCCGACTGCTGCGCGATTAGGAGAGAGGCACGTTTCTGGCGTCCCCACATTCATCGCCCAATTAATGGGTCCACGCGGGAGACGGTTATTAGAAAATGAGCAGTGTGAGCAGGTCCTGTCCTGGATGGCAGAAAGTGCTTCGAGCAACCTATCGTCTACCCGCAGTTCTGCGCCGTCCACTGCTGCCAATCCGAATCCTCTGTCTGCTGCTCCTCCTTCCTCCCAGCCTCCTCACTCCACTACAATAACACCTGCTCAGGAGCGGGAGCACTCCCAGGAACTGTTCTCGGGCCCCTGCTTAGATTGGGCAGCAGCGGTTCCTCTCCCACCAGAGGAGTTTATCGTCACTGATGCCCAACCATTCGAAAGTTCCCGGGGTCCGGGGGAAGAGGCTGGGGACTTCCGCCAACTGTCTCAACAACTTTCTGTGGGTGAGGAGGACGATGACGATCAGACACAGTTGTCTTGCAGTGAGGTAGTAGTAAGGGCAGTAAGTCCCAGGGAGCAGCGCACAGAGGATTCGGAGGAAGAGCAGCAGGACGATGAGGTGACTGACCCCACCTGGTGTGCAACGCTTACTCAGGAGGACAGGTCTTCAGAGGGGGAGTCAAGGGCATCAGCAGGGCAGGTTGCAAGAGGCAGTGCAGTGGCCAGGGGTAGAGGCAGGGCCAGACCGAATAATCCACCAAGTGTTTCCCAAAGCGCCCCCTCGCGCCATGCCACCCTGCGGAGGCCGAGGTGCTCTAAGGTCTGGCAGTTTTTCACAGAGACGCCTGACGACCGACGAACAGTGGTGTGCAACCTTTGTCGCGCAAAGCTCAGCCGGGGAGCCAACACCAACAGCCTCACCACCACCAGCATGCGCAGACATATGATGGCCAAGCACCCCACAAGGTGGGACGAAGGCCGTTCACCGCCTCCGGTTTGCACCCCTGCCTCTCCCCCTGTGCCCCAACCTGCCACTGAGATGCAACCCCCCTCTCAGGACACAGGCACTACCGCCTCATGGCCTGCACCCACACCCTCATCTCCGCTGTCCTCGGCCCCATCCAGCAGTGTAGTTCAGCGCACCGTTCAGCCGTCGCTTGCGCAAGTGTTCGAGCGCAAGCGCAAGTACGCCGCCACGCACCCGCACGCTCAAACGTTAACCGTCCGCATCGCAAAATTCATCAGCCTTGAGATGCTGCCGTATAGGGTTGTGGAAACGGAGTCCTTCAAAAGTATCATGGAGGCGGCGGCCCCGCGCTACTCAGTTCCCAGTCGCCACTACTTTTCCCGATGTGCCGTCCCAGCCCTGCACGACCACGTCTCCCGCAACATTGTGCGCGCCCTCACCAACGCGGTTACTGCCACGGTCCACTTAACTACGGACACGTGGACAAGCACAGGCGGGCAGGGCCACTACATCTCCCTGACGGCACATTGGGTGAATTTAGTGGAGGCTGGGACAGAGTCAGAGCCTGGGACCGCTCACGTCCTACCCACCCCCAGAATTGCGGGCCCCAGCTCGGTGCTGGTATCTGCGGAGGTCTATGCTTCCTCCACTAAAGCACCCTCCTCCTCCTCCTCCTCCTCTGTCTCACAATCAAGATGTGTTAGCAGCAGCATGTCGCCAGCAGTCGGTGTCGCGCGGTGTGGCAGCACAGCGGTGGGCAAGCGTCAGCAGGCCGTGCTGAAACTACTCAGCTTAGGCGATAAGAGGCACACGGCCCACGAACTGCTGCAGGGTCTGACACAGCAGACGGACCGCTGGCTTGCGCCGCTGAGCCTCCAACCGGGCATGGTCGTGTGTGACAACGGCCGTAACCTGGTGGCGGCTCTGCAGCTCGGCAGCCTCACGCACGTGCCATGCCTGGCCCACGTATTTAATTTGGTGGTTCAGCGCTTTCTGAAAAGCTACCCACGCTTGTCAGACCTGCTCGTAAAGGCGCGCCGGCTCTGCGCACATTTCCGCAAGTCCCACACGGACGCTGCCACCCTGCGCACCCTGCAACATCACTTTAAGCTGCCAGTGCACCGACTGCTGTGCGACGTGCCCACACGGTGGAACTCTACGCTCCACATGTTGGCCAGGCTCTATGAACAGCGTAGAGCTATAGTCGAATACCAACTCCAACATGGGCGGCGCAGTGGGAGTCAGCCTCCTCAATTCCTTTCAGAAGAGTGGGCCTGGTTGGCAGACATCTGCCATGTCCTTGGTAATTTTGAGGAGTCTACCCAGGTGGTGAGCGGCGATGCTACAATCATTAGCGTCACCATTCCTCTGCTATGCATCTTGAGAAATTCCCTGCAAACCATAAAGGCAGCTGCTTTGCGCTCGGAAACGGGGGCGGGGGAAGACAGTATGCCGCTGGATAGTCAGGGCACCCTCCTGTCTATTTCTCAGCGCGTACAGGAGGAGGAGGAGGAGCATGAGGAGGATGAGGAGGAGGGGGAAGAGACAGCTTGGCCCGCTGCTGACGGTACACCGGCTGATTGCCTGTCATCCTTTCAGCGTGTATGGCCTGAGGAGGAGGAGGAGGAGGAGGAGGATCCTGAAAGTGATCTTCCTAGTGAAGACAGCCATGTGTTGCGTACAGGTACCCTGGCACACATGGCTGACTTCATGTTAGGATGCCTTTCTCGTGACCCTCGCGTTGCACGCATTCTGGCCACTACGGATTACTGGGTGTACACACTGCTCGATCCACGGTATAAGGAGAACCTGCCCACTCTGATTCCCGAAGAGGAAAGGGGTTCGAGAGTGTTGCTATACCACAGGACCCTTGCGGACAAGCTGATGGTAAAATTCCCAGCCGACAGCGCTAGTGGCAGAAGGCGCAGTTCCGAGGGCCATGTTGCAGGGGATGTGCGTAGATCGAGCAGCATGTACATCCCAGGCAGTGCAACAGTCTTTAAGGGCCTGGCCAGCTTTATGGCTCCCCACCAAGACTGTGTCACCGCTCCCCAGTCACGGCTGAGTCGGCGGGAGCACTGCAAAAGGATGGTGAGGGAGTACGTAGCGGATCGCACGACCATCCTTGGTGACGCCTCTGCCCCCTACAACTACTGGGTGTCGAAGCTGGACACGTGGCCTGAACTAGCCCTGTATGCCCTTGAGGTGCTTGCTTGTCCTGCGGCTAGCGTCTTGTCGGAGAGGGTGTTTAGTGCGGCTGGGGGAATCATCACCGATAAGCGTAGCCGCTTGTCAACCGACAGTGCCGACAGGCTAACACTCATCAAGATGAACAAAGGCTGGATTTCCCCAGACTTCTGTTCTCCACCAGCGGACAGCAGCGATACGTAAGCAATACGTAGGCTGCACCCGCGGATGGAAGCTACGTTCTCTCTCACCATCCAAAACGGGGACATTTCTGCTTCATCAATCTGTGTCTAATATTCCTCCTCCTCCTCCTCCTGCTCCTCCTCCTGAAACCTCACGTAATCACGCTGAACGGGCAATTTTTCTTAGGGCCACAAGGCTCACTCAAATAATTTTTCTGAACAATTTTTCTAAGTTTCAATTAGCTTAAAAGCGTTGGAACTTTAACTTGAACCAATTTTTCGTTACACTGGGCTGCCTCCAGGCCTAGTTACCACTTAAGCCACATTAACCAAAGCGATTCACCTGCCATCTTGATTGGGCATGGCCAATTTTTACTGAGGTACATTAGTACTGTTGGTACACCAATTTTTTGGGGCCCTCACCTACAGTGTAATCATAGTAATTTCTATGTTCTTCGCCTGCACTCATGGTACAGAAAGGTGTGTGGGGTTGGCCTACAGTTTAGCTACATAAATGTCACTTGTGCCTTGGCTATACTAAGGCTACTGAAATGGAACGAAGACTGCGCTCCCGCTATACTGCTGCTTCAGAATTGTTACTGGGGCCTGTCTTGAGTGCTACTATTGCTTACATGGAACGAAGACTGCGCTCCCGCTATACTGCTGCTTCAGAATTGTTACTGGGGCCTGTCTTGAGTGCTACTATTGCTTACATGGAACGAAGACTGCGCTCCCGCTATACTGCTGCTTCAGAATTGTTACTGGGGCCTGTCTTGAGTGCTACTATTGCTTACATGGAACGAAGACTGCGCTCCCGCTATACTGCTGCTTCAGAATTGTTACTGGGGCCTGTCTTGAGTGCTACTATTGCTTACATGGAACGAAGACTGCGCTCCCGCTATACTGCTGCTTCAGAATTGTTACTGGGGCCTGTCTTGAGTGCTACTATTGCTTACATGGAACGGACACGTGGAGAGGACACGTAGTGCCTCAAAAACATCCCCCTCCTCCTCCAACAGGGAAAACATTGTTGGCAAATGCCTTTGCATTGGTTCGTCTGGCGGCAGTCCAAGAATTTCACCTTTACCGACACTACTAGAGAGCCCCCCCACCATCCCCCCGCCACGGCCCACTTAATCCTGGCCACATTCCGAAAACCAACAAAATACAACCGTGGTACTAGGTCCGCAGTCACCACCACATTACCACCAACGCGGTTACTGTTAAGGTGCATATAACCACGGACACGTGGAGAGGACACGTAGTGCCTCAAAAACATCCCCCTCCTCCTCCAACAGGGAAAACATTGTTGGCAAATGCCTTTGCATTGGTTCGTCTGGCGGCAGTCCAAGAATTTCACCTTTACCGACACTACTAGAGAGCCCCCCCACCATCCCCCCACCACGGCCCACTTAATCCTGGCCACATTCCGAAAACCAACAAAATACAACCGTGGTACTAGGTCCGCAGTCACCACCACATTACCACCAACGCGGTTACTGTTAAGGTGCATATAACCACGGACACGTGGAGAGGACACGTAGTGCCTCAAAAACATCCCCCTCCTCCTCCAACAGGGAAAACATTCTTGGCAAATGTCTTTGCATTGCTTCGTCTGGTGGCAGTCCAAGAATTTCACCTTTACCGACACAACGAGAGCCCCCACACCATCCCCCCGCCACGGCCCACTTAATCCTGGCCGCATTCCGAAAACCAACAAAATACAACCGTGGTACTAGGTCCGCAGTCACCACCACATTACCACCAACGCGGTTACTGTTAAGGTGCATATAACCAGTCTGACTGGGGCATGCAGACACCTTGACAGAATGAATAGTGTGTGGCACATAGGTTCCCCATTGCTATGCCCACGTGTGCAGCTCCTGATGGCGGTGGCACAGGATTGTATTTCTCATTGCTTCTGTACAGCATTGTGGGCTATCGCCCCGCCCCTATTAAAGAGGGTCGCTACCTAGCCGTGCCAACCCTGTGCAGTGTGTGCCTGCGGTCCCTCGTCGTGGCAGACGCACTTCTAAATAGACGTGAGGGTGGTGTGGCATGAGGGCAGCTGAAGGCTGCGCAGGGACAGTTTGGTGTGCGCTGTGGGGGGGAGGGGGTGCGGTTGGGCAGCATGTAACTCAGGAGAAGTGGCAGTGGAGTGTCATGCAGGCAGTGATTGTGCTTTGTTGGAGGTAGTGTGGTGCTTAGCAAAGGTATGCCATGCTAATGAGCGCTTTTCAGAAGTAAAAGTTGTTGGGAGGGGGGGGGGGCCCACTCTTGCCGCTATTGTGGCTTAATAGTGGGACCTGTGAACTTAGGATGCAGCCCAACATGTAGCCCCTCGCCTGCCCTATCCGTCACTGTGTCATTCCCATCACTTTCCTGAATTGCCCAGATTTTCACACATGAAAACCTTAGCGAGCATCGGCGAAATACAAAAATGTTCCGGTCGCCCATTGACTTCAATGGGGTTCGTTGTTCGAAACGAACCCTCGAGCATCACGGGAAGTTCGTTACGAATAACGAACACCCGAACATTTTGGTGTTCGCTCATCTCTAATATTAAGTGGATATAAAAAGTCACACCCATTAAAGTGTCACGTTTCTGTCATGTTAAAAATCTGAGAATCCATCGAAGGGATCTGATTGTTGGAAGGTATCAGTCAGGAGAATTGGACCAAAAATTTCCAGGGCATTGCGTATACCATGGAGGACAGTTAAGACGTTCATCAAGGAGTGGATTAAATTTATTACAATAGTGATCTTACCAAGATTTGGACATTCCTCACAAATTTATGAAAATTGGTCCGAGAGGCTGCAAAGAGTCCAAAAGTAACCATAAAGGAGCTGTAGAAATTTCTGGCAAGCATCGGTTGTGTAGCGCATGTAATAACCAACTCGCATATTCTTCACATATCTGGGCTGTGGGGTAGGGTGGCAAGATGGAAGTCTTTTCTAAAAAAAACAAAACCTCCATGCCTGGCTATGCTTTGCTAAAACCTACATTAAGTCTGCCAAAAGTAAGTGGGAGAACGTATTATGGTCTGATGAGACCAAAGATTGAACTTTTTGGCCATAATTCCAAAAGGTATGTCTGGCACTGCGTATCACCGAAAGAACACCATACTCCCAGTGAGGATGGTAGGGGCAAAATTATGATTTGGGGCTGTTTTTCTGCTGGTGAAACTGGGGCTGTAGTCGAGGTGGAGGGAATTATGTACATTTCCAAATATCAGTCCATTTTGGCACAAAATCTTCATGCCTCTGTTAAAAAGCTGAAGATAAAGAGGAAGGTCATCTTTCAGCATGACAACGACCCAAAGCATACTTTCAAATCAACAAAAGAAGTTCAAAATTTTGGAATAGCCCATTCAGAACCCAGACCTGAATCCCATTAAAAATCTGCAGGTTGACCTGAAGAGGTGGTACACGCAAGATGCACTGACAATCTGACAGATTTGGGGCACTTTTGCAAGGAAGAGTGGGTAAAGACTGCCAAGTCAAGATGTGCCATGCTGATAGACACTTCAAAGTGTGCATATTTATGTAATCAAATTATTATTTTTTTTTTCACCCTAAAAGATTTCAGTTTGTTTTACAATAGAATTGTACAGATAACGGGTCACACTGAAGATGGAAAAAACCCTGAAATTATTCAGCTATGTCAGTTTTTTTAACGGGTGTGTAGACTTTTTATAACAACTGTACATATGAATACAACCACAGCACTTTGCTAGTAAAGATGCTTTGGATTAGTCAGGTGATCCCCTTCACCTGCTTGGCTGCTCTAGTGGACGTATAATCTTATCGTTCAGTACTCTGATTTGGAGTTCCCTGGAAAGTGCAAAGAGCTGTCATCACAGCAAATCCCCTTTAATTTAGGCTTGGTGTGTGTGAGCTATAGAAATTATACTGTGAAGATTGCTGAAGACAAGAACTGATGTAAATGATTATATTCTGCCTAGAGTGCTGTGAAATATATTGTTGCTATACAGCGAAAAATAAAGCGACAACTTCATACCTTTGAGTATTTGATGAACACTTGTGCGGCAGAAGTAGTTTTTTCTTTATTGTATGCATTTTAATGTTTTATGTTTGTTTCTCCAACACTGAGATAACGTAAATTATATTGGTATACTCGCAAAATTTTATACACGTACAATTTAATGTTGAATTCTGGATCATTTGTAAACCTACATTATGAAATCTTTATATATGATGTACTGTTTAGGATTATTTATTCATTGTGCTGGAATCTGATGATAATACATTCATACAAACTAGATCTTTATTGTTTTCAACCACAGGATATAACTTCTTTGTATCCTAGCAACTTACCGCAGATGCAACCCAATCATAACTTTGCCACAATGCTTGAGGAGCTGGGAAGGTCCTAAAAGTTCTTTACGGTCTACTCGCATTTAAGGATTTTGCTTCAGTAATTCTCTTCCCATTTTTTTCCATTCTGTGACATTAGCTCTATGACTAGTCAGACTTGGGAGTAAGATAGCACTAATTTGTCCATCTTCTGGTCATGGGCAACGGAGTGCATGAAAAAAAACAAATATAAACCAAAGCAATAAATATAGAGATGATACAGGAGAACAAGGCCAGCTGAGAGGAGCACCAAGCACAACCTGTCAGTTGATGGCAACAGCTGGGAGCATGGGGTGCAGGGAAAATGTGCATTTACTGTACATATACCATATCAGTTTTATCCATACCTGTCAACTCTCCAGTAATGTATGGGAGACTCCCAGAAAAAGGAAGACTCCTGAAAAAGCAGTTACATATAACGACACAAAATATATTATTATTCAAAATATATTAACCTCTTTCTGTTTCTGCACTCTCTTAACGCCAGCAACACTGAGGTGAATATACTGCATGAATGGCAAGGGGTGAGTATCTGCATATCTTGTCTGGAGTCCATATTAAGGGGATTTGGTCTAGGATCTTTATGAAAGTGGATCTGATCTGAGGTCTGTATTTATTTAAGAGGTCTCTACTTAGGGTTTCTGGTGTATGGCCTGTGTTTATTTAGGTAATCTGAGGTTTGTATTATTTAGGGGGGCTGGAGGGTCTCTATATGTTTAGAGTATCAGAGGCGGGGTTTATAAGTATTAGGGTTCTGTGGTCTTTATTTAGGGAGTTTGCATTTGTATAGAGGGTCGGGCTGTGGTCTGTATTAGGGCTCATGT
Organism: Eleutherodactylus coqui; assembly: GCF_035609145.1. Classification (NCBI taxonomy): domain Eukaryota; kingdom Metazoa; phylum Chordata; class Amphibia; order Anura; family Eleutherodactylidae; genus Eleutherodactylus; species Eleutherodactylus coqui. The sequence continues at coordinate 293,932,945 of NC_089837.1, forward strand.
CCACGGGGAAAATATGATTTAGGATCCGCAGCGGATCTCCCGCATGCGGATCCGCATCCCATAGGGATGCATTGACCACCCGCGGGTACATAAATACCCGCGGATCGTCAATAAAAGTGATTTAAAAAAAAATGGAGCATGAAAAAATCTGGACCATGCTCCATTTTCATGCGGGTCTCCCGCGGGGACGGCTCCCGCGGGCTTCTATTGAAGCCTATGGAAGCCGTCCGGATCCGCGGGAGACCTAAAATAGGAATTTAAAGCATTTACTCACCCGCAGCGGGCCGCGAAGCTCTGCTCTTCCTCACGGCCGCATCTCCCTTGCTTCGGCTCGGCGGATGTGCCCGGCGCATGCGCGCGGCACGTCGACGACGTGCCGGCGACGTGCCGCCGGCGTCAGGAATTCATCCGCCGGCCGAAAATGAAGATCCGGCCGTGAGGAACAGCTGACCTTCGCCGCCCGCGCCGGATAGGTAAATGCTTTTAAATTGCTATTTTCGGCGCTCATGTCCGCGGGGCAGGAGGGACCCGCTGCAGATTCTACATTGAGAATCTGCAGCGGATCTGATTTTCCCCGTGGACATGAGCCCTTAGTTTATGGGGCTTGATCTGTGGTCTATATTCATTTTGGGGTGGGAAAAAGAGGATCATATGCATTATTTTTAAATCAAGTGCCATAGCCTGAACATTTGACTACAATGCATACATCACTTTTCAAATTCAAGTAGAAAAAGAACTTACCAACTTATATCCCAAATGTAACAAGACAGTACATAATAGTTCACTAAAGCAAAGAAAAGCACTAGAAGATATCCCTCTAAATCGCTTTATAATAGTTTGCCCTGCAGATAAGGGTGGTTCTATTATGATATTTGACAAAGCTTTATATAAAGGGGAAGAACTTACATTGTTATTTGACACCTCCATTTACCAGTCTCTTAATATTGATGCCATAAACATTTAAAATGGCTTTATCCAAATTATTACAGGAAGGTTTATCCTCAGGGATAATTAACCAACAACTATATGATCATTTGTTGGTAGACTCTTTGTTGCTTATTGGTCGTGACAGCATCGTGGCATGGTGGCCACGATACAGGATCAGACCTGTCACCCTGTTGCTATGCAGAACAAGGGTTAATGCATGTTGTGTAGATATTGCTTGTTGTTATCTCTCTCTGTTTGCTGCAAAGTTGCATGCTGACTATTAGTCATACTTGGGAGAGGGTTGGCAGTGTGGTTCTCTAGTTGCTCTTCCTATCAGCAGGTGTGCAAAACTTTATATTCATACCCATCCCTTACCTCCTTGCTGTTTATTTCAATTCTCTAGAGGAGAGGTTGGAGTGCGTTGGAGCCTCTAGTCTGGATAAATAGCTTCCATAACAGTTAAGTGCTGCTGTATCCTTTTTGTTGTTTTTAGTTACCTTTTTATTTTGTATTGCAGTGTCAATACAGGGGTTCCTATAGGGATAGTTAGGGCCCAGAAGAAGACAGTGTAGCTATCCTTATCAGGACAATAACTCTGCTTGCAGGCAGGGGCTCCTCACTTGCCTGTTTGGTAAGGGGCAGGTTTTTACATCTCCTGGAGTGGTGCTCACTGTCCTGCATTGCAGTGTGTATAATACTTGCCTTCAGTGTGAACGTCACCCGGCAATTGTGCTGAGCATGGTGCTCTTATGCTGCATGGACGTGACACTCTTTAGTCTGCCCCATATTCCATGCATTGCCCAAAATTCATAAAAACGTCTTTCCTCCTCCTTTACAATTATAGCTAATAATGAGTCAATGTTTGAATGCCTCAGTATATGGCTTGATATAATCTATCACAACTACTGGTACCAGAATTCCATTAACGATACCAAGGCCCTGTTATAGGTTTTAGATAAATAAGAATGGTTTATTTACTATTCTTGGATCACCCCAGATGTTTCATCTCTTTATACATTTATTCCACACAGTGGAGCCATTAATACCCTTAATCATCATCTGAATGCCTATAGTAACTATTCAGATGATTAAAGAGTATATGCTTCCTCACATATTTATTATTTCCTCTAATTTTTTATGTTTGACAAAAGAAAAATTCTTCAGGTTTGTGGTCATTAGAGATGAGCGAGCACCAAAATGCTCGGGTGCTCGTTACTCGAGACGAATTTTTCGCGATGCTCGAGGGTTCGTTTCGAGTAACGAACCCCATTGAAGTCAATGGGCGACCCGAGCATTTTTGTATATCGCCGATGCTCGCTAAGGTTTTCATTTGTGAAAATCTGGGCACTTCTACAAAGTGATGGGAACGACACAGCAATGGATAGGGCAGGCGAGGGGCTACATGTTGGGCTGCATCTCAAGTTCCCAGGTCCCACTATTAAGCCACAATAGCGGCAAGAGTGGGTAGCTTTTCAGAAAGCGCTGAACCACCAAATTAAAGACGTGGGCCAGGCATGGCACGTGCGTGAGGCTGCCGAGCTGCAGGGCCGCCACCAGGTTACGGCCGTTGTCACACACGACCATGCCCGGTTGGAGGCTCAGCGGCGCAAGCCAGCGGTCGGTCTGCTCTGTCAGACCCTGCAGCAGTTCGTGGGCCGTGTGCCTCTTATCCCCTAAGCTGAGTAGTTTCAGCACGGCCTGCTGACGCTTGCCCACCGCTGTGCTGCCACGCCGCGCGACACCGACAGGTTGCGGAGGAGGAGGAGGAGGAGGGTGGTTTAGTGGAGGAAGCATACACCGCCGCAGATACCAGCACCGAGCTGGGGCCCGCAATTCTGGGGGTGGGTAGGACGTGAGCGGTCCCAGGCTCTGACTCGGTCCCAGCCTCCACTAAATTCACCCAATGTGCCGTCAGGGAGATATAGTGGCCCTGCCCGCCTGTGCTTGTCCACGTGTCTGTTGTTAAGTGGACCTTGGCAGTAACCACGTTGGTGAGGGCGCGTACAATGTTGCGGGAGACGTGGTCGTGCAGGGCTGGGACGGCACATCGGGAAAAGTAGTGGCGACTGGGAACTGAGTAGCGCGGGGCCGCCGCCGCCATCATACTTTTGAAGGACTCCGTTTCCACAACCCTATACGGCAGCATCTCCAGGCTGATAAATTTTGCTATGTGCACGTTTAACGCTTGAGCGTGCGGGTGCGTGGTGGCGTACTTGCGCTTGCGCTCAAAGACTTGCGCTAGCGACGGCTGGACGGTGCGCTGAGAGACATTGGTGGATGGGGCCGAGGACAGCGGAGGTGAGGGTGTGGGTGCAGGCCAGGAGACGGTAGTGCCTGTGTCCTCAGAGCGGGGTTGGATCTCAGTGGCAGGTTGGGGCACAGGGGGAGAGGCAGCGGTGCAAACCGGAGGCGGTGAACGGCCTTCGTCCCGCCTTGTGGGGTGCTTGGCCATCATATGTCTGCGCATGCTGGTGGTGGTGAGGCTGGTGGTGGTGGCTCCCCGGCTGATCTTGGCGCGACAAAGGTTGCACACCACTGTTCGTCGGTCGTCTGCACTCTCAGTGAAAACCTGCCAGACCTTTGAGCACCTCGGCCTCTGCAGGGTGGCATGGCGCGAGGGGGCGCTTTGGGAAACAGTTGGTGGATTATTCGGTCTGGCCCTGCCTCTACCCCTGGCCACCGCACTGCCTCTTGCAACCTGCCCTGCTGCTGTCCTTGCCTCCCCGTCTGAAGACCTGTCCTCAGTAGGCGTAGCAAACCAGGTGGGGTCAGTCACCTCATCGTCCTGCTGCTCTTCCTCAGAATCCTTGGTGCGCTCCTCCCTCGGACTTAATGCCCTTACTACTACCTCACTGATAGACAACTGTGTCTCATCGTCATCGGCCTCCTCACCCACTGAAAGGTCTTGAGACAGTTGTCGGAAGTCCCCAGCCTCATCCCCCGGACCCCGGGAACTTTGCAATGGTTGGGCATCAGTCACGATAAACTCCTCTGGTGGGAGAGGAACCACTGCTGCCCAATCTGAGCAGGGGCCCGAGAACAGTTCCTGGGAGTCTGCCCGCTCCTCAGAATGTCCATTCTCATGGAGTGAGGAGGCTGGGAGGAAGGAGGAGCAGCAGCCAGAGGATTCTGAGTTGCAGCAGTGGACGGTGCAGAACTCTGGGTGGACGATAGGTTGCTCGAAGCACTTTCTGCCATCCACGACAGGACCTGCTCACACTGCTCATTTTCTAATAAGGGTCTACCGCGTGGACCCATTAAATGTGCTATGAATGTGGGGACGCCAGAAACGTGCCTCTCTCCTAATCCCGCAGCAGTCGGCTGCGCTACACCAGGATCAGGAGCTCGGCCTGTGCCCACACCCGGACTAGGGCCTCCGCGTCCTCGGCCGCGCCCACGTCCTCTAGGCCTACCCCTACCCCTCAGCATGCTGTATTACCAGGAATGCAGAAACACAACACTGTAATTAAATGTGCCGCTTATTGGCCTGTGGTTTGAGGCTGAGTTCGCTTAGGGAACGCCAGGAAATAATTTTGCGCAAGCCTGCTGTAACACTTAACTGGCTGCGTATTTATTTGGAGAAATTTTACCCCCAGCACACACGGACCCACAACACTGAGCAGAGTGACAGGCAGGCCAAATAGATTTTTTTCTAATCTTTTTTTGCACAAGGACCACTGCGTATATTCAATCTATATATGTCTTCTGGCCCTGTCTACGCAATTCTGTCCCTGATGTGTGTGACGGAACTGCAGTGTTGCACTGTCTGTTATTAAGTGCAACAGAGCGGTGATTTCAGAGCCAGGAAAGAATTTTGCGCAAGCCTGCTGTAACACTTAGCTGGCTGCGTATTTATTTGGAGAAATTTTACCCCCAGTACACATGGACCCACAACACTGAGCAGAGTGACAGGCAGGCCAAATAGATTTTTTTCTAATCTTTTTTTGCTCAAGGACCACTGCGTATATTCAATCTATATATGTCTTCTGGCCCTGCCTACGCAATTCTGTCCCTGATGTGTGTGACGGAACTGCAGTGTTGCACTGTCTGTTATTAAGTGCAACAGAGCGGTGATTTCAGAGCCAGGAAAGAATTTTGCGCAAGCCTGCTGTAACACTTAGCTGGCTGCGTATTTATTTGGAGAAATTTTACCCCCAGCACACACGGACCCACAACACTGAGCAGAGTGACAGGGAGGCCAAATAGATTTTTTTCTAATCTTTTTTTGCACAAGGACCACTGCGTATATTCAATCTATAAGATGTCTTCTGGCCCTGCCTACACAATTCTGTCCCTGATGTGTGTGACGGAACTGCAGTGTTGCACTGTCTGTTATTAAGTGCAACAGAGCGGTGATTTCAGAGCCAGGAAATAATTTTGCGCAAGCCTGCTGTAACACTTAGCTGGCTGCGTATTTATTTGGAGAACTACAACCCGCAGCGGACACAGACCCAGAACACTGAGCAGAGTGACAGGCAGGCCAAATATTTGTTTTTCAAAGATTTTTTTGCAAAAGGACCACTGCGTATATTCAATCTATAATATATGTCTTCTGGCCCTGCCTGCACAATTCTGTCCCTGTAGTATTACTGCAGGGCGCAATGCTCTGCACGGCCGATATAGCAAAAAAAAAAAAAAGTGCAACACTGCTAAAAGCAGCCTCCATACTACTGCACACGGTTAGATGTGGCCCTAAGAAGGACCGTTGGGGTTCTTGAAGCCTACACTAACTCCTAACACTCTCCCTGCCTAACCACCACTTCTGTCCCTGTAGTATTACTGCAGGGCGCAATGCTCTGCACGGCCGATATAGCAAAAAAAAAAAATGTGCAACACTGCTAAAAGCAGCCTCCACACTACTGCACACTGTTAGATGTGGCCCTAAGAAGGACCGTTGGGGTTCTTGAAGCCTACACTAACTCCTAACGCTCTCCCTACAGCAGCTCCAACACTATAGCACTGTCCCTCAGCTATCTCACAACGCATCTGAGGCTAGCCGCGGGAGGGGCCGATTTTTATACTCGGGTGACATCTGATCTCCCCAGCCACTCACAGCAGGGGGGTGGTATAGGGCTGGAACATCACAGGGGGAAGTTGTAATGCCTTCCCTGTCTTTCAATTGGCCAGAAAAGCGCGCTAACGTCTCAGAGAGGAAACTGAAAGTAACTCGAACATCGCGTGGTACTCGTTACGAGTAACGAGCATCTCGAACACGCTAATACTCGAACGAGTATCAAGCTCGGACGAGTACGTTCGCTCATCTCTAGTGGTCATCATTCTCCCCTGATAATCTCTGTAGTCTCTATGGGTAGTAGAAAGAAAAAAAACTATAGACCTGTGCTGCTTTGTTTGTAGAAGACCAATTGTAGATCAGTCTCAAATAGGAGACAAAGAAATTTATTTATACAATAAAAGAAGTCACAACTTCATAAAGTGACAATAATACTTGTGTAATCCTTGCGACGCGTTTCGGCGTAATATACGCCTTTCTCAAGCATCTCTAGTCTCTATGGGAGGAGTCTTGTCTATATGCCTCCCGTTGCCCGTTTCTGGAAAAGATCCATCGGTATGCTGATATCTAGACAGCCTCCTCTTTATTTAGCAGGATTCCCCCAGTTTGGTTTCTAATTTTGTTTCTATCTTGATCATAATAGTTTTGGTCACTTTTAGTTTTCAAACAACATTCTGTCTCTCTTTTCTTGATGTCATCCTTATTGGAGACCATTTATCAAAGAAAATTAATACAAAATTGTATAGGATGCTCTCCCCTGGCAACTCCTTACTACATGCACAGAGTTGCCACCCCCTCATATGGCTAAAAAGTTTTTAGTCGGAGAGCTTATTAGAGCCAAAAGGGCTTGTACATGGGCAAAAATAGGATTTTTGGTATAACTTACCGAGAAATTACTTTCTGGTCACATTCATTGGGGGACACAGCAAGACCTTGGGTATAGCTTCTGCCACTAGGAGGTGACACTAAGCATAAAAAAAGTGTTAACTCCTCCTACTAGCTATACCCCTCCTGCAGGCATAAGCTAGCTCAGTTTGTATGCAAGCAGTAGGAGCAGCCAAGTAGGATACAACAATAATCGTTATTAAATAATAATGCTTAAGAACTGTAACTCCTCCTACCACCATGTGCGACTGCACTGAGGACATTTCAACTAAGTGGAGCATATATTACAGTCCAATACCAGACTGGGTGTGTGCTCTGTCCCCAAATGAACGTGACGAGAAAGTGATTTTACGGTAAGTTATACCAAAAATCCTATTTTCGTGTCCGTATCATTGGGGGACACAGCAAGACCTTGGCATGTTCCGGAGCAGTACCCAAGGGGGTGGGAGAATGTGTAAAGCAGCGCAATAAGCTCTTCAATTGCAACTAGCATCAATGAATTGCCCAACATCCAGCGTGCTTAGAGATGGAGCAGGAAGGGCTCGGGAATACTGTCCCATCCATCCAACGAGAGAGGAACTCCTCATGAGGAGCTTCCGATGAGGCATCCACTGTTTGAGCAATATGTGCCGTAACACAGCTGGAAGTTATGATTTCCTTGGCTCGGTAACTCTTGTGCTGCCACGGAGCAAGTACGAGGTGCCCTCCTCGGAATCCAAGGACATGACTTGTATTGTCTGGAGGACCAGCAGAGATTTAGGGTGACTGAAGAATGCCACTGGAGTTAATCTTGGGGGGTCAAACAGAGCCACTGAGACCGGCGCGTCCCTGGGACAAGTCACCAACGATAAAGTTGTCAGCCAAAGTCTTCATTGAGCGCCCTTCTCCAGAAGTCAAAACGACCGTAGAAAAGCTCACCCAATAGGGACTCCTATTCAGAAAAAAGAATGTCAGCGAAGTCGAGCTGAACATGACCTTGGGGCACGAAAAAAGAAACTTCGTCAGGAACACCTTCTGTACAAAAAAGTATCCAGAAAAGAGCTGTGGTGTCATCAGCGGCCATAGGAGATAAAACTTCAGAGCGCTGGGTCCTTCTTGCTATCAATCTAGTTGAACGGCAGCCTCCACCGACATCCAGACTGTAAACTCCACCTTCACCATCCCACCTTTAAGAAGGAAGTGGATCGATTTCAGACACCAAGAAAAGACCCATTGCGTTTCTCAACAGTGTCCGGTTGGAGTCCCACGATGACTATGGCTGGAAAGTTAGGAAGTCGTATACAGTATGCTGCTGACTACTGTTAGGATGTGGGGTACCTAGAACTCTAGCACTGCTTCCCGGCCCATGGCTCACAGCTGAAGCGTGGCATAGCCCTGATGCCGCATATTTCGACAACCCCTCCACGTGACGTTGGTAGTCTGTTTGTTGTAGAGTGAAAAGGACTTGTGCTGAGAGATTATGCAGCCCATCCCAGCCAGACAAGCTGTCGTTAAGCGACCGTACCACTGTTGAAGAGTGAGAAGGAAGCATCCCAGGCGAATACATGGGAGCTCCAGCTACTAGTAAGAATGGCACCCTCTGCATGAAGCCTATAGATTTTCGGAGAAGTCCAGCCTTGGAATGGTGACTCTTTGAGTAGACAACAAAGTTTGACTGCTTCAAAGATGTCAGAGCAACCGCATGACTTTACGGCGAGATTACCCAAGTGAATGTGAATCTCGCCAGTACCATCGTGGAAACATCAGAAGTAGGGATGGACAAGCACTCATAATTTAAGCAGTATAAGTGTATACTGTTCAATGGCCTCCTGCAAGCAACAAGGCAGGAGGCAATAGCTTAGGAGGATTGCAGAGTGCTTCAGGATCCATTTGACGTAAACACTGTGTCTATCAGACGGCGCTCTACAAGCCGAAAACTGAACCAGACATCTGATAAGCAGAAAATGCCTACCAATAGCATCTGCAGGCCATACTGGTTACAGAGGATCTGTGCTGAAATGAAAGGACCTTGGAGATGGCATTTGTTTCCAGAGAGGTTACCCCCAATGACAGTAACTACAGTGACAGAATGCAAGGATGTCAGAGACGGCCAAGGTAAAAATGTAGCATATATGGGAAGTTTAGCTGTTAACTTCCCTATACGATTAGTCCCGCGAAGGAACAGAAATGACCGGGTAGAGGAGTAGTTGCTTAGGGAAACCCCAGCAATACTCTGCTGATGCAAGTGCACAGACCTAAAATGAGGTGCAGACAGAGGATGCTTGACATCCCAACTCTTCAGATTAGTGAAGCACTTCAAAAGCAGACCAGAAACCTATGCATTGTACCTGCGCAGGAAGGATCTGTGGAAAAACACGCATATAGGTATAAAAGTATAAAGAACATATGGCAATATATATATATACCCTCACAAACCCCCCTAAAAAACTTAATATGGAGATCAAGCATCAGACCTTGCACTCTTCCTCGGTCGTCTCTCCCTTGCGTCAGGGTTTCTCCACTGCCCGTAAGTCCCTACTCCTAAAAGGGAGGGATCCCTACCTCACCTCAGAAGGAGGCCATGGATTCCCTGGGCTTATTTCCGGGCATCCATACCCTCTATCTGTACAAGTTAACACCCCGCAGGGTGTGCCCTCGCCGGAACCTAAGGTCTTCTGCACTTTCCCTAGGCAAATGGGAAGTCCACTGACAGTCCATCTTATGAGACTGAGGCAGACACAGTACTAGTCCATCTCTCCATTCTTCTGGTAACGTACGTGGTTGGCATTATCGGAACTGGTTCTTCATCTTTTTCAAACAAGGGAAATTTTGGTCACATTAAAGGGATAATACACAAACAGGAAATTACATACCCCATCTCTTTCTGCTAAAATCATATCCACGGCTACTCTAGGGCCATGGATGCAGTGGGCCCTAACTGGTCAGCTAACCCTTGTAAAGCATCTCTGGTGTAGTTTACAAACCTCTGCTGATTGTAATAGATATAATTCATCTAATCTACATTATTATTAACAGTGACAATAGCAAATAAGGACTCAAAACCTGCTTTAACCTGATCTCTAGAATTAAATTAATCTCGCACCCCCCTTGGCACTCCTATTGCATCTATGTGTACATGTGGATTAAAGTTACCACCTGGAACGTCAACTTCTCTCTTAGTACGATGCAGTGTTGGATTCTCACCCTCAGTGTACTCTTCATATTGCACATTCGATTGTATTAATTTGTTGTAAAACAGGGGGCTAGTGTACAGTAGTCAAAGGTGTGTGTTAGAGGAATTGTACCAAATTATAGCATGTAAAGGATATACAGGATCATTAGTTTTTTCAGTGCGAAGTGTGGATCCAAATGGGTTTTCCTTCGAGCTTTACTGCAGTTGGGATGGTGAACAACATCTGGTAGGGACATTCAAACCGAGTTTCTCTCTCAAACTTTTTCACATAGACCCTGTCACCTGGTTTTAGATTGTGACACTCATCTGTCGGACCTGAGATAAAAGCAGAGACTACAGAATGCATTACTAACAATTCCTTGGAGAGACCTATGACAACATTAACAAGAAAATCATTCCCCAAACTCGTCTACTGTGGCATGTACCCTCCGGAGAAAAAGAAAAACTAATAGAAGACACTCAATTCAAAATTTACCCATTTCCTTCATTGCCTTTTGTATCTACTTTCCCCTACTCCGCGGATGGTAGGGTGTGTGAAAAGCCTAGAATATACCCAAAACAGACATGATGTGTTGCATTATTTCACCTGTGAAGTGTGTACCTTTGTTTGACTCAATCACTTCCGGTGCCCCATATCTGCGGATTACCTCATTCATGAGCTTCTGTGCGATTACCTGCTTATTTACTTTGGTAACAGGGTAGGTCTCCAACCTGAAAAGAAATCAACAACAAGCACGTATTTATGCTTCCCAACAAGTGGGAACTGAGTGTAGCCAATTTGCAATCCCTGAAATGGGTAGAGTGGTCTAGGCAAGTGTGATGTGGCAAATTTACTTCTGCCCTGTTGCTTACGGCAAAGATCATGCAAAACTGGACAAATGATGCAGCAGCTACAGAAAACCAAGGAGCCACTCGTCCTTGTTCAAGCATCGACATCATTACTGCTTCGAGAGGTGTGTCTTTCCGTGCGTCAGCTGGGCCATCATGGGGCACAGGGACTATGGTAAGCAAGTTCTGTTGACTGTTCACCATACGCCGTCCCTTTTTAGTCCATTTGTAGTTTTAGTCAAAGTCCAAAGTTATAATCAAAGTCCAAGATTTTTATCAAAGTCCAAGATTTTTATCAAAGTCCAAGATTTTTAGTCAAATTCTTCTTCTTCTTTTCTTCCACGGCTTGAGGGCCGCTGCTTTTGCTGTGTGGTCTGTGATGGCGTTGCCTCTTGCTTCTCCGGTGTAGGAATTGGTGTGAGCTTTCCACTTTGTCAGGTAGAAGTAGGGCCTCCATGAGACTCTGCACCATTGCATCATTCTTAATTGGCTGTCCTGCTGTGGTAAAAAAACTGTCTGGCCTTCCATGTTGGGCAGTAATCATGAGCTATGCCAAATGCATACCGGGAGTCAGTGTAAATGTTTGCCGTCTTACCTTCCTCCACTCTACACGCCTCCGTGAGTGCTTTTAATTCCGCTTCTTGTACTGTGACATGCGGAGACATTCTGCTTTTTAGGACAACTTGTTGTGTAACCACCGTATATCCAGTGTGGAGTCATCAATCACCCTGGGTACCATCTATAAAAAACAACTCAAAATATGCATTATTAACAAGGGCTTTCAGTAACTTTTTTAAAACTTAAATTTTCTTGTTGCATCACTGCTAGACAATCAGGCTGATATTCTATTTCAAATAGATCAGAATCTTGTTGCAAAAAAATTAAAAATGTAAAAATGACTTGCAAAAAAAATTTAAAAATGGCTGATTTGCAATACCTAAAATGGCTGACTTGCAATACCTAGATCACCTATGCCTTCTCCTCCCCCCCTTTAAACCAGGGTACTCAATTGGAACAATAGTAGCCGGGTTTAAGTTATTATAACATTGTAAAAAGATTTGATGGATGCAGATAAGGCCTGTAAGATGTTAGCACCTATAACAGAAACATGAGTTACACCGGGACAGAATAATCTACAAAACCTCTACTAATATTTGAAATGTGATATCCCTTTAAGTGAATTCATTATTAGTCTGTTCCTGCCTGCAGTCTTATCAAAATTTCAGACAGGAGAAAAAAAACAAAACAGGAAAAAAACTAGCTGCTCAAAATTCTCCCCCCTCCCTTGTGCAGGAGGGATGAAACATTATTACGTACTATTACATCATATAGCTCCACCCCTTCGATATTGGCACATTGCGTCCGTCTTCTCAACTTAATTTCAGCTTAACCGTCTACACGTCCACATCTCAACCAAGCAAAGTCCCATGCATGGGGTAGGACTTTTACCCCCAGTCAATTTCCACATCACACATTCCACCACAGCCCGAACACGGGTCACTAACTCACATCCATCCATTCTCTCAAGTCTGCTCCGTCACCCCCCTTTAAAGGTGTACCAGTCCATACAGATGCACGGACAAAAAAAGTTTGACAAACATACATCAGTTGAAAAACACCGAGGTAAGTGCTATTATTTTTATAAAGTACATAATTCTATTGAGATGAGATTGTGAATGAGCGCTATCTTTGACAAATTATGTGAAAAAGTTTGCTGAGTGACTGAAATATTCTATATTTCTTATCTACTGAAGCTATTATATGCTGTATTAAACACTGAAGTGTTTTAGAATCTGTGACCCTGAATTTGGAGTGAGTTCTGAAAGCCCACCCCCCTTTTTTAAAGTCTCTCCGCGACTATGAAACACAGACGGAATTGTTGTTTTAGCTTAAACTATTGAAAAAACATTTTGAAATCATAATTAACACATATGCTGGGACCTTGCAACATTCATTTTCAACCCCCGTATAAGTAAGAATATACATTAGAAATTACTATATTTCCCTGCCTACTAAGACAGTATAACTACTAATTAAATTCATTTCAATTCATTGCAAGCAAGCCAAGATATTAACCAAGGATGTTATTGTATTTTCTCTCTCGCTGTTATCTTCCAGACCTTGGAAGGCTACACAGACTTTGCAGCTATATGTCAACAACCTCTTCTCCCCTAAGAGCAAGCTGTTAACTATTTGCACATACAGTATATATATATACACATATATATCCACCTAGTATGGATTATACATTATCTATTATCTATCTTGTATTATACACATTTTCTTTCTCTTTGCCAAAAAAAATCATATGCATTGTAACTTACTTATCGACTTTGCCTGCTCCCCTTATTTCTCTCCCCTACCTAACTGCCAATATAACCTTCAATAGACACTCTCCTGACGCCCTCTTGATCACTTACTGTACTTTTCAACATTTCACTTACGGATACTTTCTTAAACAAATAATGTGTACATACGTAACTTTCTCTGACTGTCTCTCTCTCTGCTCCTAGCAAACCTTGGTCTTCCAAGGCACCTCTCGGTCCTAAAGACCTCCTCCCAGACACCATTTTGTAATCTGCCGTGCGGGTCGGTGTCACACATTTTCATTAGATTTTTCTTACATTCTACAGATTCATCCACACGGCGGCAGCCCTTGAGGGGCTCTATCTTCTTTAATAAGATCTTACGTATATTACAACAACAACAACAAAAATAATAATAATAACACGCTCCATAGAATGCATCCCTCTTAATTTTCAAATTGTCAGCCCCTTATATACCGGCAGACAACCGAGGGTCCCTTCTCCTTATGGAACCAGTCCCATAAAAATGCATCTCTCTGAAATCAAATCGCTAGCCCCATATATAAGGCAAACCGACCGAGAGTCCCTTCTTTCTATGAGACATCTCACAAAATGCATCCCTCTCTGCTAAACCATTAACAACTAACTAAACTAACCTGAGGGTCCCTTCTCTTGTGAGATCAAATGAAAAGTAAGAGAAAAAAAATTCTGCAGATACAACAAACAATCAAACAATCTCCACTATCGGTAAAACGCTACGGACTTCAAAGTACAAATAAACTACAGACTAATTTCTGGGTGAGCCATTGGTGCGCATATCACGGTCAGTGGTCCATGACGGCAAACCCGGAGCCCACACGAGTTACCGTGTAGAACTCTTAACCCAACCCGTCCGGTCACAAACCACAGATAGTCAGTCCTGCTGCAAGACTCTCAGCGTAAAACACAACATAAATATATGTTTGTCTTACCTGGAGTTCTTGTGAGTTGATCAGGCTCGGTTTGCAGTAGGACGGTTTCTCAGTAGCGTGGATCCGGGTGAATTGCGCTGTAAGCTCCGATTTTACCGCCGCACGTTCGGGCGCCATTTATGAGGGTTAAAATTCTAAGTGCAACACCAATCGGGCCCACCCCACTTGCCCCGCTGCCGGCGGTAAGAAGAGACACCACACAGGGATCTGGTATCATTCCTCACACGGGAGAAAAAACTGCGCACTTTATTACAGATTACATGAGATCTTATACCCTCTGCCCTCTCACCACTAAGGGGTGATGGGCTTATAACCATATATGGGCAGTCCGGATTTGCGGACTGAGACAGTGAAAATCATATAACAGTCATGTACATTTGAACATCTTGATATCTTGTTCCAGCGCTTCTGGGAAATCGGCCAAGTACATGCGGCCTTGTGTCTGGTTACGTATCTTCTCTGAATTTCTTAGAACATCTCTCTCAGCCTTGGGATATCTGATGTAAGGTGACATTTAAGTTTTTTCTCATTTGGAATTGAATAAAACTTGCATATAGGTATAAAAGTATAAAGAACATATGGCAATATATATATATACCCTCACAAGCGAAGTTGGGGACTACTGTGAATTACAGAGTACTCCTTTATGCCAACAGTCCAGCCATCCACAATAGGGGTAAACGTGGTCCATTCCACAGTCCAATCTGAATTCGCAGGGGATGCCATCCCAACAGGTCTCATCCCTGCCTCACAGATGCCGTGAGGTACCTATGGTCACGGCTGGCACTGTCCCGTCGTTCTAGAAAACAGCAGATGCCGTTTTGGTTCCGAAACCACGTGGAAGGGATCGTTTCCATAGTGGTGCAGCACCTCATAGAGCTGACCAGAGGGGAGCCAGTAGACTGGTCCACAACCCCCAGGTTTCCTGTCCGAGGACGGAGCTTCATACTTACCACTCTAGGTAGACTGGACAATACTGTTTGTACGACGAGACATTCTTCGACTGAACGTCAATCCTGTAATGTGGTAAGAGCACACAGTATTATGCGTCTCTGGACGGACCCGGCCTGTGTCCCATCCTGTAAACGGAGAGTGCGCCAAAGCTGCCTGCAAGGAACTGCAGACGGGCGACCATAGGGGAGCTAGCCGTTAGGTAAGGTTTACTCATTCCAAAATGGAGAAGAAGAGTTATGTATCCGCAGAATAACTGTGGATAGTACTCTCTTCATGTGGAAGGTACCACATGTCTCAGCAAGCCTGGAGAAAGCCGACAACCCTTTTGAACAATGCTGTTCGAACGACGAGATATTTTCTGGCTGTATGTAATCTCGTACTGCAGCGAGAGCGCATGTAGTATGTGGCTCTGGCCGCCTCTTTCCGTGTGTCGTTACGGAAACAGACACTGCTCTATGATACCTGCAGGGAACTGCAGGAGGATCCGAAGCGGAGATGAGGAGTGATGTGTCCGCCGAATCCTTGTGCCAAGTACACTTTCCATAAGGGAGGTACCACAGGTCTCATCAAGCCTGGAGAATGCTGACAACCCTTTTGAACAGTGTTGTTCATAAGACAAGATATTATTCGGCTGGATGTAATCTCATACTGAAGCGAGAGCACATGTAGGATGTGTCTCTGGACGACCCCTGCCCGCATGTCATGCCGGACACAGACACTGCACTATGATGCCTACGGGGTACTGCAGGAGGATCTGAAGCGCAGATCAGTAGGAATGTGTCCGCACAATTCCTGTGCCAAGTACTGTAAATCTCTTAATGTGGCGAGAGCGCACAAGATGTGGCTCTGGCCAGCCCCTGTCTACGTGTCATCCTGGACTCATACGCTGCGCTAAGGCATTGCAGGAGAGGCAACGGGAGTTATCGACAAGCAAGGCTCAACCCGGTGTGGAGTGGACCTGAGGAGTGATGAGTCCGGAGAATCCCTTTTTCTAGTACTCTTTACAGTAACTACAGGTCTCAGCAAAACCCAATACACACTGATGAAGATTGGACAGTGCAGATGCGGGGCTATGGCTGCTAGACCAGTAGGGTCCCATAGTGGTGGGGGTGGGAGGGGAGACCGAGCTGTGCACGGAGTGGACAGCAAGCCTCTATAACAGAGGCCCACTCTTGGATGTGGCTCCATTAGTGCTACCGCCTATGGGGCAGTGTTTGTCACTATGTGCCTGCGAAAGTAGGTTGCAGCGCCACACAAAGAAGCGTCCCAGTCACAGTACCTGCGACAAGGTAAACCCTCAGCCGCCTTGCAGACCACAAAAGGGACTCTTTTCGCGACGGCTGCACAATGCATGGTGGCATTGACAGCGACAGAACTGCACACTAGGCCCAAGGTGCATGGCCAACCAAACATAGGCCGCGTGGCACCAAATGCATAAGGAATGCATTTCTGTGTAAACTGGCTGCAGACGTGCTAGCCAGACCAGATACCGCCATGGCAAGGGAAGACACCGATTTGGATTAGATCGCCTGGCTGTTGGGGCGGCAGGGGAAACTGAAGGGTCGCTACGGAAGCCTGCCAATGATGGGAGGCAGTCTGCACAGCAGGTCTCACACTGACCACATGCAAATTTTGCGTTACAGCAAGCACAGGCGTAACGCGTGGCTCTGGCTGTAGCCTCTCCAGAACCTCCCAAGCTGGTATTGGACATGGCATTGGCACAATACCGCGTACAGTATCACTGGGGGTATTGCTGTGAGGGGCTGCAGGAGAGATACAGTGCAGGGGAAGGTGCCTCAGGCAGAGCTTACCGAATCCCAGGGGACAAGGATCACAGCTGGAGCTTCTGCATCGTATAAGTGCTTCTCCAATGCAGCCGCAGCAGTGCAGTTCACAGATGTCTGCGAAAACAAGGGTCAAGAATGCTATCTTTACTCTTTGGGGAGAGCACCCAGATGTTGAAAGGCCCTTCATGCTCCTAAGAACAGCAAGCAGAGGGAAGGGGTAGGAGAGGTGAGAGCTGGGTACAGCCAGCACTAGGAGATGGAAGGAGTGGATGTCCTTGGCTACAAGAGCCCTGCTTCAAAGTTCCCCTCACTCTCAGATTGGGCGTAGCCTAGAGTAGGCCCAAGCCGGGGGCACAATTTTGTGAGGTAAGCCCGAAAAAGCAGAGCCTAAATTTAGCTGCGGTGCCTTGCGCGGTCTGCCCAGGTTGGCGCCATCGCTGTCCAGAACGCCTCTGATGCCTTGGGGACCGCCAACAGTGCCATACAGGCAGCAATACAAAAGGGGCCTGGTAGGCCTGAAAAGTCGGGGCCTAAATTTAGCCGCGGCCCGCCCAGGACAGCGCCGCCGCTGCCCGGAATGCCAGTAGGGGCCTTCGCTGCCTCAAGGGCCACCAACATGTACCATGCAGGCAGCAGCAAAAACAGGGCCTGTTAGGCCTGAAAGCCAGAGCCTAAGTTTAGCCGCGGCGCCCAGCTTGGCCCACCCAGGATGGCACCACTGTTACCCGGAAAGCCCGTGGGGACCCCTGTGGCCTCGAGGGCCGCCAACAGACCCAGTAACATGGCGCTCGCTGCTCAGCCATTGGCTGCAGGGCTCCTCCTGTGCCGAGCATCGGCCTCGCGGCGCCCACTGTGCCACCACAACCTGCGGGGGGCAGCTATAGGATGAGGGCTGTAGGCGAAAAGCTGGGGCCTAGAGCAAAAACCCCCAGCAGTGCGGCGCTAACCGCGCCACCATCTCTGGCAGGATCCTCGCAGCTGCAGTGACCCCAAGGTAGCTGCTATGAGGGAAAAAGTGGGGGAGACTATCTCCTCACCACACCTGACCTGAAGGGGCATACGGGACCCCTTCCAGGGAAGTGCTGCTGGCATGAAGAGGGGGGAGGAGAGTGGGAGACGATGATACTTACCTCCTGTATACTCACCCCTCTCCCAGATAGAGATCCGTCTCCGGCCGTGACGAGCATTCGTCCCAGCCATCCGTCTCCAGCAGTGTTCCCCACCACACTCGCCATCGCGAAGGATGGGAATTTCTCCAGGGTGGGGAACACTATAGCTGGCGGGCATCGATCTACTGCGCACAGGCATAATTGAGGCACCTTGTCTTCTTTGGGTCGAGCGTAAAACAGCACGGTAGAGACACCATACCCTCCCCTGGAAGGACAGAGAGGCCAGGGAAAAGCCCTGCTTTCCCGTATTCCCACAATCTTTGTCTCTTCTGAAGACCTAACTAAAACATGTCTGCCTCCTGCAGACACTAAGCTAAAAACTGAGCTAGCTTATGCCTGCAGGAGGAGTATAACTAGTAGGAGGAGTTAAGACTTTTTTTATGCTTAGTGTCGCCTCCTAGTGGCAGAAGCTATACCCAAGGTCTTGCTGTGTCCCCCAATGATACTGACGAGAAACATGCTTCTTGTACAGGCTACATGCTATTTTTTAAGGCTTAGGTTTTTCCCAAAACACATAGCTCCCTGTTTGCACATGTGAGCATTTTTAAGAATATTTTCTAATAAAGATTATTTTTTTTTAATAAAAAGTGCTGGAGCTATATACATTGTTTTTTTTTTTACATGTCACAATGTTGCTTTCAAAATCTCCCTGAGGTCTCTTCTGAAATGTTAGTAAGTTTGGTTGTATCTGGCCAGTTCTCTTTTGCCTGAACTGATGAAAAGGTTCTGTCCCCATCTAACATTCCTAGTTGAATGTTTCCCTCCTGGCTCATTATAGGTTGCACAAGATAAAAAACTGACCTATGTAAGGCCTTATGTCCACAGGCTGGTCGGATTCCATGCGGGCAATTCTGCCCTGCCTGTGGCCAGTGAGCCCTGTTTACCTGCATTTCCCCAGCAGCGGCATTCGCACGGATCCCCCCACTTTCGGGTTTCCTGTACTGCTCATGGTCATCTCGGCACGCTTTCAGACATGCGCAGTACAGTTTGTTTTTTTTCAAACTCCTGCTTTCCCGTAGATCAGCTGTGGGTGTGCTGTGGATCGGATGGTTTCCATTGACTTCAATGGAAACTGGCAATGCGGGATCCGCACAGAAATGGAGCATGCTCTGATTAGTTTTTCAGACCAGAAGGTCCGCAAATTAAATCCGCATTCTTTAATTAATTTGCAGATGCCCATACATTCTTTGGGCAGCTTGATTTGTGGATCTCCTGCTCGGGTACCCCGTGCGGATTTCGGAAATCAAATCTGCTTGTGGACATTGGGCTTTAAGGAGGTATAAAGAGTTAGGAGGTTGGACTGTTGTCAGTTACCTTAAAGGCAAGCTGGAGCACAGCACAATTGTTACTAACAGGGTAGAGACGAGATCAAATATGACAGATTGAAATCAAAACTGCAAGGCATTGAGGGATTTTTTGCCAGTCCTCATTGTCAGCTAGTATACAAAGGGCTGCTGATAAGTCTTTGGCTTTGTGTTCTTTTTTTTGTTTCTATGGTAACGAATGTTACATCACATGAAAGCCTTATGTTTCTAATACATGTTTTCAAAATTTTGCGTTTGTAGCTTATGGCAACAGTGATCTAGGCACGCAGGAAAACAAAGTGGCGGAGTCTAAGGCGATATTCACAGCAAATGAAAGCAGAGGAGTGATCAAATTCTTGTTTCTGCAAGAAAAGTCCGCAAAGGATATTCATGGTGATAAGTCGCAGACATTGGGGGATCAATGCCCTTCATATTCTACAGTTAAGAACTGGGTTGCCAAATTTAAAACGGGCCACTTCAGCACCAATGATGAGGAACGTCCTGGATGACCGAGAGAGATTGTTGTTCTGGAGATCATCGATGCTGTGCACAACCTCATACTGGGAATCGGCGAGTTTCAGCTAAAGGAATAGCAGTAGAGATGAGCGAACGTACTCGTCCGAGCTTGATATTCGTGCGAATATTAGGGTGTTCGGGATGCTCGTTACTCGAAACGAATACCACGCGGTGTTCTGGTTACTTTCAGTTTCCTCTCTGAGACGTTAGCGCGCTTTTCTGGCCAATTGAAAGACAGGGAAGGCATTACAACTTCCCCCTGTGACGTTCAAGCCCTATACCAGCCCCCTGCAGTGAGTGGCTGGGAAGATCAGATGTCACCCGAGTATAAAAGTCGTCCCCTCCCGCGGCTCGCCACACATGCCTTGTGAGTTAGCTGAGGGAAAGTACTATCGTGCTGGTGCTGCTGTAGGGAGAGCGTTAGGAGTCAGTGTAGGCTTCAAGAACCCCAACGGTCCTTCTCAGGGCCACATCTACCTGTGTGCAGGCTGCTGCTAGCAGTGTTTTTTTTTTTTTTTTCTCAAAATCGGCAGTGCAGAGCATTGCACCCGGCATTAGGGACAGAAGTGATGCATAGGCAGGGAGAGTGTTAGGAGTGAGTGTAGCCTTCAAGAACCTCAACGGTCCTTTCTAGGGCCAAATTTAAGCGTGTGCAGTACTGTGCTGGCTGCTGTTAGCAGTGTTGCATATTTTTTTTTTTCTAAAAATCGTCTGTGCAGAGCATTGCACCCTCCATTGATACTACAGGGACAGAATTGTGTAGGCAGGGCCACAACACAGTTATTGTTCATTGAATATACGCAGTGGGGTCTTCCCTTTGCTAAAAAGGACAAAAAATTATATTTGGCCAGCCTGTGTCAGTCCTAAGGTCTCCGTGTACGTGTGTGCTGCGTGGACAACGTACAAAAATCAGACGCAACCAGCTACGGTTTACTGCAGGCTTGCGCCATTGTCTTTCCTGACTGGCAAATACCTGCTCTGCTAGAGTTAATAACTCTGCTACACTATAGTTGTGTGACACTTTTTGAGGGCCACACCACAGATATTAAACTTCTTGTTCATTGAATATACGCAGTGGGGTCTTCCCTTTGCTAAAAAGGACAAAAAATTATATTTGGCCAGCCTGTGTCAGTCCTAAGGTCTCCGTGTACGTGTGTGCTGCGTGGACAACGTACAAAAATCAGACGCAACCAGCTACGGTTTACTGCAGGCTTGCGCCATTGTCTTTCCTGACTGGCAAATACCTGCTCTGCTAGAGTTAATAACTCTGCTGCACTATAGTTGTGTGACACTTTTTGAGGGCCACACCACAGATATTAAACTTCTTGTTCATTGAATATACGCAGTGGGGTCTTCCCTTTGCTAAAAAGGACAAAAAATTATATTTGGCCAGCCTGTGTCAGTCCTAAGGTCTCCGTGTACGTGTGTGCTGCGTGGACAACGTACAAAAATCAGACGCAACCAGCTACGGTTTACTGCAGGCTTGCGCCATTGTCTTTCCTGACTGGCAAATACCTGCTCTGCTAGAGTTAATAACTCTGCTACACTATAGTTGTGTGACACTTTTTGAGGGCCACACCACAGATATTAAACTTCTTGTTCATTGAATATACGCAGTGGGGTCTTCCCTTTGCTAAAAAGGACAAAAAATTATATTTGGCCTGCCTGTGTCAGTCCTAAGGTCTCCGTGTACGTGTGTGCTGCGTGGACAACGTACAAAAATCAGACGCAACCAGCTACGGTTTACTGCAGGCTTGCGCCATTGTCTTTCCTGACTGGCAAATACCTGCTCTGCTAGAGTTAATAACTCTGCTACACTATAGTTGTGTGACACTTTTTGAGGGCCACACCACAGATATTAAACTTCTTGTTCATTGAATATACGCAGTGGGGTCTTCCCTTTGCTAAAAAGGACAAAAAATTATATTTGGCCTGCCTGTGTCAGTCCTAAGG
The DNA here is from genome assembly GCF_035609145.1 of Eleutherodactylus coqui. Taxonomy (NCBI): domain Eukaryota; kingdom Metazoa; phylum Chordata; class Amphibia; order Anura; family Eleutherodactylidae; genus Eleutherodactylus; species Eleutherodactylus coqui. The sequence continues at coordinate 293,954,728 of NC_089837.1, forward strand.
TCTCCGTGTACGTGTGTGCTGCGTGGACAACGTACAAAAATCAGACGCAACCAGCTACGGTTTACTGCAGGCTTGCGCCATTGTCTTTCCTGACTGGCAAATACCTGCTCTGCTAGAGTTAATAACTCTGCTGCACTATAGTTGTGTGACACTTTTTGAGGGCCACACCACAGATATTAAACTTCTTGTTCATTGAATATACGCAGTGGGGTCTTCCCTTTGCTAAAAAGGACAAAAAATTATATTTGGCCAGCCTGTGTCAGTCCTAAGGTCTCCGTGTACGTGTGTGCTGCGTGGACAACGTACAAAAATCAGACGCAACCAGCTACGGTTTACTGCAGGCTTGCGCCATTGTCTTTCCTGACTGGCAAATACCTGCTCTGCTAGAGTTAATAACTCTGCTACACTATAGTTGTGTGACACTTTTTGAGGGCCACACCACAGATATTAAACTTCTTGTTCATTGAATATACGCAGTGGGGTCTTCCCTTTGCTAAAAAGGACAAAAAATTATATTTGGCCTGCCTGTGTCAGTCCTAAGGTCTCCGTGTACGTGTGTGCTGCGTGGACAACATACAAAAATCAGACGCAACCAGCTACGGTTTACTGCAGGCTTGCGCCATTGTCTTTCCTGACTGGCAAATACCTGCTCTGCTAGAGTTAATAACTCTGCTACACTATAGTTGTGTGACACTTTTTGAGGGCCACACCACAGATATTAAACTTCTTGTTCATTGAATATACGCAGTGGGGTCTTCCCTTTGCTAAAAAGGACAAAAAATTATATTTGGCCAGCCTGTGTCAGTCCTAAGGTCTCCGTGTACGTGTGTGCTGCGTGGACAATGTACAAAAATCAGACGCAACCAGCTACGGTTTACTGCAGGCTTGCGCCATTGTCTTTCCTGACTGGCAAATACCTGCTCTGCTAGAGTTAATAACTCTGCTACACTATAGTTGTGTGACACTTTTTGAGGGCCACACCACAGATATTAAACTTCTTGTTCATTGAATATACGCAGTGGGGTCTTCCCTTTGCTAAAAAGGACAAAAAATTATATTTGGCCTGCCTGTGTCAGTCCTAAGGTCTCCGTGTACGTGTGTGCTGCGTGGACAACGTACAAAAATCAGACGCAACCAGCTACGGTTTACTGCAGGCTTGCGCCATTGTCTTTCCTGACTGGCAAATACCTGCTCTGCTAGAGTTAATAACTCTGCTACACTATAGTTGTGTGACACTTTTTGAGGGCCACACCACAGTTATTAAACTTCTTGTTCATTGAATATACGCAGTGGGGTCTTCCCTTTGCTAAAAAGGACAAAAAATTATATTTGGCCTGCCTGTGTCAGTCCTAAGGTCTCCGTGTACGTGTGTGCTGCGTGGACAACGTACAAAAATCAGACGCAACCAGCTACGGTTTACTGCAGGCTTGCGCCATTGTCTTTCCTGACTGGCAAATACCTGCTCTGCTAGAGTTAATAACTCTGCTACACTATAGTTGTGTGACACTTTTTCAGGGCCACACCACAGTTATTAAACTTCTTGTTCATTGAATATACGCAGTGGGGTCTTCCCTTTGCAAAAAAGCGAAAAAATTATATTTGGCCTGCAGGCTTGCGCCAATTTATTTCCTGCCTGGGAAATCAAATCACTGGTAATACAGCATGATGAGGGGTAGGGGTAGGCCTAGAGGACGTGGACGCGGCCGAGGACGCGGAGGGCCAAGTGAGGGTGTGGGCACAGGCCGAGCCAGTGCGGTGGCCAGGGGTAGAGGCAGGGCCAGACCGAATAATCCACCAACTGTTTCCCAAAGCGCCCCCTCGCGCCATGCCACCCTGCACAGGTCAAGGTGCTCTACGGTGTGGCAGTTTTTCACAGAGACGCCTGACGACCGACGAACAGTGGTGTGCAACCTTTGTCGCGCCAAGATCAGCTGGGGAGGCACCACCAACAGCATGCGCAGGCATATGATGGCCAAGCACCCCACAAGGTGGGACGATGCCCGTTCACCGCCTCCGGTTTGCACCACTGCCTCTCCCCCTGTGCCCCAACCTGACACTGAGATCCAACCCCCCTCTGAGGACACAGGCACTACCGTCTCCTGGCCTGCACCCACACCCTCACCTCCGCTGTCCTCGGCCCCATCCAGCAATGTCTCTCAGCGCAGCGTCCAGACGTCGCTAGTGCCACAGTTTGAGCGCAAGTGCAAGTACGACGCCACGCACCCGCACGCTCAAGCGTTAAACGTGCACATTGCAAAATTGATCAGCCTAGAGATGCTGCCGTATAGGCTTGTGGAAACGGAGGCTTTCAAATGCATGATGGCGGCGGCTGCCCCGCGCTACTCGGTTCCCAGTCGCCACTACTTTTCCCGATGTGCCGTCCCAGCCCTGCACGACCACGTCTCCCGCAACATTGTACGCGCCCTCACCAACGCGGTTACTCCCAAGGTCCACTTAACAACGGACACGTGGACAAGCACAGGCGGGCAGGGCCACTATATCTCCCTGACGGCACATTGGGTGAATTTAGTGGAGGCTGGGACAGAGTCAGAGCCTGGGACCGCTCACGTCCTACCCACCCCCAGAATTGCGGGCCCCAGCTCGGTGGTGGTATCTGCGGCGGTGTATGCTTCCTCCACTAAAGCACCTTCCTCCTCCTCCTCCTCCAACGCAACCTCTGTCTCGCAATCAAGATGTGTCAGCAGCACGTCGCCAGCAGTCGGTGTCACGCGGCGTGGCAGCACAGCGGTGGGCAAGCGTCAGCAGGCCGTGCTGAAACTACTCAGCTTAGGAGAGAAGAGGCACACGGCCCACGAACTGCTGCAGGGTCTGACAGAGCAGACCGACCACTGGCTTGCGCCGCTGAGCCTCCAACCGGGCATGGTCGTGTGTGACAACGGCCGTAAGCTGGTGGCGGCTCTGCAGCTCGGCAGCCTCACGCACGTGCCATGCCTGGCCCATGTGTTTAATTTGGTGGTTCAGCGCTTTCTGAAAAGCTACCCCCACTTGTCATACCTGCTCGGCAAGGTGCGCCAGCTCTGCGCACATTTCCGCAAATCCCACACGCACGCTGCCACCCTGCGGACACTGCAACATAGGTTTAATCTGCCAGTGCACCGACTGCTGTGCGACGTGCCCACACAGTGGAACTCTACGCTCCACATGTTGGCCAGACTCTATGAGCAGCGTAGAGCTATAGTGGAATACCAACTCCAACTTGTGCGGCGCAGTGGGAGTCAGCCTCCTCAATTATTTACAGAAGAGTTGCCCTGGTTGGCAGCCATCTGCCAGGTCCTTGGAAAATTTGAGGAGTCTACCCAGGTGGTGAGCGGCGATGCTGCAATCATTAGCGTCACCATTCCTCTGCTATGCATCTTGAGAAGTTCCCTGCAAAGCATAAAGGCAGACGCTTTGCACTCGGAAACAGAGCCGGGGGAAGACAGTAAGTCGCTGGATAGTCAGAGCACTCGCCTGTCTATACCTCAGCGCGTTGAGGAGGAGGAGGAGGAGCATGAGGAGGATGAGGAGGAGGGGGAAGAGACAGCTTGGCCCACTGGTGAGGGTACACATGCTGCTGGGCTGTCATCCTTTCAGCGTGTATGGCCTGAGGAAGAGGAAGAGGAGGAGGAGGATCCTGAAAGTGATCTTCCTAGTGAGGACAGGCATGTGTTGCGTACAGGTACCCTGGCACACATGGCTGACTTCATGTTAGGATGCCTTTCTCGTGACCCTCGCGTTACACGCATTCTGGCCACTACGGATTACTGGGTGTACACACTGCTCGATCCACGGTATAAGGAGAGCCTTTGCACTCTCATTCCCGAAGAGGAAAGGGGTTCGAGAATGATGCTATACCACAGGGCGCTGGTGGACAAACTGATGGTAAACTTCCCATCCGACAGCGCTAGTGGCAGAAGGCGCAGTTCCGAGGGCCAGGTAGCAGGGGAGGCGCAGAGATCAGGCAGCATGTACAGCGCAGGCAGGGGAACATTCTCCAAGGCCTTTGCCAGCTTTATGGCTCCCCAGCAAGACTGTGTCACCGCTCCCCAGTCAAGGCTGAGTCGGCGGGAGCACTGTAAAAGGATGGTGAGGGAGTACGTAGCCGATCGCACGACCGTCCTCCGTGACGCCTCTGCCCCCTACAACTACTGGGTGTCGAAGCTGGACACGTGGCCTGAACTCGCGCTGTATGCCCTGGAGGTGCTTGCTTGTCCTGCGGCTAGCGTCTTGTCAGAGAGTGTGTTTAGTGTGGCTGGGGGAATCATCACGGATAAGCGTACCCGCCTGTCAACCGACAGTGCCGACAGGCTTACACTCACCAAGATGAACAAAGCCTGGATTTCCCCAGACTTCTCTTCTCCACCAGCGGACAGCAGCGATACGTAAGCAATACGTAGGCTGCACCCGCGGATGGAAGCTACGTTCTCTCTCACCATCCAAAACGGGGACATTTCTGCTTCATCAATCTGTGTCTAATATTCCTCCTCCTCCTCCTGCTCCTCCTCCTGAAACCTCACGTTATCATGCTGAACGGGCAATTTTTCTTAGGGCCACAAGGCTCACTCATATAATTTTTCTAAACAATTTTTATATGTTTCAATGCTCTTAAAAGCGTTGAAACTTTAACTTGAACCAATTTTTCGTTAAACTGGGCTGCCTCCAGGCCTAGTTACCACTTAAGCCACATTAACCAAAGCGATTAATGGGTTTCACCTGCCCTCTTGGTTGGCCATGGCCAATTTTTTGGATGTACATTAGTACTGTTGATACAGCAATTTTTGTGGGCCCTCGCCTACAGTGTAATCAAATGAATTTTTAGCCCACCTGCATTACAGCGGACGTTACATCCGCTGTGTTGGGCAATGCTATGGGATATTTTTGTGTATCGCCGGTGGGTTCCAGGGAGCCACCCATGCTGTAGGTGCACACGGAGTTTAACCTACATGTGTCCACTTGTAAAGAACCCCAGTCTGACTGGGGCATGCAGTGTGGGCCGAAGCCCACCTGCATTAAGCACGACATTACTACCTCAGCTGTGTTGGGCAATGCAATGGGATATTTCTATGTACCGCCGGTGGCTTCCTGGCACCCACCCCTGCTGTGGGTCCACAGGGAATTATAAATGCATCTGTTTCCACTTGTAAAGAACCCCAGTCAGACTGGGGCATGCAGTGTGGGCCGAAGCCCACCTGCATTAAGCACGACATGACTACCTCAGCTGTGTTGGGCAATGCAATGGGATATTTCTATGTACCGCCGGTGGCTTCCTGGCACCCACCCCTGCTGTGGGTCCACAGGGAATTATAAATGCATCTGTTTCCACTTGTAAAGAACCCCAGTCAGACTGGGGCATGCAGTGTGGGCCGAAGCCCACCTGCATTAAGCACGACATTACTACCTCAGCTGTGTTGGGCAATGCAATGGGATATTTCTATGTACCGCCGGTGGCTTCCTGGCACCCACCGCTGCTGTGGGTCCACAGGGAATTATAAATGCATCTGTTTCCACTTGTAAAGAACCCCAGTCAAACTGGGGCATGCAGTGTGGGCCGAAGCCCACCTGCATTAAGCACGACATTACTACCTCAGCTGTGTGGGCAATGCAATGGGATATTTCTATGTACCGCCGGTGGCTTCCTGGCACCCACCCCTGCTGTGGGTCCACAGGGAATTATAAATGCATCTGTTTCCACTTGTAAAGAACCCCAGTCAGACTGGGGCATGCAGTGTGGGCCGAAGCCCACCTGCATTAAGCACGACATTACTACCTCAGCTGTGTTGGGCAATGCAATGGGATATTTTTATGTACCGCCGGTGGGTTCCAGGAAGCCACCCATGCTGTCGGTCGACAGGGACTTCACAATAGGGAGTTGTACCTGCCTGTGTCTATGAATTAAAAAGCCCGGTCTGACTGGGGCATGCAGAGACACCTTGACAGAATGAATAGTGTGTGACACATAGGTTCCCCATTGCTATGCCCACGTGTGCAGCTCCTGATGGCGGTGGCACAGGATTCTATTTCTCATTGCTTCTGTACAGCATTGTGGGCTATCGCCCCGCCCCTTTTAAAGAGGGTCGCTGCCTAGCCGTGCCAACCTATGCAGTGTGTGCCTGCGGTTCCTCCTCATGGCAGACGCACTTCTAAATAGACATGAGGGTGGTGAGGCATTAGGGCAGCTGAAGGCTGCGCAGGGACACTTTGGTGTGTGCTGTGGGGGGGGTGGGGGGGGGGCGGTTGGGCAGCATGTAACACAGGAGAAGTGGCAGTGGAGTGTCATGCAGGCAGTGATTGTGCTTTGTTGGAGGTAGTGTGGTGCTTAGCTAAGGTATGCCATGCTAATGAGGGCTTTTCAGAAGTAAAAGTTTTTGGGAGGGGGGGGGCCCCACTCTTGCCGCTATTGTGGCTTAATAGTGGGACCTGTGAACTTGAGATGCAGCCCAACATGTAGCCCCTCGCCTGCCCTATCCGTTGCTGTGTCGTTCCCATCACTTTCTTGAATTGCCCAGATTTTCACACAAGGAAACCTTAGCGAGGTCGGCGAAATACAAAAATGCTCGGGTCGCCCATTGACTTCAATGGGGTTCGTTACTCGAAACGAACCCTCGAGCATCGCAAAAAGTTCGTCCCGAATAACGAGCACCCGAGCATTTTGGTGCTCGCTCATCTCTAAATAGCAGACATCATGGGGATTTCTCGTAAACTTGTTTGTGTCATTATCCATAAACACTTGAACATGAAGAAGCTATCTGTAAAGTGGGTCCCCAAATGTTTGACAACAGATCAGAAAAGCATGTGAGTCTTCCCGGTCCATTTGTCAGCGTTTCCAGACTGATAAGAACTCCCTGGATCGACTGGTCACTATGGATGAGACCTGGATTTATTTGTATGACCCTGAAACCAAGGAGCAGTCAAAAGAGTGAAGGCACAGTAGTTCTCCTCACCCAAAGAAGTTCAGGGTGCAAAAATCAGCCACTAAGGTGATGGCATCTGTGTTCTGGGATAAGGAGGGCGTGCTGCTAGTGGACTACCTTCAAAATGGTTCCACCATCAATGCAAGGTATTGCATTGAACTTTTGGACCAATTGAAGGCAGCTGTGAAGGCCAAAAGGCCTGGTAAGCTGTCCAAAGGAATCTTGTTCCTGCAAGAGAACACCTCTGCTCACACTGCACAAGCGACCATGGCAAAACTGGTGGAGCTAGGCTTCCAGCTGGTTGACCACCCACCTTATTCACCAGATCTAGCTCCCTCCGACTATCATCCAAACTACTCATCATTCCAAACCTGATGAAACACCTCAAGGGTACCAAAATCCACACCATTTCTGATGCCATGGCTGCTACAGATGACTGGTTTGAGGCACAACTGAAATCCTTCTTTTTGCGAAGCTTACAGAACTTGGAATACTGATGTAAGAAGTGTGTTGACATTACTGGAGAGTATGTGGAATAAATGTAAAGTTTCATCTTCCTATCTCGTTTCTTTCCGGGAAAAGCCAAAGACTTATCAGCAGCCCCTCGTATAATGGCTATGAACCGCTTTACTCTTTACTGATGATGTAATTATTCACTATTTAATTAGCTACATTACCACATAGCAGTATGTAATCTCATAGTTTGAGGACATAAAAGGCACCTAGTACAATTTTTGCACCAAAGCCCAGGATATAATAACTGCTTGTTTGCTCCCCAATATATAGACTAGCGGTGTGCTAGAGTGCATAGTCCTTGACTTTTACGGTGTATGACATACAAACAATCAGTGATCTGAGATGGCAGCTCCTACTGCAATGTTTTCATTTGATAATGTCCACTGGGGTTTACAGCAAGCAATTCTGTCACAATCGGTAGAGTATATTATATTACTTGCAACTAATCTCCAGCTACCCTCTTCTCAATGTCTTGACTGGTTAAAAATGTAAATGAGCAAAAGCCATATGTTCAATATGGTTCACAATTACTTATTTCCCTGAAAGAATAATCAGTCTTGTAAATGAAGCAAAATACCCATCTCTACAATATTATGGTGCACTCTACTATTATTGTTTCACACCAACACAATTTATACACACCAGTATACAGTGCTACAAACTCTATGTGTTGAAAGTTGAACCAAAAGTTAAAGTTTGATAAATATATCAAAATGTTGCACATGTTGTAGCAGTAGTCATTATGGTAGTAGTAATGCACACGGTACAGTGAATTAGAGTATGATGCTGATTGGTAGAGCTGGGACGGGTAGGCATACAAACATATATACAAAGCTCGAGGAAGCCTCACACTAGCTACTTAATAGGTCTATAGGTTTAGGTCTTCAGTACTGTTATTTTACAGTTATATAGTCATTAGCTTCATTCAGTAAAGTAATTGCATCTGATTTTATTAAATGATAGTCATTTGCATTCATTTTGACGTTGGACATATTATTTAACAGAATGAAACATATCATTTTAGCTAAGAGAACCATAATAATTTGCTTACTCACAAATGCTTTTACTTACAAACTGAAGAGCAAATGGCAAGAGACCTTGATCTTCTAAATGGGGACAGACAGCTAGCTTTGCTTCTCTGGCAAAGTAGGTGCCACCGAGAAAGGCTATGCACCACTTTACAGTTGAGAAATAAAACACAAAATGACTTAAACAGAGGTTTCTAGGCCAGAAAAATTGATGGTCTGTCTGCTGGTCAACTGACTGAAGGGTCTTCTTCATTGCTTACCTGGCACAGCTCTGTACTTTTCGGAATGGCTATGCCAGGTATTGCAGTTCACTGCAATACAGTCCCTTTTAAGAGAATGGGAGTGAGCAGTAATACCAGGTACAATCACTTAAATAGAACAGAGATGTGCTTGGCAATCAATGATAGGGACTTGTAGCATTTGTGTTCTGGGTATGGAAATGAAACATGGCCAGCTACAACCAAAACGGTTGCCTTATAATACATGTGCATAGACAGTCTTATATGATTATTATATATCATCAGCTTATTTTAATATGGCCCCCTGCACATGGGTGAAATTCTGCAGCGGGATTTCCCGTAGAATTTCCGCCCATGCCCACCTGCATAGGATTGCATTACAAAACGCAATCCTATGCACACAGCCGTGATTTGTCCATGTGAAAACACGTGCAGAAAACAAATCGCGGCATAGTCTATTTCTGCGAGACCCGCACAGAAATGTCAGTGGTGACAGGCCGGCTCCACTCTGCGCATGCGGGTGAGCCACAGGCGTCTGCAAGGGCACGGGTCCGCATCCTGCTGCGAGAATTCTCGCAGTGGGATCCAACCAGGCTGTCAGCAGGCGGTCTATATATGATCATATTTCGGGTGTCAATTCATTTACTTCTTCTATTTATAAATCTAAGTAATCTACGGTCTAAACATTTTAACCCTTTCCAATCCACTGTCTGACGTCTGAAGACATTCTGATTGAAGGCTGTACAGCTCCGATGTCAGAAGACGTCTGGCAGGGTATTCTTACTGTATATTACTAGCCGCTCTGTTGTTAGGGGCCTCCCCAGCAGGTCCCATATCGCAGTACTGGCTCTAGCCAGCAGATGGCGCCTTTGTATAATGGCAGAAGGAGAAAGCCCTTTAGGAAACCATGTATCAAAATTGGATTGCAAACGGTTAATGCCCTGTGATGTACTCATTTTGTAACATTATTTTATTTTAAAATGAATCAATTTGATTACATTAGCAATTTTTTTCCAATTTAGGTAGACATATAATAGAAACATCCTTTTTTAACAGTTTCACTCCTGCCAAACTTAGAGAAATACATCCACAGGGGATTTGAAATTGCCTTTAATTGTCCTGAATTCTCTTCAACAAGCTGACTTCTTATAGACAGATAGGATTTAAAGCTTATTTTTCTCACAACAATACAAGCCAGTAAATAAACGGTTTAGTCAACTGCTTGTAAGCTTCTAGTCAAACATGTATTCACTGGACCTGGGACTGTATAATGTGGCTAGGCCTGCTTGGATTATAGCAAGCAGGCACACAAGTGGTTAAAAAGCTGTTGTAGATGTGTTTTCCCTTTTAAATTTTATGCAACATCATGTGGAAGAATTATGGGAGGAGCATTAGCTATGAAGTGAGATGGGAAAGGGTGTCCCTTTCCGCTTAAACTTCCCACCCCCCACCCCCACTGCTCCTCTACCTAGAGGTTTCCATCTTGGGATTTAAATGGGCATCTTTAGTTTAATTATTTATGCATGTAAGATATTACTATGACTCGATAGCACCACATGTTGGAAGGTAGATTTCTTATAAGTCAATGTCAGACCTTCTAACAAGCCTTGTAACAATGACTGGGAATATAAACCAAAACCAGAGTCTTATCTAGAAGGAAAAGGTAACATGTACAGACAGCTATTTTAGGGTATTTGCCCCTCATCAGTATGCAGTAGGTTTCTGACTGGCTGGGTGAGAGACCAATGAGTGGGTCGGGAGGGGTAGAATGTCTCCTTGTTTGGGACCACCTAATACAGTGATGGCAAACCTTTTAGAGATCGAGTGCCCAAACTGCAACCCAAAACCCACTTATTTATCGCAAAGTGCCAACACATCAGGGGGCAGGGCTTATCACGACGTATGATTTTTACCCCCGTTGTTCTAAAAACAGCGTGCAGATTTTGACTGCTTTTTGGATGTGGAAATACTGAATGTCCTCAGTGGAAAATTCTGCAGCATTTCCGCATCCAAAAAGCAGTCAAAATCTGCATGCTATCTATTTTGAAAAAGCCCTACCAATTTCTGCCACATGTAAACATACTCCAGTGATAATAGTGACCCCCCATCGAAATTTTAAGTTTTCTGGGGCACGAGCCCCTCTGTGTGTCATACATCGGGCTTGCATGCGCAGAAGGGAACGTCAGGTCCAATCCATGAGGAGAGGGGAAACTTCATTTAACTTTTTTAAGCTTTTCGATGATCACTGTTAGGCTGCATTCAGATGAACATATATCGGCTCGGTTTTCACGCCGAGCTGATATACGTTGTCTCTCTCTGCAGGGAAGGGGGGGGGGGGAGGATGGAAGAGCCAGGAGCAGGAACTGAGCTCCCGCCCCCTCTCTGCCTCCTCTCCACCCCTCTGATATACTTTTGTGGGAATGCAGCCTTAACCATTGGATAGCGGCTATCATAGACCTGGGGACCGCAGTAGCCGGAAACCAGGAGATTTCAAATGTACCGCGCTGACCCTTTCTTCTGCACATGCGCCTCCATTTTTTTTCTTTGGTGCGCATGCCAAGAAGACACCGTTCTGGACCAGATCAGCCGGGAACATCGCAGTGGACTTGGATGAAAAGTTTCAGCCCCTCCGTGGATGTGATCTGCAAAAGGAGCTGAAACTCTAACTTTTAAAAACTTTTAATTCACCATATTTTCAAGCCCCGAATCCAGAAAACAATGCTCTGCTGGCACAGAGGAGGGAGCAACAGCCTGCAGCAGCGCCGCGCGCGCGCGGGGGGGGGGGGAGTATTCTTGGCGTATAAGTCGACAGTTGGGGGTCATCTTATACGCCGGAAAATATGGTACTTTTATGCGATGGGCGCTATCCATTGGATAGTGCCGATCGTATTGCCGGGAAAGTCCCTGCAGTCCAGGATGATGGCTCCATGTTGTGGGATACCTCCGGGAACCAACAGCATGGAGCTGTCACATCCTCAGCCCACGTGGCTTTAATCCTGAGAGGATGCATGTTTTACATCCTCTAGGATTAAAGCCCATTTAGGCAGGACGTAAAAACATTATGGGGCCGTCACTAAGGGGTTAAATAATACAAATATATTTGTAGTTTTGTGTTAACAAATAACTAAATTTATAACTTCTGATAGGGGGGGGGGGGAAATAAAATATGGACAGCAATATACCAAACAGGGCTTCCACCCATTTACGAGCATATATTTGAAGGCTTCTGTGCATTTATTATATGCTGAAGTGCAGTTAGAGATGTGTTAAGCCCCTGTATGTGTTATGCATGGTGTGTGTTGAGTGTGCGTTGCTAACTAGCCCCCACATGACATAGACAGAAGGCGGCTGGATGCAGAATCCTAGCAGCTGCTTGTCTGAATGAGAATACGTGAAACTATAGTAAGAGCCCCGCATGCATATTGAGCAGAACTATTGTGACGTTGCTAAATTCTAGCCAGTTCGGGCATATATGAGGAAGGCCCAAGTTGACACATTCTTTGCCTTTGTCACTTTAGAGAAGCCTGTGAAAGTGATTTACAGACAAATGTGTTATGCGTTACATTATGAAAACATTTTGTATTCCAGTTAATGCTTAGTTGCTCTCTCCTTAAAGGGGTTGTCCCGTGAAATCAAGTGGGGTTAAGCACTTCTGTATGGCCATATTAATGTACTTTGTAATGTACATCGTGCATTAAATATGAGCCATACAGAAGTTATTCACTTACCCACTCCGTTGCTGGCGTCCCCGTCTCCATGGCTCCGACTAATTTCTGCATCTTCTGGCTTCTTTAGACGCGCTTGCGCTGTCCGGTCTTCTGCTGTGTGCTCGCGCCGGAGAGCTGGTCTGCGCGTCGTTATCGTAGCTCCGCCCCATCACGTGCTGACGATCAGCCAATTAGGTGGCTGTATCGGCAGTGGAACGCAAGGAAGGAGAAGACAATCCATGGTGCACCATGGGAGAAGACCCGCGGTGCACCATGGGATAAAACCGCGGTGCACCATGGGAAAGGACCGGTGGCCATCTTTAAAAGAAGAAAAGAAGATGCTGCGCGAACGGGGATGCAGGTAAGTGATTTAAAAAAAATAAATAAATAACTAACGGAATTGATTTTAACGGGGCAGAATGCGGGGGTAAGTTTTAAAAAGAAATTGGATTTTGCCGCGGGACAACCCCTTTAAGAAGATTATACCCATATGTAATGCTATCTATCACAGAAGGCCTGACAGTCCATTATCAATTAATAGATCAATCACAGAATTGGACCAAAACAAAAGGAAAAAAAATCCTTAGAATGTAATTTTTATTAGTATTATTAAAATTAAGGCACTCGAAACAAAATAGTCAATATATAGCGGGAATGTGAGGCTACCCGACCATGCAGTATCTCACAGTGTGGGCCAGTTGTTATGACAGATACACCACTTTCAGCTCTAGACACAATGAAAATAGAAAAGATTTTGTTTTCGTGAACTCAAATATTCTGAAAACAACTCGATGCATTTATGTGTCGATGTAGTGACACATCAGCAGGAGTTTAAGTAACCTGTCACTTAGTAAATACTGTGAGCAGTAAAGAATAAAAAAAAGCAGAAAAAACAATTCACAGCTGATCTATTAGGTTGGGGTCACACGGGACCGAAATCCTACGGAAATCTTGCAGAATGACTGCTTGGAAATGCCGTGAGATTTCCGCAAGAGAAATGCACCTTCAACACCCGCGGATTTTGAAGCGGCTTTGTTGCCTGCATTCCACTACGGCCATCTCTCTCCATAGAAAGGATTGCGGGTACAGAAACAGGGAAAGAATTGACATGCTGCGTCTTTGAATTCCACGGGGCATATCAGTTTCAGCGAGGTTTGGCTGTAACACGATCGGCCGCAGCACGTGGACAAGATTTTTGCAAATGGCTAATCCCAGGATAAAATTCTGCGGCAATTATACCCCATGTGAACCCAGCCTAAGGGTTCAGTCCGTTATATGTTGCTTGTCAGGGGGGTCGGCCCATGTACTGGAAACCACCAGGTAAGTACGGTAATCTGGAGGCTTACATGGGGTCCAGCTTGGAATTTACTTAGATAGATAATGTCAATAAACTTATCTTATAACAGAGGTCACAGCTTAAAAATGAAAGAAAAAGAGCTACAGCAGAAATAGATACCAAACAACCGTGATGGTTGGCTGGCTGCATGTGAAGCCAGATCAAGAGTGGCTAGGGTTTATGTACTCATTCCTCCTCCCCCAACACTGGGGGGAGTGGCGCTCTCCACCAATGATCTCTCCTCTCCTGTAAACTCGGCAAGACAGCTTCCTCCTATCAGCAAAGAAGACGTGACACCCCAGTAGTGATGACCATGGGATCACATGTAAGATAGAAACGCGCATCAGTGACGTCATAAGTCACATACACTTGACCACTCAGGATGAAGTTACCTGAAGGAAAGGAATGCGCCCAGCAGCATCATGATCACATAAGCACTGCAGTAAACATGCAGACATTACATGGCATTTTAACCTTTGCTTCTGCAGACATTGCATGCCATGTTAACCCTTGATTCTGCTCAGTGTAGGACAGCTGCTCGAAAAGTGAATAAGACTGCCCTGCTGTCCTAGCAGTCAAAATGCTAAGGCTTCTAAAGTTGATGATATATAGGTCACATGGTTATATGCAGTCATAGTGACCTAGACGTTGATATAGATGGTTATATCACAATCCAACATACAATGAGACCTGGGTCTGGTCTTGGCTGCTTAACGTATTTGAGTCAGATCTTGCACATATCCGTGGCTGTTGGTTAAAATCCCATCTCTCAGTATGTGTATATTGGGTTGTGTTGATCTCAGAAACTACCTTGTGCAGATCGAGGGCTAAGAAAGGGAAAAGTTAAAATGGAAAACACCATTTGAAGAGAGGAAAGAAAAAGTAAAAAATATATATGAATATGTTGTGGAAACTAAAAATGGATTAATTTGCAGCATCCCATAGGGTGACTCCAGACACAGAGCATACGTTGAGGAGCTGGAAGGGTAGAGTGTACACTTGTCACGGTGGCACTTACCAGGCTCCCTCCTGGAGGGACACACGTAGGCTTGGCCAGAGCAGCGCTGGGCCTCTTCCAGACACCCCTAGGAGAGGGATGGCCAATAAACATGAGAACAGGATACAAGGTTGTCACTGGTGACGCCACCGTTCCGTTACCCACTGAAATGACCCTTGGTGGTAAGTCCCTGGGAACGGTCAGGGCCTGGCAAAACTTTAATTGACATGAACTCAGTACAAGGTACAAGGATATAAGATGGCCGTGCAGGCAAAACAGTAGACTTAGGATCTGAGGGGGAAAACACAGGATGACACTAGTCCTGGGGGCCAAATTATCTGATAGGCACCGCTGCTGGATGAGGAAAATCTCTAGAGGAGGATAAGGGTATGGACACTCCACAGACACTCTTGGTTATAGTATCTCTGCACGGTGATCTCATCCTTGTCTCTTGGCTCTCACGCTCTCTCTCCTCCGGCTCTCACTCCTCTATGGTTACTGGCATATGGATCCTCAAAAACAGCTCCTCCTCTTCCATTCTTCACCACACGAGGGTTGAAGGTACCCACATGTGGCTGGAACTCTTATTTAGAAACTCAGAAGAAATGGAACTCCAACTGACTACCACACCCAAAACAGTCATATTTATATTCTCTCACCTACCATGTGACTAGACAAATATTGATACATTGATTAACCTCTCACTTGCTGCAGCTGTGCAACACACATAGCAAAATGACTATACAACTTTGCACAGCGCATCTACAAAAGAAATTACATGTATGACATTCATGGAGGGGGCCAGGAATATATGTTCTGGGCCACTACAAATTGATCAAATCAAGCATAGGTGGTGAGAATATACAGCAGAGCTGTATGCAGGCAATCAGTCAGACAACCTGTTAGATCACACACATCAAGTAGAACAAGAACCAGGCATTAAGGAGGAAGAAGTCACATGGGCCCTGAAACAACTACCAAACAAGAAAGCTCCAGGCATTGATCACATACCAGCTGAATTGCTCAAACCAGTGTCAGTTAAGATCTTAACCGACCTATATCAAAAGATCTGGAGCTCCAAATCGTGGCCCAAAGACTGGACAAAATCTGTCTTCGTGACACTTCAAAAAAAGTGATGCTCAAGAATCTTCCAATTATCGCACATTGTCCTCATATCTCACGTGAGCAAAATTCTTTTAAAGATCATACAAAAACTCATTGCGACAGTTGTTGAAAAGGAACTGCCTGATGTTCAAGCTAGCTTCTGCAAAGGACGTGGCACCAGAAACAAAATCGCAAACTGGCGCTGGATCATGGAGAAGACCCGAGAGTATCAAAAAGACATGTACACATGTTTCATCGACTACAGCAAGGCATTTGATTGTGTCAAACATGACAAGCTTTGAAAGTATCAGAAGCAAATGGGCATCCCAGAACATATTGATCAGCTTATAAGGTCACCTTACAAAAACCAAGAAGCAACAGTCAGGACAGCTTATGGAAACATGGATTGGTTCGGAATCGAGAAAGGCGTACGGCAAGGCTGCATTCTGTCACCAGTCCTTTTCAATCTGTAAGCAGAAACGATCATGAGTCAATCTGGACGAATCAGAAATTGGAGTCAAAATTGGTAGCAGAAATGTCAACAACCTTCAGTATGCGGATGACACTACCCTGCTTGCGGAAAGTGAAAGGGACCTGGAATACTTTATCCAATGAGTGCAAAAGAAAAGGGAACACATGGGACTGTACCTCAACAGCAAGAAAACGAAAGTCATGACCGCGGTAGGCAACAGTACAGTGAACATTAAAATTAACGACGAACAAGTCGAGTTGGTCCAAGATTTCATCTTTCTTGGATCCAAAATTGATTGTAATGGGCAATCTGGACCCAAGATCAAGATACAGATTACACTTGGTAGGAATGCAATGCAAAGAATGGAAAAGATCTGTTAAAGCAAGGACATTAGCATTGCAACCAAAACCAGACTGGTCAATGCAATCATCCTTCCCATAATGACGTATGGTTGCAAAAGTTGGACGCTCAGGAAAACAGACAGAAGGACAATTGATGCATTTAAACTATGGTGCTAGAGGAGAATACTAGGAATACCTTGAACTGCCATGACAACGAACAAGGTAGTGTTAGATCGCGTCAAACCGAAAATATCACTAGAGGGCAAAATCATCAAAGAGCGGTTCTAGTTTTTTGGACACATGATGTGCGCTAACTCACTGGAAACAGTACTAATTCTTTGCAAAATCAGAGGAAAGAGACGATCAGGACGACAAATAACCAGATGACTAGCTACAATCAATTTCACCACGAACATGTCAATGGCAGAACTGAAAGAAATGGTGAAAGACAGGAATGCGTGGAGAACATTGATCCATAGAGTGGCCGAAGGTCAGATGCGACTGAACGGATAATCATCATCAATCGGTCAGGGATGTCCATCTGCAGAACCACTCAGCTGCATTATTGCATTGTGATGAATAAAAAGGCCAATGCATGAAACAACTATACCCAATAATATATTTTCTTTTGTACCTGATGGTTTCATCTTTGTGGGTGGAAATTAACATGAATATCCTGAAATATCCTGGCATTTTGCGCAGGGGTGTTTAAATCTTCCCAGATGGCCTAATCTATTGGCAACCAAGTGTTCCTTCACACAATTATTTTGGATCATTAGAAACATCTCAGTCAATGATGGGACGTCGTAGGATCCCAATTTTTTAGCTATGGATGATCTGCTCACTGTAAGCACATGTGACATAATAAACAGGTCACAGGGGGTACAGTTTTCTATGCCCACTAATAAAAGGGCCACACTTGATCTCCACTTGAGGTTAGAGTGCAGAATTGAACACAATGCTAAGTACACTTGATCCCATAGTGGTTTAAAAAGTTCACATGACCACCATATATGTATCAGTGAACTGATTTGTTTCTGACATCTCCAGCAGATACTGGAGTGCTGGGATGAAATTTTGGCTAAAATCAAGTACCATCTGCACAGAAGCTTTCTGTTGGTTTCCAGATGATTTATACAGTGGGAAGTCTTGGGGTTGAGTTGAAATGCCAATGACCACTAGTCTGTAATGAAAGATTCTTGGAGGTATTTTTCCCAATTAATTTGGAAGTGGAGAGTGGATAGGGAAGTTTGTGATAAAAATGTAGGCTTTAGTAATACCTTTAGCCTGATTTCTGCGATTATATAAAAAGAGTTCATATTTTGCGAGCAAGGCTGTAGTCGAGGGAGCAAATGATGAGAAGAACTGTTGTATCTGCAGGCATTTATAAAAATCTTTGTGTGGTAATTGGTATGTTTCATGTAGTTTTGTAAAGGGTTTCATGTTTGGTCCTGCATACATATCTTTAACCTTGGTGATGCCTCTGGCACGTCATATGTCTAGATGTATAACTGGAATTGAGAGTTAGATCACCTCTATGGGTATTTTGCGTATTCGAAAAGGGGAAAAGCCAGTAAGGGAGGATATTTTTTTTCCAGATCAACATTTTAGCAGATACTGCAGGGAATTTCTTAGTCAACCTGGAAACCCATAATAGGTTCAAAAGTTTAAAGTATCCAGTGATATTGGATTCAATCTGGATCCAGTGTTTGGATGAGTTACCAGTTTTCTAGTTGGTCTAGCAATGCTGCATAATAATATTTTTTATGGGGGCAGTCCAGGCTTCCCTGTGAAGGGTGGAGAGATAATACTTTGGAGGATACCCTTGCCGCCTGGTTGCGCAAAATAGACCCATAAGTTGGTGTAATTATTTATGTGTTTTACCAGGTTCATTAGTAAAGTTTTAAAATTTATGGTACCCACTTATCTAGGCGCACGCTGCAACTACGGCGAGCCTTGAAACCTTTACTCAACGCTATGCGAGAAAGAAACATCCCGTACAGGTGGGGATTCCCGCTGCAACTACAAGCTAGAAGAGGAGGGAAGACGGCGACTTTCCAGAACCTGGGAGACCTGCCGGGGTTCCTGGGGACCCTGGAACTGCCACATATTACAATTCCAGACTGGCCCTCTTTCAGAGGCCCCCCCAGTCCCTCCACCAAGGTCAGAATGGCTAAAGGTGGGAAAAGGCGGACGCAAAACACAAAGCAACGGAACAAAAGACAAGGACAGCAACGGAACTTAAAGAGCTACCCTTCCTAAGGTCTCGAGCCTCATGGACACATGAAAATCCGGGGTTAAAATGGAACCTCCTCCTTCCTCATTACACACCGACTGGACACGGTCACTTTACAGACCCCAGTTAATGAGATGGCCCTGCGGCGGGCTGGAAATACGTCTCCAGAAAAGCAACTTCCTTCTATTCTCCTCTGTTCTGCACCTTCCTGTCTCTCTTCTCTTTTATATCATTCCCCCTCTACCTCTCTTTTCTACCCCCCCTTCACTCTCCTCCCTCTCCTTAACCCTTCTTCTCTTTCACTCCTGACTTCTTCGGCCTCTCGCCAATCCTATAGCTCTTCTCCCCCCTCTAAGATGGAGCCACGGCGATGGTGAAGGTGAGGGCAGACCTCTGTTCTTGGTCTCCCCTTCCCCCCCACATAGGACAAGCAGCCCCGAGCTGCATTAAAAGTTAAATTTACATTCCCAAGTTGTACTCTGATGGGCAATCATACCCTGCCCACTAATGTTTTTCTTTGTTTTGGTTTGTGTTTTTACCTCCCCCCTTTTTTGGGAACTTTTTATTTTCCCCTTTTTTTTTCGTGTGCCTTATTTCCATTACTATTTCCAGGTTTTTGCCATAAAAAAAGGCATGCTCCTGCTCCCCTAGTCCTCCTCCACCCTCTGACTCCCCTAACACCAAGACCCCCTCCCCCACCTCACTCCCGGGGCCAGAAGTACATGTGCGTAGAAGGACACCCCCTTATAGAACAACATGGCTAGTCTAAAGATTTGCACCTATAACACTAAGGGGCTGACTATCCCAACTAAAAGAGGCCAAATCTTATACCATATGCAGAAGAAGGGGGTAAAGGTGCTCCTGCTCCAAGAGACACATTTCAAGGCGGGAGAGATCCCAGCATGTTCCACCAAACTATTCCCCACATGGTATCATAGTCCCGACCCTAGCCGCAAAGCAGGAGGCATATCTATTGCCTTCCATAGCACCTTACAAATTCAGCCCCTTGATGTGTTAAATGACCCAGAGGGACGCTTCCTGTTTATCCAAGCAGAAGTACTGGGCAAGATTATCTCATTTGCCAACGTTTATTTTCCAAACCAGGGACAGACATCCTTCGGATTAGCCACGCTGGAGAAACTGGGGAGGTTCGCAGAAGACTCAACCATCATATTGGGAGGAGACTTCAATCTCGCATTCGATCCAGAACACGACACTTCCTCGGGTAAGTCCTCTGTCTCGCGGGCGGCTACACGTGCCCTCCTCAAGGAATTGGGAAGGTTGCATCTGGTAGACCTATGGCGGGTTATACACCCGGGTGTCAGGGATTACACCCACCACTCGTCTGCGCACAACAGCTACGGTAGAATAGACTACTTATGGGTCTCCCACTCGCTCCTTGACACACAACCCTCGTGTTTGATAGGGCCTCTCATCTGGTCAGACCACGCGCCAGTTTACGCGCAATTTACAGACACGCAGGGCGACACACGACTTAAAAATTGGAGACTGAATGACAACTTATTAAAAGACCCCATATGCGTTCAAGAGGTTAGAACCACCATAACAAACTTCATAAAAGATCACCAAAATGACGAGACCCGAGCCCCGCTGAAGTGGGAAGCGCTAAAATGTGTCACCAGAGGGATACTAATATCACATGGGGCAAGGCTGAAAAAAGAGCGGGCATGCGAACTGGGAGAACTACTGTCAGCTTTACAGAAACAAGAAACGGCGAATAAAAGAACACCAAACAACGGGTCGCAGGCAGATATATTGGCCCTCCATCAGCAAATTAGGTCAATTCTGGACCAGAGAACCTTAGCTCACTGGGATAGGATGAGGGGCATAGACTTCGAATCTGGGGATAAATGCGGTAGAAGGTTAGCACAATCCCTACACCCTAGAACACCCCAGACATTTATAACAAAACTGCATAAAATTGGGGGGGAACTGGCCTTCTCTACGCGGGACATACTAGAGGAATTTCACAGTTACTATGACAGGTTATACAACATAGAAAAGGAGAGCAGGCCAAATGAAGCAAGCATAAAGGAAGAGGAGGACTATCTAAAGAGTTCGGACCGGGCCCAGTAGAGCAGGAGGTAGCCGAGATCTTGGATCAAGATTTCACCCAAGAGGAAATCTTGGAGTGCATTGCATTGTGAGTTAAAATTAGGCAAGAGCCCAGGCCCAGATGGATATTTAGCACGCTTCTACAAAATGTTCAAAGACGAACTAGCCCCCCTCTTAGTAAAAACCTTCAACGAGATATCCCAAGAGAGTCCCTTCCCGCCCCAAGCTCTTCAGGCGCACATAGCAGTGGTCCCGAAACCGGGGAAAGACCCAACATATTGCTCCAATTTCAGACCAATATCCCTGATCAATATCGATGTTAAAATGTTTGCTAAGCTAATTGCCAATAGGCTCAGCGAGCATATTCCGGACCTGATCCACAAAGAGCAGGTGGGCTTTGTCCCTGGAAGAGAAGCCAGGGACAACACCATTAAATCTATCTCTCTGATTAACCTGGCCAGAACACGAGATGGACCACTGTGCTTACTCACGGTGGACACAGAAAAGGCGTTTAACAGGGTCAGGTTGAGGTTCCTGGAGGGGACCCTACAGCGAATAGGACTCAGACAGAAGACAAGGGAGCGGATTATGGCACTATACAGCAGCCCATCAGCCAAGATTAAAATTAACGGTGCCCTCTCGGACACTATAACGATCCGTAATGGCACTAGACAAGGCTGCCCTTTATCGCCCCTACTTTACATCCTATCAATGGAGTCCCTAGCCAATGCCATCCGGAGCAATGCTTCAATCAGGGGCATTTTAGACGTGACCTCTGAGCATAAAATGGCATTGTTTGCGGACGACCTCCTCCTGATCCTCTCAAACCCCAGATTCGGACTGCCAGTGTTGATGAGAGAATTTGCGAGATATGGGCGAGCAAGCAAGTCAGAGATATTAAACGTAACGATCCCCCAGAGGGAGGCCCTGGATCTTGCAGAGGCCTTCCCCTTCAAGTGGAGATCTTCATCTATCAAATATCTGGGGGTCCAACTTCCCGCAAACCCCGCCCACATCTTTGAGCTAAATTTCCAGCCCTTCCTCTCTAAACTCAAGGAGGACTTAGAAAAATGGAACCCACTCTATGTGTCCTGGACGGGCAAGATCAATGCAGTAAAAATGGATACCTTGCCGAAATTTTTAAATCTATGCCAGACACTACCTGTCCAACTAGACCGACGGTATCTGCTAAGTATTCGCACAATAATCACCAACTTTGTATGGAAGGAACACAGACCTCGACTCAGTTTTGCACTCCTCACATGCCCTAAGGAACAGGGAGGGCTGGGACTCCCAGACTTCACCTTATATTATAGAGCGAGCCTTGCTAACTACGTGCTATCTCTCCTACGTGACAAGAGATCGAAGCTATGGGTAGAGATAGAACACAACTTAACATCTACGGCGGTCCAGGGGGCCCCATGGATACCAAGACAGTTAATGAGGGAGATGCACATTCTATCACCACTCCTTAGGGGGGTATTAAGAGTTTGGGGCACATTTGCCCTGAAAATGGGCCTGATCTCCTTTCCGGGACCACTAACACCACTGACAACTTATCCCCAGTTCCGGGCCTTTGAAAGAGGAGACCCTGTCCTGTCCTTGCCTAGCTCTCCTATACCACGAGTAAGAGACATAGTCACACAAACGGGAGTGAGATCCCTAAGAGACTTCTATGGGGGAACTAGACCTCCACCGGGGACTTGGCTGAAATATTTCCAGGTAAGGGGGTGTGTGGAGTCCCTGACGCCCAGAGGATGTGGCACTTTGCCACTGACACAGTTTGAAACGGCCTGTATGTCGACGTCCCCCGTGGAACACGGGATCTCGTTGGCATATAGAATGTTGGTGACCCGCGAGACAGAGGATGATCCCCCCGGATACACGGCACAATGGGAGCAGGAATTGGGGGTAACATTTACCTGCGCTGATTGGAAAAGGGCCTTTCTCATGTGTCACAAGAGTACCAAGTTTGGTAGAATACAAGAACAAAACTTTAAAATTCTATCACGCTGGTATAGGACACAGTCGAGACTGCATAAAATGGATCCCCAGGTCTCTCCTACGTGCTGGAGATGCCAGGGCAGCATAGGAACGATGCATCACATCTGGTGGGAATGCCCTCCAGTAGCTGAACTGTGGAAAAGTGTAGAACTTCTCTACAATAATATGACCAGATCAGCGGTGTCCATAACAGCGAAAATGGCCCTTTTACTAATGATACCAGGCTCCATGGCAAAGATTAAGTTAGGGCTATTGAGACTGGTTATTCTGGCGGTTAGGATGTCTGTCCCTGGCCTTTGGCGCTCCGCGGTCCCTCCCACAAGGATTGTATGGACAGAAAAATTTAATACACTTATGAGATATGAAGTGGAAGGAGCGGAGGAGGAGAAGGAACGCATAAAGTCCTGCAACCTTTGGAGCCCGTGGATCGCCATGAGAGCATCAAAACCTTTTGAGAACTGTCTGAACACAAGTACGCTGGACCCATAGGGACCCGTGGAACCAAGTAAGCAAGAGCCCCCCCCCCCCACATTTCTACCCCATATGCCCCCCCCCCCCCTATTCCCCTGGCTGATTGCAAGCCCTATTGCCCCTCCCCCCGTTTTTTTTTTTTCTCTTTCTCTACCCCTTAGGTATATTGTTACATATTTTTTGTTTATCTTTATTGTTTTATAAAGAAAAGCAAAAGTGAGCGTATTCTGCAAAAAATGCGAATTATTCCAGGAAGTTTCGTAGTCACTATACTACGACTAAACAGCAAAAGCAGATCATTACGGTATACTACTGTTACATTGTTTATTGAAAATGTTTAATAAAAAATGATTGAAACTAAAATTGATGGTACCTAGTTGGCTGACGGAGTACGTCAGGGTAATACTCAGATATGGGACCTGTCCGTTTGACCATTTGTAAGGGTAGATAGATTGTCATTTTGCTTGCTAGGTTTTGCGGAATCCAATATTACAGATTAGAGACTTTGCGGTATTGACTTTGTAGTAGCTCACCAAGCTGAATTTTTTAAAGAGAGATTCTGGGGTTGTTAAACTGACGTAATCTGCAAAAAGGCCAATGCAGTGCTAACTATCCTATAGTGATGCCACATATGTCCGGAAATTAACGGATCATTTATGCAAATGACCGGGGTCTAGTTGCTGTGGGGTGCTCGTCCAGGTGCTGCGGGGGCCCGGTCTGGCAGTACTGTCTGGGGTTCCCCCACTCTGGTGGTTGGTCGCGGTGGCGTGTCCCGCGTTGTGTGCGGGCGCGTCTGTCCACTGGTCGGCCGTGCCGTGCTTGGGCTGGTGCGCCACCGTCGGGAGTCGGCTTTATGATCCCCTCCAGGTGTCATGTGACTTCACCCCGCCCCTCTGGGCGGGGAGTTCTGTATATGGACCTGGCTGGCCCAGACACTGGTTGCCAGTGTTTGGTTTGATATATCTGCCTACACCTGCATCTACTGACCTGACTTATATGTGTTTTGACTATGGCCTTGTATTTGACTCTGCTTCTGTTTTGCCCTCCTGTACTCTGCACGTGTCTTTTGGCTTGACCTGGTTTGTTCACGACTACTCTCTAGTTTGCTCCTTGTTTGTTTTCAGTCTGCTATGCAGTGCTCACCTGCCTATATCCCTTTCCCTCCTCCTGTGGGGCCCCCGTCACTAGTGCAGCGCAGGGACCGTCGCCCAGTTGTTCCCATGGGGCTTAGCCCAGGGGGGCAAGTAGGTAGGGACACGAGAGAGGGCTGGCGTAGGGGTCCCTGTCCATCTGCCCCTACCAGTCCTAACACCCTGAGATAACCCCAATGCATATGATTGAATGCTTTCTCTGCATCCAGAGTGAGGAGCAGGGAGAGCATTTTTGGGGCCGATACTGTAGAGATGATATTAATGTAACAATGCCTACCATCAGAAGTTTGACCCTTAATAAAGCCAACCTGGTCTATGCCAAATAAACTTGGCATGATTTGTCTATTTGTCACTATTTTAGCATATAATTTAATGTCCACATTTAAGACGGAGATCGGTCTAAAGTTAGAGAGGTGCTTTTTGCATCTCTTGTGATGTATGTCTGTTTATATCTATTTTATAAAATACCCTAGTTAGATAAGGGGCTAGGGTGAGCCTATGGGCTTTGTAATACTCTATTGTAAGGCCATCAGATCTAGGTGATTTGTTGGGTTTGAGGTTCTTGATAGCCACAAAGACTTCAGCAGAGTTGAACAGCTGGGATACAGCATCCGACTTTATGGAAGATAATGTGGCAAAACTGAAACTGTCCAAGAAGGAAGTTATATTCTTATGTGTGGGTTAGATCATAGAATTATCAGTACTTAGGTTGTATAAAGACTTATTATAATTTGCTAAAATGTCAACGATGCCCTAGGGGTCAAATATTTTGACATCTCTTGTATTGTACATAAAGGGTATACATTATTTAGCTGTGTGGGTCTTTGCTTGTTTTGCCAGGATGGCACCTGGTTTATTACCATACCAGTAATGTATCATTTTTAGTTATTTCAGACCTAGATCGTGCTCATAGATGTGGAGTTCTTGAAGCTGCTGGTGAAGGACAGAAATTTCTTTGGCTCTGTCTGCGGAGTCGTCTATAAAGAGACCAGCAAAGTGGTACTACGTCTTTCGTCGTAAAATGCTTCACTTATAAAGTGGCCTGTCATAAGTGCTTCATTGGCGCACCACAAAGTAGAGTTAGAAATTTCACTGTTATCGTTGAATTCAAAGAAGTCTAATAATGATTGTAGTGAACAGGGAGCATATTTTGGGTGTTGTAGTATGTAGTTATTGAGGTGCCAAATTTTTGTGTGTGGGAGGTAAAATTGTTCTAAAAGCAACATTGCATTAGGGGCATAGTAAGACAAAGAGATAAAGCCTACTGTAGTGGGTGAGACATTGTTTATCAGGTTTCATTCAAGATTAGATCAATTCTACTATATACCTTATGTGGGTGTGAGAAAAAGGTATAGTCTCACTCAGTTGGATGTTGCAAGTGCCAAATATCGAATAAATTATTATTGTTTAGCAAAGGGACAATAGAGCTTGGTTTGCTTGTAGACTTAGTAGCTGATGAGTCCATAGAGGGCCAGAGAGTTTTATTAAGGTTGCCCAGTAATATTAAGGCGCCGATTTTTTATCGGTTTATAGTTTTTATAGTTTTTTTAATAAATATGTGTTGTCTAAAATTGGGCGCATACACTAAACCTATGGTGTATTTTGCTAATTAAGAGAACAGATCAGAATGACAAATTGCCCATTTTCATCAGCAATCTCTTTTTAAAAAGAAAATACAACCGTGTCCTTAATAGCTATAGATACTCCGCCTTTTTTATGCGTGGTGTGGGAGGAAAAGATATGTGGAAATTGTTTGTTTTTTAGTCTAAATGTGTCTTCTTTATTTAAGTACTTTTCTTAAATGCATACCATGTTAGTGTTACTTCGGTGCGCCTCTTTCCATAGCATTGAACCTTTAAAGGGTGAGTTTAAACACTTGGCACTAATATATAGTATTTTAAATACCATACTGGGGAAAAGTAATTTTGCCTAGGTTCGTGAGAGATCTGGAGGGCCCAGGAGTCTCTGCCCCTGTTGCAGTAGACACCTCAGCTCCCCCCTCAACTATAGCACTGTGAGTGCGAACAATTACATGTATGAAAATCCCAGACCAATCAGTAAAGGTTATTGTAATTGATTTAAAAGACCAAACATAAAAAAAAAAACCAAGGGCCTGAAAGGACAACAGAATAGTAAACATGGGAACAATAGATCATTCCTCTTGCAGAGTTGGCGAAAATGTCTTCCGAATTGTGACTGGTAGATTGGAAGACTCCAGCGAGAGCAAGTCCCATTCCTTGCAAAGTCATAAGGCTGCTTCTGGGAATTGCTCCAAGAATTTTGTTCCATTTTTTGTGATAATAAGTTTTACTGTAGACTCTCACTTGTTTGCGATGCCGTGATCTCATAAGATTTGCCCGCTGGGTACATATGCCCTTCTTTGTAGCAGTATTGTTATAGACAAATCCACAAAGAGTGAAAACACTTCTAAAGTAGTCTGGAAGAGTAGGTGGCGATCTGGGGCTTTCTATTAGCTTGTCTTTGATGTGGAAAAAATGAATGTGAGCAATAACATCTCATGGTGTGGAGATGGGCAGAGATTTAGGCTTAGAAAGCCTATGTGTTCGGTCAAATATTAGGTCGCATTGAGAGGCATCAAGGAGGAGGGGAGTGAAGAAGTCAGTGAGAAATTCCCAAATTTCCTCAGCTTTAACAGACTCAGGTACACCTCTAAACCTAATATTGTTCTGCTTAGATCTGTCTTGTTGTGAGTGGTCATCAGTGCCGCCATTTTGTTTTCAATGTGAGAGGTGATGTCACCAATTGATGAAATCTCTGCCTGCATTAAGGAAAATGTCTGATGAATATTCCTCTGGAGAGAGAGCTTTTGATCCACCAACAAGGAGCGCATTGTGGCTACTATTATAGACACAACTGTACCTTGAGAGGCTGCATGGTTTATTGCCATGATGTTTTCTGCGGCTTCAATGTGACCTCCCTATAGTGCTGGTGCAGAATGGGAGGAAGGAGTTAATTTATTCAGGACATCTACTATCACTGCTTCAGAGGGTTCCCCTTTGAGCTTTCCAGCCCCAGAGTTGTGTTTGTTGGCCGCATAAACAGGACTGCCTGCCTGTGGGATACTCAGCATCAGAGCTGCAGGTGGTAGCGAATTGTCACCCACTGGCGGTGAGTGGGAGCAGGAGGAGATGGTGAAGCACAGCATTGCTGTTGACCGGCGCCATCTTGAGGAGTCCCACTAGCAGGGAACAACTTAGTCACCTCAAAAGGGCTTTTCTTTCCCCCGTCGCAAGCTATCTTTTATGCTGGTGTTAGTGACAACAGCAGGATCAGGGTTGAGTATTGGGTGAGCCAGTACGAAGCCGTGTAAGCTCGCCTCCGTCTGTCACCACTGCGCCATCACAACATCTATCTGTAAAATATGGACCACAGACATAGTTCCATAGCACTCCATTAGGAATTACAGAGCCAACAGATACTCTGTGTGGTAAAATGCATCACTTTCTCCCCACTATTAAAAAGGCTCTTAATAATCTAGCAGGGTGCATTTGTAAATTGTATGGCCAAATTAGATTGCAAACATAGGCAAACTGCATATTAACTGTGTTCATGGTTGTAACTCTTTTCTGCTTCTACATACTATACAATACAAATAGGAGAAAGTATAAAAGTTATGATTAAAGGGGTTGTCCGAGTTATGGAAGGCTATCTCACTGGGTACCCTGTGGTCTAAAATAAGAAAGCAGCTCATACTCACCTTTCCCCATTCATCCCCTGCTGTCGGCTTCAGTTTCCGCTGTTTGTTTACAGGCTGACTGTAATGTCCCATAAACCTGCTGCTGCAGCCAAAAACAGCACTCAACGATGATCGTTGAGCACTGTCATTGGCTGTAGCAGCTTGTTTATAGATGGGTCAGACTGATTGCATCCTCTAAAGACGATGTCAGCAGGGAGACCAAAGCTTGCAGTTGAGGGTAAGTGAGGAGAGGCGAGTATGAGCTGTTTTCCTTTTTTTACACCACTGGGAAATCCCGTAAAATGGCCTTTCATAGCTCGGACAACCCCTTTAAATATTTTAGATCTATAAATGTAGGGTCTTTAAATGACACCCTCCCTCTGTGCTCAAAATTGAGAAAACATATAAAATATAGAAAATGTCCTATTTTCTGTTCTCAGATCTCTTACAGGAAGTCATAATCTTTGGTTCCCTGCTTCCACAAACCTCTGTCCCATTCAGACAGCTTGCAAAATATTTTCCTTTTTAGCTTCATCTGATATATTCCTGTGAAGCCCTGAAGAAAAACATCTTGGTGAAGCATTTGAGGTAGCAAACTTTTAAAATACTTTTGGATTTTTTTTTAAACATATAAGGGTACATTATGTAAAACAAGTTCAGTGATTTCAGTGAGGACCAAGTTTGCATCCGCTTGTAAACATCTTCTTCTGGTTTCTGAAGTTTCCTTAGTTTGACATAGAATTTCTAATCTGAAGGAACAGACCTTAACTGTTAGCAAGTTACACATAGCAAATTCTTACTTCTGTAACTTCACTTCCATAAATTCTCTGGTTCCTCTTTTTCCCTTCTGGATCAAAGTATCCTTTATTTAATGCCAACTAGGTCCTGGCCTTCTATAATGTGGATTAAAACATAGCATGTTCTCTCAAAACATCTGCAAATCCATCAAAAACTTAACACATTTACGATAGTTCCTCACATACAATAGCTTAACCCCTTCCCGCTATATGATGTACATTTGCGTCATGCAGCGTTGGGGTATTATGAAGAGAGATCGCGGGGCAACCTCTCTTCATACAGTGTGGGCATCAGCTATTTATTACAGCTGACACCCGCGGGCAATAATTGCAATCAGCCGCGTAGCTGATCGCAGCTATTAAACTTTAAATGCCGCTGTCAACTCTGACAGCGGCATTTAAATCCCCCACTGTTCGGGGTCCGCGTACGCCCCCTCCCCTTCTTTCCCGTAATGAGATCGCAAGGAGACCTGTGGGTACCATGGCACCCGGGGGCCTTCTGAAAGGCCCCAGGGCTGCCTTAGTAGACTGCCTCTCAAGCCATCCCGTGGGGTGGCTTGATAGACTGCCCGCCAGATCACAGTATGATGTAATGCTATGGCATCAAAGCCTCGCTAGTTGTGGTCTCCTAGGGGGAACTAAAAAAAAGTAGAAATAAGACCAATAAAGCTTTACCAATTGTGAAAAAAAAATATTAAAAGTTTAAATCACTCGCCTTTTGTTATATGTATAATAAAAAAAATCTAAATCATAAAACAAAAATACATATTTGGTATCGCTGCGTCCGTAAATGTCTGATCTATAAAAGTAGTGCATTATTTACCCTGTATGGTGGACTTCGTCTGAAAAAAAAATGGAGAAGCCAGAAAAGCACTTTTTCAGTCACTCTGTTCCCCAGAAAAAAAAATATTAAATGTCGTTGAAAAAAAATAAAAGTAGTGCAGAAAAAAAAAACTATACAAGTTTGGTATCGTAGTAATCGTACTGACCCATAGAATAAAGTTATCATGTCATTTTTGTTGCAGTTTGTGCGCCGCAGAAACAAGACAAATTCCGCTGAAAAATTGCGGAATGTCGTTTTTTCTTCATTTTACTCCACTTAGAATTTTTAAAAAGTACATTATATGATACATTAAATAGTACCATTAAAGAATACAACTCGTCCCGCAAGAAACATGCCCTCATACAGCGACCTTGATGAATAAATTGGCCCTTTGCCCCCCCCCCCCCCCCCATTATTTGATGCTTTTTATCTCCAGATGTTAACTGTAACTCAGTACAGAGCTATAAAATATGCTTTTAAAGAGTATATGTTTTGTGGCTCTTTTAGATCCATGTAATTCTTTTCGAAATACTCTAGGTGTGACTTTTTTCAGGCATTTTCTTATAAACTTCTCTAAAGGAAAGAAAAACGCCAGAAAGAGACGAATATCAAACGTGTGACCAAAAGTCACCAAAAAGAGCTTGACATAATGCATGAATTTCATGGTGTCTTTTACAAGGCTCCAAAAATTGCCACGAAAAGTGTGTGTGAAGTAATCATCAATAAATTCCTCTAAATCCCAGTACTAAAGTCTGTAATCTTGTCCTGTCATGCTGGATGCAATACAGTCAATCATATGAACTCGCATGCAAACACACAACATCCACAGGTAAGAGATATGTTTAATATTTGCTTACATGTTTCATGGTAACATTTCAAAGAGGTCATCCAGTTGTTAGCTATTGATGGCCTATCAGCAGGATAGATCATCAATGGTAGATCACTGGGGGTCATTGCCAGGGACCCCTGCCAATCTGCTGTTCACTGTGCCATTGTACTTGTGCACTGAATTGATTTCTACAGGAAGCAGACGGCTCCATTCTCACTGCAATGGCCAGGCTTGGTATTACAGGCCCAGCTCCCATTAAAGTGAATGGGAATTACCTGAGCAATGCTGTTTCCCTTATTTTTTATTAAACAGAGACATTTATGGTAAAAAAAAATGATCTGTGATTATACTGAGCGGTTTGGTAGCATCTACGATCTGGTATGTGAGTTTTTCAAAAAAGTTTTGACAATTTGCCTACGTTGATTATTTGTTTCTGTGAATGTTCTCCTACTATTTTTAAGTTATTTAGCTTCAAAGAGTTCAAGTAAGATGCTTTTAAAAAAATAGATTTTCAACCAGGTAGGTGAAAGGAAGTAGTGCGATAGAGGGGGGGGGGAATAGAAGAAAGAAATGATTGACATGCAAATGTATTATTTATTATAATTGAACCATAGTGAATTTAAAACATTGAGCTTAATTATTACAAAAACAATCTTTATAAATAGCAATAGAATTTATATTCTCCTGTGCAGTATGCAAATGACCCTCAAGTCATGGAGGCGGGCTGCCTGAGTCTTGAGTTACAGTGTTCACACCCCCTATACAGCTTGGTTGCCTCCCCTTCACTGCTAATGTCAGCTCAAGCAGTGGTGAAATCCAGCTGTCTCTGGATTTCACTGCTGCTTGTGCTAACGTCAGTGGGGAAGGGGAGGCAACCAAGCTGTATTGAGCGTATGAACACTGTAACTCGAGGCAGCTCTTTTTGTATCCTGCGCAAAATATAACAGCTTTTACTGTAATGAAGAATCTTCTCTATTTGACAAATATATATTCAGTCTGTGTGATATGTAGCAGGCAGCGCTACGGTGCCTGCTTGTAATCAGTATTTCTTGTAACAGAATCACTGTAAATTGAGATCCAACCATGATCTGTGATGTCAACATCCAGAAATCTTTAAAGGGGAACTTCACTGGAATTTCCTTGCTTAGTTATCAGCCCCGATGGTAGGTTTTCGAGTGTTTTCTTGAGTAATTGCTGTGAATTTCCTGTGTCTTACCAGGCTTGCTTGGCTTTAGGTTGGTTTCAGACGAATGTATTTTAGCTCCGTATGTTTTTGGAAAACGCAGCATGACCTATTTTTTATGTTTTTGTCTCTATATATTGGTTATATTTTCTATTGGGCAACTACTGATCAATATTTGACCATTAGAAAATAACTATACATATGATTGTAATGTCATTTGGAATATGTCTGTAATATGGATCCATATTACTTAATTTGATTACCCATGTACCAACCTTGACCTGATCTCCTTATCTTGTCTTCTGCTACTAATTCCTGGACCTGACATCTGCTGCTGGTTAACAATCCAGATCTGTGTTGTCCTGGTTTCTGATCCAGCCTTCCAATTGCAACCAGATTGTCTATTGAAGACTATTCTAGGGTTCACCACCTGAGTATTCAAACTGTAAAAGTCAAATTTTGAGAAGGATCTTGCTTGCCTGCGGAATTGTTCGGTAGTTGGAGCAATTCTGTGAGTAATATAGAGTTTCAAAGCGAAAAAGCATCACCAGAACAGCCTTGCTAGTTGATGATAGAATCCTGACAGAGACAGATTTGCTCTCCAATGCAGAAAAAAAAAACTTTACAACATCTGAGGAAGCCATTGTCAGAGACTTATTGAGTTGCTGTCTATCATCCAATTCTTCACCCTTAGGGTGGGTTCACACGAGCGTGTTTTTGTGCGTACATATGCACGCACAAAAACACGCTTCTATTTGCAACAATGCATTCCCTACGGTGTGTTCACATGTCCGTACTTTGCAGGTGTGTGCCTGCAAAGATAGGACATGTGTGCACCATAGGGAATGCCCGCATTGTTTTCAATGGAGCCGCTGCTGCTGGCGGCTGCATTGAAAACAATGGTCTGCCAGCACCCCTGCATTCTTTTTCAGGGAAGGGCTTTACATATAAGCTCTTCCCTGAAAAAGAAAAATTTTAGTGTAAAAAAAAAAAAAAGCAGGCATTCTCTTCAATGGAGCCGCTGCTGCTGCCGGTGGCTCCATTGAAGACAATGGTCTGCCGGCACTACTGAACTGTTTTTCAGGGAAGAGCTTTACATATAAGCTCTTCCCTGAAAAAAAAATTTTGTGTAAAAAAATAAATAAAAAATATACTTACTTACCTGTCCACCGCTGCTGTGTCCCCTGCGGGGATGAAGAACACATCTGCCTCATGCGGCAGATGTTTCCTTCATTCCCGCTAGTTAAAAGAATTCCCTGCTGCTACATCTGCCACATCTGTGACAGATGCAGCAGAGGAATTCTTCAATTCTCTACCGCAACTGTCACACATGTCAGCTGTGGTAGAGGATTCTGCTGCCGGCAATTAATTTCAGGGAAGGGCTTTAAATATAAGCCCTTCCCTAAAAATCAAGTAAAAGTGGTTTAAAAAAAATAAATAAATACATACTCACCTCCCTTCAGCTGCCGGGGCTCAGCCTTGTCTTCTCCTGCTGTCCCTTGCACTGTGGTGCTGAACTGCTGATCTATCACCAGCCGGGGATTTAAAATCCCCGCCTGCTGAAAGAGCTGAATGTGATTGGCTGAGGTCTTGTATCAAAGGGCCTTAAGTTTAAGAAAATGGCAAAATGAGCATGTTATCTGTTCACAGACATGGAATATGGCATGTCATTAAAATAAATTCTATTGAGCTTCCACACAGCATCACAAGATTCTAACAGAGACAATCACTGGACCCCTGTAATTCAAACTGGTTGGTGCCACTGGGGGGATTTATCTCCATATACTAATGTCTGGAGCTTTCTTAATTGCCTTTTAGCAACAATCAATTACTTTTGTAAATATCACAGTACAGCGGAATTTTCCAGCACAATCCCTGACGATGTAGGGGAAAACTTATTTTTACTCAGGTCTTTACATTAGCTCAATATGATTCTGATCGTATATTATATTCTTAAACCATCCTAGTCTGTTGCGAGAGTCTAAAAATAATCTGCCTTTCCAAAAGCCTCAGCAAGTGATCATTCAACAATTGGCAAGAACTGCATTAATTGTTCAAATAGAATGAAAGTTAGTAAGAAAGTAGAATCTTAAGCCATATCATGACCTTGTGATACATGATAGATAGATAGATATAGTTATAGATAGATAGATAAAGTTATAGATAGATATAGATAAGTATATATAGAGAGAAGCGAGAGACAGGCAAACAGAGTGATGAGTTATTGGCATGCATGGTGCTTGTAATGATCTTGCTATGCTCTTATCACTATGGCTATTGCCAATATGTGCGTCCCCAGCTCTCTGCTCGCTCAGGAGATCTGTCTCTGTCTAAAACTAATGGACATTTCCTCCTCTTGTCTTGCAGCTCAGCAGAAAGCTGCAGAGCGAAGGATAAATCAGACAATGATGAGAGAGGTACATCCTTGGGGCGCCCAATTTATGCCAAGCCTCAGAAAGGCTGGAACATCTAATTAATTGGTCTCTCTTTGAGGAACGCTGTTCAAGGGCAGGATAGAAATAGGGAACCTTTGTCCCTGCCACATAGAGATAACAATAATGAGAAATTTGCCCAACTGAGTTCACATATTATTAGATAAAAGTGTAAACGGCACCATATGTACAACATAAAGATACACAAAAGGAATGGGACAGTAGACAAATCTTCAGCCCTTTATGCTTTCTTTCAAGAACAGTAATACAGTGAGTAATATACTACAAATCGCATATTCAGATTTTACTGCACTGCAATCATAAAGGAGATTTTACATTCATAAAGCAGATCCACGCTGGTTTGGTTTGAAAAACATAGAGAGTGCAAGCTGATGATATAGAATCCAAATTCCCAGATATCACTGCAATCGAGTTTTATACTGACAGGCATTAATGCATTGGACTACTATATAATCCAAAGGAGTATCTAAGCGATAAATTGCAGATTGTAGTCCCTAATGTGACAAAATAGGTAAATTAAGCTCAATAATAGTTTATAAACTCCAAAAAAATAAAATACATTTTTTTATATTTTAAAAATAGTAAAAATGTAATCATAATAATCTGTAGCAAAATATAAGACATTATTTAAAATGCATCTTGCATGGCGTGAAAAACTATGACAGAGTACGAAACAGGTTAAACATTTATCAGATTCAAGGGGCCCAAAATGTGGATGTTTCCCATGTGGCACATGTAAAGGTTGTTTTAATATTGGTAGAGCTTTTGAATTTTTTGACAGTGATGGGCATAGAGTCAAAAAAAATTACCCAACACATAACCTGTGGCACTGAAGCAGTGATTTAATATGCATACTGTACATGTTTGAAGATCTATACAGGCAAAGAAGTGTAGTAACTTATCATTCCAAGACCATTCCAAAGCATTCTAAATTATTTAATCAATGTGACTCAAGTCGGTTAAGAGTTATTGGAATTGACAAAATTCACCTAGGCAATTGAGGAGAAAATGGCAAAAAGTTGGCATATTTAGAGTGCAAGTGGATCTATCAGCTAGGGACCCCTAATCCGAGGGGCCTTAATGATGTATTATTTTACAGTCCTTTTCTGTTATTGCCTTCCAGGCAGGGCTTTAGGGTTTTTAATTTGTTTTTAGTTTCCTTGTAGTTTAAGAACTAGAGATGAGCGAGCATACTTGGTAAGCGATGTAATCGAGAGAGCATCACCTTTTTCAAGTACCTGCTGGCTCGTCCCTGAAGATTCGGGGGGAGGAGGGGGGAGCGGGGGGGGGGTTGCAGAGGGGATGGAGAGGGAGAGAGAGAGGGATCTCTCTCACTCTCCTCCCCGCTCCCTCTCGCTGCCCCTCGCTACCCCCGACCCCCGCGCCCCCCCCCCCCCAAATCTTTAGGGACGAGCCAGCAGGTACTCGAAAAAGGCGATGCTCTTTTGAGTATATCGCCTTACCGAGTATGCTCGCTCATCTCTATTAAAAACGCATCGCTATAGATGGGGTACCATCAGCTCATGTGAAAAAGTCTCGTCATTGGATCTTCTGTTGGATCATGGACTGTTTATGTTATTAATTGTTAATTCAATTATTTGAAATATTTATGATTGTAAGTTATGATTTTATGTGGCAAATAAATCAATTTAGTAATCTATATATATTTAAACACTTGACTTTATTATCATTTATTTTACATTCTCTGCATATATTGTTTGGGAAATGTATGATATATATGTTTTACTTTTCGTACCTCTTTCTGATAGTCAGTTTATTTATATTTATGCACTTTAAATATTTACTGCCAAGATAATCTCATTTATCTTTCACTTGATTCACTTTATTTACCATTACGGTAATCTTAATATATTGCTCCAAATATATGCGGTGGTAGAGTAGCTTTATGTTTAGGTAGTGTGCAATGCTGCTATCTGATTAATATACTGTTACCATCTTCATATAGCATCTTACTGAACTTGTATTTTCTCCAATTTAGGATTGTCTATTAATATTGTTTTAATAATAATAATAATACACACAATAGATATGTTGATACTTATATAGTATTAATGGGTTAATTTTTTTAGTGTGTATTTTATATTTATCTATTGAAAGTGACCACTTTTTCAATACAGTATATTTTTCTGGCTACCTTGTATTAGCTGCAATATTTAATTGTTATCTAAGTGGTAACTGGATTTAGATACATAGCGCTAATATCCCCTGGTGTAATGAGATTCGTTATGCGTTTTAAGTAAGTCAATAAAGTGTTTGCTATTTTCAGAGTTATGTACTGTTGTTTTTTTCGGTGTTGGTAGTTTCATGTTATTTATACCCCATGATCTACGGTATTTAAAAAAATGTTAAAACAATGGCGGAATTACAAGTTTGTTTCATTCTCCCGCAATTTAAAAAAAGAATATACCACAAAATAGTATAAATAAAAACTACAGCTCATTCCCTCGAAAACAAGTGTTCATGCTTTGTCAGCAGAAAAATAAAAATGTTCTAGGTCTTTAATTGCATTGATGATGAAGAAGACCCCAAATAAACCATTCCTTAAGGGGTTAAAGAATCAACTGCTAACATCATGATGCCAAATACCACAGGAGATCTTCAGATGTTTTGTGGAGTCCAAGTCTTCATGGGGCAGTTTTTTATGCTATGGCCAATCAGTATTTGAATCTTTGAGAAAAAGAATTTTAGCATACTCTAAGGAATGCCATATTATGGGAAAATAGTTTTAGGAAATAGTAAAACTCCTCACAGAGGCACCAGTCAGTGGAACATAGAGTGACTTTGGATCAGTAATACGGCTTTGCCATGAGCTTATGAAAGACACATTTCATAACATTGATGGGAAACAGTAAAAAACCTGGGTTTTTACTAATTTGACAGAAAAACAGAATGCCAGAAAAAAAGAAGTACCTTTTTAAAGGGTGTAATTTCACGTATTATTAATTTAATAGACACTGCTGAATGATTCCAAAATTTACTTACATCAATCTTAATAGAATATAACTACAGAATTTATTCATGGCAGCTTTGCATTTCCTAGTTAGACATTTTGTAAAAAAACTAAAGTCAGACCAAATGACTGAGTATTGCTTAAAGGAAACCTGTCACCTGACTAAACCACCATAAACTAACTTATGGTACTGTTAGGGCAGGTGACAGGGAGTCGAATGCTGTACTTTTCATACTCACCAGCCTCCTGGTTCGCACTATGCCATCTATGAGGTCTGCGTGCCGGCAGAAAATCTGACTTTTCAGAGTCCAGGGCTCTCCCGTACACTGATGTGTATAAGCCATAACATCATATCAATATGGGTTTATGAGGGATTGGCTCTGTGAAACAAGTCAGATCCACTTCTATGTGGAGGTAGTTTGTAGACTGGACTGGGGAGAGTCATTGGGTTTGATATATCTCAAATTTTTCAATGGTATATGAAATGAGAATGCTTGTACTGGGGGAAAATCTGTGTAAATGGGTAAGTAACTGGATAAGTGAACAAAAACAGAGGGTGATTATTACTAGTATATATTTCGATTGATAATTGGGTCCCCATTACTAATGGGGTACCACAGGGATCAGTATCGGGCCCTATTCTTTTTAATATATTTCTTAACAACCTCATAGATACATGCCAGCATTACATATTTAATGGGAAACCACTAAGTAATACTGAGGAAAAGTACTTGAGGATTTTATAAACTTAACTGGAATAACCAGTGTCAGACAGCTCTTGCAAAGGCAATTAGGATCATGGGGTGTGTGAAAAGAGGTATAAGGGGATATGATGAGAACATTGTTCTTCCTGTTTACAAATCTGGTCAGACCAAGCATTGAATATTGTCTACAGTTTTACATGGTAACATAGTATGTTAGGCTGAATGAAGACAATGTCCATCTAGTTCACCCCGTTTCAACTCCCCCACCCCCCTTGTTGATCTAGAGCAAGGCAAAAAAAAAACAATGAGGCAGAAGCCAATTAGCCATTTGGGGGAAAATTTCTTCCCGACTCCATAATGGCAGTCAGAATACTCCCTGGATCAACACTTGCATACAGTTACTCAGTAAGGACTTATTGAAGCTTCAGTGTGATTAAAGTCAAGTAAAAAAAATGAATGAGTAGACTACAATACCCAGAGAAGTTATGAAAATAGGGGTTATTTAGTTTAGAAAAAAATGTATATGTATATCAGCGGACAATACGGTGATCTCTCCCATGATTTGTTGAGAGATCATTGTAATCCGTTTATTTTGGACTTGTACTGGTAAAAAACTTTATTTATAAAAATTGTCCTAATAAATTGGGAACCTTTCCATTTAAGTGCTAGGGAAGGCTTCCTTGTAAGAGATTTCTACCTCTCCAAGGACAAGAATAACTTGACTAATCTGAACAACTTGTGCAACATTGATCTCAAATTTATAAGCATAGTAAATTTAGTAATAATGCAATTTTAATTAATAAAAATACTACATATTTACACAATATATATTATAACTGTTTAGCATTTCACTCTGTTAGAAAGTGGTAACTAACTTTATCTCTTGTATTTTACATGTTGTGGTAGTGACTGGCACTAACTTGGACCTGCAGTCCTACCAGTATGAGTCTGTTTTAAAGGGGTTGTCCCGCGGCAGCAAGTGGGTCTATACACTTCTGTATGGCCATATTAATGCACTTTGTAATGTACATTGTGCATTAATTATGAGCCATACAGAAGTTATCAAAAGTTTTATACTTACCTGCTCCGTTGCTGGCGTCCTCGTCTCCATGGTGCCGACTAATTTTCGGCCTCTAATGGCCAAATTAGCCGCGCTTGCGCAGTCCGGGTCTTCTTCTCTTCTCAATGGGGCTCCGTGTAGCTCCGCCCCGTCACGTGCCGATTCCAGCCAATCAGGAGGCTGGAATCGGCAATGGACCGCACAGAAGAGCTGCGGTCCACGGAGGGAGAAGATGCCGGCGGCCATCTTCACCGGTAAGTATAGAAGTCACCGGAGCGCGGGGATTAAGGTAAGCGCTGTGCTGTTTTTTTTTTTAAATCCCTGCATCGGGGGTTGTCTCGCGCCGAACGGGGGGGGGGGGGGGGGTTGAAAAAAAAAAACCCGTTTCGGCGCGGGACAACCCCTTTAAATTACTATAGAATACACCAGTCGTGTCCATGCGGCTGAGGCTTAATAGCTCCACCTCTAGAGATGAGCGAGCATAGTCGTTAAGGGACAGCTCGAGGGATACTCGAGCGAGTATCGTCTTTTTCGAGTACCTGCCTGCTCGTCAGAAAAGATTTGGGTGCCGGCAGGGGTGAGCGGTGGATTGCAGGAGTGAGCAGTGGGGAGCGGGGGGGGGGGAGAGATCTCTTCCCCGTTCTCCCACGCTGCCCTCAGCCAGCACCTGAATCTTTTCTGATGAGCAGGCAAGTACTCAAAAAGGACGATACTCGCTCGAGTATTGTCCATTAACAAGTATGCTCGCTCATCTCTATCCACCTCGCTTCCCCAGTGTTTTGCTGGAACCCTTTAAAACATTCTGGGACCTTCACTGTTGATGACCTATGATCAGGATAAGAGATCAATAGTTGAACAGTGGGGGTTTGCTGCTCTGGATAAGCTGAACTTTGTGGATCGGAAGTGTAATAGGGGGCTTCAATCACTGGGAGCAGTGATTCCTATTACACTTCTAGCTCAGAATGCAATGTACATTCTGGAAAGAGTGAAGACTCCCTGTGTGCGGAAAGATTGCTGGATTTAGGCAGGTCTAGCTGCTTGGAGGACATTGCCAGAGCAGGGATCAGAGCTTCAGGAGATAACATACATATTCCCAGTGTATTCCGGAAAGAGTGAAGAGTCACTGCAAATGGAAGGATTGCTGGTTTAGCTAGTTTTCCATCGGCTTGGAGAACATCACCAGTTCAGAGAAGCAGGAGGATCAGGAGGCAGTCAACACCCATACTACTTTTGAATCAGTATTAAGCTCTCACAGAGGAGAACAACAAAGGGGTACATCAAAATATGACATTGCCCAGAAAGCAAAGTCTAGAAAGTACTCAGAAACCTCTTAGGTGTAGTAAAAGAAGTGTTGTTGGGAAGAAGAAAAGGAAAGTGCTGGTTGTGGAGGATTCCCTTTTGAAAGGAACACAGGCAGCTCTCTGCAGACCTGACATAACCTCACGAGAGCTGTGCTGTCTTCCAGGTGCACAAATCAAAGAGGTTTACGATAAACTATCAAGACTCCTCAGTTCTACAGACAACTACTCATTTCTACATGTAGGGAGAAATTAATCTGCAAAAAGAACCTTACAACTATTTGCAGAGATTTTGAAGACACAGGCAGGAAAGTGAAGGAACTGGGAGTGCAGGTAGTCTTCTCATGCATCCACACAGTGGATAGTTGTTGAATAAGGAGATGGAACAGGATTCTAAAGCTGAACAATTGGCTACGTTGGTGATGTCATCAGGAAGATTTGGATTTCTAGACAACAGAGTCAATTACCAATATGATGGACTTCTTGCTAGTGAAGGGTTGCACCTTAGAAAGTCAGGAAAGCATATATTTGATAGGCACCTTGCTACACTCATCAGAAGAGCGTTAAACTGGATCAATATGGGAAGTGAAGTAAAAGGCCGGGCAAAAAGATATAACTAATGAATACAATTGCTCTTTCTTTTTACTTCAAATAGCAAGGTTCGCAAAGACAAATTATTTGGAAGGAAACTAGAGGAGTAAGAGACACAGATCACAAAGTAAATATTTCTATACAAATGCACTGAGGATAGGAAACAAACAAGTAGAATTTGAGCTCCTAACACAGGAAGAGAAATATGATGTCATAGACATCACAGAAACTTGGTGGTACGATACACATGATTGGAATACAAGGCTTGAAGGATATAACTTATTTATAAGAAATAGACTTAATAAAAGAAGATGAGGTGTTGTATTCTATGTTAGGAAAGCATACATCTCCACAGAGATTCAAGCTTCAGAGTATGGTAGTCCTGTAGAAACTGTTTGGGTAAAAATACAGAGAGAAAAACAGAAAGGACACCATTAAAAGTGTGTGCTATAGGCTATCTGCACAAGCAGAATATATGAATGAATTCTTTCTACATCGGATGGCGAATAAAAGTACATCATAGTAATAATGGGCAATTTTAGCTACCCAGACATTTGTTGGGAATCTCTCTCAGGTAAAAGTAATGGATCCAACAAATTGTTATCCGCTCTTGCTGACAACTTTATTTTCCAAAAGGTAGAAGAGAAAACAAGGGGATCTGCTATCTTGGACCTAATTCTTACCAACAGGGAGGAAATGGTGGAGGAAGTAACGGTGTCTGAGACCTTAGGAGGCAGTGATCATGCTATCCTTGAATTTTGGATAACCATGGGAAGAAGACCTGAGAAAATTCAGACCTCGAGGTTGGATTTCAGAAAGACTGATTTTAATGA
The DNA here is from genome assembly GCF_035609145.1 of Eleutherodactylus coqui. Classification (NCBI taxonomy): domain Eukaryota; kingdom Metazoa; phylum Chordata; class Amphibia; order Anura; family Eleutherodactylidae; genus Eleutherodactylus; species Eleutherodactylus coqui. The sequence goes on from NC_089837.1 coordinate 293,996,556, forward strand.
ACTCAGAAAGAGGGTAGGAAGCATCCAATTGAGGGGTGTTCTTAAAAATATAAATGTCCAAGAAACACGGGAAATTTTGAAAATGAGATTCTCAAAGCACAATTTTTAATTAAAATAAGGAAGAATGGGAAGCATTTAAAGAGACCATGATGGATGAACACAGAACTTAAACAAAACACAGGGAAAAATACACGTTATAGAAGCCAAGAAAATATATGTATATGCAAACAGCTGATTTCGGGCTGTTACCCTGCTGATCGCTCTCCGGTGAATACCGGATAAGGAATCCCAGGAATTACCATAAGCGAACAAGGATACAGGTGCCGGTGGACTCTCTGGGTAGGGGGTCATACCGAGCACCTAGGTGAGTACTATAAGTATCCACGCTAATCTTTTGAAAAACCGATTATGAGTGAGTAGGCGCTGATTTTGTTTTTCTATACACAGGGAAAAATAAATGTTTATCGAATGGAAAGGGGGGCGGCATATCTAAGGAAGAATATAATGAAGTCTGGAGAAAGGGTAGGGCAAGTATCGGAAAACCTAAAGCTAATAATGAATTGAGGCTTGCAAGTGAGGCCAAAAACAATAAAAAAAAGGCTTTGGGAGATAAGCCAAAAGCAAAAGAAAAATGAAAGATGCTATGGAATGTTTGCAAAATGATAATGCTGAATTGGACAAAAAAATGTTTAGAAGACCGGAATTTTAAATTCCTATTTTGTATCAGTTTTCTCTCAGAAAATAAATGTAACATTAACTTTAATCTGGCAATGAGAATAACCCCTGGATCAACAACCACTTTGAAGTATTCAGTGACTATAAGACCCAATGGTGGGTTTGATTTGCGGAATTAGGGAAACATGGGTGTCCGCAAATGAAATAAAGCATGCAATTTGATTTGTGAACCATTTGGTCTGAAAAACAAGTCGCTCCATGCAGCATGCTCCATTTCAGTGCGGATCCAATCAGAGGCAGCACTCACTCACCCATTCATGAATTCATGAATGGGTGTGAGTGAGAGCTTCCTCTGATTGGTGAGGCTGTAACCAATCAGAGGCAGCTCATTCAGCAGGCGGGGATTTTAAAGCCCCGACTGCTGAATACTACTCAGAGCAGTTCAGGAGAACTGCCGGCGGCTGCGGCTGAACTCCGTCTGCCGGGACCAGGTGAGTATATATATATTTTTTATTTTTACACATTTCTGGATGAATTTCCGGGAAGGGCTTATATTTTTAAGCCCTTCCCGAAAATTCATCATGAGATCGCCCGCAGCCCATTGCTTTCAATGGAGCCGGCTGTATTGCCGGCTCCATTGAATTCAATGCGCTGAAAATATTTACTCCCTGTGGGGAGTCCCCTTGTCACTGAACACTGTAACAGTGCTGTTACAGTGTTCAGTGATGAGGGGACTCCTCGTGGGGAATATTGACATGCACCACGGACCTGTGGTGCATGCTTGTCCTATGTTTTACAGGTGCGCATGTTTGCATGCCGGTAAAACAAGGACATGTGAACAAACCATAGCAAACCAATGGTTCTATTAGACGTGTGGTTATGTGCGCATGTATGTATGCACATAAACACACTTGTCTGAATGCACCCTTATAGTGTCTCCCTCTTTTTGCCTCCTTAAAATTATTTTCCCTCATAATGTCCCCTCAAATTTATAGTGTATCCCCCCCCCCCCACCCACCCGACACACACACACACACACCAGTTCTGGCCAGCAGCAGTCAAACTCTACACAGTGCTCCTTGTTGCTCTGAGGCTCTGTATAGTGCATCGCCTCACTAATTAATTTCTTGTCGCTTTCTCTTAGCTCAGTAAACCACTAAGGTGGAGAGGAGTTGGGCTATATACTGCACAGAGCTGCCCGGCATATGACAGTACTACAGGTTAAGGCCTTAGTCACACGGCGTTTTTTCCCACGATTTGCGGATCGCATGACGGATGCGCATCCGCAAATCGTGTGACCGGGGCCCAAAAATCGCCCAAAAAATCTGCTCCTAGCCGCGTTTCATTAGAAACGGGCCGGAGCTTTCCAGCGCATTGAATTCAATGGAGCCGGCAATACAGCCAGCTCCATTGAAAGCAATGCGCTGCGGGCGAGCGCGGGATGAATTGTCGGGAAGGGCTTAAATATATAAGCCCTTCCCTGCAATTCATCCAGAAATGTGTAAAAAAAAAAAATATATATATATATACTCACCTTGTCCCGGCAGACGGAGTTCAGCGCGGCCGGCCTGCAGTGGGTGTGAAGGGGTGTGAGTCAGACCTGCCCCTGATTGGCTCAGTGCTGAGCCAATCAGAGGCAGGTCTCACTCACACCCATTCATGAATTCATGAATGGGTGTGAGTGAGACCTGCCTCTGATTGGCTCAGCGCTGAGCCAATCAGGGGCAATTCATGAATTCATGAATGGGTGTGAGTGAGACCTGCCTCTGATTGGCTCAGCGCTGAGCCAATCAGGGGCAGGTCTGACTCACACCCCCTTTACACCCACTGCAGGCCGGCCGCGCTGAACTCCGTCTGCCGGGACAAGGTGAGTATATATATATATTTTTTTTTTTACACATTTCTGGATGAATTGCAGGGAAGGGCTTATATATATTTTTTTTAAATTCTTTATTTAACATTTTCATTATGGTTTACATACAATCAATTAACCGTTAAGTGGTTCCATCTGGATACTAAAATATTTAGGTAACTTTGACAGGTATTACAGTAACAGCTTGTGATTACTCTAGCTGGTCCGAATTGTATTTCTGTTAGATATTGAGTCCTGTTTTCCTGGACCGAGTCTGTCTGAACTTTTGGTTTTCCAATAAACTATGCTGTATAACTACTAAGGGTAACACCTTAATGAGAACTCACATTTATTGGGGAAGGAGGTGGGGCGGAAAGGTACGGGAGGAACAGGTGGGATACACAAACGTCTATGAGTAATCTCAAAGTTGAGCGAACTCTGTCGTGTTCTGAAATTCTATCCAATGGTACCAGGTCTTCCTAAATTTGTTTTGCGTTCCTCTCAGTGTGGCCGTAAGGTCCTCCATCTCCATCGTCCAGTTTACTGCGTTTAACCACATCCTCACAGTGGGGGGTTCTGTCTGTCTCCACATTCTGGGGACACAGGATCTCGCTGCGTTAATCAGGTGGTGAAGCATTGAGTTCTTGTATGTAGAAATGGGTACCTCGCAGTGGTGCAGGAGGAAGAGGGCCGGTGTTTTGTTTAAGGTGTATGTGGTGAATTTGGATGTGATTCTCCACACCTCTGCCCAGTAACTCGTCAACAACGGGCAGTCCCAGAATATATGCAGTAGCGTCCCCTGTTCTGATCCGCATCTCCAGCATAATGGGGAGACCGAGGGGAACATCTTATGTAGGTGGGAGGGCACCCTGTACCAGCGGGATAGGATCTTGTATCCTGATTCTTGTATTTGACTTGATAGGGACGTTGTGTGCGTCAATGTGTATATTCTCTCCCTTTCCTCTGGACTGAATGTTGTATTTAGGTCCTTCTCCCACTGCAGCATGGGCTTATATATTTAAGCCCTTCCCGACAATTCAACCCGCGATCGCCGGCAGCCCATTGCTTTCAATGGAGCCGGCTGTATTGCCGGCTCCATTGAATTCAATGGGCAAACATCGTTCTTCTCTGCCAGAGCTGTTACAGCTGTGGCAGAGAAGAATGATTTGTCTTCTATATGTTCTCAATGGGGTCGGCGCTGCTGCCGCCGGCCCCATTGAGCTCATACAGAGAAGAGAACAGGAATCGCAGATCACAGATAGGTGCGATCTGCGATTTCTGTTCTATAATTTATCGGACGAGCGCATAAAAAGCGCTCATGTGTCCGATACCATTGCAAAGCAATGGTTTTAAAAAAATCGCCGGACGCATGCGCATGCGCAAATCACGCAAAAAAACGCCCGTCTGACTAAGGCCTTAGGGCTTCTACACACTTGCGTTTTTTTATACGCTGCGTTAACACTGCGTTTTTTTAACGCAAATGTCAATGGGACTTTCTAATGTTAAAAACGCATTGCACAGAATTCGCAAAGCACAAACTTGCGATGCGTTTTAAACATTAGAAAGTTCCATTGACATTCATGTTAAAAAAAACGCCACGTTAACGCAGTGCTAAAAAAACGCAAGTGTGTGGGAGCCCTAAATAATTAAGGGGAATGTTTGTTTGGTCTGAATTTTTTTTTGTGATATCAAATTGAATCCATGTGAAAAATTATCAGGGACTTATTATTCTTCAATACTTTTGATTTAATAGTCAATTCTGTTGCTCAAGTAACCTTTGTTATGATATTGCTATAGTTTTTAAGTTGGTCCCATCATGCAGGAATTCTTGTTACATCGTGTATATATAGAACATCTTGCTTATCTTGATTGCTACAATTAGGCTAATTTCACTCGGGTGAGTGCTATATTGCGCCATAAAGCTCGGCCCGATATTACGCTCACAAATGTACGATTTCCCCGTGGATGTGTCAAAAATGCCTTGCATCACTTTAGGGAAGCAGCAATCCTTTCAGCTGCACTGAAGGATTGGATCGCATCGCACTCAAGTGCACCTCGCATTTGGTGCAATGCTTTTGAAAACAATGGGTGAGGCAATGTAAGGGAACACCCAATGATAGGACATGCAGTGATGCAGGAAAAAAATCACTCATGTATATGACCCTATTCAAAAGAATGGGGTTCATATTCGTGTGAGATTTGTGCGTCTCTAAAGCACAAATCTTATGTGATTTTCTCAGCCGTGTGAAAGCAGCCTTGGGACTCTTTCCCATGAGCGTATATCAGCCACCGTTTTCACGGCAAGTCGATTTACATTACCATTTGGGGCATAAAAGCTTGTAACAGGCACACAAATCTAACATTTGTGCACCTGTTTACACGGCATGGGCCCCGGGGTATATATGCCGAAGCTGCCATGCCGTTAAGCCTTCCCTTTCCCTCCCCCTTGCCGGCTTAACACTTTTCTCCTCCCCTCCGGCTGATTCCAATGGAAGGGGGCAGGAGGGGGATGGAGCTAATTGCCCCCGTCCTGCCTCCTCCCATAGCTGGTTGCGGACAAGGGATGGGTCAGGGGCGGAGCTAGCTCCACCCCCATCCCACCTCTTGTCCACAGCCAGCGATGGGAGGAGGTGGAATGGGGCAGCGTTTAGCTCCACCCCCTCCTGCCCCCTTCCATTGGAATCAGCCGGAGGGGAGGAGAGAAGAGGTGAGCAGGCTAGGGGGAGGGAAGGGGAAGGCTCATCACACTGCTAAACTCTCTCTCACCTCCCTTATCCGGCCACTGTCATTGGCTCCTATGGGAGCCCATGCAGTGGCAAACGTATTCCGGCCAAAAGAAAAGTTCCAGGACTATCTTTTGGGTCTGACTTAAAAACGCCCGGCGCTATGTTGGCCGGCTGGACGCTTTTACATCACGGGAATATGGCCATGTGATCTTATGCATTGCAATCCAATGCATCAGATCACAGCGTATATTGGCCGGCCGTGAAAACGGCGGGCCGATATATGCTCGTGTGAAGGAGCCTTATACTGAAAAACCTAAAAAAAAATTGTTAAAAAAAGGTATTCATATTATATGTTTTTGTACTGTATTTCTACTTTATTTGGATTAGTATGGTAATTCTTAGGAAACATGTGACAGAGCAAAGGTTATTTTGTACTCTAGCCTACCCAAGTTGCCTTGACATTTTTTAATGTCACCACTTTACCAGAATAATCATTATTTTTACATTTGCTATAATATTTATTCTAATTAATATAGGCGTATTTTACTGAGCAACAGCAATGATCTGTGATCCTTAATAAAATTTAATCTCTGGAACATTATTGATTTCTTTCTCCTCTGAAGTCTTATTGGCACTTAGTTCAGCAATTTTGGGTCAGGCATTCTGAGATGTGTAAGCTTTAACCATTTCTTGTAAAATTTTATTTCCTGACATTTACAGCAGATATTGTGCCCTGTAATTACCAATAGTCTCTATTACCAACAGTCACTCCTTGAGATCTCTTTTGTACGAGCCATTTTATAGCAGTTACAGAAAATCTAGTAATAAATGGCAGATTTTTCTCCTTAACCAACAATCACCTGATACCAGCCACAAATGCTTTAATTTTATATTCCACATTCATCATAATTATATTCTTCCTTCTTGCGGGAAGGCTCATTTTCTAGAATGAGAGAGAAACCAGAGGAAAGAGAAAATTGCATCATGGTGAAAATGCCATCCTTTGATTATCATCATTCTTTTAAAATGCAACTATTACTTTTTATATATAGACTGAATTACTTTTAATTCTAGGCATTACAGTCGTGAAGGAATAACTAATTTTTTAACAGACACTGAACATTTTGGGTGCAGCTACATGGATATACATGTAGTAGTGAAGAATATTTCCTGATAAAATCACAAGCGATGAGTGAACTTTTGAAAAGTTTGGTTCAACCAGTGGTTAACTATTGGAAAAAATTAGGTTGGGCTGAAATTAGATCCAACCAGACCTTCACCAATAATAATGAACCCAGCCAGACAATGGTAGGGGTAGTTTTCCTGTAGCTCAACAGTTAGTGTAAGGGGAGTTGTAAGTGACTAGCAATCCCTCTTGCATTTTCACTCCGATACCGGTTGCGATCACTTCAAGGGGGCTGGAGTGTAGCTGTGTGCATGCTTGAGCTTCCTGTTCAGAGGAGTAACCATTCTCGAGCAAGTTAGCCGTGTCTACCTCTTCTCCTAAGGAGAATTTTATCCTGGTATGGTGACTCTGTAGTGTTCTTTTGAAGCTTGAAGTCTGCTACCTGCATTTTATCTGTCACCTGCATCGGCACTACATCCTAGGGCTACAAGGGCAAGTGCACTCCACGTCTAGCCACTGCAGCTATTACTCCTCTCCCTCTGCCACACATCCAGAGGTAAATCCTGCGTGTACTCATGTTCCCTAGTCTACGAGGACATACTGATTGAGACTATTGTCATTGCACAGTTAGATTTGTGAGAACAGTTATCTTCCCAGTTCAAAATTAGCACCCCAGGTTTCCTGAAGACCATATTTTGGCTAACAATTTAATTTAAGTTGCAAGTTCATTTAGCATGAAACCCAGGCATCCTGTTTTTTCTTATCTGGAGAAAGATGCATATGCACGGGGCTATTTACATCCCCTTGTGGTCCACGCTTATCTGCGAGATCTAGAACCACAGGCTGAGCCCTTTCCAACTCTCTCCAGGCATTTGTCCCTTTATCCATCACCTAAGCCAGAGGGGTGACCAATTACCACCAGAAGTGTGCTAAGCAGAAGTGCTAACCACTGAGCCACTACAATTCTTCCTTCTCTCTGTCGTTACTAAATGTTTGCACTATATAAATAAAGGTAATAATTATGAAGAAAACCACACAAACATATAAACTCCATGTAGAGAAGGCCCTTGGTCAGATTTGAGCCTAGGACAACTGTACTACATGACAACATGTGCTAACCGCTGAGCCAATATGGTTCTTCCTCCTTCTCAATAAATCTATACAGCATATAAATAACAGTGATTATTATGAAGACAAAACCCTCAGAGAACATACAAATTCCACGTAGATGGTGCCATGTGTCAGATTTGAAGCTAGGTCGCCAGCACTATGATGCACCGATACTAACCATTGAGCCACCATGTTCCTTCCTCCACCTTCTCCTTTATAAATGTCTGTACTTATGCTGAAGAAGAAACTCACACAAGCATATGGAAAACATATAAATTCCATGCAGATGTTGCTATTATTCACCCAGCGCTGCAAGGCAACAGTGGTAACCTCTGAGCCACTATACTTCTTCCCTCTCCTTGTCATCATTAACCGCTTAGTGACCAAGCCTGTTTGCGCCTTAAAGGGGTTGTCCCACGCAAGCAAGCAGTGTTAAGCACTTCTGTATGGCCATATTAATGCACTTTGTAATATACATCGTGCATTAAATATTGGCCATACAGAAGTTATACACTTACCCCCTCCGGTGTTGGCGTCCCCGTCTCCATGGCGCCGACCGAAGCCATCTTCTCCCTCGATTAGACGCGCTTGCGCTGTCTCCTCTTCTGTTCTGTTGAATGGGGACACAGAAGACCTGTGCGGCGCGAGCACACCGGAGCGGCCCCATTCAACAGAACAGAAAAGGTGACTGCGCAAGCGCGTCTAATCGAGGGAGACATTTTTTTTGTATAGCGTACATAAGAATGAAAAAGTTTACCCCAAATGGATACCCCCTTTTGTCCCGTTTTCAGAGACATACCCATTGTGGCCTTAATATTATGTCTGTATGCACAACAGAGCTCAAAAGGAAAGGCGCATTAAATTTCAACTGTGTCTTAAATTTTACGTAATCGCCATTATCTATTGGATAACGGCGATCACATGACCGGGGACCGCTCACTGTGGCCCTCGGTCACTGCTCCAGGCTGTTGGCTACATTTAGTAGCCAGGAGCAAGGAGACCTTGAATTTCCAGGGCCCTCAACAACTTTTGCGCTTGCGTCCGCCATTTTGCTAATGGGCACATGCGCCAAAGTTGGGGAAAGGTTCATGGATAAAGATCCCATCGGGGGACATCACCAGAGGCCTTAGGTAAGTAATTTCACCTCCCCTCACGAATCTGATCTGTGATTGGAGGTGAAATTTTCACTTTTTTTACTTTTACGTGATCGCCGTTTTCAATTGGAAAACAGCGATCACGTGACTAAGAACCGCGTTTTGCGGGCCCCGGTGAAAATCTCCAGGCTCTCGGCTACATTTGATAGCCAGGAGCAGGGAGATTTTAAATTACCCTGGAAATCTGCGCCTTGTGCACATGCTGGCGTTGGCGCAGAAGCCGTGGTGAAGTCTACGGATAAATGCAGTGCCTTAGGTACGTTATTTCATCTCCCCTCACGGATATGATCCGTGAGGGGAGATGAAACTTAAACTTTTTTTTAAAGTTTTTAAAAACTTTTTTTTACTTTACATGATCGCTGCTATCCATTGGTTAGCAGCGATCATGTGACCGGGAACCGCATACAGCGGCTCCCGGTGACATCCCTCTGCTCTCGGCTACACATGGGAGCCGGGAGCAGAAGGATCTTTAAATTTCCCGGGCCGCGAGTGCCTTCTGAGCGCGCGCCCGACATATGACGTCTGGCGCGCATGCGCAGAAGGCGCCGACGGGACCTGGAGGCGAAGGTGGGTTAGTACTTTCAGCTGCCCCGATGGATCCTATCCACCGGGGCAGCTGAATCTTTCACTTTTTAAAAACTTTTTACTAACTTTTATATGATCGCCGGCATTCGGTAAATGCCGGCGATCATGTGACCGGGGGAGAGGACCCGCGGCCCGGAATGGCAGCTCCAGATTGCCGGCTACCTCCGGGAGCGGGCAGCATGGAGCTGCCACGTCCTCAGCTTGCAGGGCCTTAATCCCTGTAGGAAACATATTTCTACGTCCTCAGGGAATAAGGCCCAGCAAGTGAGGACGTAAAAAGACTATGGGCTGGTCGTTAAGGGGTTAAATGCATGCACTATACAAATAAAGGTGATTATTAAGTTAAGTCTTAAGGAAAGCTTTCCACACAGAAATTCACAATAGTACTTCAGCCAGGGTATAGGTGGAGTGCACAAGACAGCTGTCAGTAATCAACTTGATAAGCACAGCCAGATAAAGGCCGTCTACACACAGGCGGGTCGGATTCCACATGAGGAATCCTGCAGTGGAATCCGACCCTGTGCCCAGCAGACATCTGCCCGTACCTGTTCTGAAGTCTTCTTATCTGTACTGTTGATGGTCCGCACAGCAAGCCGTCAGACATGCGCAGTACAGATTTTAAAAAAAAAACCTCTGCTTTTTCCACGTCATTGTCATTGCGGAAGGACAGCGGATCGAATGGCTTCCATTGACTTCAATTAAAGCCGTGGGTGCGGAATACACACATAAATGGAGCATGCTGTGATTTCTCCTCTGCGGGGGGGAAATCACAATTTATTTCCACCTTGTGTAGAGAAAATAGCGTTTTGCCATAGCATGCTGTGGCCGTTATTTGCTGTGGAAGCCGGCGGTGGATGACTGCTCCGGATTTCGTAATGCAAATCTATCCGTGTTCAGGCGGCCAGAGAGAGTCTGCAACATCCGAAATTTCATAAAAACATCTTGCTTTATTTTGCAAAGTTAAAATCAGTACAAAAAGGTGCCATGGTACAGTTATCCATGTTCACGCATTTCAGACCAACAGGGTCCTTGCTCACAGCATAAATGACCATAAAAAATACATTTAAAAAATAACTCTGACCAATCACGATTTAATGATTTTATATGAAACAAGTGCATATTATTTAGCAAGGTAGTTTATACTAAATCAGTTAGAAACATGCATTAATTATGATTAGAGATGAGCGAACGTACTCGTCCGAACTTGATACTCGTTCGAGTATTAGCGTGTTCGAGATGCTCGTTACTCGTAACGAGTACCACGCGATGTTCGAGTTACTTTCACTTTCCTCTCTGAGACGTTAGCGCGCTTTTCTGGCCAATTGAAAGACAGGGAAGGCATTACAACTTTACAACTTCCCCCTGCGACGTTCAAGCCCTATACCACCCCCCTGCAGTGAGTGGCTGGGGAGATCAGGTGTCACCCGAGTATAAAAATCGGCCCCTCCCGCGGCTCGCCTCAGATGCGTTGTGAGATAGCTGAGGGACAGTGCTGTTGGTGCCGGAGCTGCTGTAGGGAGAGTGTTAGGAGTTAGTGTAGGCTTCAAGAACCCCAACGGTCCTTCTTAGGGCCACATCTAACCGTGTGCAGTAGTGTGGAGGCTGCTTTTAGCAGTGTTGCACTTTTTTTTTTTTTTGGTATATCGGCCGTGCAGAGCATTGCGCCCTGCAGTAATACTCCAGGGACAGAATTGTGTAGGCAGGGCCAGAAGACATATATTATAGATTGAATATACGCAGTGGTCCTTTAGAAAAAAATATTTGAAAAAAATCTATTTGGCCTGCCTGTCACTCTGCTCAGTGTTCTGGGTCCGTGTCTGCTGGGGGTAGTATTTCTCCAAATAAATACGCAGCCAGCTAAGTGTTACAGCAGGCGTGCGCCAAATTATTTCCTGGCTCTGAAATCACCGGTCTGTTGCAGTTAATAACAGTGCAACACTGCAATTCCGTGACACACACATCAGGGACAGAATTGTGTAGGCAGGGCCAGAAGACATATTATAGTTTGAATATACGCAGTGGTCCTTTAGAAAAAAATATTTGGAAAAAATCTATTTGGCCTGCCTGTCACTCTGCTCAGTGTTCTGGGTCCGTGTCTGCTGGGGGTAGTATTTCTCCAAATAAATACGCAGCCAGCTAAGTGTTACAGCAGGCGTGCGCCAAATTATTTCCTGGCTCTGAAATCACCGGTCTGTTGCAGTTAATAACAGTGCAACACTGCAGTTCCGTGACACACACATCAGGAACAGAATTGTGTAGGCAGGGCCAGAAGACATATATTATAGATTGAATATACGCAGTGGTCCTTTTGAAAAAAATATTTGGAAAAAATCTATTTGGCCTGCCTGTCACTCTGCTCAGTGTTCTGGGTCCGTGTCTGCTGGGGGTAGTATTTCTCCAAATAAATACGCAGCCAGCTAAGTGTTACAGCAGGCGTGCGCCAAATTATTTCCTGGCTCTGAAATCACCGGTCTGTTGCAGTTAATAACAGTGCAACACTGCAGTTCCGTGACACACACATCAGGGACAGAATTGTGTAGGCAGGGCCAGAAGACATATTATAGATTGAATATACGCAGTGGTCCTTTAGAAAAAAATATTTGGAAAAAATCTATTTGGCCTGCCTGTCACTCTGCTCAGTGTTCTGGGTCCGTGTCTGCTGGGGGTAGTAGTTCTCCAAATAAATACGCAGCCAGCTAAGTCTTACAGCAGGCTTGCGCCAAATTATTTCCTGGCTCTGAAATCACCGGTCTGTTGCAGTTAATAACAGTGCAACACTGCAGTTCCGTGACACACACATCAGGGACAGAATTGTGTAGGCAGGGCCAGAAGACATATTATAGATTGAATATACGCAGTGGTCCTTTAGAAAAAAATATTTGGAAAAAATCTATTTGGCCTGCCTGTCACTCTGCTCAGTGTTCTGGGTCCGTGTCTGCTGGGGGTAGTATTTCTCCAAATAAATACGCAGCCAGCTAAGTCTTACAGCAGGCTTGCGCCAAATTATTTCCTGGCTCTGAAATCACCGGTCTGTTGCAGTTAATAACAGTGCAACACTGCAGTTCCGTGACACACACATCAGGGACAGAATTGTGTAGGCAGGGCCAGAAGACATATTATAGATTGAATATACGCAGTGGTCCTTTAGAAAAAAATATTTGGAAAAAATCTATTTGGTCTGCCTGTCACTCTGCTCAGTGTTCTGGGTCCGTGTCTGCTGGGGGTAGTATTTCTCCAAATAAATACGCAGCCAGCTAAGTGTTACAGCAGGCGTGCGCCAAATTATTTCCTGGCTCTGAAATCACCGGTCTGTTGCAGTTAATAACAGTGCAACACTGCAGTTCCGTGACACACACATCAGGGACAGAATTGTGTAGGCAGGGCCAGAAGACATATATTATAGATTGAATATACGCAGTGGTCCTTTAGAAAAAAATATTTGGAAAAAATCTATTTGGCCTGCCTGTCACTCTGCTCAGTGTTCTGGGTCCGTGTCTGCTGGGGGTAGTATTTCTCCAAATAAATACGCAGCCAGCTAAGTGTTACAGCAGGCTTGCGCCAAATTATTTCCTGGCGTTCCGTAAGCGAACTCAGCCTCCAACCACAGGCCAATAAGCGGCACATTTAATTACAGTGTTGTGTTTCTGCATTCCTGGTAATACAGCATGCTGAGGGGTAGGGGTAGGCCTAGAGGACGTGGGCGCGGCCGAGGACGCGGAGGCCCTAGTCCGGGTGTGGGCACAGGCCGAGCTCCTGATCCAGGTGTATCGCAGCCGACTGCTGCGGGATTAGGAGAGAGGCACGTTTCTGGCGTCCCCACATTCATAGCACATTTAATGGGTCCACGCGGTAGACCTTTATTAGAAAATGAGCAGTGTGAGCAGGTCCTGTCGTGGATGGCAGACAGTGCTTCCAGCAACCTATCGTCCACCCAGAGTTCTGCACCGTCCACTGCTGCAACTCAGAATCCTCTGGCTGCTGCTCCTCCTTCCTCCCAGCCTCCTCACTCCATGAAAATGAGACATTCTGAGGAGCGGGAAGACTCCCAGGAACTGTTCTCGGGCCCCTGCTCAGATTGGGCAGCAGTGGTTCCTCTCCCACCAGAGGAGTTTATCGTTACTGATGCCCAACCATTGGAAAGTTCCCAGGGTCCGGGGAATGAGGCTGGGGACTTCCGGCAACTGTCTCAAGACCTTTCAGTGGGTGAGGAGGCCGATGACGATGAAACACAGTTGTCTATCAGTGAGGTAGTAGTAAGGGCATTAAGTCCGAGGGAGGAGCGCACCGAGGATTCTGAGGAAGAGCAGCAGGACAATGAGGTGACTGACCCCACCTGGTTTGCTACGCCTACTGAGGACAGGTCTTCAGAGGGGGAGGCAAGGGCAGCAGCAGGGCAGGTTGCAAGAGGCAGTGCGGTGTCCAGGGGTAGAGGCAGGGCCAGACTGAATAATCCACCAACTGTTTCCCAAAGCGCCCCCTCGCGCTATGCCACCCTGCAGAGGCCGAGTTGCTCAAAGGTCTGGCAGTTTTTCACTGAGAGTGCAGACGACCGACGAACAGTGGTGTGCAACCTTTGTCACGCCAAGATCAGCCGGGGAGCCACCACCAGCAGCCTCACCACCACCAGCATGCGCAGACATATAATGGCCAAGCACCCCACAAGGTGGGACGAAGGCCGTTCACCGCCTCCGGTTTGCACCGCTGCCTCTCCCCCTGTGCCCCAACCTGCCACTGAGATCCAACCCCGCTCTGAGGACACAGGCACTACCGTCTCCTGGCCTGCACCCACACCCTCAGCTCCGCTGTCCTCAGCCCCATCCAGCAATGTCTCTCAGCGCAGTGTCCAGCCGTCGCTAGCGCAAGTGTTTGAGCGCAAGCGCAAGTACGCCGCCACGCACCCGCATGCTCAAGCGTTAAACGTGCACGTAGCCAAATTTATCAGCCTGGAGATGCTGCCGTATAGGGTTGTGGAAACGGAGTCCTTCAAAAGTATGATGGCGGCGGCGGCCCCGCGCTACTCAGTTCCCAGTCGCCACTACTTTTCCCGATGTGCCGTCCCAGCCCTGCACGACCACGTCTCCCGCAACATTGTACGCGCCCTCACCAACGCGGTTACTGCCAAGGTCCACTTAACAACGGACACGTGGACAAGCACAGCGGGCAGGGCCACTATATCTCCCTGATGGCACATTGGGTGAATTTAGTGGAGGCTGGGACAGAGTCAGAGCCTGGGACCGCTCACGTCCTACCCACCCCCAGAATTGCGGGCCACAGCTCGGTGGTGGTATCTGCGGCGGTGTATGCTTCCTCCACTAAACCACCCTCCTCCTCCTCCTCCTCCTCCAACGCAACCTCTGTCTCGCAATCAAGATGTGTCAGCAGCAGCACGTCGGCAGCAGTCGGTGTCGCGCGTCGTGGCAGCACAGCGGTGGGCAAGCGTCAGCAGGCCGTGCTGAAACTACTCAGCTTAGGAGATAGGAGGCACACGGCCCACGAACTGCTGCAGGGTCTGTCAGAGCAGACCGACTGCTGGCTTGCGCCGCTGAGCCTCCAACCGGGCATGGTCGTGTGTGACAACGGCCGTAACCTGGTGGCGGCTCTGCAGCTCGGCAGCCTCACGCACGTGCCATGCCTGGCCCACGTCTTTAATTTGGTGGTTCAGCGCTTTCTGAAAAGCTACCCACGCTTGTCAGACCTGCTCGGAAAGGTGCGCCGGCTCTGCGCACATTTCCGCAAGTCCCACACGGACGCTGCCACCCTGCGCACCCTGCAACATCGGTTTCATCTGCCAGTGCACCGACTGCTGTGCGACGTGCCCACATGGTGGAACTCTACATGTTGGCCAGGCTCTATGAGCAGCGTAGAGCTATAGTGGAATACCAACTCCAACATGGGCGGCGCAGTGGGAGTCAGCCTCCTCAATTATTTTCAGAAGAGTGGGCCTGGTTGGCAGACATCTGCCAGGTCCTTCGAAACTTTGAGGAGTCTACCCAGGTGGTGAGCGGCGATGCTGCAATCATTAGCGTCACCATTCCTCTGCTATGCCTCTTGAAAAGTTCCCTGCAAAGCATAAAGGCAGATGCTTTGCACTCGGAAACCGAGCCGGGGGAAGACAGTATGTCGCTGGATAGTCAGAGCACCCTCCTGTCTATATCTCAGCGCGGTGAGGAGGAGGAGGAGGAGGAGGAGGAGGAAGATGAGGAGGAGGGGGAAGACACAGCTTGGCCCACTGGTGAGGGTACACATGCTGCTGGCCTGTCATCCTTTCAGCGTGTACGGCCTGAGGAGGAGGAGGAGGAGGATCCTGAAAGTGATCTTCCTAGTGAGGACAGCCATGTGTTGCGTACAGGTACCCTGGCACACATGGCTGACTTCATGTTAGGATGCCTTTCTCGTGACCCTCGCGTTACACGCATTCTGGCCACGACGGATTACTGGGTGTACACACTGCTCGACCCACGGTATAAGGAGAACCTTTCCACTCTCATACCCGAAGAGGAAAGGGGTTAGAGAGTGTTGCTATACCACAGGACCCTGGCGGACAAACTGATGGTAAAATTCCCATACGACAGCGCTAGTGGCCGAAGGCGCAGTTCCGAGGGCCAGGTAGCAGGGGAGGCGCGGAGATCAGGCAGCATGTACAGCACAGGCAGGCCAACACTCTTTAAGGCCCTTGACAGCTTTATGGCTCCCCAGCAAGACTGTGTCACCGCTCCCCAGTCACGGCTGAGTCGGCGGGAGCACTGTAAAAGGATGGTGAGGGAGTACGTAGCCGATCGCACGACCGTCCTCCGTGACGCCTCTGCCCCCTACAACTACTGTGTGTCGAAGCTGGACACGTGGCCTGAACTCGCGCTGTATGCCCTGGAGGTGCTTGCTTGTCCTGCGGCTAGCGTCTTGTCAGAGAGGGTGTTTAGTGCGGCTGGGGGAATCATCACAGATAAGCGTACCCGCCTGTCAACCGACAGTGCCGACAGGCTAACACTCATCAAGATGGACAAAACCTGGATTTCCCCAGACTTCTCTTCTCCACCAGCGGACAGCAGCGATACCTAAGCAATAGGTAGGCTGCACCCGCGGATGGAAGTATCGTTCTGTATCCCCATCAAAAACGGGGACCTTTTCGCTTCATCAATCTGTGTATAATATTCCTCCTCCTCCTCCTGCTCCTCCTCCTGAAACCTCACATAATCACGCCGAACGGGCAATTTTTCTTAGGCCCACAAGGCTCAGTCATATAATTTTTGTAAACAATTTTTATACGTTTCAATGCTCATTAAAGCGTTGAAACTTTCACCTCCACCAATTTTTATTTTAACTGGGCTGCCTCCTGGCCTAGTTACCAATTAAGCCACATTAACCAAAGCGATTAATGGGTTTCACCTGCCCTCTTGGTTGGCCATGGCCAATTTTTCTGATGTACATTAGCACTGTTGATACAGCAATTTTTGTGGGCCCTCGCCTACAGTGTAATCAAATGAATTTTTAGCCCACCTGCATTACAGCTGACGTTACATCTGCTGTGTTGGGCAATGCAATGGGATATTTTTATGTACCGCCGGTGGGTTCCAGGGAGCCAACCATGCTGTGGGTCCACAGGGAGTTGTAAATGCATCTGTTTCCACTTGTAAAGAACCCCAGTCTGACTGGGGCATGCAGTGTGGGCCGAAGCCCACCTGCATTAAACATGACATTACTACCTCAGCTGTGTTGGGCAATGCAATGGGATGTATTTATGTACCGCCGGTGGGTTCCAGGGAGCCCCCCATGCTGTGGGTCCACAGGGAGTTGTAAATGCATCTGTTTCCATTTCTAAAGAACCCCAGTCTGACTGGGGCATGCAGTGTGGGCCGAAGCCCACCTACATTAAACATGACATTACTACCTCAGCTGTGATGGGCACTGCAATGGGATATTTTTATGTACCGCCGGTGGGTTCCAGGGAGCCACCCATGCTGTGGGTGCACACGGAATTCCCATTGCGGAGTTGTACCTGCCTGTGACTATTTATAAAAAACCGCTGTCTGACTGGGGCGTGCAGACACCTTGACAGAATGAATAGTGTGTGGCCCATAGGTTCCCCATTGCTATGCCCACGTGTACAGCTCCAGATGGAGGTGGCACAGGATTGGATTTCTCATTGCTTCTGCACAGCATTGTGGGCTATCGCCTCGCCCCTTTTAAAGAGGGTCGCTGCCTAGCCGTGCCAACCCTCTGCAGTGTTTGCCAGCTTTTCCTGTGGCAGACGCACTTATAAATAGACATGATGGTGGCGTGGCATGAGGGCAGCTGAAGGCTGGGCAGGGACAGTTTGGTGTGCGCTGTGGACACTGGGTCGTGGGGGGGGGGGGGATTTGGAAGCATGTAACCCAGGAGAAGTGGCAGCGGAGTGTCATGCAGGCAGTGATTGTGCTTTGTTGGAGGTAGTGTGGTGCTTAGCTAAGGTATGCATTGCTAATGAGGGCTTTTCAGATGTTAAAGTTGTTGGGGGGGGGGGCCACTCTTGCTGCTATTGTGGCTTAATTGTGGGACCTGGGAACTTGAGATGCAGCCCAACATGTAGCCCCTCGCCTGCCCTATCCATTTCTGTGTCGTTCCCATCACTTTCTTGAATTGTCCCGATTTTCACAAATGAAAACCTTAGCGAGCATCGGCGATATACAAAAATGCTCGAGTCGCCCATTGACTTCAATGGGGTTCGTTACTCGAAACGAACCCTCGAGCATCGCGAAAAATTCATCTCGAGTAACGAGCACCCGAGCATTTTGGTGCTCGCTCATCTCTAATTATGATTCATATCTAATGGAAATCTTGTTTTTAAATTGGGCATCCAAAATGCCTCTCTACTGAAGACTTGTCTTCTACAATTATCTCCTTTTGATGGGCTTTTTATAACTATTTCAATAGTTTTGAAAGAAAAGACTTGAAGGGACGTGCTCTGTTTCTCTTTAAAATGCTTTGCAGCACCTGATTTGTGTGAATGGTTTCTTTGCACACCAGCTGTATGGTCGGCTACTTTGACTTTGAGTTTTTCTAATTGTGCATCATACATAGATCAGGTTACAAGATCTACAGAAGATGACCAACAACATGATGGGTGTCATAAGTAATAGAGTGTTTGATATTGTAAGCCTGCTTCATATCACTTGAGTAGAATAATTGTGCTTTATCCCCATATCTGCATACATTACATATCGCCACAAGGAAAAAAAGCCCTTTAAACTTAAAGGGGTTGTCTCGCGAAAGCAAGTGGGTCTATACACTTCTGTATGGCCATATTAATGCACTTTGTAATATACATCGTGCATTAAATATGAGCCATACAGAAGTTATTCACTTACCTGCTCCGTTGCTAGCGTCCCCGTTGCCATGGTTCCGTCTAACTTCGGTGTCTTCTTGCTTTTTTAGACGCCCTTGCGCAGATGCATCTTCTCCCATCGGTTGGTCTTGGAAGCATCAGCGTTTTGGCTCCGTCCCCTTTTCGCGTCATCGCGTAGCTCCGCCCCCGTCATGTGCCGATTCCAGCCAATCAGGAGGCTGGAACCGGCACACGTCATGGGGCGGAGCTACGCGATGATGCGTACAAGGGGGCGGAGCCAAAACGCCGATGCTTCCAAGACCAGTCGAAGGGAGAAGATGCATCTGCGCAAGCGCGTCTAAAAAAGCAAGAAGACACGGAAGTTAGACGGAACCATGGCAACGGGGACGCTAGCAACGGAGCAGGTAAGTGAATAACTTCTGTATGGCTCATATTTAATGCACAATGTACATTACAAAGTGCATTAATATGGCCATACAGAAGTGTATAACCCCACTTGCTGCCGCGAGACAACCCCTTTAATCAGGTATTAGCGCTGTTTTGATATGTGTAAACCCACTGGAAGAATGAAAATTGGCAAGGGTTACACCCTGTTTAGTTACACACATCACCCCATTATCCAAAATTTGTTTCAACTTTGGATCCTGTTTGAGTATGGGGAAGTACTCGAAAAATATTCGTTTGCTGTCACTAAAGTTATTACTGTTTGTACACGATGTTGTGCTCTTTTGAGCATCCCAGGTTTGTATCCACACTATGACAAGGGTGACAACTATCAGCACTAAGTATAGTGTTGATGGAGACAGTTTTGCGATACCAAACAGTATCTACACAGCCAGAAATTCGATTACTATTAAACTCTATATCCAGGAACACTACATGAAAAAAGAGCAATACCTGTAAAATATAAATTACAAATCTGTCTCCAGCAACACTATACTTATTGCTGATGGTTGTCACCCTTGTGACACTGTACAGTCAGTTCCGGTGGGAGCGCTAATAAAAGCAAGACGTGCATGTTCCACTATTGCTTGATATTATAAAACACAAAGTGATATCACTGAATCCTAATAGACGTAGATACAAATTTTGTATGCTCAAAAGAGCACAACACAGCGGGTTCCTTCAAGCCTTTTGTTTCCTTGGAATAGTTAAGAGACCATTACGAGGATGTAATTGGGGGAGACAAGTTTTCAGTAGGGAGGCATTTTGGATGCTCAATTTAAAAACAAGGTTTCCTTTAAGGGTGAATCATAAAAATGATTTATTAGGTATATGAGAGAACACACAAGCTCTATGTAGATGTTGCCCATGGTCAGATTTGAACCTAGGACACCCAGTACAGTAAGGCAACAGTGCTAACAACTGAGCCATTAAGCACCCACTGCCTCTGTGCTGTTCTCCGGAACAATCAGTTCTAGAAGGGTTTAAATGACTCTGACAGGGAATAAATTGTGTTTGCTAAAGGACTGGGTCAGAACATCTCTTAAATAGCAGGTCTTGTGTTACGAATATGCCGTGGCTAGTACCCATCAAAATTGGGCAGCGGTAAGGCAACCAGTGTCAAGGTCATGGGCTTCCAAGCTTCATTGACATATATGGCAGCAAAGGCTGGGCTGTCTAGTCCAAGCCCAGAAAAGAGTTGCTATAACACAAATTGCTGATAAAGTATATGCTAGCTGTGATAAAAAAAATATCAGAATACACATTGCATCACAGAGGTCTGCATTAAGGGTTCAATGGCCGCAGAGTAGAGAAAGTGCCCATTCTGCAGCAATTGAGTCTACATGCACTTAGCTATATTCAGCAAATTACTACTCCTAAAGTTAGCTACATTTGGCAAGTTGTTGCTCTCACTGCTATCTATACGTAGCAAGTTGTTGTTTCTAAAGCTAGCTATACAATATGGAGGCACTTATTCTGTTGTTTTAATCATAGGTGTTTTATCAACTTATATATAAGGATTACATTTTACAGTCATGCATTAAAGGGGTTGTCCCGCGCCGAAACGGGTTTTTTTTTTTTCAACAGCCCCCCCGTTCGGCGCGAGACAAACCCGATGCAGGGGTAAAAAAAGAAAACCGGACAGTGCTTACCTGAATCCCCGCGCTCCGGTGACTTCTTACTTACCTGGTGAAGATGGCCGCCGGGATCTTCTCCCTCGGTGGACCGCAGGGCTTCTGTGCGGTCCATTGCCGATTCCAGCCTCCTGATTGGCTGGAATCGGCACGTGACGGGGCGGAGCTACCAGGAGCCGCTCTCCGGCACGAGCGGCCCCATTCAGAAAAGAAGAAGACCGGACTGCGCAAGCGCGTCTAATCCGGCGATTAGACGCTGAAAATTAGACGGCACCATGGAGACGAGGACGCTAGCAACGGAACAGGTAAGTGAATAGCTTCTGATAACTTCTGTATGGCTCATAATTAATGCACAATGTATATTACAAAGTGCATTAATATGGCCATACAGAAGTGTATAGACCCACTTGCTTTCGCGGGACAACCCCTTTAATAATCAGGGAAGAAAAGAGGGGCCTTTGATGCTCAGCTGATCAAAAGTACCTACAATGGCCACAGGGCATCAGAACTGAATCCTGGAGAATGGAAGAAGTTCTCTCTGTGGTTGTGGGAGTTTCTTCTACATAATAATCAATTTTATTTATATAGTGTATACATTTATGTGGAGAAGAAGAAGCATGGTGGCTCAGTGCCCAGCAGCGCTGGTGTCCTAGGTTCTAATCTGAACAAGTACAATATCTGCATAGAGTTGATATAATGAAACACATAAAGACTCCATGTAAATGTTGTCAGATTTGAACCTAGGACTCCAGCACTACAATGTAACTTCTGAGCCACAGAAGCGACACCACCATTCAACAAACTGTCTGAAGCTTCGGTTCACTGCAAACCAAACTTTTAGCAAAATTCGACTTGAAATGGTTTGACTGGTACAGTTCGCTCAACACTAAATATCTCCTGCAAGTGCAAGTCATTGAGCTTTTCTATCAATAGGTCCACAATTACTGTACCCTCAATCAGTCTTAATTATGTAATCATCTTTGGTTTTTCACAGTTTGTATATTAAATGTAGTAATCAGTCTAACCTAGTAAATAAATAAATTTATGGTCATAGGGGTTACTTGAAGCTGCTGAGCCCTAATGCAAAATCTGGAACAGGGCTCCCCAACAATATAATGTTTATCAACACAAAAGCAGACAGCAGCACGCAGTATCAAACCTCATGTGGGAAGCTTCATCCAACTGCATGCTCAGTCCAAGATCCTGACCATAGATCCAATCTCAAAGTAGTCCAAACAAACACAGGCCGAGCAGCATATAGGTGCAAAAAAAGTTTCACATCCCTCGGATGTCTTTTATTGAATCCAAATCAGAGCAATGTTTCGGCAACAACATGTGGCTTTTGTCAAGTCCCACTTGACAAAGGCCACATGTTGTGGCCGAAACGTTGTTCCGATGTGGATTAAATAAAAGATATCTAAGGGATGTGAAACTTTTTTGCACCTATATGCTGCTCGGCCTGTGTTTGTTTGGACTACAATATCATGCTTCATATATAGTATTGGTCTCCTCATATGGGTAAGAGAAAGCCTATACGTCCCCTAAGGCTCCTGGTCCCAGGTGCAACTGCACCCTCTATAGTTATTCCCTTTATTATTGTACTTTTGTCTGCCTGTATTATAGTCTAGAACTGAATTCACAATTCTCTAGAATTTCAGATGAAATTACCAGCATTGTGATGTGATTTCCATTTTGGTAATGGAGTAAATACAAGCACTTTAATGATCTCATGATGAAAAATTAGCTTTTGCTTCATAAAAGGAACTCTTAAACTGTTTGCAATGTTACTGTAGTCAACCTTGCTGACTAGCTCCAATGAGAACTGTGAATGCGGCTCTAAACTATAATATAGTTGTCAATTCTGGATATGTAGAATTTAAGTAATATAATGTAGTTAGAAAGTTGCTTATGCTTAACCTTTTATGTAAGTTAATTATATATCTAAACTGCAAGTGTTGTTCCTAGATTAATACTTGCTTTAAACTTGTTTAACACAGTAGATGGATTTAATTAGAAAGCATATTTGTGGCATGTAACACATACTAGATTTGACATGAGAATTTGACCAGGCTATCAAACCTAATTTATAATGCAATCATCCTGAATGCATAATTGTATCTAGTGATGCATGTATGGTAATCATACTGAACTGCTGAAGTTACCTAAATCCAGATGACTTTTTTCATTATGGTAGATCTATGGTTAACAGCATATGCTATCTGAGAACGCTTAAGGATTCTATATTGTCAGACTGCATGGATGCCTTTGCATGAAGGTCTTGGTCAAGGGTTCATAAAGATAAAGCAGATGCCTAGGGCATTGTTTGACATTGTGGCTCAAGTATTGAAAACAAACTTTGAAATTTTCATTGTGAGTTCTGAAATACGGCCATCATCAAGAATAATTTTGTACTTTTTCTATACAGTTGTTAAAATGATTTTATTTACAAAAGCAACCCATAATTAATGAGGAAGAAATAAGTATGGAAAAGCATGAAAAGATAGAAAAATAGTACTACTGTACTTCCCTGGTTTTTCATGTCTCCAATAGGAGTAGGGATGTGTTCACACTGCATTCAGGCCTCCCTCATAAAGGGCGTTTGCAGAAAAGATTCCGCCCCGTTTCAGCAGCGCTGGCATACTTCATGCCAGCGTTTTGGCTGCGTTTTCAGCTCGGCTGAAAACGCAGCCAAGAATGCTGAAAAAAAAAAAAAAAGCTATGCTCACCTAGCCGCTGCAGTCCAGGTCGCGGCCGTTGGTCTCTGCAGCTGATCCAGGCTTCCTCGGCACCCCAAAGTCTATTGCCGGAGGCCAGGCTTGAGAACCCGGCCTCCGGCAATAGAGTGCTGTGATTGGTTGTCGGTGCTTGCTCGATGCCCAATCACAGCCCTTCATTGACTGTCTCAGCCAATCAGAGCTTGCCGGCGCTGATTGGCTGAGACAGTCAATGAAGGGCTGTGATTGGGCATCGAGCGTGCCGATAACCAATCACAGCACTCTATTGCCGGAGGCGGGGTTCTCAAACCTGGCCTCCGGCAATATACTTTGGGGTGCCCAGGAAGCCCGGATCAGCGGCAGAGACCAGTGGCCGCGACCCGGACTGCAGCGGCTAGGTGAGTAGTATTTTCTTTTTTTCTGTCTACCTAGCTAGGACTGTTTTTTGGGGTAGGGCTTCTATTACAAGCCCTCACCCTGAAAATCGGTGAGCGGTTAACGCTGCCCAAAACGCGGCACCAAGTGTTGCAGCGTTTTCAGCAGTGCTAAAACCGCTGTCCATTCATTTCAATGGGCGACGCAGGGCTGAAAACGCCCCAAAATAGAACATGCATCGCTGTCAAGGCGCAGCGTTGGGAGGCGCTACGTTTTCAGCCCTGTGTGTGCAGCCCCATTGAAATGAATGGGAGTGTTGTACAGCGTTTAGCACTGGGCTGAAAAGGCAGCGCTAAACGCTGTATAAAACGCCCTGTGTGAGGGAGGCCTTACAGTGTAAGACAAGAATATTTCCTTATGCATACCCCTGACAGATGCCACTATATAGGTATGCATATAGGCATACATTGCCATAGGTTCCCATGTTAACAAAATGTACATGTAACAAATGTTAATTTGACATTTAATGCATTAAGTAGTGTTGCTCATCTTGATCAATCGGGAGATACAAGTGTAATGATTTTTACAAAATGAAATCAGGTTAGTCCAAACTGATTTTTAGGGAAAATTGAATTTCCCATATTGCCTACTGCAAAGGTCAGCATGCAGCCAATCAGCAGCTAGGGCACCTTGCTGATGTCCCCAAATGTGTCCTCCATATTGCATATGGCCAGCAGTTTTATTGGACACATGCATGACATGATCTAGCCATATATAACTTAAGCATAGTGTAACAAGCTGCATCACGTTTATATCCCTATATAACGTGGTCTGTTGTCAACAGGATATTCTAAAAGGGGATATATTGCTGACAGGTGTGAAAGCTTGTACACTAGCGAAGAACTTAAACAGGATTCTATTGGATGTGGGCTGTACATTAGGAGAGGATATATTTCTGCTGCTGTGAATGTATATAGCAGCAAAGCAGACAGACAAAATATGCTTTGATGTGCAGAATATTACAGTTCTCTCAGACGTTGCCCAAAGTCAACAGTCTGGCCACTACAAATTATTTGCAGACTATACGCAGCTAGCAGTAGGGTTTGGGGAAGTCAATTATGCTGTGTCAAACAGGGACACCTCACAAAGATACTAGCTATACTGTGTGGCAATCTGTTCTCACATATTGTGCCTCCCAATGGTTGTGGCTTATTTACTCCAGAAATATTTCACAACACTATATAAGCCCCAGACAAACAATATGGAACACGGGAAAGAATTCCTAAAAAAGGTTTCGCTTCCATCCCTAAGTCAAGCACAACTTGCATCACTAAATGAAAAAATAACAGAGGATGAGGTCCAACAGGCAATAACACTACTATCCAATAGTAAAACACCAGGCCCAGATGGATACCCTGGGGAATTTTATAGTCGCTCAAAACTATGATATTTCCCACACTAACAAACCTCTTCAACCAAATACTGCAAACTGGAAAGCAGTCTAACCAAGCCAACCAAGCACGCATAAAACTAAACCCAAAACCAAAGAAAGACATGCAACTCCCAGAATCATATTGCACAATATCACTTATCAACCAGGATATCAAATTATTTTCTAAAATCATGGCTGACAGACCCAGGAAACACATGACTTCACTGGTAGGCCTGGCATAGATGGGGATTGTGAAAGGCCGCTAGCAGTCACAAATATCCACAAAGTCCTGGCAAGACTTGATGTCACACAAGAAATGCGCCTAAATCATTCACCCCAATCTATGAAGCACAGCCGAATTTTACTAGCATTGGATGCAGAAAAAGTATTCGATAATATAAACTGTGACTGGCTGAACATGGTTCTAACGAAAATAAACACTGAAGGAGCCTTTGGAACATACATTGACAGCCTATACCACAACCCCAGAGCCAGAATACATATGCCAGGCTTTTTGTCAACCCCATTGGAACTCCACAAGGGCACAAGTTAGGGTTGCCCGCTATCACCCCTACTATTCAACCTGGCACTAGAGCCACTAGTTAAAAGACTGACTGATTCAGATGTGTATAAAGGCATAATTATAGGTTCCCACAAATTGAAGCTTATCATATTTGCAGACGACATTTTATTATTTTTATTGAAAAAAGAATGATTGTTCCCAGCAAGAGAAACCAAGTAATCTTGTAGATATGATACCTTTTAATGGCTAACATATATATGTATATATATATATATATATATATATATATATATATATATATATACACAGATACTTATGACAAGGCACAGACATGGATGTGATTAATTTGCACTTAAAATAATACCACAACAGGATGAGTAGAGAAAAAAAAAGAAATACTTAAATAATCCACTGATAAAGATGTGAAGGTTTTATGGTTCTGTGAATTAGTGTTAGGGGGTCAGTAGGCCCATGTGTTATCTCTGCTATAGATTTCTCATACTTCCCAGTCACGCATGAATCCTCTTCAAGAATTTATTCCTCTGTTGAAAGTATCAAAAGTTGTTATAAATTTGTACTCCCAAATTCTTCTGTGGCTTTGTGACTTGAAAATACCTTTTAATATGGCGACTTTAATGTGTTCTATATTGTGTCCGTGACTAGAAAAGTGCTTGGCCATAGGTAATTCTGTCTTTCTTTAATAGTTTTTGTCCTGTTTCTTCAACATAAATCAGCCTAATAGAACATTTACTGCACAGGATCAGTTACACAACATCAGACTTGGAACATGGATCTTATAGTCCTGTTGTGTGTTGGGGATTTGTATCCTGTCCGCGGTCAGTACATGTGAGCAAGTTTTGCAGCTCCTTACATTGCAGGGATAAGTGCCTTTTTGTATGTCAAAGGTCAATGCACTCCTGATGATAAAGTTCCTGAAATTTGGAGGTTGCCTGTAACACAGAAGGGGAAGCTTCAGGAATATGGTTTTCAGATGGCCCTCCTTGTGTGGGGTATGATGGAGTTTCTTTGTGGTTTTCCTTAGCACCTCTAGCTGTCACTACTAGAGGTAAACAATCATTTCCTTCCTTTTCTGTGTATTGGAATAGTTGATTTCTGGGTATTTTGGTGATTTGCTCATCAATTGAATGGGATGCTAGCCATGATTTAAAAATGTCCCCTCTGATGTATGTGGGCCGATCATAATACAGCACCATAAAAATTTCAAACAACTCAATACAGACATCACTATACTGAAAACCGATTGATCGACCTGCATACCTTAGATGGGACAGTTTCCATCCTAAACACATTACAAAATTTGTTGTCTACAGCCAGGCCATCAGATACAACCACATCTGCTCCAACCCAACAGACAGAGAGGAACATCTATACCATCTTAAAAGAGCATTTTTAAATGATTTTAAAAAAGTGATTGCAGCTCACAATGATTTCAGTTTGACCTGCGTTCATGGTTGCTGGTGTGTATCAGGGCTGATTGGCTGGGATCTCAAGTGGCGGACCCCGCCCAGTTGGCTGTTGATCTATCCTGCCAGTGGCATTTCTGCCTTGAAAAGCCCTTTAAATAACAAGACTTGCAGTTTATTTTAATACAAACTGTCAAATACAGTCACTTTTCAACTACTTTTCCTAATAAAGGTCATACATTCCTGTAAAACAAAAAAAAACAAATGATCATTACTGGGTGGCCACCCTCCTTGATCTCTGCTACAAGACCAAAATGACAAATCTCATTCCGGCAGTGGAGAGGAACCTCAAAATGCGGCACTCAGGAAAGATTGTTAGGCAGCTTGAGAAGAAGCATTTCCCTATGGCCACAGGGATGCATCTGATAACAGGGGTTAAGGTCTAAGGCTGGGTTCACACAGGGCGGATTTGCCATGGAAATTCCATCTGGACTTTTGCCATGGCAAATCTGCCTGCGCCCGCTAATCCGAGTGTTAGCCAGCAGATTCGCAGGTCGCAGCATGTCCATTTTTTTTTTCATTGCGTCCGCGCTATCCTCTACTCCAAAACACGCGGCTAACAGAGCTGTGGCATTGTTTTATTTAGCCTATTGCAGCCAGCAGCAAAAGCACAGGGTAGGACTGACAGTTACAGGCAGCACTAATCCATGATGGTCCAAGAGTATTTCAGCTAACAATAGATGTACTAAGACATGGTGTTGGCCCCTTTGACTTCTGTGTATCTAGGTGTCTAAACTGGATTAGTGACCAGAGTGTGCACAGCATGCTTTAGAGGTGCTTTCCTGGCTTGTTACTGGTGTGCTATTAGAAAGGGTGTTCCCCACAGCAGAGGGCATGATGACTGACAGATGCCTCCGCTTGTCAACAGACAAGGTGGATCGCCTGATGTTTAGAAAAATGAACCAGACCTGGATTTCACCTGATTTCTGCACCCTCATGGCAAATTCCACCGATTAGTTAGCATGCTAGCAATTTTTAATTACAGATGACTGAACATAGATTTTTGTCAAAGACTGCACTGTGCCCTCAAGGTGCTGTTGGTGTTGGTAGTGGTGATGGTGGAACTGTTCTCCTTCCTCTGCTTTCACCCTGTTTCCTCCTCCTACTTCCCTCCAAAAGAGAAATATGTCAATATGGAAATACGGAACTACAGCTCAAATGTTTCCATGAGGAGCACACTCTGGCCTCAAAGTCCTGTCACTGCTGGTGCTGTTGCTCTCCTTCTCCTGCTTCCACCATGTTTCCTCCTCCTTCTTCCTCACAAAATAAAAGTATGTCAACATGGAAATTCCGCACTATAGCTCTAATGTTTCCATGAGAACACTTTGCCTCCAAGGTATTGCTGCTAGTAGTATTGAAAATGGTACTGCTCTCCTCATAATTCTGCATGTTTCCTCCTCCTTCTCCCGCCCCCCTCCAAAAGCTTTTCCTTGAAGAAGGCCCGTGCTTGGCTGTTCTATTAACCTGGTAGAATTTGTCCTTTACAAACTTTATGACATTGTCTTTAATCCCTTAAGGACGCAGTCCTTTTTTATTTTTTCCTTTTGTCTTTTTCTCCCCACATTTCAAAAATCATAACTCTTATTTATCTATCATTGTAAGTGTCTGAGGGCTTGTTTTTTGCAGATGAGTTATATTTTTAAATGATACTATGTAATGTACCATATAGTGTACTGAAAAACCTTTAAAAAATTCTAAGTGGAGTGAAATGAAAAACACAATTCTGCCGTCTTGGGGTGTGGTGGAGGGAGTTTTTTTTCTATGATGTACACACTGCAGCATATTCTGAAAGTCATAACTTTTGTTGACATATGAGTCATTCCATGTCAAGTGGTCTAAAACAAGAAAAAGTCCTTACTTTCATATCTAAAGTTTTTTAGTATAGAAATAAATTCCTTTCCGCGCTCCTACTGTGGACTTTAAGACAAATCCACTGTCATGGCAGACAGTTCTTTAGCAGATACAATTTATTCACGAAATGAATATATATAACAAAAAAGATGCATACAAGTGTATTCACTTTGTAGCAATGGACATACAACGCGTTTCGGCATTTCAAGAGCGCCCTTTTCAAGCATAACCTATATCCAAACATTTACCTTATAAATAGTGTATCTTACCTTGTGGAGGTGGGAGTTCCGTGTGAGGCGTGCGCCGCCATGCTGTGTCGCTCTGACGTAATCTCTATGTGTCCTTACCTTCATATCTAAGATTTTGTTCAAAACTTGTGTATTACACACACATGCCATCGAAAGAAATTTCCCAAAGTTTTAGGTTCCTGCAGCTAATGGTTCCTGAGTTAGACCCCCTCTGTTTAGAGTGGTGTCTGCAAGTGCGTGTACAACAATGAATAAAATTGCATTTTTTAGCTATTAATAAATTTGGAACTGTGTGATCATAAAAACTAAAAATTGGAGGTCCTGCACAACTTTTTATGCTAAGTTTAATGGCACTATTATGAACTTTTCAGGTTCCAAAGCTAGCTTGAAAACTTTGTTTGAAGAGTGCCTCAAAATCTGTCATTCTCCACGGAAGGAAATTGGGCCAGGGTTTAGGCCATTGTAGCATCTACCCAAAAGGTGATACAAACCTGATATTTGTACCATGTATTATACTGGTGGTAGTCACTATTCTGGTAAAATTTCACCTCCTGAAGACCTACACAGCAATCCATAAAATAGGTTATTGTTTACAAAAATTATAAATGTTACCACTTTTCAAGCTTAAATATAAAAAAGGAGTCAGCTTAAATTTTTTTCTTACTGTTACTATGTGAAAGACAATTTTTTTCTCTTTAGATCAGGAAGTTTTGATTTTGCAGTGCCACCTGTGGTGTAGTTATAATTTTTGTCAAAGTATGCGTTTTTTTATGCAAATACGAAAGATGTAAAAATACATCTACAGCGTCATCTATTGGGTGGCAGCATTCCTTCAATTCCTCAATGATTGGGAGTATTAAACAAGTCCTCAATGATTGGGAGTATTAAACCAAGCCAGAAACCATGCAAAGACAGGCTTTTTATGGGTATTTTCCCCTCATCAGTGAGCAGTAGGATTCTGGCTTAGAATGTGAGGGGCCTATAATGTGGGTCAGAAGTGGTGTCGTGTCTCCTTAAGGAGAGCACCCAAAAAGTGTGTGGAGACAACCGGGGGGGGGGGGGTGGATAGATCAGGGGATGGTATAGTCTCTCCCCAAGGAGAGCACCCAGAAGGGGTGTGGGGACACCTAAAAGCTAATTAAGAAGACTTAAAAGGCAATGCTCTTCTGGGAAATTTATGCACCCTCTAGGTGTCTCCACACACCTTTTGGGTGTTCTCAGGAACCATTAGCTGTAGAAATCTAAAATTTTGGGAAATTTCTGTCATTGCTTTTAAAACAACAGCGCACCTTCTGTCTTGCATAGCAACCTTTTTTGCAGCTCTACAGCTGTTTCTTGGAGCAGGACCTTGCTTCAGTGTTGTCTTTAACTGGCAGAAATTCTCTTTGTAAAATTTATGACATTGCTTTCAAAACAAGCAGCACACCTGATGTCTTCCTGGGCACAATTTTTGATCTAGGAGACGCTATGTCAGCCTTCTTTTGTCTTCATTGACACCGGTGTGCTACAATTGACCCCATACACCACTGCACACTATTTTTTACCAATTTTTGGGAGGAACACATTGTTCCTATCATGTGTGCCTATATTCCCATTCAATCTGGGGGATTTGTTTGATTTTTATGAAAAATTTCACGGTACTGACATGAACTGATTATTCCACTAATCGCAGATCACTAATTATACATTTTACCTTCAATGTACTACAATGCTGTAAATGGAGTTATCAAAATGCACCAGTAATGTTAACACTATGCAATATTCGTTTTTTTTTTTACTGAATGCTTCTTCAAACAGCATAGTCAACTAAGTGATTCCATGATCAAGGAAAGGGGACCATTAGATGTTTGACATATATGCGGGAAGCTTTCCTGGTGGGCAATTTCAGCCAATAATATTCGCATATTGTACAGAGATAGAAAAAAAATGTTTGCACTGAATGAGAAATGCAATAAGCCAGCATTAATACCCTAGGAAACTGCAGGATAAAAAGTTCAATTGTGGAATGGTGTCCTCCAAAACATAGGTTTGGGATGGGGGAATGTTTAGGTGGAATAAAATGTAAAAGTAACTTAAGAATAAAGGTTTTAAAGCACATCATTCCTTTAACCAGTTTATATGCTCAAAAAGGGACAGAAAAAAATAAAATTTATAATAAAAAGGAATTCTTCTTACAAACAACTGTCCTTGTATTTATAATCATGCTTCTATATATTTTGGCATTTTTTCCTAGCTTATGCACTTATTTCCAAGGCTTCAAGACCTTGGAAATAGAACATCATGTAAGAATTCTCATCTACTAGACACATGAATATGCAATTATGGATACATGCATGTGTACGAAGCCATACCTTTGCGATGATTCGGTATAAAATGTTTATTGTATTTTGATTGGATGTTGGTGGGGCGAGGTAGCTCGTGATCAACTCCTGTCAAGTGCTAGAAATTTTGCCATATAAGCTATGCAATAATAAAGCACTTCAGAAAAGCTTGGAAACATCACTTGAGTGTTTCTCATTGTATTCTTCTCGGATGCATCCAATAAACATTAGGCATACCTGATTGATAAGGCTATGAAACTCCCTAAGTATCACCTAAATTAAGTGATTATGCCAACAAAATAAAATTAAATTCTGCAGTTGTGATAAAGAAGTGGGAGGGGGGACAAATATTGCAAGATGTTACCTCCAACAAAATGAACTGTAGAATAACTGCTAAAGGCTACTTTTAGATAAATGCCTTTTTATTCCACATTTGGTCCAGATTTTGCAAACCGTAATAAAGAGTTAACATAAATCTCTGCATTTGTTCACATGACCAATTTTGGACTGCCCTATTTTGAAAACACAGCATACACTAATTTTGACCTTTTTAGTCTTCATATTAGCATTTATTGTTTTTTTTTGCTTGGCAAATACAGATCCATATTTGCCCTGTAGAAAATAAAACCAATGTCAGCAAATCTGGAGGAAAATACAGATCAAGTAATGATAAACTACTAATGACATACAGTTGTAATGTCATGTGTAACACGTCCGCATTAACACTTTCCAATCCACTGTCTGACGTCTAAAGACATTATGATTTAAGGCTGTACAGCTCCGATGTTGGAAAATGACCGCCAGGATTCTCTTACTGTATATTGCCAGCCTCTCTGCTGTCGGAGCCTATCCAATGTGCCACTTCATGCAGTACTGGCATGAAGCCAGCATATAGCGCCATTGTGTAACAGCAGAAAAAGAGTAAGCCCCCTAGGAAAACCATGATACAAATTGGATTGGAAAGGGTTAAAGATCTGTATAACAAATGCTCACGTGAAACTTCCCAAGAGGTAAGGAATGCAGCAACAAATGTATTTTGTAATCGTTCTGTAAATACTCTGAACAGTTAGGTAAATCAAATCAAAATGAGGTTTGAATGGTTGGGCCTTAGCTATATGTGACCTGGGTGGTCGCTCAGGGAGTCGGTTACCAGGTTACAGAGGTAGTGACAGTCAGAAGCTATGGAATGGAAGTTACTGTGGCACTTCTCATGGGACTGCCACTGTCACTGTGTGGCTCCTACAGCTATCAGTCTTTATGTGAAGTCAATCACAGTGCTAGTACCTTCGCTCCCACATCTGTCATTATACCTCACCTATCACAGCCACGCATAGAATAGGCTGGCTCATCGTCCCTCTCCAGTTCTAAGTACCATATGTGCATCAGAGAGGGAGGATGAGCCAGGCTATGCTATGCGTTGCTGTGATAGGTTAGGCATAATGACAGATGTAATGGCACTGACACTGTGATTGGCTGTGCGAAAAGACTACAAGCTGTAGGAGAGGCATCGTGACAGTGGCAGCCACATGAGTAGTGCCATTGTAGCTTCCATTCCTAGCTAGAGCTTTGAGATCTTTGAACTACATGGGCACAGAGGGAGAGAAGGTAACTTTGAGGCACAAAAGGGAATTAATATAAGAATGTTTGGTATGGGTAAGAATGTGTATAATTGGGTAAGTAACTGTCTCAGTGATAGAAAGCAGAGGGTGGTTATAAATGGTACGTATTCTGATTGAGTCACCAATACTAGTGGAGTACCACAGGGTTTAGTACTAGACCCTATTCTTTTTAATATGTTTATTAATAGAGATGAGCGAACGTACTCGTTACGAGTACTTACGCACCCGAGCACCGCCATTTTCGAGTACAGCAGTACTCGCGCGTAAAGATTCGGGGGGCGCCGTGGCGGCACGGGGGGTAGCAGTGGGGAGTGGGGGGGAGAAGGAGAGAGAGAGGGCTCCCCCCTGTTCCCCGCTGCTCCCCCCCGCACCGCCGCCCCCCGGCGCCCCCCGAATCTTTACGCCCGAGTACTGAAGTACTCGAAAATGGCGGTACTCGGGTGCGTAAGTACTCATTACGAGTACGTTCGCTCATCTCTATTTATTAATGATCTGGTAGGATTGCACAATAAAATAGCAATATTTGCAGACAATACAAGTTGTAAAGTAAGTATATTTTAAAGTATACAAATAAGGACAAAATACAGTTGCAAATGGATCTGGATAAGTTGGGGCTTGGGCAGAAGAGTGCTAAATGAGGTTTAACACTGATAAATGTATGGTTATGCAGATGGGCAGAAGAAATACATATCACCATTACACACTAAATGGGAAACCACTGGGGAACACTGACATGGAAAAGGACTTGGGGATTTTAAGTAAACTGTAAGCTTAACTGGAGCAACCAGTGTCAGGCAGCTGCTGCTAAGTCAAATAGGATCATGCGGTGCATCAAAAGTGGTCTATGGGCACATGATGAGAACATTGTTCTTCCTCTTTACAAGTCAGGGGTCAGACCACACATAGAATATTGTGTACAGTTTTGGTCACCGGTACTCAAGAAAGACATATCAGAGCTTGAGCGGATTCAAAGGCAGGCAACTGAATGACTAAATGGAATGGATGGACTACAATACCCAGAGAAATTATCAAATTTGGAGTTATTTAGTTATAAAGAATATCGCTCAGGGGCAACCTGAAAACTATGTATAAATATATCAGGGGACAATACAGAGATCTTTCCCATCATTTATTTGTACACAGGACTGTGACTGTAACAAGTGTGCATCCTCTACGTCTAGCGGAAAGGTTTCTACACTGACATAGAAGCAATGGCGTAGCAAACTGATTGCGGGAGGTGCGGGACGCCCAGGTGCTATCAGTGAGGGGATGACAGCTCAGCCAGTCAGTTGTGGTCCTAGGAGCTACTATTGGAGCTGCTGCAGGAGAAGCAGCGTCTGCCTGCCACCCTGTCGGCGCTCTACCCGATGCCATGTGTGACTGACTGGCTGCAGAGGAGCTTCCCCATACAGCCCAGTCTGCCAGAAGCCCTTCACAGAGCCTGCACTGCCCCCTAGCTCCGGTTAACTTTTCCCCAGCAGTCCTGACATGAGGGGATCGACAGATCTGCAGAGCCAGCAGCTTCCAGGGTCTGTAGTGATGTCACCTCATGTGATACCCTGTGTGGGAGGAGTCAGGGATCACATGACCATGGGGGATATCAGTAAATGTAGGACTCTGCTGTGCTCTGTGTGTGTGTGTGTGTTGGAGATGTGGAGGTCAGGATGGATGGATGGAGTGAGTGAGTGGGTGAGCAGAGCTGTGTGTGTGATGTCTGGGGATTGGGATGGATGTAGCAGAGCTGTGTGTGATGTGTGGGGATCAGGATGGATGTAGTGCAGCTGTGTGTGTGATGTCTGGGGCTAAGGATGGATGTAGCAGAGCTGTGTGTGTGATGTCAGGGTATCAGGATGGATGAAGTGGAGCTGTGTGCGTGATGTGTGGGGATTAGGATGGATGTAGCAGAGCTGTGTGTGTGATGTCTAGGGATCAGGATGGATGTCCGGCCAGCCCTGCAGTGACAGTGTTGGGAGCCGATGATGAGAGCAGAGGAGCATTAAATGCGGTACAATGAGGCTTGTACCATGTACTGCATGTAATCTTGTATGTTTAGGTGGTACACATTATACCAGTTGTACATATAATTATGTACAGGACATATACAGGCTATATCAGCATTATTTTATACAGGTGATATATATCTCCTATAAATAGTGATATGGAGCATGCTGGTGTAACCTGGTTATCTCCTGTAAATAAATATATATGTACTATTGGTATAAGCTAGACATCTCCTGTATATAGTGATAGGGAGCATGCTGGTATAACCTGGTATATCACTATATACAGCAGCTGTACATACATAATAATATACAGGAGATTCCCAGGTTAGGGCTCCTTCACATGGGCTATCGTGATATGTGAATCACAGCCCATTATCGCACACCATGTGAAACCAATGGATGTGATGAATTTTCAAGTGAAAACAGCCTTGCATCACTGCTGGGATGGAGGGAATCCCCCCCCCCCCCCCCCCCCCCGCGGCTGTCACAGCTGCATCAAAGGGTCGTGAGCTTAGCTGCAAGTCAGCAGGGAAACAGTAAACATAATATAAATAGCGCATTTTTCACTTGCATTTTTGGGGTCAGTGTCTGTTTTTTGGCTTTTTCTTTAGATGTTTTTGCTTAGACTTCTCCATGAATAATGGCAGAAAAAAATGCAGGCTAAACGTAAGTAAACAAATAATCAGCATCCAAAAAGACCCGTGAAAAACTCTTGTGTCGGTTAAAAAAATGTTGACATTTTTTAATTTCATGTTTTTTGGAGGAAGGGGGGGGAGCACCCAAAAATTGATGATTCAGGGAAGCCTTAAAGGAAATATATCATTTGTACTCTTTTCACTGTGGAAAACCAGATAGTGAAACATATTCCATTTATCTTTTTTTTTCTCTTTTTATTTTCTCATTATGGGTTTTCTTTTTATTCTGTTGTTTGTACACGACTACAGGGCGGCCATTTTGTCTTTACAGCAGTACACAGCATTTAGAGAGATGCTTTACTGCAGAACTCATGGGCCTTTCACACAGTGGACAGAAGCTGACCTAATAATTTCTATGGGAGACTATTCCAGTATGCACTGTGACCTGTGCAGGGAGGCGGAGGAGGTGAGCTGTAACTATCACTTTAGCCTTACGATTCCTGTTAACGTTATGTGTTTCAGTAGCATTGTGTGAGAGGAGTTTTTCAAAACTAAAATTAATCAAAAGCTCTTAGGTCCACGATGAGTCAGAGAAAGGAATTGATGTTGATGGTGCGATTTCAAAATATTCACAGAACAAAGTTAGGAGACAAAGGTTTCGCCCACAATGTTAAGTAAATAAACCAGAAAATTACACTTGCAACTGTAAGGCTGGGTTCACACAGGGTGGATTTGCCGCGGTTTTGCCGCAGCAGATCCGCCCGTGGCCGCTAATCTTGGGATTAGCCAGCCATGTGGATGAGATTTCTCAGAAATCTCGTCCACACGGGACGGCTAATCCGCTGTGGTAAATCCGGAAATGGGAGCGCCGGCCGCAACGGAAAAGCAAGCGGCTGGGCCGCTTCAAAGCCGCGGCTTGCACCGCGGCGGTTCTCCCGGCGGAAATCTCGCGGTTTTAGCTGCGGCCAAACCGCGAGATTTCCGACGGGAATCCACCCTGTGTGAACCCAGCCTAAGTATCTTGTCTTTCCTTCTTAAAATAATTTCAAAATTGGGGTGGGGAGGGGGCAGGGGGGTTGACAACAAAGTTTTCTGCACCGCGTACCACCTGACCTTGCTACGCCACTGCATAGAAGAGAGTTCTTTACTAGAGATGAGCGAGCGTACTCATCCGAGCTTGATGCTCGTTCGAGTATTAGGGTACTCAAGATGCTCGTTACTCGAGACGAGCACCACGCGGTCTTCGAGTCACTTCCATTTTCTTCTCAGAAAATTTTGCGCCGTTTTCTGGCCAATAGAAACACAGGGAAGGCATTACAACTTCCTCCTGTGAAGTTCCAGCCCTATCCCACCCCCCTGCAATGAGTGGCTGGGGAGATCAGGTGACACCCGAGTATAGAAACTGGGGCCGGCCGCGGCTCGCCCCAGATGCACGCTGAGAGACATTAGGGAAAGTGCCGTCCTGCTGTAGCTGCTATAGGGAGAGTGTTAGGCTGTTATCTTCATCTTCAAGAAACCCAAAGGTCCTTCTTAGGGCCACATTTGACCGTGTGCAGTACTGTTGAGGCTGCTTTTAGCAGTTTTGCAAAATTTTTTTTTGTATATCGGGCGTGCAGACCATAGCGTCCTCAGTCTGCAGTCATTTTACTGAGTATAGGGGCAGTACTGGTGAGGCAGGGTCAGTGGTACAGGGAAAGAGATATACTGGCTATATAGGCAGTGGGCTTTTTCAAAAAAATTCGAAAAAAAAATCTTTGGGCTGCCTGTGACCGTGTTCAGTTTACTGCGTGTCTGCTGGGGGTAGTAGTTGCTCATTGATACCCAGCTAGGTGTTACTGCAGCCTTGCACGTAATTTTTTCTGGCTGCACTGTGCTTTCAATAACCACAGTCATCCTCCAACAGGGAAATCCATACACAGGCTATATAGGCAGTAGGCTTTTTCCCAAAAATTGGAAAAAAATACTATATTTGGGCTGCCTGTGACCGTCTTCAGTTTACTGCGTGTCTGCTGGGGGTAGTAGTCGCTCATTATTACCCAGCTAAGCCTGTGACCGTGTACAGTTTACTGCGTGTCTGCTGGGGGTAGTAGTCGCTTGTGTGTGCAGCAGACGCTGGGTCGTGTGGGGCGGTTGGGCAGCATGTTACCCAGGAGAAGTGGCAGCGGATTGTCATGCAGGCAGTGATTGTGCTTTCTTGGAGGTAGTGTGGTGCTTAGCTAAGGTATGCCTTGCTAATGAGGGTTTTTCAGAAGTAAAAATTGTTGGGGGGGGGGCCACTCTTGCCGCTATTGTGGCTTAATTGTGGGACCTGGTAAATTGAGATGCAGCCCAACATGTAGCCCCTCGCCTGCCCTATCCGTTTCTGTGTCGTTTCCATCACTTTCTTGAATTTCCCAGATTTTCACAAATGAAAACCTTAGCGGAGCATAGGTCCCATACAAAAATGCTCGTGTCGCCCATTGACTTCAATGGGGTTCGTTACTCAAAACGAACCCTCGAGCATCGCGGGAAGTTCGACTCAAGTAACGAGCACCCAAGCATTTTGGTGCTCGCTCATCTCTATTCTTTACTGTAAGAGCAGTGAGACTATGTAACTTGCTATCTGAGGATGTGATGACAGCGAACTCAATGTCTCTCTGAGACATTAGCGCGCTTTTCTGGCCAATAGAAAGACAGGGAAGGCATTACAACTTCCTCCTGTGACGTTCAAGCCCTATACCACCCCCCTGCAGTGAGTGGCTGGGGAGATCAGGTGTCACCCGAGTATTTAAATCGGCCGCTCCCGCGGCTCGCCACAGATGCATTCTGACATAGATCAGGGAAAGTGCTGCTGATGCTGCTGCTGCTATAGGGAGAGCGTTAGGAGTTATTTTAGGCTTGAAGAACTCCAACGGTCCTTCTTAGGGCCACATCTGACCGTGTGCAGTACTGTTAAGGCTGCTGTGA
Source organism: Eleutherodactylus coqui (assembly GCF_035609145.1). Classification (NCBI taxonomy): domain Eukaryota; kingdom Metazoa; phylum Chordata; class Amphibia; order Anura; family Eleutherodactylidae; genus Eleutherodactylus; species Eleutherodactylus coqui. Next base: position 294,035,332 of record NC_089837.1, read on the forward strand.
GCAGTGTTGCACTTTTTGTCTATCGGGCGTGCAGAGCATTGCGTTCTCAGTCTGCATTCCTTGTGCATAGTATAGGGCCAGTACTGGTGAGGCAGGGAAAGAGATATACTGTCTATATAGGCAGTGGGCTTTTTCAAACAAATTTGGGAAAAATACTATCTTTGGGCTGCCTGTGATCGTCTTGAGTGTACTGCGTCTCTGCTGGGGGTAGTAGTCCTAATTATTACGCAGCTAAGTGTTACAGCAGGCTTGCGCAAAATTCTTTCCTGGCTCTGCTTTGCCCGTTACATCACCGCCGTCATCTCGTCCAGAGGGAAACAGTCTGCAGTCCTTGTACATAGTATAGGGCCAGTACTGGTGAGGCAGGGAAAGAGATATACTGTCTATATAGGCAGTGGGCTTTTTCAAACAAATTTGGGAAAAATACTATCTTTGGGCTGCCTGTGATCGTCTTGAGTGTACTGCGTCTCTGCTGGGGGTAGTAGTCCTAATTATTACGCAGCTAAGTGTTACAGCAGGCTTGCGCAAAATTCTTTCCTGGCTCTGCTTTGCCCGTTACATCACCGCCGTCATCTCGTCCAGAGGGAAACAGTCTGCAGTCCTTGTACATAGTATAGGGCCAGTACTGGTGAGGCAGGGAAAGAGATATACTGTCTATATAGGCAGTGGGCTTTTTCAGACAAATTTGGGGAAAAAAATATATATTTGGGCTGCCTGTGACCGTCCTCAGTGTACTGCGTCTCTGCTGGGGGCAGTAGTCCTAATTAATACGCAGCTAAGTGTTACAGCAGGCTTGCGCAAAAGTGTTTCCTGGCTCTGCGTTGCCCGTTACATCACCGCCGTCATCCCGTCCAGAGGGAAACAGTCTGCAGTCCTTGTACATAGTATAGGGCCAGTACTGGTGAGGCAGGGAAAGAGATATACTGTCTATATAGGCATTGGGCTTTTTCAAACAAATTTGGGAAAAATACTATCTTTGGGCTGCCTGTGATCGTCTTGAGTGTACTGTGTCTCTGCTGGGGGTAGTAGTCCTAATTATTATGCAGCTAAGTGTTACAGCAGGCTTGCGCAAAATTCTTTCCTGGCTCTGCGTTGCCCGTTACATCACCGCCGTCATCCCGTCCAGAGGGAAACAGTCTGCAGTCCTTGTACATAGTATAGGGCCAGTACTGGTGAGGCAGGGAAAGAGATATACTGTCTATATAGGCAGTGGGCTTTTTCAAACAAATTTGGGAAAAATACTATCTTTGGGCTGCCTGTGATAGTCGGGAGTGTACTGCGTCTCTGCTGGGGGTAGTAGTCCTAATTATTACGCAGCTAAGTGTTACAGCAGGCTTGCGCAAAATTCTTTCCTGGCTCTGCGTTGCCCGTTACATCACCGCCGTCATCCCGTCCAGAGGGAAACAGTATACATATATACGCTGCCTACAGTATCTGTCTGCTGTCTCAGCTCAGCCTTTAAAAAAATAGAAGCAAAATACTAAAGGCCTACTAGTGGACTTTGGACACTTGACTGCTTCTGCGCAGGCATATGATGGCCAAGCACCCCACACGGTGGGACGAAGGCCGTTCACCGCCTCCGATTTGCACCACTGCCTCTCCCCCTGTGCCCCAACCTGCCACTGAGATCCAACCCCCCTTTCAGGCACAGGCACGACCGTCTCCCGGCCTGCACCCACACCCTCACCTCCGCTGTCCTCGGCCCCATCCACCAATGTCTCTCAGCGCACCGTCCAGCCGTCGCTAGCGCAAGTGTTTAAACGCAAGCGCAAGTACGCAGCCACACACCCGCACACTCAAGCGTTAAATGTTCACATAGCCAAATTGATCAGCCTGGAGATGCTGCCATATAGGCTTGTGGAAACGGAGGCTTTCAAAAACATGATGGCGGCGGCGGCCCCGCGCTACTCGGTTCCCAGTCGCCACTACTTTTCCCGATGTGCCGTCCCAGCCCTGCACGACCACGTCTCCCGCAACATTGTACGCGCCCTCACCAACGCGGTTACTGGCAAGGTCCACTTAACAACGGACACGTGGACAAGCACAGGCGGGCAGGGCCACTATATCTCCCTGACGGCACATTGGGTGAATTTAGTGGAGGCTGGGACAGAGTCAGAGCCTGGGACCGCTCACGTCCTACCCACCCCCAGAATTGCGGGCCCCAGCTCGGTGCTGGTATCTGCAGCGGTGTATGCTTCCTCCACTAAACCACCCTCCTCCTCCTCCTCCTCCTACGCAATCTCTGTCTCGCAATCAAGATGTGTCAGCAGCAGCATGTCGCCAGCAGTCGGTGTCGCGCGGCGTGGCAGCACAGCGGTGGCCAAGCGTCAGCAGGTCGTGCTGAAACTACTCAGCTTAGGAGAGAAGAGGCACACGGCCCACGAACTGCTGCAGGGTCTGACAGAGCAGACCGACCGCTGGCTTTCGCCGCTGAGCCTCCAACCGGGCATGGTCGTGTGTGACAACGGCCGTAACCTGGTGGCGGCTCTGCAGCTCGGCAGCCTCATGCACGTGCCATGCCTGGCCCACGTCTTTAATTTGGTGGTTCAGCGCTTTCTGAAAAGCTACCCACGCTTGTCAGACCTGCTCGAAAAGGTGCGCCGGCTCAGCGCACATTTCCGCAAGTCCAACACGGACGCTGCCACCCTGCGCACCCTGCAACATCGGTTTAATCTGCCAGTGCACCGACTGCTGTGCAGCGTAGAGCTATAGTGGAATACCAACTCCAACATGGGCGGCGTAGTGGGAGTCAGCCTCCTCAATTCTTTACAGAAGAGTGGGCCTGGTTGGCAGACATCTGCCAGGTCCTTGGAAACTTTGAGGAGTCTACCCAGATGGTGAGCGGCGATGCTGCAATCATTAGCGTCACCATTCCTCTGCTATGCCTCTTGAGAAGTTCCCTGCAAAGCATAAAGGCAGACGCTTTGCGCTCGGAAACGGAGGCGGGGGAAGACAGTATGTCGCTCGATAGTCAGAGCACCCTCATGTCTATATCTCAGCGCGTTGAGGAGGAGGGGGAGGAGCATGAGGAGGAGGGGGAAGAGACAGCTTGGCCCACTCCTGACGGTACCCATGCTGCTTGCCTGTCATCCTTTCAGCGTGTATGGCCTGAAGAGGAGGAGGAGGAGGATCCTGAAAGTGATCTTCCTACTGAGGACAGCCATGTATTGCGTACAGGTACCCTGGCACACATGGCTGACTTCATGTTAGGATGCCTTTCTCGTGACCCTCGCGTTACACGCATTCTGGCCACTACAGATTACTGGGTGTACACACTGCTCAACCCACGGTATAAGGAGAACCTTTCCACTCTCATATCCGAAGAGGAAAGGGGTTCGAGAGTGATGCTATACCACAGGACCCTGGCGGACAAACTGATGGTAAAATTCCTATCCGACAGCGCTAGTGGCAGAAGGCGCAGTTCCGAGGGCCAGGTAGCAGGGGAGGCGCGGAGATCAGGCAGCATGTACAGCACAGGCAGGGGAACACTGTCCAAGGCCTTTGACAGCTTTATGGCTCCCCAGCAAGACTGTGTCACCGCTCCCCAGTCAAGGCTGAGTCGGCGGGAGCACTGTAAAAGGATGGTGAGGGAGTACGTAGCCGATCGCACAACCGTCCTCTGTGATGCCTCTGCCCCCTACAACTACTGGGTGTCGAAGCTGGACACGTGGCCTGAACTCGCGCTGTATGCCCTGGAGGTGCTTGCTTGTCCTGCGGCTAGCGTCTTGTCAGAGAGGGTGTTTAGTGCGGCTGGGGGAATCATCACGGATAAGCGTACCCGCCTGTCAACCGACAGTGCCGACAGGCTTACAATCATAAAGATGAACAAAGCCTGGATTTCCCCAGAGTTCTTTTCTCCACCAGCGGACAGCAGCGGTACCTAAACAATACGTAGGCTGCACCCGCGGATGGAAGCATCATTCTCTATCACCATCAAAAACGGGGACCTTTTAGCTTCATCAATCTGTGTATTATATTCATCCTCCTCCTCCTGCTCCTCCTCCTGAAACCTCACGTAATCACGCCGAACGGGCAATTTTTCTTAGGCCCACAAGGCTCAGTCATATAACTTTTGTAAACAATGTTTATACGTTTCAATTCTCAATTCAATAAAGCGTTGAAACTTGCACCTGAACCAATTTTTATTTGAACTGGGCTGCCTACAGGCCTAGTTACAAATTAAGCCACATTAACCAAAGCGATTAATGGGATTCACCCGCCCTCTTGGTTGGGCATGGGCAATTTTTCTGAAGAACATTTGTACTCTTGGTACACCAATAGGCCCTCGCCTACAGTGTAATCCTACAAATTTTTTGCCCACCTGCATTAAAGCTGACGTTACCTCAGCTGTGCTGGGCACTGCAATGGGATATATTTATGTACCGCCGGTGTGTTCCAGGGAGCCACCCATGCTGTGTGTCCACAGGGACTTCACATTAGGGATTTGTACCTGCCAGTGTCTATGTATTAAAAACCCCGGTCAGACTGGGGCATGCAGTGTGGGCCGAAGACCACCTGCATTTAATCGGACGTTACCTCAGCTGTGATGGGCAATGCAATGGGATATATTTATGTACCGACGGTGGCTTCCTGGGACCCACCTATGCTGTCGGTCCACACGGAGTTGTAACTCCATGTGTCCACTTCTAAAGAACCCCAGTCAGACTGGGGCATGCAGTGTGGGCCGAAGCCCACCTGCATTAAACCTGACGTTACCTCAGCTGTGATGGGCAATGCAATGGGATATATTTATGTACCGCCGGTGGCTTCCTGGGACCCACCCATGCTGTCGGTCCACACGGAGTTGTAACTCCATGTGTCCACTTCTAAAGAACCCCAGTCTGACTGGGGCATGCAGTGTGGGCCGAAGCCCACCTGCATTAAACCTGATGTTACCTCAGCTGTGATGGGCAATGCAATGGGATTTATTTATGTACCGCTGGTGGGTTCCAGGGAGCCACCCATGCTGTGTGTCCACATAAGGGATTTGTACCTGCCAGTGTCTATGTATTAAAAACCCCAGTCAGACTGGGGCATACGGTGTGGGCCGAAGACCACCTGCATTTAATCGGACGTTATCTCAGCTGTAATGGGCACTGCAATGGGATACATTTATGTACAGCCGGTGGGTTCCAGGGAGCCACCCATGCTGTGTGTCCACAGGGACTTCACATTAGGGATTTGTACCTGCCAGTGTCTATGTATTAAAAACCCCGGTCAGACTGGGGCATGCAGTGTGGGCCGAAGACCACCTGCATTTAATCGGACGTTACCTCAGCTGTGATGGGCAATGCAATGGGATATATTTATGTACCGACGGTGGCTTCCTGGGACCCACCTATGCTGTCGGTCCACACGGAGTTGTAACTCCATGTGTCCACTTCTAAAGAACCCCAGTCAGACTGGGGCATGCAGTGTGGGCCGAAGCCCACCTGCATTAAACCTGACGTTACCTCAGCTGTGATGGGCAATGCAATGGGATATATTTATGTACCGCCGGTGGCTTCCTGGGACCCACCCATGCTGTCGGTCCACACAGAGTTGTAACTCCATGTGTCCACTTCTAAAGAACCCCAGTCTGACTGGGGCATGCAGTGTGGGCCGAAGCCCACCTGCATTAAACCTGATGTTACCTCAGCTGTGATGGGCAATGCAATGGGATTTATTTATGTACCGCCGGTGGGTTCCAGGGAGCCACCCATGCTGTGTGTCCACATTAGGGATTTGTACCTGCCAGTGTCTATGTATTAAAAACCCCAGTCAGACTGGGGCATACAGTGTGGGCCGAAGACCACCTGCATTTAATCGGACGTTATCTCAGCTGTAATGGGCACTGCAATGGGATACATTTATGTACAGCCGGTGGGTTCCAGGGAGCCACCCATGCTGTGGGTGCACACGGAATTCCCATTGCGGAGTTGTACCTGCCTGTGACTATTTATAAAAAACCCCGGTCTGACTGGGGCATGCAGACACCTTGACAGAATGAATAGTGTGTGGCACATGGGTTCCCCATTGCTATGCCTACGTGTGCAGCTCCTGATGGAGTTGGCACAGGATTGGATTTCTCATTGCTTCTGTACAGCATTATGGGCTATCGCCCCGCTACTTTTAAAGAGGGTCGCTGCCTGGCCGTGCCAACCCTCTGTAGTGTGTGCCTGCAGTTCCTCCTCATGGCAGACGCACTTATAAATAGACATGAGGGTGGTGTGGCTATGAGGCCAGCGTGTGGCATGAGGGCAGCTGAAGGCTGCGCAGGGACACTTTGGTGTGCGCTGTCGACACTGGGTCGTGCGGGGCGGGGGGGGGGGGGTTGGGCAGCATGTAACCCAGGAGAAGTGGCAGCGGAGTGTCATGCAGGCAGTGATTGTGCTTTGTTGGAGGTAGTGTGGTGCTTCGCTAAGGTATGCCTTGCTAATGAGGGTTTTTCAGAAGTAAAAATTTTTGGGAGGGGGGGCCCACTCTTGCCGCTATTGTGGCTTAATAGTGGGACCTGGGAACTTGAGATGCAGCCCAACATGTAGCCCCTCGCCTGCCCTATCCGTTGCTGTGTCGTTCCCATCACTTTCTTGAATTGCCCAGATTTTCACAAATGAAAAGCTTAGCGAGCATCGGCGATATACAAAAATGCTCGAGTCGCCCATTGAATTCAATGGGGTTCGTTACTCGAAATGAACCCTCGAGCATTGCGATAATTTCGTCCCGAGTAACGAGCACCCGAGCATTTTGGTGCTCGCTCATCTCTAGTAATAATCACTAATTATTTTTGATTGCCAGTTTAGAGTTGGGAAGGGTTTTTTCCCTTAAATGGGGAAAATTGGTTCCACCTCATTGGGGTTGCTTTGCCTTTCTCTGTATTAAAATGGGTAGCAGGTGGAAATAGGCTGAACTGGATGTACATATGTATTTTTTCAGTTTAACATACTATGTTACTGTGTGTGGCACGAAAGAGGTATTATTTCTTGTGATGAGCACTACAGTGAAAATATAACTTTATAGAAGCGCTATAATTTTGCAGAGCACAAAGACTGTATAGAACAGTGGTGGCGAACCTATGGCACGCGTGCCAGAGGCAGCACACAGTGCCCTCACTGCTGGCACGCACCGCCGTCAGCCGGTATTCACTCAGCTGCACTGCTATCGGCGCTGATCTCGGCCACACTGTGACGTCAGTGTGCAGCCGGGATCCTCCTCCCCCCTCCCCTGACGTCACCTCCTCCCGCAAGAGCAGGAAAACTAGGCACCCGGCAGCACACTGACGTCACAGTGTGCACGCAGGATCAGCGCTGAGCAGAAGCGGAGCTTCAACGATGAGGAGGGGTTAAGTATGTGGGTCTCAGGGGGGAAGGATGGGGGCCGCTGTGGGATGTCACTAATATACTGGGGGACACTGTGGGGTGTTACTACTATACTGGGGGCTGCTGTGGGGTGTCACTATTATACTGGTGGCCGCTGTGGAATGTCACTATTATACTGGGGGCCACTGTGGGATATCACTGTTATACTGGGGGCTTCTGTGGGGTATCACTATTATACTGGGGGGCGCTGTGGGGTGTCACTATTATACTGGGGCCACTGTGGGATGTCACCATTACTACTGGGAGCCGCTGTGGGATATCACCATTACTACTGTGGGCCACTGTGGGATGCCACCATTACTACTGCGGGCTGCTGTGAGCGGGGGGGGGGGGGTCACTATTACCGCTGGGGCCGCTGTGGGGGATCACTATTACCGCTGGGGGCGTCACTATTAACTCTGGGGCCACGGGGGGTGGGATGGAGGAGTAAAATCATACGTTGTGATAAGCCCCGCCCCCTGACATGTTGGCACTTTGCGATAAATAAGTGGGTTTTGTGTTGCAGTTTGGGCACTCGGTCTCTAAAAGGTTTGCAATCACTGGTATAGAGCATTTTTACTATGGGTAAACACATAGAGGAAATTGAATAGTAACAGCAAGATGAAAAGAATGTGCAGAGATGAGTTGCGGTTGAAAGAAGTCTTCATGGTTGTCTGGGAAGGGAAAGATAATGATTTCAAACTGAGACAAGGACAACTGTGATTACTAGAGGTAAATGTACTATAATCACTATAACTGTGTAAAGCTGGAATGAGACTATTATATGGTGACCTCATTAGATTTCCTCACTTAGAGGTATACTAGAGCTGAGTCACTGTATCTGAACCTGCACTGTTATAAAGTTTGTTTTATGCTGTCTCTGTTGTATAGATATATATATTTTTTCTGTTTTGGAGATAGAGGGGAGGAAGGTGTGCAAGACAAACCTGTATCATCATCCCTGCCTAGCAGAGATGCATCGATGGGGAACTCAAGAGACCCAGCAATGCAGCAGAATGTTCTTTGTGGACCACAGGCAGCAGTTATGATGGGTAATTACAAGGAAAGGGGCAAGCTGAACTTTTGCACCTTTAGTCTTTAGCTATACTACAGTACCTGCCATGAGAAAGGATGAGTCTCTCACCTCAGATGATGCCACCAAGGGTACAGGAAAAAAGTTGAGGTGGTGCCAGCACACTGACCTTCCGTCAAGCACTGAATCGGCTCTTGTAATCCTGAAGAGGAGCTAGCCACTGCTTGGTAAAGGAGAAAGCCGGCACCCAGCAGTTTCCAAATTTCTTACATTGGTTCGTGATGTACTGTCACACCATATTTCCCCCTTCTCTGCTGTAAAAGATAACAGGATACATGAATGTCAGTGTTTATGGTGCTATATTTATGTTTTGAGCTCAGTTCTGGTACTGTCTTTATTCACTGAGCTGTTCTGGTGTGGGTGCTACTATCTAACTGATTTCTGCACAAGAAGAATACAATCAGACTGTTCATCAATGCAATATTGTTGGGCAGATGGTTGTGGATTCACCTTGCTACACACTGGTTTGGCTTTGGGCTATCTGAGGTGGCAGCACCTGGGAAACCCTGGTTTCCATGCTTAACTCCTCCAAATGGGATACCATTTTTTCTGCAGGGTGCCCAAGCCATTACACACACAGATAGTCCTAGTATTGTCGCTACTGACACTTTACTGACCTGAGTCATAGAACCTGCAGGCCTGAACAGGAGCCTCACAGGGTGTCATCTAATCTCAGGTTGGGGCAGGACCTAGATTTCCATTACTGGAAAATCTGCAATATGGCAATGAAAGAATCCTGTGGAGGAGATACCAAAGGATAAGTGCCACCAGTTAAAGCCTATACAATCTATTGGAGGATTACTCTCGTTCAGACAGGTCGGGCCATGAATCGTGCACAGTAGAATAATAAGAGATGGAAGCCATGTCAGCAATCGCAGAACAGATAACAGGATTAGCTAGGAAAGCAGGACATGCAGTCACAAGAATAGCCAGTAAGTAGCCATTGAGAATCAGGAGCATATCAGCAACTAACAACTCATTACCAGAAGCATGGAAGCATAGGGGTCTGGGAACAAGCTGGATTAGCAAACCTCACAAAAAGGAAATTGAGGCTGCATAGTGCAATCAACAAAGAATAGTCAAACCACAAGAAAAATGCATGCTGGGTCCTAGAAACTAATATTACAGAGGAATGACTTAGCATCTAAAAACCACAGGTTGCAGGATAAAAACCGCTTGCATACATTTGCAGAAGTTTTAATATGACTTTCTACAGTCCTGTTTCCATTTTAAATTATTATGTTAGAGCAAGATAGTTTTTCTTTATGATGTCTTCCAATCACATTTAGGGCTTATTCACATTGGCGTGATTCATGTTTGTGTGTTGTTCATGCATGCAGTGGACTTCATATAGACAGCATATGGACTCATAGTAGTCTGGTTATTTATGCGTTTTTATCATGCCCATCTGAAGAAGCTCTTAGTCCACATTCATTTGTTCAGGTTTCTGGCAGGATTTAGGAGTGGATTCCATACCTAAATCCTCACAGAGTCCACTGACATTCTGTGGCTCATGAAAGTGAAGGGGATACTTTATACCTATTTTATATGAAACTTTTGTATGATAGCAGAAAAAGTAATTGTGTTCACTTGTGCAATGTGTCTTTTTTGTTCTTCATGTCTTTACTTCTTCAGTCATGACTTCCTGTACAATGGCTTACTGTATATAGAAGAGTATCTGCACAGTATAGACTTGGGGTTAGATATGTTGATGTGCTGGATATGTGAAATATGTAGTCACAAGTTTTCATTGAGGCACGACCATCAATATTAGATCGATGGGGATCCCTCGTTGATCAGCTGATTGAAGGGGATGAGCAAATACTAGAAGCAATATCCCACAATCAATCAAGAGACCAAAACTGAAAAAAGTTTGATATTAGCAGGATAGCAATTCTAAGTATACAAAGTATCAATATGCAATTGTTCTGTTCAATCAAAATGAGTACACAATTGTGTGTTCATTAAACAGGCTCAGACTTTTATGGCATGCCCACAGAATATGCCATGAAAACAGATAGACAGAGATGGGACCCACACCTACTGTATCCCAAGATAGGACCCCAAAGATAAAGATCATGACCGCTTGCCAACAAGGAAGTCTACATAAAGGTCAATAATGAGGAAATCGAAGTGGTTAATAGTTTTGTAGTCCTTGGGTCCCTCATCGATCATAGTGGCAGCTCGACAAATGAGATAAAGCATTCATTAACACTCGGGCGTACGGCCATGGTAAGCATGGACCGAATATAGAAGTCAAAGGATGTCTTAATCACCATCAAACAAAGGTTAATCACAGCTACCATCTTCCGGATTGCAACTTATGGCTGTAAGACGTGGACATTAAGGATAGCAGACAGTAGAAAAATTTGCCAGAAGAAGAGATGCTACTTGGAATTATCAGTAGTAAAAGGAAATAGGGAAGCCAAAAGACACAGCTGGACACCATCAAGGAAGATATGGGAATGGACATCAGGCAACTGAAAGCGGTTGTAGAGAATAGAGAAGCACAGAGAGGACTGGCCTACAGAGTATCCAAGAGACCAAATGGATAGAATTGGAATATGTATACATAGAGAGAGAGACTTATGCAAAACTTTTGTTGCCTTGTTTCTTTTTCTTATAGAAGAATCCTTTCAATATTTATAAGGCAGTGCACAAATGGTTTCTACAGCTTTTAACTGAAAGCTTTAGAAACATAAAAGCTAATTCACAACTTTCAGCAACTTATAAAAATCACCAGCCAATCACGAGGCAGCATATATATCTTAGATAACAGATAGCATTACTTTTATATCCCAGCATTCCCCAGTACTCTGTGATTAACATAGCTCTTACATTGATCCATCAAAATATTCTGACAATCTCTTCCAAGCCCTTTTATATTTCAGTTTTCCACTTGTGTTTTACTTTTCCCAAAAGGCTGATGAGTTATACAGTTTCTCTCCTCCTCGTGTTTGATTTATAGACTGAGAACCTTGGGCGCACAGATCTGTCAGCAGGAGAAGTTACTCCAGCAGTGGAGGTTAATGGAACAGTAAGGTTAATGGTGCCTAATACTTCTTCGTGTTTTCCTACTGCAACCAGCCCAATAGAGAGATTACTGTTCAGCACAGAGAATTACAATTCTCATCACAGAGTAATCAGCTCAGAAGATCTTTCCAGTGCATACTGAGTGATATCAAACACTTGGACAGTCACTTCATTCACAGCCCCAAGTGCGTCTGTCCCATTGTATAGAGAACACTTCTGTTGTGACAGATGTCAAGGATGTGCACGATATATCAGTCAACGCTAATGTTCAATACATAATATATTTAAGACAGCAACCTCAGTCACAGAATTTCAATAATAGCAAGAAAGAAAATGTAATCCTTGTAAGAGATAGAAAATTCTATACAAGGGAACATTGCAATTCAGAAGAAATACCAGGTTTATGGTTCTATTTGGAGACAGGATCATCAGTATAAAAATACAGAGTTGCATTCTTTTGCTTTCAAGAAATCTAAATACAGATTATTTTATGTATATTACTTTCTCATTCATCTTAAAGGATGTGTTTGATTTTGCAACCAATTTTCATAGCAAAAAGGCATCTATATTATAAAATGAACAATTTACTAAATTGAAAAAAAAGTCTACAGTTTTGTTCTCAGATCTCCCATGCTGACCTCCCTGTCTCCATGCTTACAGACTACAAACATACCCTGCCTGTAGTCAGACGTTGCAGTCATGTGTTACTCCATTATACTATCTGTATAGTAGGAATAGGGTCAGAGACTCAACTACACAGGAGCTGAAAACACAAAACAATAGGATTTCTTGTTTTCATCAAAACTATCTGCAAAGTTTTGCCTTTTTATTTTAGATTCATTGAAGTAATATAACATGTTTTCAAAAGTGTATACATTATTCATTAACTTATATCCACCCATAGCTGTCTTGGGAGGCAAAGTAATATATTGCTGTTATCAGAATCTCAACTGCCAAATACTGGTGTCTCCAGGCTTCACCAGTGGTAGAAGGGGAAGTTAAAATATTGCTCAATTTTGTACCTAGAACACGTATTACATTAAAATAGACACTATACAAGTCAATTCCAATGTTAATACCAAATATTGGAATTAAATACATACGGACTCATCATCATGCTTCTACTACTACATGTTTTATGTTTAAAATTATTCTGTGCCCTTGTGACCTCAAAATCCATTTTATGCACCCAAGGCATAAATAGGATATGATTGGCATATTTTCCCTATTTCAAGTATTCCGTTAAAGGAAATGTGTCAAGTAGTGGTGGCAGGTTCAGTGTACATGTGACAGCTGCCTGTGCCAAGAGAATGCAATTGTAAAACTCTCTGATAATGCTGATTAACACTGGTGTCATTGAGAATAAACCCATCAGCTGGCTACAAAGACACCCCAGCCCCTCCACCACAGAAACCTGTTACATTACTGGCAATGGATATATTTTACGATGTTTCTCGTCATCAAAAGTCACTGCTTTTATTTCATGTGAAAGGGTCACTTTGCTCTTTTATCCTCTTATACGAGCTCGAAATTACACAACATTTCATGTAATCATGAGCAATAGCTCATCTAAAGAAGCTAGAAGATTCAACAGAGATTTATAAATTCACATAAAAGGACAACTACCAAATGAGATCAATATCAAATGTCCTTTACGTGAAGTGCAAAAAAATGTATTAAGCGGCTTTCTAGAATTTTACATTGATGGCCTTCCTTTATCATTGGCTATCAATATATGTGGTGATGCTCCCACTCCAAGAACCCCCGAGGATTATCAGAATGAAGGTACCATGGTGCTCACTCTAGTGCTATAGCCCCCGTTCACTACAAACCAGACACAGGCATACAACTGTAGCTGTTAATATAAAAGGGTTATCATTTTGTCCACGAAGGAGGAGGGGAGCTGAGCTGTGCTTACTAAACACAGGGGAGAGAGCAGATACACAGCCTGTAATGCACTTACTCACCCTGTGTGCTGCAAGCAGGAACAGAGCAATTACATAAGAGTATGTAAGCAGGCTGAACTGAGCATGCTCGACCAAAATGGAGAACTACTGGAAGATATGTCCAAGAGCAACTAAAGGTAGACCGAGAGTGTGCATTGGATGTTTAGGGAAGGAATAAGTCAGGACTGGTGCATTTTCAAAAAGTAAGTGCATTTGCAGAGATTAATTATAGATAAACATGGTGATTCTCCTGCTAGGAGACATTTGTCAATCACCTCGTAATTTTAGCTCCTAATGTAAATTGGCAGGGAGGAAGATTATGGTCTAAAATAAACTCTTCTTGTTGCCCATAGCAACCAATCACAGAGCGCCTTTCATTTTTCAAGAGCAGTATGAGGAATCAAAACTAAGCTGTAATTGGTTGCTATGAGCAACAAAACAGTTTTTGTTTTAGACTGCTTCATAAATCTCCCCCTAATGTCTTTCGAATATCACATCTGTCAATGAAATGGACTGTTCCCATGTTCGCAAGACATGACCACCAGACAAGCGTTTGACTTAGTGTGACACAAACACGTACTGAACAGTGTTGTTGTGTTTAATGGTCATGAATACTGCTGAACAGGTTCATTTAAACAATGTCAAAGTATTTCTGCATAAGTACGGTGAAGGAACTGTACTGTCAAAATTCTGTATTCAGATACTGATAACAAATAGAGATGAGCGAGCATACTCGTCCGAGCTTGATGCTTGTTCGAGTATTAGGGTACTCGAGAGGCTCGTTACTCGAGTTGAACACCACGCGGTACTCGAGTCAATTCCATTTCCTTCCCTGCATGTTTAGCGTCATTTTTTAGCCAATAGACATGCAGGGAAGGCATTACAACTTCCTGCTGTAATGTGCCAGCCCTATCCCACCCCACAGCAGTTAGTGGCTGGTGAGATCAAGTGACCACCGAGTACTTAAAGCGGTCCCGCCCGCGGCTCGCCTCAGACACTGGGAGAGATTAGGGAAAGTGCTACTGCTATAGGGAGAGTGTTAGTGTAGGATCCTGTCCTCAAGAACCCAAATGGTCCTTCTTAGGGCCACATCTGACCGTGTGCATTACTGTTGTGGCTGCTGGGAGCAGTTTTGCACCAAAAATTATTTTTTTTCATCTCGGGCTGTGCAGGCTATTACAGCTATAGCGTTCTTAGTCTGCAGTCTGTAATACAGAGTATAGGGAAAGTGGTGCTGAGACAAGGACAGTGGTAGTGTAGGATCCTGTCTACAAGAACCCCAACGGTCCTTCTTAGGGCTCTGACCGTGTGCATTTTACAGGTTGTCTAGTGGGAGTTGTAGTGCATCACTATTGCACAGCCAGACCTTTTTGTAGCCTTCCGTATAACTTTTTTCTGCCTGCAGTTTGCGTTACATTACCGCTGTCAGCCTCCAACTGTACGCCAATAATTCCATAATTTTTTACACCGGTCTGTGTTTGCCGTGAACTTAACGCACAGCGTACGGCCACAGCCACTGATAGAGGGAAAGTCATATACACGCTATATAGCTTGTATTCTTTTTCAAAAAAATTACAAGAAAAGTTCCTTCGTTGGTCTACCCCTGACCATGTGCATTTTACAGGTTGTCTGGTGGGAGTTGTAGTGCATCACTATTGCAGAGTCAGACCTTTTTCCAGCCTTCCGTATAATTTTTTTCTGGCTGCAGTTTACGTTACATAACGCTGTCAGCCTCCAACTGTACGCCAATAATTCCATAATTATTTATACCGCTCTGTGCCTGCCGTCAACGTCACGCACAGCGTACGGCCACAGTCACTGATAGAGGGAAAGTCATATACACGCTATAGCGTCTGTATTCTTTTTAAAAAAAAAAAAAAAACCCTTCTTAGGGCTACCTCTGATCGTCTGCATTTTACAGGTTGTCTGGTGGGAGTTGTAGTGCATCACTATTGCACAGCTAGGCCTGTTTGCAGCCTTCCGTATAATTTTTTTCTACCTGCAGTTTGCGTTACAATACCACTGTCAGCCTCCAACTGTACGCCAATAATTCCATAATTTCTTACACCGGTCTGTGTCTGCGTGAACTTCACGCACAGCGTACGGCCACAGTCACTGATAGAGGGAAAGTCATATACAGGCTATATAGCCTGTATTCTTTTTCAAAAAAATTACAAGAAAAGCTCCTTTGTTGGGCTACCTCTGACCGTCTGCAATTTACTGGGTGTCTGGTGGGAGTTGCAGTGCATCACTATTGCACAGCTAGGCCTGTTTGCAGCCTTCCATATAATTTTTTTCTGCCTGCAGTTTGCATTACAATATGGCTCTCAGCATCTAACTGTCCACCAATAATTCCATAATTTCTTACACCGGTCTGTGTCTGCCGTGAACTTAACGCACAGCGTACGGCCACAGTCACTGATAGAGGGGAAGTCATATACACGCTATATAGCCTGTATTCTTTTTCAAAAAATTTAAATAAAAACTGCATCATTGGGCTACCTCTGACCGTCTGAAATTTACAGGGTGTCTGGTGGGAGTTGCAGTGCATCACTATTGCACAGCTAGGCCTGTTTGCAGCCTTCCATATAATTTTTTTCTGGCTGCAGTTTGCATTATAATACGTCTCTCAGGGTCAAACTATATGCCAATAATTCCATAATTATTTACACCGGTCTGTGTCTGCAGTGAACTTAACGCACAGCGTACGGCCACAGCCACTGATAGAGGGAAAGTCTTATACACACTATATAGCCTATATTCTTTTTCAAAAAGAAAAAAAAAATCCATCGTTGGGCTACCTCTGACTATCTGAAATTTACTGGGTGTCTGGTGAGAGTTGCAGTGCATCACTATTGCACAGCTAGGCCTGTTTGCAGCCTTCCATATTCTTTGTTTCTGCCTGGAGTTAGCGTTACAATACCGCTGTCAACGTGAAAGTGTACGCAAATAATTGCATAATTATTTACACCGCTCTGTGTCTGCTCTATTCGTAATCCACTATGCTGAGGGGTAGGTGTAGGGCTCGAGGACGTGGACGCGGGCGAGGACGCGGAGGTCCAAGTGAGGGTGTGGGCACAGGCAAAGTTCCTGGTCCAGGTGAATTGCAGCCCGCTGCTGCAGGATTAGGAGAGAGGCAAGTTTCTGGTGTCCCCAGCTTCATATCACAATTTATGGGTCCACGTGGTAGACCTTTATTACAAACAGAGCAGTGTGAGCAGGTCTTGTCATGGATGGCAGAAAATGCATCCAGCAATGTATCGACCACCCAGTCTTCTATGCCGTTCACTGCTGCAACTCTGAATCCTCTCGCTGCTGCTCCTCTTTCATCCCAGCCTCCTCACTCCATGAAAATGACACATTCTGATGAGCAGACAGACTCCCAAGAAACTGTACTCGGGCCCCTGCCTTGATTGGGAAAAAATGGTTCCTCTCTCTGCTGAGGAGTTTGTTGTGACCAATGCCCAACCTTTGGAAAGTTCCCGGGCTCCGGGGGATGAGGCTGGGGACTTCCGGCAACTGTCTCAAGAGCTTTCAGTGGGTGAGGAGGACGATGATGATGAGACACAGTTGTCTATCAGTGAGGTAGTAGTAAGGGCAGTAAGTCCGAGGGAGGAGCGCACAGAGGATTCGGAGGAAGAGCCGCTGGACGATGAGGTGACTGACCCCACCTGGTTTGCTAAGCCAACTGAGGATAGGTCTTCAGAGGGGGAGGCAAGTGCAGCAGCAGGACAGGTTAGAAGAGGCAGTGGGGTGGCCAGGGGGAGAGGCAGGGCCAGAGCAAAGAATCCCCCAAGTGTTTCCCAAAGCACCTCCTCGCGCCAAGCCACCATGCAGAGGCCTAGGTGCTCAAAGGTGTGGATGTTTTTCAGTGAGAACGCGGACGACCGACAAACAGTGGTATGCAACCTGTGTCACACCAAGATCAGCCGGGAAGCCACCACTACCAGCCTTAACACCACCAGCATGTGCAGGCATATGATGGCCAAGCACCCCACAAGGTGGGACGCAGGCCGTTAACCACTTCCGGGTCGCACCACTGCCTCTCAGATCCAACCCCCCTCTCAGGACACAGGCACGAGCGCCTCCTGGCCTGCACCCACACCCGCACCTCCCCTATCCTTGACCCCACCCAGCAATGTCTCTCAGCACAGCGTTCAGCTGTCGCTAGCGCAAGTGTTGGAGCAAAATCGCGAATACGCCGCCACGCACCTGCACGCTCAAGCTTTAAACATGCACATTGCCAAATTGATCAGCCTGGAGTTGCTGCCGTACAGGCTTCTTGAAACGGAGGCTTTCAAAAACATGAGGGCGGCGGTGCCCCCCGCTACTCGGTCCCCAGTCGCCACCATTTTTCCCGGTGTGCTGTTCCAGCCCTACACCAGCACGTCTCCCGCAACATCAATCGTGCCCTCACCAATGCAGTTACTGGGAAGGTCCACTTAAGAAATGTGAGCAGCACGTCGGCAGCAGTCGGTGTGGGGCGGCGCGGCAGCACAGCGGTGGGCAAGCGTCAGCAGGCCGTGCTGAATCTACTCAACCTAGGTGACAAGAGGCACACAGCCCCCAAACTGTTGCAGGTTCTGACAGAGCGGCCGACCCCTGGCTTTCGCCACTGAGCCTCCAACCAGGCATGGTCGTGTGTGACAATGGCCGTAACCTGTTGGTGGCTCTCAGCTCGGAAGCCTCACATACGTGCCATGCCTGGCCCACGTTTTCAATCTGGTGGTTCAGCGGTTTCTGAAAAACTACCCGCACTTATCTGACCTGCTCGACAAGGTGCGCTGCATCTGCGCACATTTCCGCAAGCCCACCACGGACGCTGCCACCCTAAGGACCCTGCAACATCGGTTTAATCTGCTGTGCGACGTGCCCACACGGTGGAATTCTACGCTGCACATGTTGGCCAGGCTCTATGAGCAGCGTAGAGCAATAGTGGAATACCAACTCCAACAAGGGCGGCCTAGTGGTAGTCAGCCTCCTCAATTCTTTACCGAGGAGTGGGCCTGGATGGCAGACATCTGCCAGGTCCTCGGAAAGTCTACCCAGATGGTGAGTGGCGACGCTGCAATCATTAGCGTTACCATCCCGCTGCTATGCCTGCTGAGAAGTTTGCTGCAAGGCATAAAGGCTGACGCTTTGCGGTTGGAACAGGATACGGGGGATGACAGTATGTCACTTGATAGCCAGACCACCCTCATGTCTATATCTCAGCGCGTTTTAGAGGAGCAGGAGGAGGGGGAAGAGACAGCTGGGCCCACTGCAGAGGGTACCCATGCTGCTTGCCTCTCATCTGTTCAGCGTGAATGGGCTGTGGAGGAGGATCCTGAAAGTCATCTTGTTAGTGTACTGGCACCCTGGCACATATGGCTGACTTCATGTTAGGTTGCCTTTCTCGTGACCTCTCGTTAGACGCATTCGGGCCAACACGGATTACTGAGTGTACACCCTTCTCAACCCACGTTACAAGGAGAACCTTTCCACTCTCATTCCAGAAGAGGAAATGGGTATGAGAGTGATGCAATACCACAGGGCCCTGGTGGAAAAAGTGATGCTAAACTTCCCACCTGACAGCGCTAGCGACAGAAGGCGCAATTCTGAGGGCCAAGTAGCAGGGGAGGCGCGGAGATCAGGCAGCATGTACAGCACAGGCAGGGGAACACTCTCCAAGGCCTTTGCCAGCTTTATGGCTCCCCAGCAAGACTGCATCACCACTCCCCAGCCAAGGCTGAGTCGGAGGGAGCACTGTAAAAGGATGGTGAGGGAGTACGTAGCTGATCGTACCACCATCCTCTGTGATGCCTCTGCTCCATACAACTATTGGGTGTCAAAGTTGGACACGTGGCACGAACTTGCGCTGTATGCCCTGGAGGTGCTGGCTTGCCCTGCCGCTAGTGTCTTGTCAGAGAGGGTTTTTAGTGCCACTGGGGGAATCAACACGGACAAGCGTACCCGCCTGTCAACTGCCAGTGCTGACATGCTTACACTCATAAAGCCTGGATTTCCCCAGACTTCTCTTCTCCACCGGCGGAGAGCAGCGGAACCTAAAGATTCTTTTCGCTGCAACCGCAGAGAAAAGCACTCTTCTCAATCATTTAGCCGGGCATTTAGCTTTGTCAATCTGTCTCTGATATTAGTCCTTCTCCTGCTACTCCTCCTCCAGAAACAACATGTCATCGCGCTGAACTGCCAATTTTTCTGTGGCCGAAAAGGCGCATCTAGCAATGTTTTTACAATTTTTAAAAGTTTCAAAAGTATTGATACTTTAACATGAACCAATTTTTTCACAGGGCTGCCTCCAGGCTCTGTTACAAATTAAGCAACAGCGAGCTGTATCTTTCAAAAAATATTTATGGGTTTCACCTGCCCTCTCGGTTGATAAATTTTTCAGAGGCACTCTTGGTACACTAATTTTTGGGGCCCACGCCTACACTCTTATCCAACTAATTTTTACGGCCTTTGCCTACACTCATGTTTCAGAGATTGGCCTATAATATTACTACAGAAATTTTACTGGGGTCTCCCTGCCTATACTTCTGCTACAAGATTGTTACTGGGGTCTGCCTATATTTCTGCTACGTAAATGTTACAGGGGTCTGCATATACTGCTGCTACAAAAATGTTACAGGGGTCTGCCTATACTTCTGCCAAGTAAATGTTACAGGGGTCTGCCTATACTTCTGCCACGTAAATGTTACAGGGGTCTGCCTACACTTCTGCTACAAGAATGTTACTGGGGTCTGCCTATACTGCTGCCACATAAATCTTACACTGGTCTGCCTATACTTCTGCCACGTAAATGTTACAGGAGTCTGCCTATGCTGCTGCTACATAAATGTTACAGGGGTCTGCCAATACTTCTGCCACGTAAATGTTACATGGGGTCTGCCTATACTTCTGCTACAAGAATGTTACGGAGGTCTGCCTATACTTCTGCCACGTAAAAGTTACAGGGGTCTGCCTATACTGCTGCTCTATAAATGTTACAGGGGTCTGTCTATACTTGTTTATACTATGGGTGCACACAGACTTCCCATCGCGGTGTTTTACCTATCTGGCCTAAAAACACTCTGCATGAATTGTGGGCCGAGGCCAATATGTATTTTCTCTCGTGTTACCACAGTTATCTGTGACACTCGTTTGTGCCACTGAAGAGGAGCATTACTGCCTTAATGAGACGTTCACAGCTGTACTAGCTTCGGAGTCCGCTCTATGCTCGCATTTGCTGAGGGTGTATGCAGTGGCCTATGTCCTCGGCAGAGGGACAGTCTGCCATGTTTGGGCACTGTAATTTCTTCATGTTTATTACTTTCTTTTGGTCCTTCTGCTCGCCTATGCTGTGGGTGTAATGAAGACATGATTCTATTGTTCAGTCAGTGTATAGTGGTAATATCTGGTCATGGTGTTGTTTTGCAGTGCATTTTGTTGATTGCAAAATGGTGCACTTTGACACCAGTTTATCTCATAGAAATAAATACAGTTGGACATGATTTGTTTTGTTGATAAACACTAGTGGGGATGTACCACTGCTCAATCTCTATGTGGTAGTAATATTTGGTCATGGTATGGATTTACTAATCATTTATCACAATACTATTTAGTCCCTGCATAGTTGCATTTGTCACTTTTTGATTATAATTTAGAGAAATTCTAGATGTATTTATGATAGGGGGAAATTTTAGGGGTTGGGTTAAAGAGGAACACAAAAAGAACTATAAAAATAAAGTGCTACTGGTATTTCCCTCCAGCAAGACAAGGTGTAAATAATTTAGATTGACAATTATGCTACTTTTAATCGGCCTTTATACTTGTTAAGAAAAAAAGGCACACATCCATCATGTAAATGAGGTTTTATTCTACACAGTTCAAATATCGTAGATACAGAGCCTCTCAAGACTATATGCAACCTTTCTGTAGAATACTGCTTTATTTAATACCATATTTTCAGAGGTGGCACTGAGAATTTTCTGCATTCAACATGTAATTATTGATCTAGCTAAGTCTCCAGGCCTGAATATCTGATGGAGCTGAACACCTAGCATAAAGCAGCTCTGTAATTATCTGCAGCTCTGTTGCTCTTTACATGGATAATTTCAGAGGATGCACAGTAATTGTGAGAAATCAGTTTATATATTTTTACACAGTGTACAGTGAAGCATGACTTCTTAACAGAATGCTTAGTAATATATGCAGCCAAGCATGTATAGAGCTATACAAAATGTTTCAAGTGCTTGTGCTGTTTAACAGAAAATATTACAAATTCAGAATTAAAACAGGTACTTAGCACAATTCGTTTTTTTATAGTACACACATCTGGCACAAAATACCGGAGGAAATAGCACTTTTTGCTCTGATAAGATGCCGGGCAGTTGAGTGGAAATCAAATAGACCACATTATAGTCAATGGAGTCTGTTTGGTGCTATTCGGTTCTGTCATAAGACGGACCTATTCGGACAGGGAATTACACTTTCCTGTTCCATGAATAGATCAGGAAAATGGAATCCCCGCCATAGATGTGAAAGCAGCCATATTCCTTGTTCAGACGCAATGACTATCGTTCAGAAAATCTTTCTAATGAGCAAAACTGAACAATAATCATTTCCGTTAAACACGGGCAAACGACGGAACGATGAGCGAAATTCATTAGGTTCTTGCTTGTCCTTCAGTTTCAGCCGGCATAAAAACCAGCACCGACTCGTGCTGGGGCGACCTCTCTGCATATGGTGTGGATGTCAGCTGTTTAGTACAGCTGACACCCACGGGCAATAGCCGCAATCGGCCGTTCGGCATTTAAAGCCTTACGCCCCCCACGATGAGATCGGGAGAGCCGTGCAGGTGTCATGGCTGCTGGGGGCCTTCTGAAAGGCCGCAGGGCTGCCTTGAGAGACTGGCTATCAAGCCATCTCCGTGGGGTGGCTGGATAGGCTGGCTGTCAGAATGCAGTATAACGTCATGCTATAGCATTACGTCATACTGCAGGAGCGATCAAAGTATAGTCCCCCAGTGGGACTTAAAAGTAAAGTTTAAAAAAAAGCAATAACGTTTTTTTAATTGTAAAAAAAAAAAGTAATAAAAGTTTAAATCACCCCCTTTTGCTATATCTATAATTAAAAAATCTATATAATAAAATAAAAATATATATTTGGTATTACTGCGTCCATAAAAGTTTGATCTATCAAAGTAGCACATTATTTACCCCGCACGGTGAACGTTATCCGGGAAAAAAAAGAGAACACCAGAAATGCACTTTTTTATTCACCCTGTATCCCAGAAAAAATGCAATAAAAAGCGATTCAAAAGTCATATATATTCTGAATTAGTACTAACAGAAACTATAGGACATTCCACAAAAAATGAGCCATCGCTGAACTACATAGAAAAAAAAATAAAATAGTTATTGCGCACACAAGATGACGGCTGAAAATAATTGAAAAAAATTAAATGTCAAAAAAAAAAAAAAAGAGTAGTATAGTAAAAAAAAACAATACAAGTTTGGTATCGTAGTAATCGTACTGACCCATAGAATAAAGTTATCATGTGCACAAAAACTGACGATTCTCAATGTGAATTGTGCATTTTAAACAGGCTGCCCAAGCGCAGATGAGCTGGTGATGATTAGGCGAATGGAAGTTCTCTTTTTCTACAATCGGCACTCCAGAGAAATGGAAACCATGCATGCATGTGCCTCTTTCCATTGTATATTACGGGAGATCTAGTAACAGCCTATCACTACACCCACTCCTTTTGTAGTGCTCAGCCAATCACAGGCAGCTCTCCCCGAATGAATAACGGGCGAGAGCTGCCTGTAAATGGCTGAGCACCTAAATCCCTGCCTGCTGATAGATAAGCACCACAGTAGAGGGGACTGCAGGAGAAGACAAGGCTCAGCCCCGGCAGCTGAAGGGAGGTGAGTATCTATTTTTTTTGTTTTTTAAACCACTTTTTTTTGATTTTCAGGGAAGGGCTTATATTTAAAGCCCTTCCCTGAAATCAATTTCTGGCAGCAGAATCCTCTACCGCAGCTGACATGTGTGACAGCTGCAGTAGAGAATTAAGGAATTCCTCTGCTGCATCTGCCAGAGATGTAGCAGATTTAGCAGCAGGGAATTCTTTTAACTAGCGGGATGAAGGAAACATCTGCCGCATGCAGATGTGTTCTTAATCCCTGCTGGGGACCCAGCAGCGGCCGACAGGTAAGCAATTTTTTTTTTTACATTACTTTTAATTGGCTTTCCTGAAAAGCCATTCACGGCTGCCGGGGCTCAACAGCGACTTCTGCCGCTGTGCCTGACCCTGTGGTACTGAGCTATCAGCAGCCGGGAATTTAAAATCCCCGCCTGCTCGTAGCTCTGATGGTGATTGGCTGAAGTGCTTAGCCAATCACCATCAGAGCTACCAGCAGGCAGGGATTTTAAATCCCCGGCTGCTGATAGCTCAGAACTACAGAGCTGGGGACAGTGCCAGAAGTCGCTGTTGAGCCCCGGCAGTTGAAGGGAGGTGAGTATTTTTTTTTTTAATACACTTTTTTAAATGGCTTTTCAGGGAAGGACTTATGAAGCCCTTCCCTGAAAAGCCATTGACGGAGTCCTGGCAGCAGGATTCTCTACCGCAGCTGTCATGTGTGACAGCTGCGGTTGAGAATTGAAGAATTCCCTTTGCTGCATCTGCCACAGATGTGCCATATGTAGAAATCAGACCTCAAATCAAGCTTGACAAAGACTGCAGCTAGCAGTCGAAACGTTGCTGTATTATCTGATCGTGAGGAATAAATATACATCCCTTGGGATGTTTTAAATATTTGCACCAGTGAAACCTTGCTGTCCTATATAAAGTCATATATATTCTGAATTAGTACTAACAGAAACTATAGGACATTCCACAAAAAATGAGCCATCGCTGAACTACATAGAAAAAAAAATAAAATAGTTATTGCGCACACAAGATGACGGCTGAAAATAATTGAAAAAAATTAAATGTCAAAAAAAAAAAAAAAGAGTAGTATAGTAAAAAAAAACAATACAAGTTTGGTATTGTAGTAATCGTACTGACCCATAGAATAAAGTTATCATGTGCACAAAAACTGACGATTCTCAATGTGAATTGTGCATTTTAAACAGGCTGCCCAAGCGCAGATGAGCTGGTGATGATTAGGCGAATGGAAGTTCTCTTTTTCCACAATCGGCACTCCAGAGAAATGGAAACCATGCATGCATGTGCCTCTTTCCATTGTATATTACGGGAGATCTAGTAACAGCCTATCACTACACCCACTCCTTTTGTAGTGCTCAGCCAATCACAGGCAGCTCTCCCCGAATGAATAACGGGCGAGAGCTGCCTGTAAATGGCTGAGCACCTAAATCCCTGCCTGCTGATAGATAAGCACCACAGTAGAGGGGACTGCAGGAGAAGACAAGGCTCAGCCCCGGCAGCTGAAGGGAGGTGAGTATCTATTTTTTTTGTTTTTTAAACCACTTTTTTTTGATTTTCAGGGAAGGGCTTATATTTAAAGCCCTTCCCTGAAATCAATTTCTGGCAGCAGAATCCTCTACCGCAGCTGACATGTGTGACAGCTGCAGTAGAGAATTAAGGAATTCCTCTGCTGCATCTGCCAGAGATGTAGCAGATTTAGCAGCAGGGAATTCTTTTAACTAGCGGGATGAAGGAAACATCTGCCGCATGCAGATGTGTTCTTAATCCCTGCTGGGGACCCAGCAGCGGCCGACAGGTAAGCAATTTTTTTTTTTACATTACTTTTAATTGGCTTTCCTGAAAAGCCATTCACGGCTGCCGGGGCTCAACAGCGACTTCTGCCGCTGTGCCCGACCCTGTGGTACTGAGCTATCAGCAGCCGGGAATTTAAAATCCCCGCCTGCTCGTAGCTCTGATGGTGATTGGCTGAAGTGCTTAGCCAATCACCATCAGAGCTACCAGCAGGCAGGGATTTTAAATCCCCGGCTGCTGATAGCTCAGAACTACAGAGCCGGGGACATTGCCAGAAGTCACAGCTGAGCCCCGGCAGTTGAAGGGAGGTGAGTATTTTTTTTTTAATACACTTTTTTAAATGGCTTTTCAGGGAAGGGCTTATGAAGCCCTTCCCTGAAAAGCCATTGACGGAGTCCTGGCGGCAGGATTCTCTACCGCAGCTGTCATGTGTGACAGCTGCGGTTGAGAATTGAAGAATTCCCTTTGCTGCATCTGCCACAGATGTGCCATATGTAGAAATCAGACCTCAAATCAAGCTTGACAAAGACTGCAGCTAGCAGTCGAAACGTTGCTGTATTATCTGATCGTGAGGAATAAATATACATCCCTTGGGATGTTTTAAATATTTGCACCAGTGAAACCTTGCTGTCCTATATAAAGTCATATATATTCTGAATTAGTACTAACAGAAACTATAGGACATTCCACAAAAAATGAGCCATCGCTGAACTACATAGAAAAAAAAATAAAATAGTTATTGCGCACACAAGATGACGGCTGAAAATAATTGAAAAAAATTAAATGTCAAAAAAAAAAAAAAAGAGTAGTATAGTAAAAAAAAACAATACAAGTTTGGTATTGTAGTAATCGTACTGACCCATAGAATAAAGTTATCATGTGCACAAAAACTGACTATTCTCAATGTGAATTGTGCATTTTAAACAGGCTGCCCAAGCGCAGATGAGCTGGTGATGATTAGGCGAATGGAAGTTCTCTTTTTCCACAATCGGCACTCCAGAGAAATGGAAACCATGCATGCATGTGCCTCTTTCCATTGTATATTACGGGAGATCTAGTAACAGCCTATCACTACACCCACTCCTTTTGTAGTGCTCAGCCAATCACAGGCAGCTCTCCCCGAATGAATAACGGGCGAGAGCTGCCTGTAAATGGCTGAGCACCTAAATCCCCGCCTGTTGATAGATCAGCACCACAGTGCAGGGGACTGCAGGAGAAGACAAGGCTGAGCCCCGGCAGCTGAAGGGAGGTGAGTATCTATTTTTTTTGTTTTTTAAACCACTTTTACTTGATTTTCAGGGAAGGGCTTATATTTAAAGCCCTTCCCTGAAATCAATTTCTGGCAGCAGAATCCTCTACCGCAGCTGACATGTGTGACAGCTGCAGTAGAGAATTAAGGAATTCCTCTGCTGCATCTGCCAGAGATGTAGCAGATTTAGCAGCAGGGAATTCTTTTAACTACCGGGATGAAGGAAACATCTGCCGCATGCAGATGTATTCTTCATCCCCACTGGGGACCCTGGGGCCTCTCACTAGCAAAAGCCAGACTCCTACTGTACACTGATGATGGGCAATAACCCGGAAACAGCTGTATGTACATGGAGTCTGGCTTTGCTTTTGATTCCCAGTCATTGTAAGTAGACTTGTATAAAAAGTCCCACTTTGACTCGAAGGAATGCTGCCTTTCAATAGGTGGCACTGTGGAGGATTTATTCCATCTCCCTTATTTGCATATTACCCAGAGGAGCGTGCGTGGCCATTTGAGTCTCCTCACTTAGTTTATAGTATATAGTTGCTCTCCCTAAGGAGAAAACAGCGTTTCTGACCCCTGTCCCAGGCCTCTCACTAGCAAAAGCCAGACTCCTACTGTACACTGATGATGGGCAATAACCCGGAAACAGCTGTATGTACATGGAGTCTGGCTTTGCTTTTGATTCCCAGTCATTGTAAGTAGACTTGTATAAAAAGTCCCACTTTGACTCGAAGGAATGCTGCCTTTCAATAGGTGGCACTGTGGAGGATTTATTCCATCTCCCTTATTTACCTCGGAGCCCGAAATGCAGCCCTGCATGTTGCTTCTCGCCTGCCCTATCCATTTCTGCGTTTTTTACATGACTTTGGTGATTTGCTAAGATTTTCATAAATGAAAACCTTAGCGGAGCACCAGTCATATACAAAAATGCTCGAGTCGCCCATTGACTTCAATGGGGTTCGTTACTCGAAACGAACTCTCGAGCATCACTGAAAGTTCGACTCGAGTAACGAGCACTCGAGCATTTTGGTGCTCGCTCATCTCTAATGCTAACCATACAGACCTTTATCAAACCATTCTTCCTTGTAATGAGAAATCTCATTGGATACAGAATGGGAGAAATTGAGCTAAGCAGCAGCACATGTGAAAAAGACTTGGGTATACTAATAGATTACAGACTGAACATGAGTCAACAGTGTGATGCAGCAGCAAAAAAGGCAAACACAATTCTGGGATGTATTAAGAGAAGCATAGAGTCTAGATCACGTGAGGTCATTATCCCCTTCTTCTCTTCCTTACTCAGACCTCATCTGGAATACTGTGCCCAGTTTTGGGCATGCCACGAGATAGACAAACTGGAGCAAGTTCAGAGAAGAGTTACCTAGATGGTGAGCAGTCTGCAAATCATGTCCTATGAGGAACGGTTAAAAGATCTGGGAATGTTAAGCTTGCAAAAAAGAGGGCTGAGAGGAGACTTAATAGCGGTCTACAAATATCTAAAGGGCGGTCACAGTGCAGAAGGATCAGCCCTATTCTCATTTGCACAAGGTAGACTAGAAGCAATGGGGTGAAACTGAAAGGGAGGAGACACAAATTAGATATTAGGAAAAATTTTCTGAAAGCGAAGGCAAAAACGCATGGACACATGGACACATTCGCTAATACGCTCACCACTATGCAGCGTATTAGCGCATGAACCACACAGTATTTTTTTGTTTTCTTTTCAGACTATTTAAACGCTAGTACGTGACAGTTTGAAAAGAAAAGCAGGAAGATAGGTCCTGTATTATCTTTCTTGCATAGTATTACCTACATGCGAGAAGGACAGGGCAAGTCCTATCTTTTCTCAAGTGTAGTATTATTGCACAATAATCCTGATAGTGAAAATGAAACCATTGAAAGCAATGTTTTATTTGCATAGTTATGCGGTCGTGATCTTCATAGAGGGACTAAAGCACACCCATGTGTTTAAGCCCTGAGGGTGGAATGAGTGAAACAGGTTGCCACGAGAGGTGGCGAGTTCTGCTTCAATGGAAGTCTTCAAACAAAGGCTGGACAAATATCTGTCTGGGATGATTTAGGGATCCTGCACTGAGCAGGGGGTTGGACCCAATGACCCTGGAGGTCCCTTCCAACTCTACCATTCTATAATTCTATTGCGTTACATGCATTTATTAAATGAAATAAACATGGTGAGATATAATAAAACAAGGGAAGTCAATAATTCTGTGATTTTCTTGTCCAGACAATTGTTTTTATAGCCTTTATTAATGAGAGAAAAGCATGGCTTGTAGTGATATTGATGTATAGAATCTACATGCTTTCTATTCCATTGTTTATAGACATTTAAAATTCTTTTTTTCCTCCAATATCGCTCTGCTACTTTTACAAGGATGTGAAAACATCTTTATATCTCTTTATTTTATGAGTTTAATAATACATTGTATTAACAGCAGTAAACAAGCAGCATTTTCCTTCACATTCATCTTGTTGCATTTTACTCAGTATCCAGTGGAACATTGTTGTGCTTTATATCTTTGAGCTCAGTTTACGTTTTTCCCTTCTTTTTAGCAGTGCTAATATATTAAAGAATTGTTTCTCAGCAAAAAATACATACCAATTACTTCCAGAGCTAGCCAGTGTAATTGATTTAATGCACAAGAGGGACATTCCCTCAGAACCAACTAGTCTTGACCTGAGTGTCTCATCCCTCAGTCTTTATTTTAGCAAATCAGGTCTAGTAACCTTTGTGGTCCACAAATGAGATGCTGATCCATCCTATCTCTCTATAAATCATTCGGCTTCCAAACCCCCTATTTTCAGAGCAAGCAGCCCTGCAATTACGGGGTTTCAGCGGTAACCCCCTACAGCCCTCATCTGGTTGTAAGTTGGTTGAAACCTATTTGTCTTTCAGAGTACCAGCCTGCGGAGGAACAAGATGAGACATATCCCGGGATCCCTGTGGTGAGTTCTCAGCAGACGCTGAGCTTCTTCTTCTTCACCCCTAAGCTCTTGCAGCTGGCTTATTTTTCCCAGGCTGAAAAGATGAAGACACATTGATTTAGGGCTGTGTGGTATGAGCATCCCGCAGACTCTCTTAACACCATACAGAGCCACTGATTAACTACCTTGTCCTCTAATGTTGGAGTCAAAAGAAAAACTTTTATTTCTGTCAGCTTTTTTCAGACAAATTTCAGAGGCTGTATAAAATGATATTTAAATGTATGAGAACCACATCTTAAAAAAGTAAATTCATTTTCAGTACAGCTCTCATAAGTACAGGAAGTATAATGTATAATGATGGTTTGTAAGTGCTTAAAGTGGACCCATCACCTGACAAATTTTCACAGAGCTCTGGGAATGTAGGATTTGGGGTTGAATTCTTGCACCAAGGGACAGTTTTAGCTTTTAGTATTTCTAACTTCTATCATTAAAAAAAACCCAAAAAACCCCAATACTTGCCTATTCCTCCCTGGACAGTCTTCTTACCGCACCTTCTCTTCTCCCCACTGATCTTCTCCTGACTCCTGCAGTCCCCTCAAGTAACCTCACTTCCAGCCGACCGATTCTTCATCTTGCAGTGATGAAGCTTCCATTAGCTGCAGTATTCTTCCTGCAGGTCAATGCCTAGCAGGAAGCGCCGTATGCTATGTAGGGCTGATGCCGAGAATGCACATGAGCACAGTCTCGTTGTAAGAGTTCCTATACTAACACCGTGAGACAGTGCGCAGTCTCGGCAGTAGCCCAGCATAGCATCCGGCGCTTCCTGCTAGTTAGTGAGCATTATTTCACTATGGCGTAGCCTACACTGACCTGCTGGAAGAAGACTGCAGCTGCATAACAGGAAGAAGAGGATCCAGCCGGCTTGCTGTGAGTTGACCTGGGGGGACTGCAGGAGCCAGGAGATGTGGTAAGTAGACTGAATGGGGAGGAATAGGTAAATATTGATTTTCTTTTTAATGACAAAACCCCTTTAAACAAACTTAAAAAATTGGTGACGTCCATAGCAGTATCACCACTAAACCGTGTGATCAATGAGCAGAACATGACTGCTGCTGCTTCTCCTTGGATTGGAGCAGCAGAGACTGGGGCTTCTGAACTGAACTGGAGGCCATTAAAAGGAAATGTGTCATCAGAAAACAACCTATTGAGAATTAGATCTCAAGATCAATATTTAAAGATATCTTAAAATCCTGCGTCGCTCTGTGGAGAAAACTTGCAGCACTTATCTCATGATCATCACAGGCAGTTAGTACCCATATTATATATGTCTTATCTTCCCTTGTAATACATATATATATATATATATTTTAATGCAGCATGCACTTTTCATGGTAGATGGTCACACTTTTATCATCAAGACTTGCACATCCGTCCAGCGGTACACAGCAATGTTTATTAAATGGCAAGGCAGGAGGCATTCTTTATGATTACATAAATTAGTTTCTTAACCCCTAAGTGACCTAGCTTTTTTGTTTTTTTCTATTTTCGTTTTTCCCTCCCCCCTTTTAAAAAGTCCTTTATTTATCCATCAATCTAACTGTATGAGGGCTTGTTTTTTGCAGGACGAGTTGTATTTTTCCATGGTACTATTTAATGTACCATTCAGTGTACTGAAAAACATTTAAAAAATTTTAAGTGGAGAGAAATGAATAAAAAAAACGACATTCCACCATATGATACCATTTTTAGACTATGATACCAAAAATATTTTTTTGCTGTTGTAACAAGTTGAGGTTCACTCGCCTCTGGATCGCCATCCACGCAGTTAAGAAGTGGCGCACCTCACATGAAAATATGCTCCAGCAGTCTGAAATTTCTTTAAATCTGACTCCTGCCAGCCTTTATTCACAGCACATCACAAATCAACAACAGTCCATATAGCTTTGGGGTTCACAACCCACAGGGTCCTGTCACTAACCCTGCCTGGGGCATCTGGAGGGCGCCTTCCTCCGTCAGCCAGGGGGACAGACCCAACTGGTCCGCACTGGACCTCAGGCTCCAAGTCCCTGATGCCGCTCCCTTCACCGACTCTCTGGCTCTGGTAGTAACTGGCACTTTTGTAGCCACTTCCTGCTACACCCATCAGGTGTTAACCCTTACTTTTCCTTTCTCCAGATACCAGACTGCTTATCTAGCACGCTCTGCAGGCTAGTCTGACACTGCCCTGTTACACTGTATTTTTTAAGATATTACTTTTTTAAAAATTATTTTCCGTCTCTCTATTTTCTGTGCACAACAACTAATTTTTTTTACCGTTGACATAGTTCTGTGAGAGCTCATTTTATGTGGTACGTCCCATAGTTTCTGTTGGTACCATTTTTGAACACATAGAACATTTGATAGTTTTTTATTACATTTTTTCTTGGTGACAGGGTGACCAAAAAAAAGAGCATTTCTGGTGTTCCCTGACACCTGCATTTAATGGGTTAACAGCCCCCAATGGCTGCGCGGCTTGTCGGGACTGTTGCCCTCAGGTGTCAGCTGTAAGAAAAGTCGTAAAAACACTATAGGGTGGTCACTAAAGTGTTAAAGTCACAATACCATTATAGTACTTATACAATGCAAATCTATCAAAACAATCTCATGTTTAAGATGCAGTTTCTCTTTGAACCTATGCACATCACACTATGGTTGAGTTTCAATTATGCAGTTTCTGGGGCTGCCAACCTAGATTTTTCTTTTTTCTAGACAACTTATCTAAAATTTATGGACAGCCAACACTTTTTATGGACAAATTGGACAACCATAATGAATGATAAAAATTATGATAGAAACTCATTACCAGCATTTACTGTGAGGCCTAAAATGACAATAATTACAATCACATAGACCTGTTCAAGTCTCTCCAGACTCATCTATCTTTATTTAAGGACATTGGAAAAAAGTGCTCTATTTTCACAGACTATCCAGGAAGTTTTTTGGATTTCTGGATTCAGCACTGTTTGCACACCACAGCTTTTGCTCATAAACAGTATCTAGTGGAGTTGTGTGCTTCAAGGTACAGGAATAACTTGATACTGAACATTACAGCTCTTCCTGCTTTTTCCCTGTACTCAAAGACAGACACAAAGCTACTCTATACAGCTTATCTCCCTTACTTTAGCAATTGTAAGGGTAAACCTGCTGCACACATTGTTCCTTTACTCAATTAACCACCGCTCCACAAGAAAAACACATAAGAATAGTTTTTGGAAAACAAAATCTTTGGCATACACCACATTTTATTTGCAAGCAATGCAATACATTGTTTAGAATCAAGGCCAAAATGTTCAGTCTTGGTTTCATCAGACCAGAGAATATTCTTTCTCACGGTATGAGAATCCTTTAGGTGATTTTTGGCAAATTCCAGAGTGGCGTTCATATGTCTTTCACTGAGGAGAGACTTCTTTCTGGTCATTCTGCCATAAAGCCCAGATTGGCGGAGTGCTGCAATTATGGTTGACCTTCTGGACGTTTCTCCCATCTACACACAAGATCTTTGTAATTCAGCCAGAGTAACCCTTGGGTTCCTGGTCACCTCTCTTACCAAGGCCTTTCTCCCCTGATTACTTAGTTTAGGGGCTCAGTCAGCTCTAGGAAGAGTCCTAGTTGTTCCGAACTTCTTTCATGTAAGAATTATGAAGGCTGCTCTGCTCTTGGGATCTTTTAGCAGAATTTTTTCGTAGCCTTTTCCAGATCTGTGCCACCACGTAACACAATCTCTGAGCTCTACAGGCAGTTCTTTCCTCCTCATAGCTTGATTTTAGCTCTGATATGGATGTTAGAGATGTTAGTGTAGAGTGAAGCAGTGTCAGTGGTCAAAAAACTTGCATTTGCCTAACTCACATCAATGTTCTTTAATTCCTCTATCGGTTGTGTAGAATCTCTAAGGTAGGAAGGTAATTTAGTGACCTATTTCTTACATTAAATAAAAATAAAATAAATCTAGTTATTTGTATAGCACCAACTTATGCTGCGCTCTCAGGTCATTTATTTATTACCCCTCATCAAGCTGGGTACTCATTTTATTAACCTCCGAAGGATGGAAGGCTGACTCAACCTTCACTTGGCTATCTGAACGATGCAAGGAATGAACTCACAACCTTCAGGTCGTGAGTGAGAGCTTAGGAGTGCATTTCTGCTGCCATAACACTCTGCACCACATGAGGTTCTAAAAACAATGTGCCCAACATGGAGCACGAGCCCACGACCAAGATTAAGAGTCTCATGCTCTACCAACTAAGCTAGCCAGGCATACCTTTACAGTTCAGAGATTTTACACAACTCATAGGAAAATTAAAGACTTAGTCAAAGATCTTTTTTCTTTACCGCTGACATTGCTTCTCTCTATTCTAATATCTCTCACTCAAGGGACTTTTAACCATGGATCATTTTTTGTAGCAAGATCTTATTATGTCTAATATACAAAAGGACTTAAAGGTATATTGTTTATTTTGCAGCCTTGTCAATAAAGAAGTTCCGTTTCTGAAGACATTCTGCTTCCCTATTTAGCATGCCTGCATCATTGATTGTTCATCTACTTTGGCACTCTATTCACAAAGGCTTTGCTGGTCCATCACGGGGAAGTCTGCTGCTGGTTACAGGCTCTTAATG
The DNA here is from genome assembly GCF_035609145.1 of Eleutherodactylus coqui. NCBI lineage: Eukaryota > Metazoa > Chordata > Amphibia > Anura > Eleutherodactylidae > Eleutherodactylus > Eleutherodactylus coqui. Next base: position 294,069,311 of record NC_089837.1, read on the forward strand.
TGTTGTACCTCAGGTATTCCTTTTCTAACTTGAAGAATTGTCCATTTTGAACCTGACGTTTCTGCACTACAGAGCACTCTTTTTTCAGTTAATTACAGACCATCACATCAGCAGTGGGGCAGTTTGCCACTCTACAGCAAAGGCAGGTGCTCACCCCTTGATCTCCAGAAACAAACACGGGCGTCGCCAGTGCCAAAACTAAACCTGGTTTAGTTGCTGAAGACAACTCAGTTCTACTCCATAGAACTCCAGTTTTGTTCTTCACGACACCACCGCAAATGGAGTCAATGGTGGATAGTAGAGATGAGCGAGCACCAAAATGCTCGGGTGCTCGTTACTCAGGACGAAATTTTCGCGATGCTCCAGGGTTCGTTTCGAGTAACGAACCCCATTGAAGTCAATGGGTGACTCGAGCATTTTTGTATATCGCCGATGCTCGCTAAGGTTTCCATTTGTGAAAATCGGGGCAATTCAAGAAAGTGATGGGAACGACACAGCAACGGAGAGGGCAGGCGAGGGGCTACATGTTGGGCTGCATCTCAAGTTTCCAGGTCCCACTATTAAGCCACAATAGCGGCAAGAGTGGGCCCCCCCCTCCCAACAACTTTTACTTCTGAAAAGCCCTCATTAGCAATGCATACCTTAGCTAAGCACCACACTACCTCCAACAAAGCACAATCACTGCCTGCGTGACACTCTGCTGCCACTTCTCCTGGGTAACATGGGTAACCAAAGTGTCCCTGCACAGCCTTCAGCTGCACTCATGCCACACCACCCTCATGTCTATTTATAAGTGCGTCTGCCATGAGGAGGAATCGCAGGCCCACACTGCAGAGGGTTGGCACGGCTAGGCAGCGACCCTCTTTAAAAGGGGCGGGGCGTTAGCCCACAATGCTGTACAGAAGCAATGAGAAATATAATCCTGTGCCACCGCCATCAGGAGCTGCACACGTGGGCATAGCAATGGGGAACCTATGTGCCACACACTATTCATTCTGTCAAGGTGTCTGCATGCCCCAGTCAGACCGCGGTTTTTGAGAAATAGTCACAGGCAGGTACAACTCCGCAATGGGAATTCCGTGTGCACCCACAGCATGGGTGGCTCCTTGGAACCCACCGGCTGTACATAAATGTATCCCATTGCAGTGCCCATCACAGCTGAGGTAACGTCCGATTAAATGCAGGTGGGCTTCGGCCCACACTGCATGCCCCAGTCAGACGGGGGTTCTTTAGAAGTAGACACATGCAGTTACAACTCCCTGTGGACCCACAGCATGGGTGGGTGCCAGGAAGCCACCGGCGGTACATAAATATATCCCATTGCAGTGTCCATCACAGCTGATGTAACGTCAGCTTTAATGCAGGTGGGCAAAAAATTAATTGGATTACACTGTAGGCGAGGGCCCCAAAAAATTGGTGTACTAACAGTACTAATGTACCTCAGAAAAAATGCCCATGCCCAACCAAGAGGGCAGGTGAAACCCATTAATCGCTTTGGTTAATGTGGCTTAATTGGTAACTAGGCCTGGAGGCAGCCCAGTTAAAATAAAAATTGGTTCAGGTGAAAGTTTCAACGCTTTAATGAGCATTGAAAGGTATAAAAATTGTTTACAAAAATTATATGACTGAGCCTTGTGGGCCTAAGAAAAATTGCCCGTTCGGTGTGATTACGTGAGGTTTCAGGAGGAGGAGCAGGAGGAGGAGGATGAATAGAATACACAGATTGATGAAGCAAAAAGGTCCCCGTTTTTGATGGTGATAGAGAACGATGCTTCCATCCGCGGGTGCAGCCTACGTATTGCTTAGGTATTGCTGCTATCAGCTGGTGGAGAAGAGAAGTCTGGGGAAATCCAGGCTTTGTTCATCTTGATGAGTGTAAGCCTGTCCGCACTGTCGGTTGACAGGCGGGTACGCTTATCCGTGATGATTCCCCCAGCCGCACTAAACACCCTATCTGACAAGACCCTAGCCGCAGGACAAGCAAGCACCTCCAGGGCATACGGCGCGAGTTCAGGCCACGTGTCCAGCTTCGACACCCAGTAGTTGTAGGGGGCAGAGGCGTCACCGAGGACGGTCGTGCGATCGGCTACGTACTCCCTCACCATCCTTTTACAGTGCTCCCGCCAACTCAGCCTTGACTGGGGAGCGGTGACACAGTCTTGCTGGGGAGCCATAAAGCTGGCAAAGGCCTTGGAGAATGTTCCCCTGCCTGCACTGTACATGCTGCCTGATCTCTGCGCCTCCCCTGCTACCTGGCCCTCGGAACTGCACCTTCTGCCACTAGCGCTGTCGGATGGGAATGTTACCATCAGTTTGTCCGCCAGAGTCCTGTGGTATAGCATCACGCTCGAACCCCTTTCCTCTTCGGGAATGAGAGTGGAAAGGTTCTCCTTATACCGTGGGTCGAGCAGTGTGTACACCCAGTAATCCGTAGTGGCCAGAATGCGTGTAACGCGAGGGTCTCGAGAAAGGCATCCTAACATGAAGTCAGCCATGTGTGCCAGGGTACCTGTACGCAACACATGGCTGTCCTCACTAGGAATATCACTTTCAGGATCCTCCTCCTCCTCCGGCCATACACGCTGAAAGGATACACGCTGAAAGGATGACAGGCAAGCAGCATGGGTACCCTCAGCAGTGGGCCAAGCTGTCTCTTCCCCCTCCTCCTCATGCTCCTCCCCCTCCTCCTCAGCGCGCTGAGATATAGACATGAGGGTGCTCTGACTATCCAGTGACATACTGTCTTCCCCCGCCTCCGTTTCCAAGCACAAAGCGTCTGCCTTTATGCTTTGCAGGGAACTTCTCAAGAGGCATAGCAGAGGAATGGTGACGCTAATGATTGCAGCATCCCCGCTCACCATCTGGGTAGATTCCTCAAAGTTTCCAAGGACCTGGCAGATGTCTGCCAACCAGGCCCACTCTTCTGTAAAGAATTGAGGAGGCTGACTCCCACTACGCCACCCATGTTGGAGTTGGTATTCCACTATAGCTCTACGCTGCACAGCAGTCGGTGCACTGGCAGATTAAACTGATGTTGCAGGGTGCGCAGGGTGGCAGCGTCCGTGTTGGACTCGCGGAAATGTGCGCTGAGCCGGCGCACCTTTTCGAGCTGGTCTGACAAGCGTGGGTAGCTTTTCAGAAAGCGCTGAACCACCAAATTAAAGACGTGGGCCAGGCATGGCACGTGCATGAGGCTGCCGAGCTGCAGAGCCGCCACAAGGTTACGGCCGTTGTCACACACGACCATGCCCGGTTGGAGGCTCAGCGGCGAAAGCCAGCGGTCGGTCTGCTCTGTCAGACCCTGCAGCAGTTCGTGGGCCGTGTGCCTCTTCTCTCCTAAGCTGAGTAGTTTCAGCACGGCCTGCTGACGCTTGGCCACCGCTGTGCTGCCACGCCGCGCGACACCGACTGCTGGTGACGTGCTGCTGCTGACACATCTTGATTACGAGACAGAGGTTGCGTAGGAGGAGGAGGAGGAGGGTGGTTTAGTGGAGGAAGCATACACCGCCGCAGATACCAGCACCGAGCTGGGGCCCGCAATTCTGGGGGTGGGTAGGACGTGAGCGGTCCCAGGCTCTGACTCTGTCCCAGCCTCCACTAAATTCACCCAATGTGCCGTCAGGGAGATATAGTGGCCCTGCCCGCCTGTGCTTGTCCACGTGTCCGTTGTTAAGTGGACCTTGGCAGTAACCGCGTTGGTGAGGGCGCGTACAATGTTGCGGGAGACGTGGTCATGCAGGGCAGGGACGGCACATCGGGAAAAGTAGTGGCGACTGGGAACCGAGTAGCGCGGGGCCGCCGCCGCCATCATGCTTTTGAAAGCCTCCGTTTCCACAAGCCTATACGGCAGCATCTCCAGGCTGAGGCTGAGGACAGCGGAGGTGAGGGTGTGGGTGCAGGCTGGTAGGCACTCGTGCCTTTGTCCTCAGAGGGGGGTTGGATCTCAGTGGCAGGTTGGGGCACAGGGGGAGAGGCAGTGGTGCAAACTGGAGGCGGTGAACGGCCTTCGTCCCACCTTGTGGGGTGCTTGGCCATCATATGCCTGCGCATGCTGGTGGTGGTGGCTCCCCAGCTGATCTTGGCGCGACAAAGGTTGCACACCACTGTTCGTCGGTCGTCAGGCGTCTCTGTGAAAAACTGCCACACCTTAGAGCACCTTGGCCTCTGCAGGGTGGCATGGCGCGAGGGGGCGCTTTGGGAAACAGTTGGTGGATTATTCGGTCTGGCCCTGCCTCTACCCCTGGCCACCGCACTGGCTCGGCCTGTGCCCACACCCTGACTTGGGCCTTCGCGTCCTCGCCCGCGTCCACGTCCTCTAGGCCTACCCCTACCCCTCAGCATGCTGTATTACCAGTAGTGCAGAAACAGAACGCTGTAATTTAATGTGCCGCTTATTGGCCTGTGGTTGGAGGCTGACTTTGCTTACGGAATGCACAGCAGAGGCAGGAAAGAATTTTGCGCAAGCCTGCTGTAACACTTAGCTGGCTGCGTATGAATTAGGACAACTACCCCCAGCAGAGACCCAGTACACTTGTGGACAGGAATACAGCGGTGATGTAAGAGGCAACACAGAGGCAGGAAAGAATTTTGCGCAAGCCTGCTGTAACACTTAGCTGGCTGCGTATGAATTAGGACAACTACCCCCAGCAGAGACCCAGTACACTTGTGGACAGGAATACAGCAGTGATGTAAGAGGCAACACAGAGGCAGGAAAGAATTTTGCGCAAGCCTGCTGTAACACTTAGCTGGCTGCGTATGAATTAGGACAACTACCCCCAGCAGAGACCCAGTACACTTGTGGACAGGAATACAGCGGTGATGTAAGAGGCAACACAGAGGCAGGAAAGAATTTTGCGCAAGCCTGCTGTAACACTTAGCTGGCTGCGTATGAATTAGGACAACTACCCCCAGCAGAGACCCAGTACACTTGTGGACAGGAATACAGCAGTGATGTAAGAGGCAACACAGAGGCAGGAAAGAATTTTGCGCAAGCCTGCTGTAACACTTAGCTGGCTGCGTATGAATTAGGACAACTACCCCCAGCAGAGACCCAGTACATTTGTGGACAGGAATACAGCGGTGATGTAAGAGGCAACACAGAGGCAGGAAAGAATTTTGCGCAAGTCTGCTGTAACACTTAGCTGGCTGCGTATGAATTAGGACAACTACCCCCAGCAGAGACCCAGTACACTGAGGACGGTCACAGGCAGCACAAATAGATTTTTTTCCCCAAATGTTTTTGGAAAGGCCCACTGCCTATATACACTAAATATGTCTTCTGTCCCTGCCTCACCACTACTGGCCCTGGACAATGTAAAATTACTGCAGGACGCAATGCTCTGCACGGCCGATATAAAAAATAAAAAAAAAAGTGCAACACTGCAAAAAGCAGCCTCCACACTACTGCACACGGTTAGATGTGGCCCTAAGAAGGACCGTTGGGGTTCTTGAAGCCTAAAATAACTCGTAACGCTCTCCCTATAGCAGCTCCGGAAACAGCAGCACTGTCCCTGATCTCTGTCAGAATGCATCTGTGGTGAGCCGCGGGAGGGGCCGATTTATATACTCGGGTGACACCTGATCTCGCCAGCCACTCACTGCAGGGGGGTGGTATAGGGCTTGAACGTCGCAGGGGGAAGTTGTAATGCCTTCCCTGTCTTTCTATTGGCCAGAAAAGCGCGCTAACGTCTCAGAGATGAAAGTGAAAGTAACTCGAACATCGCGTGGTACTCGTCTCGAGTAACGAGCATCTTGAACACGCTAATACTCGAACGAGTATCAAGCTCGGACGAGTATGTTCGCTCATCTCTAGTGGATAGGTATCAAAGGCGTAATGGGCACACTGAGACCAAATATCCTTCAGCCAAGTACCTGGAAACGCTTCTGACAAACAAAGAGGCCTGTAAAATGGTGCCACCTGTCTTTGGATTTTGGACAATGAAACAGTTGGTGCTGTTCGTGCTTGTCGGATGATCAGCCAATCTTCTCTACTGATGGATTGTTGAGGGTGTCCTGAGCCTAGCCACCTTGTGTGTGTGCCCTCATGCATCCACTGTTCCCAACATCTTCTAGCATTCTGGACAGAATGGCCGACGTGGTGGACATTTCTTCAATAGGAACATCCAACTTCTCACGTTCTCATAATGCGCCTCCTTTCAAACTCTGTTAACTAGGTGAAATATCATTGATTGCATCACAGAAGCATCTTATGGTCAACAAGCACCACACAAGCGAAAAAAGAGTCTTGACCTATAGGCCAAGGGTGGAACTAGTTTTAGGGCTTCTGGTGACAAGAGCATTCACCTAATCACACCACAACTCTAATCATTTGCATATCTGCCTGAGATGTAACTGCATGCTGAGTTTTGCAGCAAAACAAATACTTCTATGTGCTTGATTTTTTTTTTTTCACCACGAGTGTATAAATATCTGCAGGACCTTCAAGACAGTCACATGGTCTACTCTAGTTCTGCTCTGCTACAAAAATGCCCTATGTCATATATTAGTGCATCACGTACACCAATATAGGCTATGTAGATCTAACATATGCAGCAAATGTATGTTACATGTGTATTTACTGTGTCCTGCTTATTACGTGCGTAAAAAATATGCACTTAATACGCAGAACACATACACCTGTGTGAGTGAGCCCCAAATCACACAATATAGCTAAACATTTACCCTTGCATGCAAGGAAAGCATACAGTTTCAATGGAAAAGTAAGAATACCCCCTCATGAAAAAGCACACATTTTTTTCCTAGTAATGCATATACTTTAATACCCTGAGCGGGTATGTATTATATATTTTCTTTTACTCGGCTGGCTGTGCTTATTAGTGTGCAGAGTCCTGCGGGGATGTGGCAACTGCAGGGTTTGGTGGCTGAGAAAAATAATATACACAGATGTAGGTAGACATATTCAACAGGAGGATGGAGCTTTTTCTCTGCGCTTGAGCCATATTTCAGCTACAAGCTTTGCATGTCTAGACGTACATTTCTAGTTGCCAGGGTTGCTAACCTTCTTGTTTCTTGATTTTGGACATAAAATAAAACATTCTACAGTTGTTATTTCATTTTACACATTTACATTCCAGTAATGAAACTGTAGTAGCAGAGGACTGCCTCAATGTCAAGATGTAATCACAACTCAAAAATAGTGGGCCTAAGCCCCACTTGGGTTCAACTTTATCCAGTATGATACTATATGCCAGAGGCAATAAATTTTAAAATGGGAACTTAAAATATAACTTATTATCATACACTAAAAAATATCACTCTATCTAAATTTTAAATTTCTATATCAATGTGTTCCGGATTTACAGATTGGGGGTTCACTGGATAAACCAACCAAGCCTAGACAGGTTTCCGAGTGGTTGGCAGCTGACTTCTCAGATAGAGTGACTGTTGCCAGGAAAAGGGAGACTGCCCCTGGGCTGCAGAGGGAATGGCAGACCCCTACCTACAAGCAAGGTGATTGCCCTGATAAGGGTGGCCCTGCACTGAAACCTCGGGTCTGACTATCCCTGATGGGGTAGCAAATGTAGGAACGGCAGCAGGCAGAGGAGCACACAGATGCAGGAAAGGACAGAGCAAACCATATACAGGAATGGGAACTGACAGAAAACAAACATACAGAGCTAAAATAGCATAAGCAGAATCCGAACAAAAACTCAGGACTACAGACAGAACTCAGAGTGCAAACACAGAACTCAGAGAATGGGGCAGAACTGAGCAACATTGACATACCTCAGGCAGAATAAGGGGACCAAAGAAAGCTGCCAGAACCTAACACTCACCAATACACAACAATTCTGAGGCCCAGGGGAAGTGCCACAGCTCTACTATCGAGTAGTAACACCTATTTAACCCCACAGGTGAGCTGAGAGCCAGAGAGCTGGTTAACCCTCTCAGTGCTGGACAAAAGCAGACAGGGAGCACAGAGCAACTCTTGCCTGAAACCGCATAAGGGCTGCAGACACGAGTAGTGACCTTACATAATGAATAAGAGACACAAAAATGTGTACCAGCAGCACTCTTTGTAAGCCCTAAGTAGGTGCAAATGATGAAAAAAGACTTTATTCACCCACAATGCAGACAGGCAGCAACACTCTGGCCAAAATGTGGCCTTTACTTACCCAAAACGCTGTCTGCGTCATGGGTGAATAAAGTCTTTTTTCATCATTTGCTACTTTTGCTGCCAAGCCTTTTTCTATTTTCTTAAACAATGACTATTGACAGCATGGACGGGGTGCGACAAACATTTGCCTGCATGTGTCCACTGATAAATAAGGACAAATAATAATGAGCCCAAACTGCCCCCCTGTAAAGTAGAAGGCTGCATGTAATTGGTGAGGCCTATTGGTGAAAGCTCTATGTGCGAGAAAGATAGAGCAGGACCTATCTTCCAGATTCTTTTTTCAAACTTGCACGCAATAGTGCAGAGCTTGAAAAGTAAAAAAAAAAACCCTGGGTTCATGCGCTAATTCGCTTAGCAGTGGCGAGCGTACTAGCGCATGCACCTGTCTGTTTAAGCCCTTATACTGATGATGTAAAATTGGGCATTTATAATATTTTGCTGCTTTGATAGCAGGGCTGTGAAGACTGATATTCTTTGATACTCCTCATTTCCATTGACATAATCTCTGTTCCCGTTTAGAGGATTTCCACCGTTCTCCACCAGATAAATAGACTGATGATGTCTCCAGCATGCTCAGAATGTCGATGGTACATTTTGAATGACCATAGCTGTCTGTGTAGTGGGGTCTGATCCAGTATGCACAAACGGATAATTTGTTTGCTCTCAAAATATTTAAATAACAGATGTCAGGAATGCGTGGCATAGTAGAGAGGCTGTGTAGACCTGTGGCGTCCAAGGATTCATTTAACTGCTTTGCATAATATGGTTCAAAGCAGTAGTATAAGTGTGAAAAATATGCGCTGTAAAATGAATATATAATGTTCTATGATATTCTTATCTCCTTTTTTGACTATTTAGAAATACAATCCTAATATATCCAGGAGACTTTCAATGAGCATATTTCCTTATTTAACACATGGCTTCAAGATTACACAGTAACTACTAAAATATCTCAGCATTCTACAACTGCTATTCTTCACACATAGTTTCCTAAAATTTACCACCAAAAATTCTGCATAATAAAGTCTGGCAATTACTAAAAGAGGTTGTCCAAGTTTAGAAAAAAGGTCTACTTGTTTTCCAGAAACAGCGCCACTCTTGTCCATGGGTTGTGTCTATTACAGCCCTGCTCCATGCACTTCAATGGGAAGAACGCGGCATTCTCAGACAGTTCACGGACAAGGGTGGCACTGTTTCTGAAAAACAAGCAAAGCGTTTTTTTCTAACTCCATAAGCACCTCTGAAACTAGATTATTGATTTTCTTATCTATGCTAATTTTGCTTATACTATTATTGAACTATAGCTTAAAGTGTTTAGAATTTGCGTTACGATAAGGCAATAACATTCTCTATACATATGGGGTTTTTTAAATGTTTCACTTGCCATGATAAAAAATACATATCCTGTAAGTGTTACTACCTCCTCGGCCTGTATTGCTGCAGGTAAGGTTTCTGTGTAGAAATAGATGAGTAAGGGCTCCCACCCACTGGCGATCTGACTTCCCTGCGATGCGAGAGTGAATGAAGACGCATCATAATGAAACCAATGGTTTTCAATGGTCTCATTCTCATTTGCGATCTTTTCACTCTAACCTCGCATCGCAAAGAAGAATGTGCGATATCGCCCATTGTTTTCAACGGGGCCGGCAGCAGCAGCGCTGGCCCAATTGAAATCAATAGAAGATCGCAAAGCAGGCTAGGAATTCCCCCGGAAAGAAGGGGTGGGGGGGAGGGGAAGCTACAGGGGATCTGTGACATATCTCCCCATTTTTGGAGGGATAGGCATAGGGGCTAGTGGGTTTCCCCAGGAGCCGGGGTGGGGCTTAATAGGGGAGTGGCTAGAGGGTTATTATAGTAATCTATCTCTAGTCAAGTGAGGGGGCGGGGCTTTTATGAGTAGTATATAGCGCCCTCTATTTTATAACACTAATTACCTTGGATAATCGGGAATTGTTAACCCCTTAGTGACCAGTCTACTTTGCACTATGACCAAGCTGTTTTCCTAGTTTTATTTCATCGTTGTATTGAAAGTCCCATTGCTCCTTTATTTTTTTTGATGACATAGCCATATAGGGGCTTGTTTTTTGAGGGACAAATTTATATAGTTATTTAATGGTTATGTTTAGTGTTATTTATATAGTTTTGCAATGTTTTTCTATTTTTGAAAAGTTAATCAAATTTGTTCTTAAACAAAAATTTCTTTGCATTGCCATATTCTGAGACCTGTAACCTTTGCATTTTTCCATGGATTGGGCTGTATGAGGGCTTGTTTTTTGCATGGTCAACTGTAGTTTTTATTGGTACCATTTTGGAAAAATTTTTAATCACTTATTATTTAGAACTTTTGGGAGCCAGGATAGCAAAAGAAAACACAGTTCTGGTATTCTGTCCTTTTTATTTGTACAACCTTCATCTGGGTTAAATATTGCAATATTTTAATAGTTTGCACTTTTATGAACATGGCAATATCAAATATGTGAGTTTTTTTAATTGTTTATTTTTTATGGCGAAAAGAGGAAAAGAGGTTTTTATACTTTTAATATTTTTTATAACTTAATAAAACTTAATTTACATTTTTTACGCTTTAATTTAGTCCCCACCTGGGACTTGAACTTGTGATCATTTCAGTATATAGTTTTATAGTAATATTTGATGTTGCCTATCAAGCCCTGCCATGAGCATCTATGCATGGAAGCCATGTAAGCCTTCAGTAGGTTCGGAGGTTCCATGCTAGCCCAACTGCACCCCCTGATCACGTTGCGGGGGGGCATGAAGGGCAAGAGAGGGTGTCTTTCAAACCGGCTCCATACACACTTCATAACCCACCAAAGTAAATCTACATTAGGCCAGGCTCACAGTATAGCGTATTCTGTTTTGCATGCGCAATATGCTGTAGCAATCTGCCATAGGCGGCCCTGTTACATTTACACAAATTATGCGAAACAAGCATGCAAGAAAAATTGCAGCATGTTCAATCTTGACACGTATTATGTGCACATACACGATAAGATAGTACATGGCGAGGGCGAATGTCATTGCATACTTACAACATGCTGCACACGTATATCTTGCAGCCCGCACACTGCGAGATACGCTTGTGTGAGTCCCGCCTTGGATGGTCATGATGTGGTTAACATCCTCAATGTTTGTGCAAAGGTAAAAAAAAAAATCCCGGTGGCCTGCCTGTTCTAAAAATACCTCTTACAATTCTTCTGCTAAGTGACAGTTCGAAAAATGTAAATTAGAAGTCTCATTGCTTTTTTCAAGAGTACTGCATTACGGTAAATTTGGTCTCATAATGTTTGTATCTGTTTGTGATCATAGCTGATTTATTCAACTCTATTCATCACAGATTTTTCCATACTGGCATTGTGAAGTCCTAGTTTTTACCTAATGAGAAAAAAAATCTTTTTAGAAATCTCTTTTTATAGCTATAAAAGTACTATTGCGTAATTATAAAGTACTTCAGTCTACATAGTACATGTTGAAAAAGTTAAGAGGAAAATCTTATTTCATAAAACAAAGATCAAGTAGAGATGGAAGGCACACAGGGAAGAACAGCACAGAAAAACTGGAGTGCTTGAAACTGGTCGCACTCTGAAACCATTACTAAAATACAAAATCCATGTGTATTGATTGCATCAAAACAGAAATAAAGAATAGGTTTAAGTGCTTACCAAAAAATTGCCAACATAATTGAATGCTGCTTTATGGCTGTAAGATAGGAAGAGACCAGTTTATGTGAGAGCGAAAAAGAAATAAGACCTTATAAATCTGGCAACTATCATACATTTCCCTGAAATCAATTGTCTTAGAAGACAATGCAGAAGTATTACATTGTGAGGCTGGAACAGAAGTTGGGATGGATAACAGAAAAATATGCCATTACTAAACTAAAACATCTATAAAGAGAACTAAACGTGTGAAGTGGGTGAACTGTACTTCATTGGAATGTTGCAAACACTCTTAGGCCTTAGTCACACGGGCGTTTTTTCACGCGATTTGCACATCGCATGACAGATGCGCATGCGCAAATCGCGTGACTGGCGCCAAAAAATCGCCCAAAAATCTGCTCCTAGCCGCGTTTCATTAGAAACGGGCCGGAGCTGTCCAGCGCATTGCATTCAATGGAGCCGGCAATACAGCCGGCTCCATTGAATGCAAGCGCTGCGGGCGAGTGTGGGATGAATTGTCGGGAAGGGGTTAAATATATAACCCCTTCCCTGCAATGCATCCTGAAAAGTTATATATTTAACCCCTTCCCGACAATTCATCCCGCGCACGCCGGCAGCCCATTGCTTTCAATGGAGTCGGCTGTATTGCCGGCTCCATTGAATTCAATGGGCAAACGTTCCAGCTGTGGCAGAGAAGAATGATTTGTCTTCTATATGTTCTCAATGGGGTCGGCGCTGCTGCCGCCGGCCCCATTGAGCGCATATAGAGAAGAGAACAGGAATCGCAGATCGCAGATAGGTGCGATCTGCGATTTCTGTTCTCTAATTTATCGGACGAGCGCATAAAAAGCGCTCATGTGTCCGATACCATTGCAAAGCAATGGTTTTAAAAAAATCGCCGGACGCATGCGCATGCGCAAATCGCGGCAATAAACGCCCGTGTGACTGAGCCCTTAAGTGCAAACAAGACCGATTTATTTTCTCCCTTAAGGCCCTTTTACACGGGACGATTATCGTTCTGGTTGTTCAAGCTCCTGTGCTCCCGCGGGGTTTTGACAATAATTGGCCTATGTAAAAGCATGCAGAAACTGAATGACTGGACACGAAGCATCCAGTCATTTAGTTTTAAGCATGCTTAAAATCCCAAACGGCCATTGTTCAGTTTTATCAGCAGCTGTTCAGTACTCAACAGCCGCTGCTTACAGTGAATTGAGATGGGCGGGGGGAGAGCGGGGAGAGAACTCTCCTCTAGCTGCCCTGCCACCCTGCTGGATGCTCTGTGAGTAATCCAGTGATGCTCACTCCTGTGTAACAGAACGGGAGCAAGTATACACTGGAACAAATGTTGGGCATTATTTGCCCAACACTTGTCCCATGTAAAATAGCCTTTAGTGAACTTTCACATTGGCGCAGCCAGTTTTGAACCAAAATTTGCACGGCTCAATTTGGATTTTGATGTGAAATGAAAATGGCTTAAATCAGCTTCCAATTCTACCGTAAACTCTGCAGTTGTGGAAGTGGTCAATTGCAGAAAAAAGTCCATAGAGGAGTGAGGGGGGAATCAATGTATAGTCATTATGTCGTTTTTGGGCCTGCATGGCAAATTTGGTTGGGATATTTTTAATACTATATTGATTTGATGTTTGCAACGCAAACATAAAATGTTTGGAGGGGTGGTTGTTGTGAATCTCCTCCCTCCTCTTTCCATGCTGCTTCTCTCTCTCTCCCTTTCTCTCCATGCCACATCTCTCTCTCTCCCTCTCTCTCCATGCTGCTTCTCTGTCTCCCTCTCTCTCTCCATGCAGCTTCTCTGTCTCTCTCTTCATGCTGCTTCTTTCTCTCTTCCTGTCTCCCCATGCCACTTCTCCCTCCCTCTCTCCATGCTGCTTCTCTCTCCTTCTAACCTTCTCTCCATGCCGCTTCTCTCTCCCTCTCCTCCTCTCTCCATGCCACTTCTCTCTCCTTCTCCCCCTCTCTCCATGCAGCTTCCCTGAAAAGAACCCACTGAATTCAACGGGTTCGTTCTCATTTTTCTTTCTGCTCAGTCTGTGGGAGGTGCGCAAATATTCTCAATATGCGAACCAGTACATAATATGCTGTACAATTTTGTGAAAAGGTACACATCTGAATCTCATTAAAGGGGTTGTCCCGCACCTAAAGTGAAATTTTTTTTTTTGCCCAGTCCCCCAGTACCTGTAAAAGAATACTGCTGCCAGGTGTTATTAAAAAAAAAAAAAATTCCTTTACCTGAATCCCCGTTCAGCAACTTTAAAAAATCTTCTTTCCAAGATGGCTGCCGCTGGTCTTCTCCCACGATGCACCATGGGTCTTCTCCCATGGTGCACTGTGGATGTTCTTCTGCTGTCTGAGCTCCATGGCCGATTCCAGCCACCTCATTGGCTGATCGGCACCATGTGATGGGGGCGGAGCCCCGTGATGATGCTGAGAAGGGGGAGGAGCCAGGACGCAGCTCGTGAGCAAGGACCTTACAGAAGGGGATTCCTCTCTCGCAAGCGCGACTGTTCCGGCGACCAGAGAAGCAGTTTGCTCGTCGCCATGGAGACGGGGACGCCAGCACCAGGAGGGGGTAAGTGTATAACTTCTGTATGGCCAATATTTAACCCCTTAGTGACCAAGCCTGTTTGCGCCTTAATGACCAGGCCAAATTTTGCAAATCTGACACGTGTCACTTTAACATGGAAAAACACCAGAAAGGTTTTGCATATCCAAGTGATTCTGACATTGTTTTTTCGCCACATGTTGTACTTCATCTAGGTGGAAAAAAAAGACCGATAGAATTTGTGTTTATTTATTAAAAGCGCCAAAATTGGGAACATTTTGAAAAAATCGTCATTTTTTTCACATTTCCAACTGCAATATCTCAAATATGTGCAAACATAATATAGAAATTTTTGTTAAGATATATATTTCCATCCGTTTACTTTATTGTTGGCGCACATTGGAAAAAGTTTCATTTTTTTTAACCATTTAGGAGACGTACAAATTTAACATTACTTTTCAGCATTTTGAGGAACACTTTGTTTTCCTACACCAAACCAAGATTGGAAAGGCTCATAGGAGTCAAAATGATAGATACCCCCACAAGTGACCCCATTTTAAAAACGACACCCTTTAAGGTATTCACTGAGGGGGGTCATTAGTATTTTAACCCCACGGTTTTTTTTAGGAGTCAATGCAATTTAGAAGAGAAAAACTAAAATTTCATATTTTTTGCAAATATGTCATTTTAAAGACAGGACTTTTTTCTATAGTACACATGAAAATTAGGATTTGCACCCCAGAATGGATACCCCTGTTTGTCCCGTGCGCAGAAACATAGCCATTGTGGCCCTAATCTTACGTCTGGATGCACAATGGGGCCCAAAATGAAAGGAGCAACCTGTGGCTTTCGTAACAGAAATTTTGCTTGAAGGAGATTTAGGCCCTTTTGCACACTTGTAGAGCCATTGAGTGACCAAAACGATGGAGAACGCCCACAAGTGACCAGATTTTGAAAATTAGACCCCTTAACGAATTTATCTAGGGGTACGATGACTTTTTTGACTTCACAGTTTTTGAATGAATCTAAGCCAAGCCGAAGGAAAAAAATTACGATTTTCATTTTTTCAATAATTCTGTCATTTCAAAAGCAGTTTTTTTTGTACCACACATATATGAATGAAGACTTGCACCCCAAAATGGATACCCCTGTTTGTCCCGTGCTCAGAAACATACCCATTGTGGCCCTAGTATTACGTCTGTATGCACAATGGGGCCCAAAATGAAAGGAGCAACCGGTGGCTTTCGGAACAGAAATTTTGCTTGAAGGAGATTTAGTCCCCATTGCCCACTTGTAGAGCCATTGAGTAAGCAAAACGACGGAGAACGTCCACAAATGACCCCATTTTGAAAAGTAGACCCCTTAACGAATTTATCTAGGGGTACGATGACTTTTTTGACTTCACAGTTTTTGAATGAATCTAAGCCAAGCCGAAGGGAAAAAATTACGATATTCATTTTTTGGGTAATTCTGTCATTTCAAAAGCAGTTTTTTTTGTACCGCACATATATGAATGAAGACTTGCACCCCTAAATGGATACCCCTGTTTGTCCCGTGCTCAGAAACATACCCATTGTGGCCCTAGTATTATGTCTGTATGCACAATGGGGCCCAAATTGAAAGGAGCAACCGGTGGCTTTCGGAACAGAAATTTTGCTTGAAGGAGATTTAGGCCCTTTTGCCCACTTGTAGAGCCATTGAGTGACCAAAACGATGGAGAACCCCCACACGTGACCCCATTTTGAAAAGTAGACCCCTTAACGAATTTATCTAGGGGTACGATGACTTTTTTTGACTTCACAGTTTTTGAATGAATCTAAGCCAAGCAGAGGGAAAAAATTATGATTTTCATTTTTTTGGCAATTGTGTCAATTTAAAAAAAGGTTTTTTTTGTAGAGTGTACATAGGAATGAAGACGTTCACCCCAAAATGGATACCCCCGTTTGTCCCGTGTTTAGAAACATACCCATTGTGGCCCTAATCTACTTAAAGGAAACAAAGCTAGGCCTATAATGGAAGGAGCACCCGTTGGATTTCAGGGTACAACGGAATAAATTCTAGTCCCCATTGCCCACTTGTAGAGCCATTGAGCGGCCAAAACGATAGAGAACCCCCACAAATGACCCCATTTTGAAAACTAGACCCCTTACCAAATTTATCTAGGGGTGTACTGCGTATTTTGACCCCACAGTATTTGAATGAATATAAACAAAGCAAAAGGAAAAAATTACGGTTTTCATTTTTTTGGCAATTTTGTCAATTTAAAAACTGATTTTTTTGTACAGTGTACATAGGAATGAAGATGTTCACCCCAAAATAGATCCCCCCTGTTTGTCCCGTGTTCAGAAACATACCCCTTGTGGCCCTAATCTACTTACAGGACACATGGCTAGGCCCATAATGGAGGGAATGCCCGCTGGATTTCAGGGCAGAACTGAATAAATTCCAGGCCCCATTGCCCACTTATACGGAAAAAAAATTGACTTCCTAAAAATAATCCCCCCCACCCCCTTGCCTTCCCCATTTTTTGGCATTTCCTAAATATTAGATAAAGGTAATAATATAAACTGCGTTTTATGTCCGAAGACAGGGGTAATTATGGAGGCTGGTTAAGTTGGGCACATGGGGCAAGAAAACCGGGTATCCCCCCTCTTCTCATGTATTTTTGGGGGTATTTCGTGACCTCAGCGGCAGTTATGGCGTGTAAAAAGTAGCCCTCTGTGGTGCGGCGGTCTCACAGAGAAGGCGCTCAACAAGCTGCTCCTGGAACTGCATGAAGGCGAGCGTTCCCGGGGCTTCTTGTAAATTACGGATTACAGGTAGCAGTCTGAATAACGCCGGGCTCACACGGCTGTATGCGGAATCTGCTTGCGGAGGCCCGCTGCGGATTCCAACTGTGAGCCCGGCTGTGACCCTGCGTACGTTCGCGTAATGTACTGCGCATAACTGCCTACTCACACAGGCGGCCATGCGCAGTACTTTTTTTTTTGTTTGCATTTCCCGCGCCGTCGCTTAGCGATGACCCGGGTACCCGCAGCTCATACACAATGTATTTGCACATGGGCTGCGAGTATATCCGCCGTCATAGAGCACAATGGGCTCTAGGTCGCGGATATCCACGGTAAAATATAGCATGCTGTGTTCTGTTTCTGCGAGTGGATTCCGTAATTCTGACCCGCTAATTGGGGGTATTGTGTGATCCAATGCATGTGATTGACCCGTGGATTACCGCTGATCAAGCGCATGCAGAACCCGTAATTCCTCTCCGGTCATGCGTGACCATCCTAATGTTAGTTCGCTACTTTATCATGTGACGGGGGACCGCTCAGCGAGGCCGCCGGTCACTGCTCCAAGCACTCAGCGACCGTTGATCGCTGGGAGCAAGGAGATTTAAAACTTCCTGGGCTCCCCGGCTCCTGCGAATGTGTCTGGCATTTTGCCGGCGGGCGCATGCGCAGCAGCCGGAAGGGTCCATGGAGGATAATCGCATCTGGATTCAAATGCGGAAGCCTCCGAGAAGATGTTTCGTCTCCTCTCACCGATGGCATCGGTGAGGGGAGATGAAACTGCCACTTTTTAAAGAACTTTTACGTGATCGCCTTTATCCATTGGATAACGGCGATCACGTGACCAGCAACCGCATACCGCGGCTCCCTGTGACATCTCCAGGCTCTTGGCTACCTTTGGTAGCCAGCAGCAGGGAGATTTTACATTTCCTGGGCAATATTTCACTTTTGCGCATGCGTCCGCCATCATGCTGACAGTCGCATGCGCCGAAGCTGGGGTAAGGTCCGCGGATCAACATCCCATCAGGGAACAAATCCAGGACCTTCGGTACGCAATTTCATCCCCCCTTACGGATACGATTCGTAAGGGGAGATGAAACTTCAACTTTTTAAACTTTTTTTTAACTTTTAACTTTTTTTTTTTTTTTTACTTTTTAACTTTATATGATCACCGTTTTCCGAGGGATAACGGTGATCATATGACTGGAAACCACATACAGCGGTCCCCAGTCATATCTCCCTGCACTTGGCTAACTGAGACAGCTGGGTGCAGGGAGATTTTGAATTTGCCGGGCTCGCCGGCTTCTGCGCATGCGCGCCACATCGGCACATCGCAGAAGCCAGCGGGGGGGTCCCGACACCGGCCGGAGGACATCGGCGGACCTGAGGTGAGTATTTTCACCTCCCCTCATGGATCCGATCCATGAGGGAAGGTGAAACTTTTCTTTTTTTACACTTTTTTTCACTTTTCCGCGATTGTCGTTATCCATTGGATAACGATGATCGCGGTACCGGGGACCGCTCACCGCGGTCCCCGCTGACATCTCCAGCCTACCGGCTACCTACAGGATCCGGGAGCCAGGAGATTTTAAGTCTCCCGCGCCGCCGGGCCTTCTGCGCATGCGGCTGACGTAATGCCGCCTGGCGCGCATACGCAGAAGGACGGCTATGGCGCCCGGAGCATCGGGACAGCGGGGAGTCGTGCGGCGGACCTCGGTGAGTAATTTCAGCTGCTCCGATGGTTCCGATCCATCAGAGCAGCTGAATATGTCACTTTTTTTGCAGTATTATTTACGTTTTTGCGATCGGCGCTATCCATTGCATAGCGCCGATCGCAATGCCGTGGGGGGGGGGGTCCGAACAGCCCGGGATGACAGCTCCATGCTGTCGGCTACCTACGGACACCAACAGCATGGAGCTGTCACGTCCACAGCCCGAGGGGCTTTATTCTCTGCAGGACACATGTTTTTACGTCCTCAGAGAATAAAGCCCACTTCTGGAGGACGTAAAAACACTATGGGCTGGTCGTTAAGGGGTTAATGCACGATGTATATTACAAAGTGCATTAATATGGCCATACAGAAGTGCATAACTGCACTTGCTTCTGCTGGACAACCCCTTTAAGCTAAATAGCCTTTTAAATTGTAGTTTATGTCCCATGTGCAAAAAATCCTGCCCTGTATGCACAAAAAGTACATTAAAATATGCAAAAAAAACTCGTTTATGGTGTAAATGTGTTGTGCTGAAATGTGCTCAATTGCGCATATGTGACGTCGCCCTAATATACTGCAAAAGTCCGCACATGTGGGTCGGAACTAATACAGGTGAATGATTCCATTCCTTTTTGTTGCTATTTTTGGTAGCTGTGCAGAGTCCCCTGATGTAATCCCTCAGCATAGTGAAAAGCACTGTGGGAACAAAGCCTACATGACAAGTGCAGTGGCCAGGGTCAGACCTTTGGCCGGGTAGACGGCGGGGTACAAGATGGTGGGAGATCACGATGGCTCTACCCCCTGCAACCAGTACATTCAAAATGTAGCCTGGCCCGGCTGCGCACAGGGGATAAAGTTAGCAACTATGCTACGAACTTTTGGTACTTATCTGTCCACGTGATGCCACTGCCTCTTCCAAGTGTTAAATCACCCAATCCGAATAAAAGAGTCCACAATCAAGTGGTAGTTTCAAACCGGAGGCACATGGTTTTCTTTTACTCACAATTTCCAGCTCTGATTTTCCAAGAAGAAAATACTACAGTCTTAGATACAACAATCTTGGCACATTTTTCTTCTACACAACCTCCAACACACTTGCAATTAGGAGTCTCTCTTCCCCCAAAGTACAGGCATGATCACTCTCAGAAGGCTGATGGAAGAACTCTTGGGAGAACACTCCTGACACTGAGGGGAATCACATACCATTATTTTATCACTTGCTACATCCCTTATCTTGCTTTTCTAGCGGCACTTTGCAGAGAAGTTGCTAATGCCAGACTTGTCCTCCAACCTGCATTAGCGGAGTCAGTCCCGTCCCTCAATCATGTTATTAAGCAGTGGAGTGTGTGACCATATCTGCCGACCACTTATACAGGATCCAACCTCTGAGTTCTAGTCCCCAGAGAGGATATATCCCATGGAAGATGAGATAGGCTGGGAGCTGTGCATCAGAGCCTCCGCATCCTGCTCACATGTCCTCATTCACCAACTGCATCTCTACTCTCTCTACACACCACTAACTCTGCCCATAACCTCTCTAAAGACCAATAACGCCACACAGAGCAGGTTAGGGAGACAGACACACTGACACCATCAATAATGGTGACTCCAACAAGAACACAAGACATAGACTAACATAACTGCACATACCAAGAAGAAAAAGCTCTGCATGCCACACTTCTTCTTCCGTTCAAAAGCCAGGCAGCTGAGCAGAAAGCGTGCAGAACCCATTTTAGTCAGAGATTGAACTGTTCGGGCACAATGATTCCCCTTTCCTGCTCCCCAAATGGAGCTGCAAAGCAGAATCCCTGCTGCAGCTGTGAAACCACCCGTATTCTTCTGCAATTTGAAAATTACATTTTGACAAAAGGAGCGAAAGCCCATTATATTTATTTACCTAAGGCAAAAGATTTGTACCATATCCATATTTTGGGCCCATTCTTGTTATGGCTTAGAAATACAATGAAAAGAAAAAAAAAAGCGAAGTTGTCCATGATTAGAAAAGCATAAACGCTTTTTTCAGAAACAGTGCCATACTTTTCCATGGGTTTTGTCTGGTATTGCAGTTCAGCTCCATTAAAGGGGTTGTCCCGCGGCGAAATCAAATTTTTTTTTTCTACCTACCCCCACATTGTGCCCCGTTAAAAACAATCCCTTTGTTATTTAAAAAAAAAATCGCTTACCTGCAGCCACGTTCGGGCAGTTTCTTCTTTTCTTCTTTTAAAGATGGCCGCCGGTCCTTTCCCAATGATGCACCGCGGTTTTCTCCCATGGTGCACCGCGGGTCTTCTCCCATGGTGCACCGTGGATGTCTTGCGTTCCACTGCCGATTACAGCCACCTAATTGGCTGATCGGCACCACGTGACGGGGCGGAGCTACGATGACGACGCGCAGACCAGCTCTCCGGCGCGAGCACACAACAGAAGACCGGACAGCGCAAGCGCGTCTAAAGAAGCCAGAAGATGCAGAAATTAGTCGGAGCCATGGCAACGGGGACGCAAGCAACGGAGTGGGTAAGTGTATAATTTCTGTATGGCTCATCTACTTAGATCGTGGCAGGGAAGGGGTTAACAGTGTGGGGGGGTGCATCTCCGATGCCCCCCGCTGTCGCAGCGGGATGCCAGCTACTAGTGACAGCCGACTCCCGCTGCGGGATAGCGCGAGATCTGCTATGATCCCGCGCTATCCCTATGATGTAAGGGTACGTCATTTTGCGGGAAGTACCACCCTGCCATGACGTACCCTTACGTCATGGGGCGGGAAGGGGTTAAGGGGTTAACATTTTATTTTGTGTGGTGGAAGATGTGATTAAAATATAAAAGAATTATCTTCTTTGGGTCACAAATGATGTATGGGTAGGGAAACAGGAATTGCTGATTTTTGTAGCGCTGCCTAGCCCTTCTTATCAGAGACCTATGATGTGAGTCGGGAGGGGTATTGTCTTTCCTTGAGGAGAGCACATAGAAGGAGAGTTAGGAGACTTATAAAGCCATGCATGCTTCTTTGTGAGATATATGCAAATAAGGAAGATGGAACAATACTTCTGTGGTGCCACCAATTGGATGGCAGCATTCCTGCAAATCAATGTTTGACTCTTTATGGTTCAAATAAATTTTATTGTGACAAATCTGGCAGCATTTTGTTGCAACTTTAGGTTACTTCACAGATTTTTTGAAATTAAAAACATAAGAAAAGCAATTGCATATATCAACTTTAAAGTCCATTATGCTTAAGGAGGGCTAGTGAGATGGAAAGGGGGAATTTTCGCAAGAAGATGGGGTCTCGCTGTGAGAATTATTCTGGTGACAAAGGAATTGTATCATTATGGTGGTGCACCCTTTCGCTGCCTCTCCCCTCAATTTTGGTTTGGGATCTGAGACTGGGTTACCTGTTCCTATCTAAGTTGAAATTCTGGTATGGACTTCTCCTTTGCTGCCGACACATTTTACTTATCCTAAAACACATACATGGGTGGTGGGTAAAAGGGGGTGGAAGGTAGACCGGAGGGGGGAGGAGGGGAGAGGAGTAGTGTTGATTGGAAATGAGCGGTGCTGATTGTGGTAGGCACCCTCCAGGCTCCAGTCCAGTAGATAGTTTAGTCAATTGAGCCTTGATCTATCCATTTTTTGAGGTTGTCAGATCCCCTGAACGCGACCCATGGCTGCCATGTCTTATGGTGAGTCTCCCACAGTTTGGGGTCGTCTGCTCCCAGTTCGTCGAATCTCATGAGGGTGTGTAGTTCCTCCACCCACATACCCCTAGTTGGGGCGTTTACTGAGCGCCAAAGTCTTGGGATGAGTCTTCTCACCGCTATTATGAAGTGTTTTAACAGGCTCGATTTGGCCACTCTCATGGCCCCTGGAAACAGTGAAAGCAGGGCAAGTTTGGAAGTCATTGTCAAATCTGTATGGTTAACATGGTTGTACAGGATTGTCACTTCTTTCCAAAGATTAGCTATTGGTTGGCAATCCCACCATATATGAACCAGAGGCTCCCACTGCATTTCCAGCACTCCAGGGAGGACAGGGGGAAAGCCTTTTGTAGTTGATCGGGGGTCCTGTACCATCTCGATATTATCTAATAGTTAAGGTCTTGGATTCTACCTGCTGTGGAGACCTTATGGGTAAGGGCCCAAATTTTACCCCAGTCCTCCTCGGTGAGGTTTTCGCCCAGTTCCCTTTCCCAGGCCTCTTTGTAATTTGGGATCTCGTCCCCCGTCTCCCGACCCAGCAGCATCTTGTATATTCTAGATATCACATGCCTCTGACTTAGAGTCGTTAAAGGGGTTGTCCCGCGAAACAAAGTGGGTCTATACACTTCTGTATGGCCATATTAATGCACTTTGTAATGTACATTGTGCATTAATTATGAGCCATACAGAAGTTATCAGAAATTTTTCACTTACCTGTTCCGTTGCTGGCGTCATCGTTTCCATGGAGCCGTCTAATTTTCAGCGTCTAATCGCCAAATTAGACGCGCTTGCGCAGTCCGGGTCTTCTTCTTTTCTCAATGGGGCTCCGTGTAGCTCCGTGTAGCTCCGCCCCGTCACGTGCCGATTCCAGCCAATCAGGAGGCTGGAATCGGCAATGGACCGCACAGAAGCCCTGCGGTCCACCGAGGGAGAAGATCCCGGCGGCCATCTTCACCGGGTAAGTAAGAAGTCACCGGAGCGCGGGGATTCAGGTAAGCGCTGTCCGGTGTTCTTGTTTAACCCCTGCATCGGGGTTGTCTCGCGCCGAACGGGGGGGCTGTTGAAAAAAAAAAAAACCTGTTTCGGCGCGGGACAACCCCTTTAAACAAAGCTGTTCGAACTCAGTGAGGGGCACCGTCAGGTTCACTTTCGGTGTCAACGAGCTCACAAATCCCCTTAGCTGCAGGTATTGAAGCCAGTAGCCTGGCTGTGGTGGGGTCTGGTCTAAGATCTCAGTGATAGGTTTAAGTCCCGTTGATGTCACCACATCTCTTAACTTGGGGGTTGGAGTGGCTGGGAGGGACAGCAGTCCCTTCCGGCTTTTGGCAATTTCAAATAGGGGGTTTGCTGTGAGTGGTGTTAGCAGGCCTGGGACTGTGACCAAACTGCATCGAGGTGCAAAGCTTGCCCATGTGTTGAATAGTTGGAGACTGAAGGGGGAAATGTTGAGGATGAACTTAACCCATCTGGGCGGGATCCAAGGTGCTCCGTAAAGGCCATCGATCTCTCCTGAATGCTCCATTTCCACCCACAGCTTCGAGCTTCTATTTTTGATGATGTCAAGGGCACAGTTTGCAATGTTAGCCTTGTGGTACAGGGAGAAGTCCGGCAAGCCCAAGCCGCCTTTTTCTTTTTCCCTCATCAGCAAGGAATAGCGTAGACTTGGTTTGTGCCCCTTCCATACGAAGTTTGTGATCAAGGATCTGATTTTTTTAAAGAATGCTCTCAGGAGCCCGATCGGGGTGGCCTGGCAGATGTATAGAAATCTGGGCAGCACGTCCATTTTTATTACGTTGATTCGACCATTCCAGGAGATGTAGAGGGGGTTCCATTTGTCCAGGTCCTTTTCCAGGTTCTCGACAAAGGGAGTAAAATTTAGTTTGTAGAGTGAGGAGGAGTCTGCTGAGATGTTTATCCCCAAATATTTTAAGTGTGAGCCAACCCACTGGAAGGGGAGCACCGACCCCAGGTGGGAGACCTCGGCCTGCGGGAGCGAGATGTTCAGGGCCTCTGACTTCTGTGCATTAATTTTATAATTATTGACTCTCCCGAATTTTTCGAATTCTTTTAAGAGCATGGGCATTCCAACTCGGGGGTTGGATAGATATAATAGTAAATCATCAGCAAATAATGCCATTTTGTGTTCAAAGGTGTTGATCATGAAACCTTTTATTGAGTCATTACTACGGATTGCATTGGCTAGTCCTTCCATGGTTAGGATGTATAGAAAGGGAGAGAGGGGGCATCCCTGTCTTGTCCCGTTACTCACACTAAGCGAGTCCGATAGGGTCCCGTTCACTCTAATTCTAGCCGTGGGGTCACGGTAAAGCGCCATGATTTATTGGAGCATCCGTTGGCCCAGTCCGATTTTCTCTAGTGTGGCAGAGAGGAAGGCCAGCTCACCCTGTCGAAAGCCTTCTCTGCGTCTATCGACAGGAGGCATAAGGGGGATTTTGCTGCTTTGGCCCTAGCTATTAGGGACATTGTTTTGATGGTGTTATCTCTTGCCTCTCTGCCAGGGACAAATCCAACCTGCTCCAAGTGGATCAGTCTGGGGATTAAGTTCTTTTTTTTTTCAAATCCAAAATTTTTATTGTATTTTCAACAAGTAAGTAAACATCAACATGTTGTCAAGGAGCATATATCGAATACAAAAGGATCCATCCGGGACAACTTCATCAGTCAGACAATAGCCTGTAATATGTAGATCGAACTATCTTTGCTTGGCATAGTCTATCTACTGTAACAGACGGGGGGAAGACAGACATCAACTGACAGGTTGGGAAAGTGGGGAGAGGATATTGTGGGGGGGGGGGGGGGGTAAGGGGTAAGGAGGAGGGGAGGTCTCCCGAGGTCGACACCAATGCAGGTCTGAGGGAGCGAAGATCTGGCTCCAGGGGAGTCACCAACGTCACACGCACTTCTCTGCTCTTAGTTGTCTTAGGCGCGCCCCATTTGCGCACTCCGACATAATTCTCTCCAAGGACCCCATATCTCTACGAATTTGTCATGTGAGCCCCTGGCCCACCCGGAAAGCTCCTCCAAGTTAGCTGTGAGGTCCATTCTGTCCCTCCACTGACTCACGAGGGGCGGGTCTTTCTGCAGCCATAGAAGAGGGATAAGTGCCTTAGCAGCGTCAATCGCATGGGCTAGTAGTTTTTGCTTAAGAGGATTAAAACAGTTCGAGGGCTTCCACAAAAATAGTATTTCCGGTGTAAGTGTAAAATTTGGGGCTATTTTTTGAAGCGACTCCATCACTCCCTGCCAGAAGGTGCTCAGTGCCGGGCAGCTCCACCACAAGTGTAGATAGGTACCCGTATCCCCCTCACATCTCCAGCAATTGCTGCAGGCCGAGAGTTTATGGTCGGTAAGCCACTGAGGGGTTCTATACCATCTGGCAAGGAGTTTGTAGTGGGCCTCTTGTGTGGTAATGCAAGAGGAGAGTCCATAGGCGAGTCCCAGGATTCAGTGTGTTTCGTGGGAAGTAAGCGTGATGTGTAGCTCTTTTTCCCAAGAGTATAGGAAAGATGGTTTAGTGTCAAGCAGGGGAGAGAGGAAGGCTCTGCGAATAAACGCAATTTTCCTGCAATGCTGACTATTTCTGCCTACCTCTCTCTCAAAAGTGGTTGGGGGTCTAGTGGAGGTATATGTCTTTGTGAATTTACCGATCACCCCTTCTATCTGTGCCTTCTGGAGGAACGTCAGGGCCTGGTCAGGCAGCAGGGACCCCACTATCTCTCTAGGACTGCGATGTCTCATATCCTGAAGCTCACCGAGGGACTTATTTCCAAATGATCTCCACAGTTTCCCAGAGCATGGATCCTGCGGCAATCCCAGAAGGGCCGGGAGAGAGCTTAGAGGGGTTAGTGGGGAAGGTGTAGGAGCCAGTGTCTCCCTTCGTAAGTCCCATGCCTCGCAAGGACCCCTCAACAAGGGGTTAAACTTTTTGTTTCTGTATATTGCCTCTCTGGTGAACCACAAGTCCTCCGCCGTAGAGGTCCCATACATCTCTGTGATCATATGATATAGAATTGGGTCTCCTCCAGGTAAGGTCAGTCTCTGCCAGTTACTAATGTGAGCTGCTATATAGTAGTCATGTAGATTAGGCATTCCAATTCCACCTTCCTCTCTTCTTTTCATTAGGAGGCTATAAGCCAGTCTAGGGCTTTTTTGCCTCCAGATAAATTTTATAAACCATGAGCGCAAGGTGTTAAAGAAACTTGAGGGAAGTTGAATCGGGAGGGATCTAATCTGATATAGGATTATGGGAAGGATGTAGGTTTTTATTAGATTCTTCCTCCCAAACCAAGAGACGTATGGGACGTCGTATTTCTGGAGTAGTGTTTTTATTTTAACTAGCAGTGGGGGGAAATTTGCGGTGTATAGGTCCTCAATTCTCCTGGTCAGTTTCACTCCCAGGAAGGATATTGACGAGTTGGACCAGGTGAACGGGGAGTCCCTCTTCAGGCGCTCACATCTAGCACTCGAGATCGAGACGTTCAGAACATTTGATTTGTTAAAATTAATTTTAAAATTAGAGAGTGCACCAAATTGTTCCAAGCATGCGGTCAGCTTGGGTAATCCCTCTTCGGGGTTTGTAATTAAAAATATAGCATCATCTGCAAATGCTGTCGTGTAGAGAGCCTTGTCTCCTACGTTTAACCCCCGAATCTCCTGGTCCATCCTAATACTCTGCAGCAGAGGTTCCAAGGCCAATATAAACAGGGTGGGTGACAGTGGACATCCCTGTCGCGTGCCGTTACTTATCTCAAAGGGGGGGGAAAGGATGTTGTTAATTTTTAACCTGGCGTGGGGCTTTGCGTATAGAGAAAATATGGCCTCGACAAAGGGGGGAGGGAAGTTAAAGTGCAGCAGGACAGATCTCATGTACTCCCAGTCGACTCTGTCGAAAGCCTTTTCGGCATCGGTGCTTACCAGAGCGAGTGGGATACTTTTGGCGTTAGCGTAGTGTATTGCATGGAGAATACGCATGCAGTTATCTCTTCCCTCCCTGCCTCTCACAAAGCCCGCCTGCTCCCTGTCTACCAGAAGCGGAATGTAGTTCTCCATGCGTTTGGCGAGCAGCTTCGCCCCAACTTTACGTCCAGGTTTATTAGAGAGATGGGCCTATAACTACCACACATCTCAGGGTCTTTGCCCTCTTTGTGAATCAGTGTGATATGTGCCTCTTGGGCCTGTTTAGGGAGAGGCTCGCCCCTCATGAGGGAATTGAACAATTCAGTAAGGCGCGGTATCAGGACGGGGCGGAGGGATTTATAATAAACCAGGGGAAGGCCGTCCGGGCCAGGGCTCTTTCCAGGGGGGGAGGCGTCGAGAGCGTTACCCACTTCCTCCTCCGTCACCGGAGCTAGAAGTGTGTTAGAAGTTTCGGTCTCCAGTTGAGGAAGGTGGAGCTTATTTAGAAAGTCTGTTATCCGGTCTTTGGCCTTTGTGGACTCCCCAGACTCCCTCAGGGGTCGCAGATTGTAGAGTTGTGAATAGAATGATTGGAATTCCGTTGCAATGGCAGCGGAGGAGGTAACCTTCGATCCTGCTGGAGTCTTGATGGCATCTATTTGGTTTTTAATGCGGGCTTTTTTTTAGCAATGATGACATGTATCTACTGCCCCTATTACCTTGGACGAACACTATGTGTTTTAAGTGGAGGCATTTTTTGTCGAATCTGGACTTTAAACACAGGTTTAAATCTTTTCTAAGGGAAGACAATTTGTTTAGGTTCTCCTTGCAGAGTTTAAGTTTAGTGGAATATTCTAGTTTGGCAATTTGCCTTAATAAGTCATCTATTTCTCTCTGTTGTCTTTTCTTTTTCTTAGTTCCCAGGGCTATAAGCAAGCCTCTAATGAACGCTTTGTGTGTTTCCCACACCAGGGGCGCTGACTGATCACCTCCTGAGTTTAACCTAAAGAATTCCTCTAATTGCTCTGCTAGCATTGCCCTGTCTTCCCTAGAGTCCAACAGGGCCGGATTCAAGCGCCATCTCCATTCCCTGGGGGTATTGGAGAGCATTTTTAGGTCCACATGGAGTGGTGCGTGGTCAGAGATAGTGGTAGCATCGATGCTTGAGGTCACCAGAGAGGGAATAAGCTCCGAGGCTAGCAAGACATAATCCAGCCTCTGAAATGAGGCATGGACTTGAGAGAAGTAGGTATAGTCCTTAGTGGTGGGGAAACACTGGCGCCAGGCATCCACCAGCCCCATCTCAGAGAGGGCACGGTGTAATCTCCTCAGCTTAGCTTGTGAGATATGAGAGCGTCCCGTCGACGAATCCAATAGGGGATTCAACGTTAAATTTAGATCGCCCCCAAGAACAATGGGACCCACTGCAAATTCCCTGAGGACTTCTAACTGCGCCACCAACCAGGGGACCTGACCGGAGTTTGGTGAGTAAAAGTTGGCCAGGGTGATCTTGAAGTTATTGATATGGCCTCTAAGAATAATAACCCTGCCCTCTTCGTCTGTATATTGCGCTTCGCTAATGAAGGGGACAGAGCTATGAAATAGAATAGAGACTCCCTTGGATGCAGAGGAGGGGTGTGAGTTGTGGAAGCCCAACGAAAACTGTCTGCCCGGCAGGGCTAAGCACTTACCCCTCTTGTAGTGCGTTTCCTGGAGAAAGACGATTTTTGAGCCATATTTTCGAAGAAGTCGTGCTACATTGTGTCTCTTGAAAGGGGAATTTATCCCTCTCACGTTAAAAGAGGAGATGCGGAGGCGTTCGTCCGCGTCAGGTCGGTGAGGTGAAGGCATATCGTGCTGTGGCGGGAACCTACGGGAAGGAAAGCTGACACGTAAAGAGTCTTATAAGCGTTATTCAAGGACTTTTCAAGGGCGCGGAGAGGAAGGCGGGTTGGGAGAGACGTTCAGGAAGACGGGAAAGACGTAAGGAAAGGATAACACAAACTTTAAATGATATGTTAAGATAACAACAAGACTAGTTAGTCCTAAGACAGTCAGTGGGGGTGGTGTGCAAGACGGAACACCCTCCAGGGGTGGGATACTGGTATCAAATTGCACCAGGCAGAGATTCCGTGTTGCACCAAACCTGCCCTGACAGACGCCCTAGAAGGACTAGAAAAATGTACCGGTGTAACAATATAATAGAGTAAAGTTGCACTTTTGAAGAGTTTGGGTAGGAGGTCCCCTGAGGCCACCCCGGGACACGTAGGGCCAGCAAGGCAACAAAAAGTCCAACATAAAGTCTAATATAAAGTCCAACATGGCCGACAAGGAGTCTCCCGCAAACCTGGGAGGCTTTGTGGTGGGAGATTTCGGGCAGGGTCCAGAACCCGCCTCCGTCCCGTAACGTTTCCAACGAAGTCTAATCCCTAAAAGGTGGTAAAGCCCCCGGGACTCTTCAGGGGGTTTTGCAGGTGGTCAGACCGCCCGTAAAGTTGTGGGCTAAAGTTCAGTCCCCTGCTGGTGTGTTGTCGCGGCTTTTCTTTTTTTTATTCCTGGGGGATTTTGTCGGGCCGACAGGGTTCCAGGAAGCCGGGGACGAGAGCTTAGGCAGGTCGGGTAGCTCCGGTAGCGACAGCCAACTCGGGAGATCTAACGGCTCCATCTCCAGAAGCTGCCAGCACGTCGGCAGATCCCCTGGGTCTCTGATGTTGATTCTGCGACCTTTGTAGGAAAAGCTCAGCCCGAACGGAAATAACCATGCGTACTTAATGCTTTTTCCCCTGAGCACCTCCAGGAGTGGTCTGAGCAGGCGACGCTTAGCCAAAGTGGTAGGGGCGAGGTCCTGAAAAATCTGCAGAGGGGCCTCTGAATACTTTAAGTTTTTCTGATTCCTGGCGGCCCTTAAAATAGCAAATGCGTCCTGAAAGGACAGGACCTTGCATATTAAGTCCCTTGGTGATTCAGTGCTCGCAGGGAGGGGTCTGAGGGCTCTGTGGATCCTTTCGATCGTAATATGGGCGGATCTTTCTGCCCCGAGCAAGGTGGAAAAAATTTCTGTAGCCACTTTTGGGAGGCAATCCGTGGCCCACGATTCCGGTAGCCCTTTGATGCGAATATTGCATCGCCTGTTTCTATTTTCTAAGTCCTCCTGCATCAGGAGGACTCTATTAAGATGGTCATGGTGTAGCTGTATTAGTTGTGCCATTTCCGTGGCATGGCTGATTATGGAGGATGTGGAGGTTTCAAGGTCCTCTACCCGCTTCCCCAGGTGCCTTAAGTCCTCTTTAATCTCCCCCAACTCGGACATAATGGGAAGAAGGGCATTCGTTAGGAGCTCCTTCATAAAGCCTCTTGAGACTGTCTCTCCGTCCTCCCCCTCAGAGATGGCCCCCTCGTCCCCTTCCTTACTGAGAGCTGCAGCGGCGGTCTGAGCCGGCGCCATCTTGCCTGGGAACAGCGGCGAGCGGGGACTTCTCTCCTTCAGGAACCGCTGCATGTCGGCTTGTCCTCTGCTCACCCGCGGGGTCCCGGAGTGCTCCGCAGCCCTTTCCCTCCCGACTCTTCTCATAACGGTGCTTCAGGTAGCCGCTGTATCCTTCTGCTGGGGTCTTGCCGACGGAGCTCTGCTCTCACGCGGCCATACAACACAGCGGTCAGGCTCCGCCCCCCCCTGGGGATTAAGTTCTGAAGTCTATTTGCTATCAATTTAGCGAACATTTTAATGTCTACATTTATTAGTGAGATCGGCCTATAGCTCCCGCAGGCCGAGGGGTCCTTGCCCGGTTTGAGTATGATTGTGATATGAGCTTGTAATGCCTGTTTGGGGAATGGGCAGCCTCTGTTTACTGAGTTAAATGCGTCTAGTGCTATTGGGGCGAGTTCTTCTGCAAATAATTTATAGAATCTGGCTGTGTACCCGTCCGGCCCTGGACTCTTGTTTACTTTTACGTTTTGGATTATGTCTGCCCATTCTAGTGCTGAGAAGTCCTGCTCTAGGGCTACAGCCTCCGCTGGTGTCAGGCTCTTAGGAGCATGGTCGGAAATGTAAGCTTCTATCTCGTTTTTAAGGAGCGGTCTTGGGGCGTGGGGGTCTGTTGGAATGTTATAGAGTTTCTCGTAGTAGCATTTGAATTCCTCTACTATGTCTTTGGTGTTGTGGACCAGTTGTCCTCTGGCGGTTTGGATTTTGGGGATGTATGTAAGCGGGGACCTGAGGTGTAGGGTTCTGGCGAGATGGCTTCCGCATTTATCCCCGTATTCAAAAGATCCTTTTTTAAGTTTGTCCCTGAAGACCAAAGAGCGTTGATCTAGAATCTCCAAGATCTGCTGGCGGGTTGAAGATATCTCCGCTCTCAGGATTTCAGTTTGTTGTCTTTTATTAGCAGACTCTTTGGCCCTCAGGGGGGCAAGCAGGCTCGTTAGGGTGGCCGATCTTTCTTTTTTGATCCTGGCCCCGTGGGAAATCAGCACCTCCCTTAATATGCATTTAAGTGTTTCCAATTCTGTTGGTGCAGGGGTCTTGTCCACCTGGTGAGTTTCCTTAAAGATTTCTATCTCCTTTTTGAATTGTAATGTTTCTAGTTTTTTCTTTAGTGTCCTAATTGCTGCTCGGGAGACAGAGGACTTACCCGATGAAGCGTTCATGGTGGTGTCCATTACCGTGTTGAAGTCGCCTCCCAGGATAATTTTCGACCCATCTGCGAAGTTGGCGAGGGCATTCAACACTCAGCACTGTGGATACTTGATTCTGGTTAGGGAGATAGTTGTTGGCAAAGGTTGTTACTGTGCCCTGTATTTCTACCTTAAAGGGGTTGTCCCGCGCCGAAACGTTTTTTTTTTTTTTTCAACAGCCCCCCCGTTCGGCGCGAGACAAACCCGATGCAGGGACCTAAAAAAAAATCCGCACAGCGCTTACCTGAATCCCCGCGCTCCGGTGACTTCTTACTTACCTGGTGAAGATGGCCGCCGGGATCTTCTCCCTCGGTGGACCGCAGGGCTTCTGTGCGGTCCATTGCCGATTCCAGCCTCCTGATTGGCTGAAATCGGCACGTGACGGGGCGGAGCTACACGGAGCCGCTCTCCGGCACGAGCGGCCCCATTGAGAAAAGAAGAAGACCGGACTGCGCAAGCGCGTCTAATCCGGCGATTAGACGCTGAAAATTAGACGGCACCATGGAGACGAGGACGCTAGCAACGGAACAGGTAAGTGAATAATTTCTGATAACTTCTGTATGGCTCATAATTAATGCACATTACAAAGTGCATTAATATGGCCATACAGAAGTGTATAACCCCACTTGCTTTCGCGGGACCACCCCTTTAAGGAAAACATACCTGCCGCCTGGGTCGATCAGTGAGTCGACTTGTTGGTATTGGAGGGTCCTGTGTAGGGCGATGGAGACCCCTCCTGCCTTTCTCAAGGGTTCGGGCTGTGGAGCCAGGTGGGATAATGCGAGGAGGAACATGTTGGCACGCACCCCGCCTTAAAGTGGGTTTCTTGTAGCAGGACCACCATCACCCTTTTCCTGTGAAGGTGGTAGAGGAGCTGTCTTCTCTTTTGTGGGCTGTTCAAGCCTTTCGTGTTAAAAATGCAAAACATTAGGTTTGCCATTTAGACTCTGAAGCAAGGGTGGGTGCGTGCCTCCCATCTTCCCCCTGGCGGGCTGGGGGTGGGTGAGAAGAGGGAAGGGAAAGACACATGAGGTGAGAACAAATACGGGGAGGACAACAAAAAACAAAGAACATGTAAACCAATATCAACTGGTGAGGGGACACTAAGGGGCCCCTAGAACTAGTGCTCTGCCTAGGCTAGGCAGTAAGCGACAGCTTTAATTAGCTGTTTACCCTGCGTGGGAGTGTGGGGGCTACGAAGGGGTGGGCTCCCTCCCGCCTCCCGCCTCCCGACCCCATTAGGGAATTGTTTCCCGGGTTTAAAAACTGGGACTATTTGGAATGTAGGTGGGTGTACCCAGACCCGGCCGGGTCAAGTTTCCCCCCCTTCTGGATTGGTCTGGTAATGCACTCGTCCTGAGGGAGAGAGTATGAAGGAAAGGGCGGGGGGGATGTAGACAAGGAAGGTAGAGAGTCAGTACAGCAAAGGGCTGCGCAATGAGGTAAAGGTGGGTTAGTCTGGATCAGTCTGCATCTCCGCTTCTGGGGTCACTCTTCTCTCCCTGACGGGATTCTCTGCAGCGACGTCTGGGCCTTGAGGTTACAGGCTGCCAAGTGTTCCTTGGGGGCAACACAGGGAAGGAGCACTGTGATGGCCAGTCTGGAAGTCGAACTGGAGGAAGTTCCAGGGTGCCTATGAAATTCGGCAGGTCTCCCAGTCCTCGGAACGTTGCTGACTTGCCGTTCTTGGATGCGTGGAAAGGGGAAGCCCCAGCGATAGGGGATCTCTCTTTCCTGGAGGAGGGTCAATAGAGGTCTCAGGGCTCTGCGCAGCTGTGGGGTTCGGCGCGAGAGATCCGGGAGGATCAGGATCGGGTTTCCCTTAAAGGATAGGTCCTCGATGGAACGTGTTTTTTGTAGGATTAAGTCTTTGTCCTTAAAGAAGTGAATTCGACAGACCACGTCCCTGGGTCTGTTAGGGTCGGAGGGCTTCGGGCCTAATGATCTGTGTATTCTATCGATTTCCATTGTATTGGATTCCGGTCTTTTTAGTATATTATTGGAGAACGACTGGGCCCAGGTTTCGAGTTGTAATGGTTCGACATCCTCGGTGAGGCCTCTAATGCACAGATTATTTCTTCGATGATGATTTTCTAGGCCATCTAGATGGGTATAAAGCTCTAGGATCTGCTGGGAGTGTAAATGTAGTTCCTGGTATTGTGCCTTGAGGGTCTCTGTGCCCTTTTCCTGTGCCTCCTCCACCGCCTCGACTCTCTGGCCTATCTGTCGAATTTCGTGTTGAAGAGATGCTACGTCCTTCTTGCGGGCTGTTTCAAGTTGCTGGAATAGATTATCAATATGGTTCTGCGTTGGTAGGGCTCTCAGGTGATTTTTCCAGTCCCAGCTGTCTTCGGTCTCTGTCGTGGGGGTGTGATTGCTGGGTTCTCTCTGTGCAGGGCGCCTGGTGTCGGACAATTGGCCTTCTCTATCGCTGGGTTTGTCGCGGTCAACTGACCACGGATTCAATTTGCGTGGTTGCGTCCCAAGATCTTTGGGTTTGACTGCGGCCTGTGTGTCACCCTGTGTGGTTCTCCTCTGGCCATTTCTTTGTGGGAGCGAGGAGCTATGAGATTGCTGGGCTGTTAAGACTGCCCCTGTGTCCTGTTGACGGCCATTTGAGGAGCCATTATGGGAGTCTCTCGATCCTGGGGGCAGTTCTGGGGAACTGTGTGATGGCTGGAGATTGTACTGCTGAGGAGCAGGGCGCGGCAGTGTAAAGTCAATGCTGGCCTGGGAGTGGTTAGCTTGTAGAGGTTCTCCCCCTGGCTCTGGGGTCTGCGAAATCCCCAAGCTAGTGTGGGCTCTGGCCTGTGGGCTACTGCCAGGGGAGATTGTGCCTTTCGCCCTTTGGGGAGTTGGGACCTCTGGTGGTATGGGGGGTTGTGCTGGGGCACTGTCCTGTTGGGCTACTGCTCTGGGCTCTTGTGACCCTAAGGGGCTGGGGGGGGGCGTAGTGTGTGGGGGGGCTGCCAGAGCTCCGCTTCTTCCAGTTACTGGAGTGTGGATGACTTCCCCCTCCCCTGTGCCCGGGTCTTCTCCTCCACTCACCACTCCGGCTGCTACCATCTCCCCGCTGTCCCTGCCGGTTTCTCCGCTACTCCTACTGTTTGCTCTGCGGGAGG
Organism: Eleutherodactylus coqui; assembly: GCF_035609145.1. Lineage (NCBI taxonomy): Eukaryota > Metazoa > Chordata > Amphibia > Anura > Eleutherodactylidae > Eleutherodactylus > Eleutherodactylus coqui. The sequence goes on from NC_089837.1 coordinate 294,104,585, forward strand.
TAGCATGGCCGCTGGGGGTTACTGTCCCATCTCTTGTTGCGGGCGGCTGCTCCTGCTTGGAGTCGGAGCCCTCCTGCCTCACCGGAAGTGCTGCGGGCGCCATCTTAGGCGCGGTCGCTCGGGGCTCCTCTCCTGCCGTTCTCTTCAGGTATGTGGCGATACCTCTCCCGATGATGTCCGGAGATGTCCGCGGGGCTCCTCTCTTCCTTCCCCTCACCATGGTGGTTAATAGCCGGGTCTGGGTCATCAACGGTCGGGTATTTTTGGGGTCAGTCGCGGGAGCCTAGCTGCAGTGTGACTCACTCCCTCATGAGCTAGCCACGCCCCCCCAATGTTTGACCCTTTATATAGGTCTTTAGAACACTAACTGGGAATTGGAAACCAAGCTAGAATCCACACACAGATAGCTGTTTCGGAGTGTTTGCCCATCATCAGTATACAGTAGGATTCTGGCTAGTGAGAGGCCTATGACATGAGTTGGGAGGAGTATTGTCTCTCCTTGAAGAGAGCATCTAGTAGAATGTATAATATGTGTGTTCAGGCCAGAAAATTAGTGAGTTAGGGCTCCCTTAGAAGAGTGTATTTTAACATGTTTTTGCGTGGGAGTTAATTTTCATTTTTTGTGCACATGCTTCTCGCGGGCACAAAAAAAGAGAACCTACTCTATTTTGTGTGCATTTTCGTACCAAAGAGGCCCATAGAGGTTTATGGGAGGTGTGCAAATGTGCACATATGTACGCACGGTATATGCAAAAAGCTAAAAGCTGCGCATACCCAAGAACATTGGCACCTCATTTGGCTTAATAGCTATTTAAATAAGGGTGGGATGATTCCACTGCCCATGTAAACTAACTGTGCTTGTGCAAATACGCATAGTATTTGCGCAGGCACACGCATTAAGTAGACTTATTCTCTGCACGAAAAAAGTCATGCAGGAGTGCGTGTATTTTGGAATATGCTCGTGTGAAGGAACCCTTAACAAGCTATATTCTAATCATGGTTTAGTCTGCTATGGTGCACTGGTGATGAATGGCTGAGATGAGCTCCCTTGAGGCTCCTCACTACAGTGAAAATGACCACAACATAGCTCTGTACAGATTCAGAGAAGAGAATTGTGTCTTGTGTCACAAGTTTCAGTTTCATGATATAAAACTTTTACCACACCCTGGAAACATGCCAAATCTTAAACCGGATCTTGAAGATCGAACTGGAAGGAGCAGTACATTACTTTTTTAGTGTAGATTATTAAACATAGAACCAATTTTTTTTCTGCACTCACGTCTTGGTTATTATGCCAGGCTTAAACACAATTGCAGCACAGAGCCCATTTAATCTGCTGATGATTTAAGATACTCCAGCTATAGTGTGGCATGACTAATGATGGTCTTGGCTTGTCAGCTGAAGCACTCCCTCGCGTCCATGACAAGCATATGTGAGCTCCAAGCCGTAACTGGCTGTACATGGTTTTTAGTGCCTGGGTAAAGTAAGGAAAAGCTGAGGAAGTGAATTCTTCCTTCTTCGGATTCTGCTGATGTCTATTAATAACATGAAATATTCTCATGAAAAGATCTACATTCACACAATTAAATCTACATTTCACAAGGCTTTTAAATTGCAATTGTATGGTTTGCATACTTATCTTAACACAGCTATTAAAATCTGTGAGCATGTATCTTGCTGAGGGCTATTAATTAATTTTAATTTTTGACGATAAAATTTCATTCTATTACTTGTGTAATATAATCCCAATAAAGAACATTGATATTTGATTTGTGCTCGAAGTTCATGTGATGCCTGTTTAGTACTGTACAATTATACACGTACGCCTTGGGTAGATAAATATAATGGGCTTTTGCTCCTTTTGTGAAAATGTAATTTTCAGATTGTAGAAGAGTTATTGACTCTGCAGGAACTCTCTTCTACAGCACACTTGCTAATGTGAAGTTTCTGTTTGCAAACATTATCTTGCAGACAAAGACACTGTGGGCAAATCTGGTACGAACAGGCTCATTGATTCTTTCCACTCATTTACTTGAAGTGTTTCCTACAAAATAAAAGAAAGTTGTCTGGATGTATAAATCTCACATTGGTGCACTTTTGGGTAATCTATTAGCTGTCTATTGAGCCATTGTCTTCAAATGGAATGCAAGAGGCCACATGATGCATGACAAGCTGCGGTAAATTTTGCACCCAAATCCACGGGCTACCTGAGAATTTTGATGCGAAATTTAAAAATGGCTTGAAACTTACCTGCAATTCTGCATCAAAATCTGCTATTAGACCTGGCAATTTTGGTGTGAAATTCCGCAGCTGAGAATTTGGCTGTGTCTTGCGCCGTAATTCCGTCCCGTGTGAGAGGTTTCAGCAGACGTTATAGATATCAGGGGACAACCAAAAAACATCCATTTGGGTATAAATATGCCAATGCTGTGCTAAGAGTGGGAGTAGTTTGGTCAATAGCGTAAAACACAATGCCCTTCACTTTGATGGTACGATCAACCTTTTTTTTGGCTATCCTGCAAGTGACGGGTTAGTGGTGTATGGGGCCACAGGCCTTCTATCTTTCCATACACTGTCATGCTAAAATTTCCCATAAGAGCCAAAATGAGATGTTCAGAGCCAAGGGGTTATAGAGCTCAGCTAAGCACGTTCTACTGTTTGCTCAAGCATTGTTGCATTTCATGGTTTATATACAGAACATTTGTGTATTACATATATTGTGGACAAAATGAATATCTATCTTGTGGTTTTGCTCTAGAGCAGTGTTTCTCAACTCCAGTCCTCAGGGACCACCAACAGGTCATGTTTTCAGGATATCCTCTAGTAAGAACACCTGTAACAATGTCTGAGGCGCCGACTATAATTACATCACCTGTGCAATGCTGAGGAAATCCTAAAAACATGACCTGTTGGGGTGCCTTGAGGACTGGAGTTGAGAAACACTGATCTAGGGGACAAATACTAGGTCAAAGTATACAATGATATATACATTGTTTGCAGTGGAATTGGGTCAGAAATTTAGGTATCCCTAAAGAAGCTAATTATTGGTGATATTGCACTCATGATTTTCTAGCGCTCATATATCGCCTAACTGGGTAAATATACCAAAAACAGACCATGTTAAAAGTTTTACCATCAATGTAGTACTCCTGAGCCTGGCTGTCCTGAATGATTCTTGCACCTCTTTTTGCTTGCAGCACTCTACAAAAAGGACTGGGCACCAGTTAAAAAAATGCTCTGAAGATTGGTGCTTTCTGACTAATATTTGGTATGTAGTGCCCTGTGATTTGAGGGTTGTTTATAGAAAATTCTAGAATCTGATAGGTTGGCCTTGAAATAATAATCATAAGGTCAGATGTGGCAAAATGTTTCCAACATGCTCTTGTTACAGATTTCCATGCGTTATATGCAGATTGTGCTGTTGACTTCACCCCATTACAATAAAGGGGTGAAATCAGCAGTAGAAATCCATGGCATAATAAACATGCTTTGGCTGGCTTCTCCATTCAGAATGTTTACACTACAACATTTTTAAACCCCTATGCACATGTGTTGTTCTACAATTTGCTGTAGATTTGCTCTCCTGAATCCTGACTGCAAATCTGCAATGAATTTGTTGCTTCTAAACATTGCCTGAAGAGGGAAATTAAAGTCTGTAATACGATTGGCTTACTAATATAGAGAAAGGCATAAGCAATACAATGAGAATACCTATTCAGTATTAGTAATTAGGTTTAGAGGTAGAGGCAACAAATGGGGACATCATAAACGAGTCTCAGTTTCTGACCATCGCACATCTCCGTGATATTATAAATATTCCGCACAAGCACTGAATGAAAATCTTTACCAATTAACACCTTAATTCTCTGTGTCTTAATTTTTGTGTGTTCACGTATCTTTGATGCCATATTTTGCTTGAATATTGAATTTTAATACCTCTCCTCTATCTGTCTGGAGGTATGTTAACCTCAATTCATACAGAGCCAGCAGCAAATTACCCCTGAGGCAGCGAAGGCTGTTAATTATCTCCGGCACACAGTATAAATGGGATTTGCCTGTTAATGCTGAAATAATGCAAGAATTGCTTGTGTTTTCCAAAATCAGCAGAAGCAGAAAGCAGGTAATATACCATTAAAGTAATCGCCTCCCATTGTTTTAATTAAGTGAGGCTTCACTGCTTATATTACAAACATTATGCTAACACTCAACAGATTGTCCACAGAGAACCATTTATACTGTCTGTGTGCAGGGACAATCAACTGCTATTAAATAGACTTTTAACATTATTTTCTATATTGATATTTTGTAATTTCTTGTTTTCATTTCTTGTGACCACACTCATGATATTGACACATTTTTTTTTCCTTTTTATATACAGTAGCACTATCAGTCAGTACCTCCTGCTGTTCCCAGGGCACATCTGACTACGCTCCTGAATTACCTACTACAGTATCTCACGCCTGGCACGCCTTTACTACTGTTATTTAAACCTTGGCTAACTGAACTACATTGATGCTTCCCCCTGTTACAACATCTGCATCTGCCTGGCACCCATTTCACGCTTCCGAATTACCTGGTTCTGCTCCTATATTCCATACATGCCCTTCCTGATACATTTAAATGACTTTTACATATGTAGTTGGCGTTACAATTCAATTCTCCTACTAATTCCTTTGAATTTGTCTAAACCTAGTTATCCATTATCTAGAGAATCAACCATTAGACAAGCTAGAGGTACCTAATGTAGGTTCTGCTGCCAACTGAGAACCAAGAGTAGAGCCATTTGGTCAGTTTATTCCCTGAATATTGCAGGAATCAGACCATTAGTGTATCTGCTATTGCCCTCTATAAGGGCTCCTGTACATAAGAGTATGTGTATACACACTCGCGAAAGCATGATGTGATTGTGCTGTGCAAGGAGCGCTATCTCGTGGTATAGCGACAGTATCTGCACTGCTTACTGTACTTTTGTGTGCTGCCAGATCTGTTCACACCAGTGTGGGACACACTAATGCTATTTTTGAAGTGGCTGAGCAGCATAAATAGTCACCAGTGTTATCACGTAATACCACAATATTGCACACCCCCATAGACTCCTATGGTGCCTCATTCTATAATAAAATAATAAAGAAAATAACATGATTACCCAACTAGGATGATATCTCTACTACAAAATGTGTCTGCAGATCCCATGATGATTTACATTCATAATTAATGTATGGTATTACTAGAATCTTGTTTAAGCCTCACTTAATCTTCTTCTGTGAAATATATGTATACAAGGGGGTATCTAAAAGAAACAGGAATCTTTTTCTGGTGAGCAGGGCATTATTAGTACAGGCTTCTGTTGCTAGGTGAATGTCAGCAGTATGCCGGCCGATGTTGTTGATTCGGCTCTAGTAATTTTTTTTTTCTCAACATATTATTCAGTTTTTTGCCTATTTTGTGATGGTTGATTCATACAACATGTGAAGTCAAACGTGAAAACAATACTCATTTGTTTCTTTTGTGAGAGGGATTATGGACTCAGGGTCAGTCAACCAAGATTTTTATTTGGAGGTTTTAAAAGGTTGCGTCACGATGTACAGAAAAAACTGGTTCTTATATCGTGACAATGCACCTGACCACACAGTGCTGCGTGCTAAACAATTTTTGGCAAAAAACAACATGACACCCTTGCCTCACCCTCCCTATTCAACTGATCTCACTCCATCCAATGTTTTTTTTTTTATTGCTTATGGCTAAAAAAGACCTCAAAAGAAAAAGTTTTTTGAAAGTTTAAGAGGTGGAAAAAAAATGGCACAAGGACATCAATACTAAAAGACATTCACACAACCATATTGATGCAGGTATTTAGCCGCGTGAAAAAAATCGCCCAAAAACTGTGACCATCTGAGCATTGGATTTCAATGTTTTCTTTCAGATGAATGATTTTTCGGCACATAAAAAAATCACGCTGGGAAAAATAGCACATACGCGATCATTTTCAATCGCAAATTTTATATGCCCTTTTTTTTGCCGAGATACGCAGGAAACTCCAATAGACTTTAATGGAGGCTGGGGAAAGGGGGAGGGGGGAGGGAGTTACATGTCATACAATGCTGGGAAAAGAACACAGCTGGCCCAATTTAAGCATTTTACAGTGATCAATGGTTTTCATTGCGTGATATGTATTTTTCTGCTGATACGCAGCAGCAGGCCATGTGAATAGCTGGAAATACACACTGAAACTCATGAAGAACATACAAACTCTATGCAGATATTGCCCTTACTCACCTTTGCACCCAAGATATCAGCACCGCAGTGCAATACTGCTAACCACTGAGCTACAATATTGCTTAAAGGGGTTGTCCCGCGCCGAAACGGGGTTTTTTTTTTTTTCAACCTCCCCCCCGTTCGGCGCGAGACAACCCCGATGCAGGGAAGTAAAGAAAGTTTACCGGAGCGCTTACCTTAATCCCCGCGCTCCGGTGACTTCAATACTTACCGCTGAAGATGGCCGCCGGGATCCTCTGTCTTCGTGGACCGCAGCTCTTCTGTGCGGTCCACTGCCGATTCCAGCCTCCTGATTGGCTGGAATCGGCACGTGACGGGGCGGAGCTACACGGAGCCGCTCTCTGGCACGAGCGGCTCCATAGAAGACTGCTGAAGACCCGGACTGCGCAAGCGCGGCTAATTTGGCCATCGGAGGCCAAAAATTAGTCGGCACCATGGAGACGAGGACGCTAGCAACGGAGCAGGTAAGTAAAAAACTTTTTATAACTTCTGTATGGCTCATAATTAATGCACAATGTACATTACAAAGTGCATTATTATGGCCATACAGAAGTGTATAGACCCACTTGCTGCCTCGGGACAACCCCTTTAATAACTAATTGTATAGGAAATTAGTTTGGTAAGAATTTAAGTTTTACACAACATGCATCTATTTTGGACAAATTTAGTGTCATTTTGCTTTACATATTGCTTTTAGACTATAGACTTAGGGTGCATTCAAACGACCGTATATCGGCCAGGTATTCACGCAGGCCGATATACGGCGTCTCTCTCTGCAGGGGCAGAAGACTGGAAGAGCTGGCAGCAGTGCTCTGAGCTCCTGCCCCCTCTCTGCCTCCTCTCCACCCCCTCCTCGCCCCCCTGCACTATTTGCAATGAGAGGAGGCGGGGGCAGGGTTAAGTTCCAGGAATTAGCTCCGCCCCATCCCGCCTTTCCTAATTGAAAATAGTGCAGGGGGTGGAGAGGAGGCAGAAAGGGGAGCGGGAGCTTAGAGAGCTTCTCCCGGCTCTTCCAGCCGCCTCCCCCTGCAGAGAGAGACGCCGCATATCGGCCGGCGTGAATACCAGGCCGTTATACGGTCATCTGAATGCACCCTAAGGGAAAGTATATTTACAAGTGAAGGCGATTTTCTGGCCATAAATCTAACACCCGACTGAAGTATTAGACTCAGTAACTCATCCTGGCATGACATAGGAATATATTTCCCCAGGACATTGACAATGTTCCTATATATGGGTGTGATATGATGTAGAAAATTTCACTATAAGGGCTCAGTCACACAAGCGATTTTAAATCGCATCTACATAGAATCAATGCTTTCCAATGGAAGCAGTCAAATGTGCAATTTTTCCATGCACTTAAAATTCGTACCTGCAAAAGATAGAACATGTGAGTGTCAATGGACACAGTCATGCAATTTTTCTACATACGATGTGCAATTTTTTTTAATCGCACCTATACATGTGCGAAAAAAAAATTGCTCGTGTGACTGAGCCCTAAGCGCTTCCACAGATAAGCGTCTAACGTAATAAGATCGCTCATGCAAAAATTTTTGGGGCAGTGAACAAGAGTATTTAGCATTCGTTCCTGCGCAATTACGGAGTGTATTTGCGCAAGCACCTCCTGATTACATGGGCATTAGAATCCTCCCGTCCTGATTTAAAAGGCTAATTTGCCTAACAAGGTGACGGTGATCATGGGCATGTACTGCATTTAGCACATACCCACGTGGGCCAATGTGCATGTTTGCGCACCCACCTCCCATAGACCTCTATAGGGCTCTTTGGCGAGCAAACACATGCAAGGTAGAATGGGCACTATTTTTTGCGTCCACAAAAACGAGTGTAAAAAAAAAAAAGTGAGAATGAACCCATTGAGTTCTAGTCTCCGCATTATGCGTGCAAGATTGTACAACGCGCAAAATTACAGTGTAGCACATTCGCCTGACAAAGCCCTAATGAAGACAGTTTTTTTTCTATTTCTTTGAAGAGAGGTAGTGTTGTCTATTTGCAGAGTTTTGCTCTACGCTGGCCTTTAGAATACCCATGCTCAGATAGTTTGTACACAGTACAATAGTGTTACCTTGCTGTCCATACATGAATTCAGTATGAAGCCACCTCTAGGAGATCTTAGAAATTCATCTATCAGAAGAATCCTAAAAGTATAGGTAGGATGACAGTTGCTTCATAGATATCAAACATGATGCGGCTAAATTCCTTGGGCATAGCCACATGGTTGGACTTACCCAGAAAATGAATGGTCAGGGAAATCTTTAATTATTACATTTCTATTGTCCTACAAAAACATCTCCTACATAATATGACTGGAGATTAGATGTCTGCCCTCAGGCCTCTTTCTTGTTTTCAGTAGCTACAAATTCTTTACAATTCCAAGAACGCTGTTTGCGCTGGCAGTTCAATAGGCTATTCTATACATATTGTGTGCATGAATGCAAAGCAGGCTGATTGTTTAGGTGGGCACAGAAAACTTGTTATGTAGCCTTTTGACAGAAGAGCTTGTAACGTAATATGCTCATTCCTGCACAATTTTTTCGCAAAGCATACAAGTATATTTAGCGCTTGTGCCTGCGCAAATGTGGAGAGTATTTGCACACGGTTAGGGAGAATCACCTGGACTGATTTAAAAGGCTAATTCGTTTAATGAGGTCCTGGTGATCGCGAGTATGCACTAAGGGGAGATGGCCGTGCTTGCGCACCTTCCATAGACCAAGATCAGAATAAAATGAATAAACATTGATGCAATCTACAACAAGCGTGAACTTTAAGGCTAAATTAGCTGATCCTCTGGCCGTGTGTCAGTGCAGCCCCCTATAAAACTTCCTGCTCTAACCACTGATGTGGATATCTGGCACCACTGCACTGATAGCGGGCCAAAGGATCAGCTGATTAACAGGGATCCCAAGCAGTGGATGCCCACTGATCTGCTATTGATGACAAGATCATAGTAACATAGTATGTTAGGCCGAAAAAAAGGCATATGTCTATGTTGTTGAGCCTATTACCACCCCAATGTTGATCCAGAGGAAGGCAAAAAAACTCAAGGATGTGGAAGCCAATTTTCTTTTTTAATATGTCCTTCTTCAGTACCAGTGCCCAAAACCATACCCAATATTCTATGTGTGGTCTAACCAGTGACTTGTAAAGAGGAAGAACAATGTTCTTGCCATGTGCCTCTAGACCTCTTTTGATGCACCCCATGATTTTGTTTGTCTTGGCAGCAGCTGCCTGACACTGGTTGCTCCAGTTAAGCTTACAGTTCACTGAAACCGGCAAGCCCTTTTCCATATTAGTGTTACCCAGTGGTTTCCCTTTTAGTGTGTAATGGTGATATGCATTTCCTCCACCCATGTGCATAACCTCACATATATCAGTGCTACACCTCATTTGCTACTTTTTTGCCCAAGTCTCCAGTTTATCCAGATACATTTGCAACCACATTCTGTCCCCTCTTGTGTTAATTACTTTGCATAGTTTTGTGTCATCTGCAAATATTGATATTTTACTGCACAACCCTTCTACCAGGTCATTAATAAATATATTAAAAAGAATAGGGTCCAAAACCAACCCTGTGGTACCCCACTAGTAACAGTGATACAATCATTAATAACCACCCTCTACTTTCTATCACTGAGCCAGTTTATTGCCCTCTTACACACATTCTCGCCCAGAACAAGTATTCTCATTTTATATACCAACCTTTTATATGGCACAGTATCAAACGCTTTGGAAAAGTCCAGATACACAAGATCCAGTGACTCTCCCCGGGTCCAGTCTAGAACTTACCTCCTCATAGAAGTTGATCAGGTTGGTTTGACAGGAGCGATCTCTCACAAACCAATGCTGATATGGAGTTATACAACCATTTTCCTTGAGGTACTCTAAGATAGTAAAAAGTGAGAAAGCTCCCTAAGAACAACTTTTTATGTATTCTACCCATGTGTTGCTTTTAAGACCCTATTTTTTTTCTTGAACTACCAAAATTATTTTTGCTGTTTTTTTTGTGACATACAGGGCTATTTTTAATATCTGTTTTCACAGAATTTTCATTTCGCTTTTTTTTTGTTTTATTATGGGTAAAAGTTAAAAAAAAGTTTTTTTAAATTTAGTATATTTGTGGTAAAATAAAGTGCAGGAACGGATTCACCATTTTGTTACAGATATTTTGATATATTGTTACTTGTACTGCTGGGATCTGTAGTTCTAAGCTTCCTAGCAGCACAGCCCTCACAGGGTTAATTGATTGAGCTGGCTGGGTGTGGTACTTCCTGCTAGCCAATCTCCTGGGTCTGTGCTCACATATAAACCCAGCTAATGGTCAGTCTCTGTCTGGTGTTCAGGGTGAGCAGTCATGAATCCTTGTCTGTTGAAGTTTGCTGTGTGATTTGTGCCCTGTTCTGGTTCATGTCCGTTTGTTCGCTTATATTCTGTCAGTTTTGTGTCAGCTTGCTGTGTGACATGTGATCTATGTCCTGTCCTCTTGCAGTTTGCTGTGTGAACTGTGTCCGGGGCTGCTGGACTCCTGGTTAGTGTAGGGACTAGCAGTATAACCAGAAGCCGTGAAGTGGCCTGCTAGCTTTCATGTTTTGTACAAAATGTCAACTAATACCTGGTCTTTATATTCAGCTTATCATCTGCTATTAGTGTTTGCGTTGTGGCTGCTGTATTCTGTGTATTCTGGCTCTGTGTGTCCTGTTATTTAGTCCCTGACATGTGGCATTTGAATGCGTCCTGTTCTGGTGCGTGGCTCCCAGAATCAGCTATGGCTGAGATCCGAAGACCGCTGGGCTGCCCTTATTGGGGCAATGTCCCCGCTTAGGTAGGGTCAGGTCAACCTCCCGGTAGCATAGGGTCTCGCCTGTCATTCATTGAATGGCCAAGATCTGAGGTCAGTGATCTGCGCCTATGTGTGTATTTTATGCGAGCGTCTGCAGCGTGTTCTCGCGAGTAGATGATGTTTAGTGTGATTCACACTAAACGTCATCTACTCGCAAGAACATGCTTTCCTGGATCCCGTGCATGGGCACAGCCGCTGGACGGGATCCAGGAGATAAAGGAGAAAAAAATGCAGCTGTTAGGGGACTGACGGGGACAGATGGTCAGGGAATCCCTACGCCAGCCCTCTCCCATGTCCCTACCTACTTGCCTCCTTGGGCTAAGCCCCAGGGCGCCAACTGGGCGACGGTCCCTGCACTGCTCTAATGACAGGGACCCCATGGGAGGAGGGACAGTGGGACCGCAGGTGAGCACCGAGTAGCTGACAGGACACCACAACACACAAACCAGAGAGTAGTCAAAACAAGCGAGGTCAAACCAGGAAAACACGTGTGCAGTACAGAAAGGGGAAAACAGAGTCAGAGTCAAATGCACAGCCGAGGTCATAAACACAGGAAGACAGGTCAGATTAATTGCAGGTGCAGGCAGACAAGGTCAAAACCAAACACTGGCAAGAGAGACTTGGCCAGCCTGGGTATATGCAGAACTCACATGACAACTGGGGGGAATCATAAAACCGCCTCCCTCTGGCGGTGCGCCCTGACCCGAGCGCCACGCGACCGACCAGCGAACAGGTGCATGATGCAGGATGCGCCGCCAGCTGCCGTGACCAGCCACAAGAGTTGGGGAACCCCTGACAGAGATTCCAGCCCAGGCTCCTGCAGCACCCGGACGAGCAGCTTGCAGCAACCGTGCCCCGACGCCCCCAGTGGTAATCCCAACTCTAACAGCAGTGATAAGCCACGCCCATAAGCCACACCCCAGATACGCCCCTTTTTACCATGGCCGGTATTTTTTTGTGACAAATGTGGCAACCCTAACTGTAACTGAGGAATCCATAGGAGCCCCAGTTACAGGGGAAACATTCCCCTGAAGTGACAGTAATCACTGACAGGGCTGATGTTTGTCTGCTAAGACCCTACAGATCTTCTGTACCAGCGGGCACCTGGAGATCATGTGATTGCCAGGTCAAATAGTGGAAGTTGCACCTCTACCTTCTCTATTCACTACATAGCGCTCAGTGTGAGCTATGTAGCCCACAAAAGAGGAGGTGGAAACAGTTTAACTCTGCCTCTACCTCTTCTCCAGGTCATCAGCTTTCACTAACGCCCAGGGACCCGATCTGCTTTTGCTAGATTGCTTTAAAGCCCAGGATCAAGTGCCATATATATGGCACTTCTTCCTTATTGGGTTTAAGGTTATTTTTTAATTTTTGTATAGGCTATTAATTAGAATGAAGTCTCTGGTTTACCTTGGTTATTGATAAATACAGTGCTTGCAGTGCACCTACATATTAGTGATAAACTGCAAGGGGAGAGTAACAGTGTTAATTATGCATGCACTTGTGGCTGCCATTAGCTTGCACAATTTAGCACTAATTGCCGGCCTACATCTAAACTAGCTAGTGCTTGTATAATAGTACCCGTAAAGTGGCAATACACATTACATAGAAGTAGGATGATGGTTGAACAACTGTTGAACAATCACCTGGTGAACAATTGTTTTGCAGACCCAGTCATATATATTTCTGTCCTTATTGGTTGTTACACTAGTTCAAACTGGCTATGCATGTACAATGATGCTGGGTGATAGATGGATGATCTTTATGGGAACTTTCAATCTATGTTTCGTGAGCAAAATAATTTTTTGTGGACAAAATGATCTTTCTTTTGATTATTGGACAAAAATTGCAAACCCAGCCAAGTCCAAAAACGTGATGTCAGTTATTGATTGACCAAAGCCATCATTCATTGTCAAATTTTGCCTGACAAATAATTGTTTAGCTTGCAGTCATCCATGTTTCTCAACTTTAGGACCACTCTATAGAGGCTGATCGCGGCATTAAATCAACACCTATCAACAATATCAATGCTTGTTTAGCTGCGTTTTACACAGGCCTACCAGACTGCACTGGGGGACAAATAATCATTAAAGGGATATTATGGGACTTTTAAAATTTTTTTTTTATTAAGGAGAGGTCATCAATAGATGATCGGTGGGGATCCACCACTCGGTTCCTGTTGAATTCAGTGAAATTTTTAATTAGCACTGCCTATGCCAAAACATAATAAAAGATCCAATACTCACTTCTCCTGACTCCCTGCATGTCTCATGCAGCCTCTCCGTCCTCCATGCCAGGTTTGTTTTAGTAAGCTGCAGTCAGAGAATTCACAGGACATCAGTTGCTGCTGCATCTAATCATAGACCTCAACATTCAAGTGCTGAAGTCTGTAAATTCGCTGCAGTAGCTTGTGACCGCCCTGAAAAAGGCTGCTGCAGTCTGTAAGCACAGCATCACAGGGGAACTACTGGCAAAAAAATTCAGGAATCCGGGAAAGGTTAATATAGGATCTTTTATGTTTTGGTACAGGGAACACCAAATAAAAGTAACTCAGCATTATCCCCTTAGTGACCACCCCATTGCTTTTTTACTTCCTAGCTAAGTGGGCTTTAATCCCTGAGGATGTAAAAACATGCTTCCTCTGGGGATTAAAGCCATGTGGGCTATGGACGTGACAGCTCCATGCTATCGGTTCCCACCGATCGCATTAAAGTGTAAAAAAGTTTTTTAAAAGTTAAAGATTCGGCTGCCCTCATGGATTGGATCCATGGAGGCAGCTGAGAGTACTCACCCTCATCCTCCGTGATATCCCGCAGCTATCTGGTCCTCCAGGACCTGACGCCAATCTTTTGCACATGCGGCTGATGTAATGCCACCTGGTTCTTATGTGCAGAAGACGGAAGACTGGTCCTCTGGGACCTGACCGCCACGGGACAACACAGAGCATGAGGGTGCCCTGGGAGCCGGGAGCCCCGGTAAATTTGAAAATTCCCTGTCTCTCAGTTACTTAAGGTAGCTGGGAGGCAGGAGATATCACTGAGGACTGTGACATTGAATAACGGCAATCACAGTGAAAAAAAAAAAGTTTAAAAAAGTTAAAGTTTCACATCCCTTCATGGGTAGGATTCATGAGGAAAGGTCAAAATACTCACCCCTGTCTTCCGTGATGTCCTACAGTGCTCTGCACCTGCCGGGGCTTCTGGGCATTCGCACGACATCGGAGACCGCGCAAAATTAAAAATTTCACCGGGGACCACTGTATGCGGTTCCCGGTCACGTGATCACCGTTATCCATCATATAATGATGGATTGACAGGGAAATTAAAAATCTCCCTGCTCCTGGCTACGAAAGCTAGCCAAGAGCCTGGAGATGTCACAGGGGAGCCGCAGTAGGCAGTTACTGGTCACGTTATCTAATGAATAATGGCGATCACGTACAAGTAAAAAAAAAAGTTGAAGTTTTATCTCCCCTCACCGATGCGATCCGCGGTTCAATCAAATGCATTGTATTACATAATTCCGTTCACATTAGCAGGGTGGAATTACGTAACCCACTCACAGAAAACAAAACGCAGGTTCTATTTTACCACGGATATCCGTGACACAGAGCCCATTGTACTCTATGGTCATGGATATACCTGCAGCCTGTGTGCAACAACATTGTGTACGGGCTGTGGGTACAAGCATCATCGCTAAATGACTGCGGTGGAAATACAAACAAAAAAAGGTGTACTGCGCATGACCGTGTGTGTGATTAAGCAGTTATGTGCTCACGGCTCACAGCTGGGATCCACTGCGGGCCTCCACAAGCGGATTCCACATACAGCCATGTGAGCCTGGCGTTATTCAGACTGCTACCTGTAATACGTAATTTGCAAGAAGCCCCCGGAACGTTCGCTTTCCTGCAGTTCCAGGAGCAGCATGTTGAACGCCTTCTGTTTGAGACCACCACAGCTCAGCTAGCTTACAAAGCCTCACAGAGCGCCAACTTTTACACCCCATCGCTGCCACTGTGATCAAGAAATACCCCCAAAAAGCATGAGAGGAGAAGGGAAACCTGGTTTTATTGCCCCATGTGCCCATCCCAACCAGGCCTCCGCAATTGCCCCTGACTTCGGAAATGCCACACAGTTTACATTATTACTTTTATCTAAGACTAGCTGATATACCCGGCTTCGCCCGAGTTAATTTGGTACTGGTGTTTATCTGGTGTTCACACGGAAAATCTTATGAAGTCGTGGTTACTTTAGAGATACTGAGGAAAAACATATGTTCACCATTTTGCATAGTTCTCTGCGTTACCCAGGAAACACCACGTGGAGGCAACCATGCAACGTTTCTTTATATATATATATATATGAAGACCCGGACTGCGCAAGCGCGGCTAATTTGGCCATCGGAGGCCAAAAATTAGTCGGCACCATGGAGACGAGGACGCTAGCAACGGAGCAGGTAAGTAAAAAACTTTTTATAACTTCTGTATGGCTCATAATTAATGCACAATGTACATTACAAAGTGCATTATTATGGCCATACAGAAGTGTATAGACCCACTTGCTGCCTCGGGACAACCCCTTTAATAACTAATTGTATAGGAAATTAGTTTGGTAAGAATTTAAGTTTTACACAACATGCATCTATTTTGGACAAATTTAGTGTCATTTTGCTTTACATATTGCTTTTAGACTATAGACTTAGGGTGCATTCAAACGACCGTATATCGGCCAGGTATTCACGCAGGCCGATATACGGCGTCTCTCTCTGCAGGGGCAGAAGACTGGAAGAGCTGGCAGCAGTGCTCTGAGCTCCTGCCCCCTCTCTGCCTCCTCTCCACCCCCTCCTCGCCCCCCTGCACTATTTGCAATGAGAGGAGGCGGGGGCAGGGTTAAGTTCCAGGAATTAGCTCCGCCCCATCCCGCCTTTCCTAATTGAAAATAGTGCAGGGGGTGGAGAGGAGGCAGAAAGGGGAGCGGGAGCTTAGAGAGCTTCTCCCGGCTCTTCCAGCCGCCTCCCCCTGCAGAGAGAGACGCCGCATATCGGCCGGCGTGAATACCAGGCCGTTATACGGTCATCTGAATGCACCCTAAGGGAAAGTATATTTACAAGTGAAGGCGATTTTCTGGCCATAAATCTAACACCCGACTGAAGTATTAGACTCAGTAACTCATCCTGGCATGACATAGGAATATATTTCCCCAGGACATTGACAATGTTCCTATATATGGGTGTGATATGATGTAGAAAATTTCACTATAAGGGCTCAGTCACACAAGCGATTTTAAATCGCATCTACATAGAATCAATGCTTTCCAATGGAAGCAGTCAAATGTGCAATTTTTCCATGCACTTAAAATTCGTACCTGCAAAAGATAGAACATGTGAGTGTCAATGGACACAGTCATGCAATTTTTCTACATACGATGTGCAATTTTTTTTAATCGCACCTATACATGTGCGAAAAAAAAATTGCTCGTGTGACTGAGCCCTAAGCGCTTCCACAGATAAGCGTCTAACGTAATAAGATCGCTCATGCAAAAATTTTTGGGGCAGTGAACAAGAGTATTTAGCATTCGTTCCTGCGCAATTACGGAGTGTATTTGCGCAAGCACCTCCTGATTACATGGGCATTAGAATCCTCCCGTCCTGATTTAAAAGGCTAATTTGCCTAACAAGGTGACGGTGATCATGGGCATGTACTGCATTTAGCACATACCCACGTGGGCCAATGTGCATGTTTGCGCACCCACCTCCCATAGACCTCTATAGGGCTCTTTGGCGAGCAAACACATGCAAGGTAGAATGGGCACTATTTTTTGCGTCCACAAAAACGAGTGTAAAAAAAAAAAAGTGAGAATGAACCCATTGAGTTCTAGTCTCCGCATTATGCGTGCAAGATTGTACAACGCGCAAAATTACAGTGTAGCACATTCGCCTGACAAAGCCCTAATGAAGACAGTTTTTTTTCTATTTCTTTGAAGAGAGGTAGTGTTGTCTATTTGCAGAGTTTTGCTCTACGCTGGCCTTTAGAATACCCATGCTCAGATAGTTTGTACACAGTACAATAGTGTTACCTTGCTGTCCATACATGAATTCAGTATGAAGCCACCTCTAGGAGATCTTAGAAATTCATCTATCAGAAGAATCCTAAAAGTATAGGTAGGATGACAGTTGCTTCATAGATATCAAACATGATGCGGCTAAATTCCTTGGGCATAGCCACATGGTTGGACTTACCCAGAAAATGAATGGTCAGGGAAATCTTTAATTATTACATTTCTATTGTCCTACAAAAACATCTCCTACATAATATGACTGGAGATTAGATGTCTGCCCTCAGGCCTCTTTCTTGTTTTCAGTAGCTACAAATTCTTTACAATTCCAAGAACGCTGTTTGCGCTGGCAGTTCAATAGGCTATTCTATACATATTGTGTGCATGAATGCAAAGCAGGCTGATTGTTTAGGTGGGCACAGAAAACTTGTTATGTAGCCTTTTGACAGAAGAGCTTGTAACGTAATATGCTCATTCCTGCACAATTTTTTCGCAAAGCATACAAGTATATTTAGCGCTTGTGCCTGCGCAAATGTGGAGAGTATTTGCACACGGTTAGGGAGAATCACCTGGACTGATTTAAAAGGCTAATTCGTTTAATGAGGTCCTGGTGATCGCGAGTATGCACTAAGGGGAGATGGCCGTGCTTGCGCACCTTCCATAGACCAAGATCAGAATAAAATGAATAAACATTGATGCAATCTACAACAAGCGTGAACTTTAAGGCTAAATTAGCTGATCCTCTGGCCGTGTGTCAGTGCAGCCCCCTATAAAACTTCCTGCTCTAACCACTGATGTGGATATCTGGCACCACTGCACTGATAGCGGGCCAAAGGATCAGCTGATTAACAGGGATCCCAAGCAGTGGATGCCCACTGATCTGCTATTGATGACAAGATCATAGTAACATAGTATGTTAGGCCGAAAAAAAGGCATATGTCTATGTTGTTGAGCCTATTACCACCCCAATGTTGATCCAGAGGAAGGCAAAAAAACTCAAGGATGTGGAAGCCAATTTTCTTTTTTAATATGTCCTTCTTCAGTACCAGTGCCCAAAACCATACCCAATATTCTATGTGTGGTCTAACCAGTGACTTGTAAAGAGGAAGAACAATGTTCTTGCCATGTGCCTCTAGACCTCTTTTGATGCACCCCATGATTTTGTTTGTCTTGGCAGCAGCTGCCTGACACTGGTTGCTCCAGTTAAGCTTACAGTTCACTGAAACCGGCAAGCCCTTTTCCATATTAGTGTTACCCAGTGGTTTCCCTTTTAGTGTGTAATGGTGATATGCATTTCCTCCACCCATGTGCATAACCTCACATATATCAGTGCTACACCTCATTTGCTACTTTTTTGCCCAAGTCTCCAGTTTATCCAGATACATTTGCAACCACATTCTGTCCCCTCTTGTGTTAATTACTTTGCATAGTTTTGTGTCATCTGCAAATATTGATATTTTACTGCACAACCCTTCTACCAGGTCATTAATAAATATATTAAAAAGAATAGGGTCCAAAACCAACCCTGTGGTACCCCACTAGTAACAGTGATACAATCATTAATAACCACCCTCTACTTTCTATCACTGAGCCAGTTTATTGCCCTCTTACACACATTCTCGCCCAGAACAAGTATTCTCATTTTATATACCAACCTTTTATATGGCACAGTATCAAACGCTTTGGAAAAGTCCAGATACACAAGATCCAGTGACTCTCCCCGGGTCCAGTCTAGAACTTACCTCCTCATAGAAGTTGATCAGGTTGGTTTGACAGGAGCGATCTCTCACAAACCAATGCTGATATGGAGTTATACAACCATTTTCCTTGAGGTACTCTAAGATAGTAAAAAGTGAGAAAGCTCCCTAAGAACAACTTTTTATGTATTCTACCCATGTGTTGCTTTTAAGACCCTATTTTTTTTCTTGAACTACCAAAATTATTTTTGCTGTTTTTTTTGTGACATACAGGGCTATTTTTAATATCTGTTTTCACAGAATTTTCATTTCGCTTTTTTTTTGTTTTATTATGGGTAAAAGTTAAAAAAAAGTTTTTTTAAATTTAGTATATTTGTGGTAAAATAAAGTGCAGGAACGGATTCACCATTTTGTTACAGATATTTTGATATATTGTTACTTGTACTGCTGGGATCTGTAGTTCTAAGCTTCCTAGCAGCACAGCCCTCACAGGGTTAATTGATTGAGCTGGCTGGGTGTGGTACTTCCTGCTAGCCAATCTCCTGGGTCTGTGCTCACATATAAACCCAGCTAATGGTCAGTCTCTGTCTGGTGTTCAGGGTGAGCAGTCATGAATCCTTGTCTGTTGAAGTTTGCTGTGTGATTTGTGCCCTGTTCTGGTTCATGTCCGTTTGTTCGCTTATATTCTGTCAGTTTTGTGTCAGCTTGCTGTGTGACATGTGATCTATGTCCTGTCCTCTTGCAGTTTGCTGTGTGAACTGTGTCCGGGGCTGCTGGACTCCTGGTTAGTGTAGGGACTAGCAGTATAACCAGAAGCCGTGAAGTGGCCTGCTAGCTTTCATGTTTTGTACAAAATGTCAACTAATACCTGGTCTTTATATTCAGCTTATCATCTGCTATTAGTGTTTGCGTTGTGGCTGCTGTATTCTGTGTATTCTGGCTCTGTGTGTCCTGTTATTTAGTCCCTGACATGTGGCATTTGAATGCGTCCTGTTCTGGTGCGTGGCTCCCAGAATCAGCTATGGCTGAGATCCGAAGACCGCTGGGCTGCCCTTATTGGGGCAATGTCCCCGCTTAGGTAGGGTCAGGTCAACCTCCCGGTAGCATAGGGTCTCGCCTGTCATTCATTGAATGGCCAAGATCTGAGGTCAGTGATCTGCGCCTATGTGTGTATTTTATGCGAGCGTCTGCAGCGTGTTCTCGCGAGTAGATGATGTTTAGTGTGATTCACACTAAACGTCATCTACTCGCAAGAACATGCTTTCCTGGATCCCGTGCATGGGCACAGCCGCTGGACGGGATCCAGGAGATAAAGGAGAAAAAAATGCAGCTGTTAGGGGACTGACGGGGACAGATGGTCAGGGAATCCCTACGCCAGCCCTCTCCCATGTCCCTACCTACTTGCCTCCTTGGGCTAAGCCCCAGGGCGCCAACTGGGCGACGGTCCCTGCACTGCTCTAATGACAGGGACCCCATGGGAGGAGGGACAGTGGGACCGCAGGTGAGCACCGAGTAGCTGACAGGACACCACAACACACAAACCAGAGAGTAGTCAAAACAAGCGAGGTCAAACCAGGAAAACACGTGTGCAGTACAGAAAGGGGAAAACAGAGTCAGAGTCAAATGCACAGCCGAGGTCATAAACACAGGAAGACAGGTCAGATTAATTGCAGGTGCAGGCAGACAAGGTCAAAACCAAACACTGGCAAGAGAGACTTGGCCAGCCTGGGTATATGCAGAACTCACATGACAACTGGGGGGAATCATAAAACCGCCTCCCTCTGGCGGTGCGCCCTGACCCGAGCGCCACGCGACCGACCAGCGAACAGGTGCATGATGCAGGATGCGCCGCCAGCTGCCGTGACCAGCCACAAGAGTTGGGGAACCCCTGACAGAGATTCCAGCCCAGGCTCCTGCAGCACCCGGACGAGCAGCTTGCAGCAACCGTGCCCCGACGCCCCCAGTGGTAATCCCAACTCTAACAGCAGTGATAAGCCACGCCCATAAGCCACACCCCAGATACGCCCCTTTTTACCATGGCCGGTATTTTTTTGTGACAAATGTGGCAACCCTAACTGTAACTGAGGAATCCATAGGAGCCCCAGTTACAGGGGAAACATTCCCCTGAAGTGACAGTAATCACTGACAGGGCTGATGTTTGTCTGCTAAGACCCTACAGATCTTCTGTACCAGCGGGCACCTGGAGATCATGTGATTGCCAGGTCAAATAGTGGAAGTTGCACCTCTACCTTCTCTATTCACTACATAGCGCTCAGTGTGAGCTATGTAGCCCACAAAAGAGGAGGTGGAAACAGTTTAACTCTGCCTCTACCTCTTCTCCAGGTCATCAGCTTTCACTAACGCCCAGGGACCCGATCTGCTTTTGCTAGATTGCTTTAAAGCCCAGGATCAAGTGCCATATATATGGCACTTCTTCCTTATTGGGTTTAAGGTTATTTTTTAATTTTTGTATAGGCTATTAATTAGAATGAAGTCTCTGGTTTACCTTGGTTATTGATAAATACAGTGCTTGCAGTGCACCTACATATTAGTGATAAACTGCAAGGGGAGAGTAACAGTGTTAATTATGCATGCACTTGTGGCTGCCATTAGCTTGCACAATTTAGCACTAATTGCCGGCCTACATCTAAACTAGCTAGTGCTTGTATAATAGTACCCGTAAAGTGGCAATACACATTACATAGAAGTAGGATGATGGTTGAACAACTGTTGAACAATCACCTGGTGAACAATTGTTTTGCAGACCCAGTCATATATATTTCTGTCCTTATTGGTTGTTACACTAGTTCAAACTGGCTATGCATGTACAATGATGCTGGGTGATAGATGGATGATCTTTATGGGAACTTTCAATCTATGTTTCGTGAGCAAAATAATTTTTTGTGGACAAAATGATCTTTCTTTTGATTATTGGACAAAAATTGCAAACCCAGCCAAGTCCAAAAACGTGATGTCAGTTATTGATTGACCAAAGCCATCATTCATTGTCAAATTTTGCCTGACAAATAATTGTTTAGCTTGCAGTCATCCATGTTTCTCAACTTTAGGACCACTCTATAGAGGCTGATCGCGGCATTAAATCAACACCTATCAACAATATCAATGCTTGTTTAGCTGCGTTTTACACAGGCCTACCAGACTGCACTGGGGGACAAATAATCATTAAAGGGATATTATGGGACTTTTAAAATTTTTTTTTTATTAAGGAGAGGTCATCAATAGATGATCGGTGGGGATCCACCACTCGGTTCCTGTTGAATTCAGTGAAATTTTTAATTAGCACTGCCTATGCCAAAACATAATAAAAGATCCAATACTCACTTCTCCTGACTCCCTGCATGTCTCATGCAGCCTCTCCGTCCTCCATGCCAGGTTTGTTTTAGTAAGCTGCAGTCAGAGAATTCACAGGACATCAGTTGCTGCTGCATCTAATCATAGACCTCAACATTCAAGTGCTGAAGTCTGTAAATTCGCTGCAGTAGCTTGTGACCGCCCTGAAAAAGGCTGCTGCAGTCTGTAAGCACAGCATCACAGGGGAACTACTGGCAAAAAAATTCAGGAATCCGGGAAAGGTTAATATAGGATCTTTTATGTTTTGGTACAGGGAACACCAAATAAAAGTAACTCAGCATTATCCCCTTAGTGACCACCCCATTGCTTTTTTACTTCCTAGCTAAGTGGGCTTTAATCCCTGAGGATGTAAAAACATGCTTCCTCTGGGGATTAAAGCCATGTGGGCTATGGACGTGACAGCTCCATGCTATCGGTTCCCACCGATCGCATTAAAGTGTAAAAAAGTTTTTTAAAAGTTAAAGATTCGGCTGCCCTCATGGATTGGATCCATGGAGGCAGCTGAGAGTACTCACCCTCATCCTCCGTGATATCCCGCAGCTATCTGGTCCTCCAGGACCTGACGCCAATCTTTTGCACATGCGGCTGATGTAATGCCACCTGGTTCTTATGTGCAGAAGACGGAAGACTGGTCCTCTGGGACCTGACCGCCACGGGACAACACAGAGCATGAGGGTGCCCTGGGAGCCGGGAGCCCCGGTAAATTTGAAAATTCCCTGTCTCTCAGTTACTTAAGGTAGCTGGGAGGCAGGAGATATCACTGAGGACTGTGACATTGAATAACGGCAATCACAGTGAAAAAAAAAAAGTTTAAAAAAGTTAAAGTTTCACATCCCTTCATGGGTAGGATTCATGAGGAAAGGTCAAAATACTCACCCCTGTCTTCCGTGATGTCCTACAGTGCTCTGCACCTGCCGGGGCTTCTGGGCATTCGCACGACATCGGAGACCGCGCAAAATTAAAAATTTCACCGGGGACCACTGTATGCGGTTCCCGGTCACGTGATCACCGTTATCCATCATATAATGATGGATTGACAGGGAAATTAAAAATCTCCCTGCTCCTGGCTACGAAAGCTAGCCAAGAGCCTGGAGATGTCACAGGGGAGCCGCAGTAGGCAGTTACTGGTCACGTTATCTAATGAATAATGGCGATCACGTACAAGTAAAAAAAAAAGTTGAAGTTTTATCTCCCCTCACCGATGCGATCCGCGGTTCAATCAAATGCATTGTATTACATAATTCCGTTCACATTAGCAGGGTGGAATTACGTAACCCACTCACAGAAAACAAAACGCAGGTTCTATTTTACCACGGATATCCGTGACACAGAGCCCATTGTACTCTATGGTCATGGATATACCTGCAGCCTGTGTGCAACAACATTGTGTACGGGCTGTGGGTACAAGCATCATCGCTAAATGACTGCGGTGGAAATACAAACAAAAAAAGGTGTACTGCGCATGACCGTGTGTGTGATTAAGCAGTTATGTGCTCACGGCTCACAGCTGGGATCCACTGCGGGCCTCCACAAGCGGATTCCACATACAGCCATGTGAGCCTGGCGTTATTCAGACTGCTACCTGTAATACGTAATTTGCAAGAAGCCCCCGGAACGTTCGCTTTCCTGCAGTTCCAGGAGCAGCATGTTGAACGCCTTCTGTTTGAGACCACCACAGCTCAGCTAGCTTACAAAGCCTCACAGAGCGCCAACTTTTACACCCCATCGCTGCCACTGTGATCAAGAAATACCCCCAAAAAGCATGAGAGGAGAAGGGAAACCTGGTTTTATTGCCCCATGTGCCCATCCCAACCAGGCCTCCGCAATTGCCCCTGACTTCGGAAATGCCACACAGTTTACATTATTACTTTTATCTAAGACTAGCTGATATACCCGGCTTCGCCCGAGTTAATTTGGTACTGGTGTTTATCTGGTGTTCACACGGAAAATCTTATGAAGTCGTGGTTACTTTAGAGATACTGAGGAAAAACATATGTTCACCATTTTGCATAGTTCTCTGCGTTACCCAGGAAACACCACGTGGAGGCAACCATGCAACGTTTCTTTATATAAAATGACATCAGGAAGTGAGAGAATTCGATTACGTACATAAAATTTGGACACTAATTCTTTGCACTTAGAATGGAATAATTGAGTTGGGACTCCTTAACTTTTCATATTTATGACACAATCAATGCTTGTGCCAAATTTCCTGTTTCTATGACACCGGGAAGTGAGAGATTTAGATTATGTACGTAAAATTTGGACGCTAATTCTTTTGCGCATAGAATTAAATAATGGAGTTGGGACCCATTAGCTTTTCCTATTTATGACATAATCAATGCCCGTGCCAAATTTCCCGTTTCTATGACATTGGAAAGGGACAGATTTAGATTACGTACGTAAAATTTCAACGCCAATTCTTTTGCGCTAGAATTGAATAATCGAGTTGGGACCCAATTACTTTTCCTATTTTGGAGATAATCTATGTGTGTGCCAAATTTCATGTTTCTACGACATCGGGAAGTTGGAGAACTTTTGGCGAGTCAGTCAGTCAGTGAGGGAGTCAGTGAGTCAGTGAGGGCTTTCGTCTTTATATATATATAGATTTAGGGAATGCCAAACAGGGTGTGTGGGGGGGGGGGGATTATTATTACGGAGTCAATTTTTTTTCTGCACAAGTGAGCAATTGGGCCTGGAATTTATTCAGTTGTGCCCTGAAATCTAATGGGTGTTCCCTCCATTATAGGCCTAGCCATGTGTTCTGTAAGTAGACGAGGGCCACAATAGGTATGTTTCTGAACACGGGACAAACAGGGGATCCATTTTGGGGCGTAAGTCTCCATTCATATGTGTGCTGTACAAAATAAAACTGTTTTTAAAATGACACTATTGCCAAAATAATGAAAATCGTAATTTTTTCCTTCTGCTTTGCTATGATTAATTCAAAACCTGTGGGGTCAAAATACGCAATACACCCCTAGATGACTTCGATAAGGGGGCTAGTATTCAAAATGGCATCATTTGTGGGGGTTCTTTAGTGTTTTGGCCACTTGATGGCTCTAGAAGTGGGCAATGGGGCTTGGGATTTACTCAGTTGTACCCTGAAATCCAATGGGTGTTCCCTACATTATAGGCCTAACTATGTGTCCTGTAAGTAGATTAGGGCCACATTAGTTATGTCTATAAACATGGGACAAACAGGGGTATCCATTTTGGTGTGCAAGTCTTTATTCATATATGTGCTGTACAAAAAAAACATGTTTTTAAAATGAGACAATTGTCAAAAAAATGAAAATCGTAATTGTTTTTCTTCTGCATTTGCAATCTTGGCTTCATGCAGGAAAACAAAGTGTTCCTCAAAATGTTGAAAGTAATGTAAAATTTGTACTTCTCCTAAATGGTTTATCAAATGTGCGTCCAGAATAAAGTAATCAGATGGAAATATATATCTTATCAAAAATGTGTACAGTATGTTTGCACTTATTTGATATATTGCAATTGAAAATGGGAAAAAATTACAATTTTTTAAAAATTTTCTCAATTTTGGCACTTTTAATAAATCTACACAAATTCTATCAGACAATTTTTTTACCACCTAAATGAAGTACCATATGTGGCGAAAAAATAAAATCACTTGGATATGCAAAGCCTTTATGGAGTGACACATGTCAGATTTCAAAATTTGGCTTGGTCATTAAGGCACAAACAGGCTTTGTCACTAAGGGGTTAATTACCTAACATCTAATGGTATATTATAATAGGGGCATTTAGGGCAACTGTTCCAGGCCCGAGGTGCAGAATCTAAGGAGCAGGTTCTCAGCCGAGGAAACAACGGGGTAGAGATGTTAACCTTGTCAGGGGGCTCTACCATCATCTCCCTAAGGGAAGCTCGGAATCCGACCTTGTCACTGCTGGGGGAGATCACAGGGATAGTAACCATTGTTACCTGAAGTCCAATTTGTTACTCGTGACGCCAGCGTTCTGTCCTCTGTGGTGGATCTTTAGAAATGTAATAATAATAATAATAATCTTTATTTGTATAGCGCCAACTTATTCCGCAGCGCTTAATGTAAATTCTGGAAAATAAAGTAGTCCATGGACAAAGCATATTTTTCTGAACAGGAACTGGGAAAAGTTTACTGAACAAGTATTAATGATAACAGTCCGAACAGTTCTTACAGTGGTGACGCAGCAAGGATTCACAGGTATTTGAACCTTGTGAGGGATTAGCGTCAGGATAAGGTAGCAGCGTGAGCATCCACAGCCCGAGATAGCGACACAAGGAATAAAGTCCGTAGTCCAGCCTTCGCCTGGGTTTATTTCAGCAAACATAAAGCAAAACAGGCCTTAACTCCAGGCCAACAGAAAGTAAATCCTGCTTGTCTGAGCACTCACTATACATAGATCGGTCCTGACTACTCACTGTCAAAAACACTGCTTGCTGTGCACAGCCAGTCTGGTCCTCAGACCTGCAGAGGTCTCACCACACTCACCACAAGACCTGCAGGCCCAGGTTTTTATGAGTCTTCATATCAGCCTCACCTGGTACGTGGGAGTGGCCATCCCACCCTTCGCTTTGACCACTCCAGGAAAAGCCGGCCCGGACTATGCGGCTTGGAGCCACTACATTGACTACAACATGCCAGTAACTTAGTGTTACTGACACCCAAATGCTGGCTTCCTCCACCGAGCCCAGGCTGCTCGGTGACACATATCTGCCCAAGTGCTCCCTAATGCCACATACGAGAGCATCCTAGGAGAAACATACCTGCCCTCCATGACTTTGCCAGTCACTGTCTCACAACCTCTACAGTCTCAGTTATCTGTAGGCATTAACTCTCCAGATAACTCTCCTTCACTCTCTCTGGCCAGTCACTTACACTTCTCGCTTGTGAGCGGTTCCTTTCCCTCTCTCCAGACTTATGCGGTTTCCATGTGTTTCTCTCAGACCGGGTACATTCGCTTCTTTGGAGATTGTGGCTAACACTAGGCGCAGGTGGGAACAACAGACCACCTCTCTGACTCATTTTTGTGCTCTTTCTCTCAACTCTCCTGACGGCTCACTCTGCACTCTCTCTCTAGCCTGGTTTGAACTTTCTCCCTTTTCTGTCTCTCAGACTTCTCAAGCAACCACTTAATCCAACATACATCACATGATCAACAACCAATCAAAGAACAGACAAAACGATCCAATTTTCAGACAACACTAGACATTAACCCTTGCATGCCTGCACACATTCAATACGCATAAACCTGATGCATTCCACAAACAAGACATTTCATGAAACAAACAGAACATTCTGGTGGGGCCCCTATTAACTCTGGGCCCCTACAGAGGCTCCCATAGGCCAGAGCTGTCCAAAATGCTGCAATTATAATCCACTCTAATGGCTTCTCTCCTGGGCTGGTCCCACCATCTTCCCACAGAGCCTGGTCACCCAGTAATGCTTTCATAGCAAACTTCCTATCACAATGCAGCGCCACTCGGTCATGCAATTACCCAGCAGTATCAGAGCCTGACTCTTCCCCTTTATCTCCAGCGCTTATACCAGGGGAGTAAGTGGGGTCTGATGCTGTTGGGTGATTGTGCGACTGAGCAGCGCTGCAATGTAACAAAGTTTCATGTGACACATCACCACTGGCTAGAGTCACTGCCCTGTTACTGTATATAGCCACATTTGAGGGCACTATTACTAGGGGCTCACATTATGGACCTATTACAATAAAGGCTTATATTGGAGGAACTATTACTATGAAAGGTTATAATGAGGGCATTAATACTGTAAGGGGCCACAGTGAGAGCACTATAACTATATAACTTTATTATAAAGGCCTAATATATTTACCAGAAAATATTCCATCGGGAATGGGGCACGTTGTATGTGTGAGGCAGAAGCACAAGTTGTGTGAACGACCCAGGGCCTATGGTCCATTTAATCCGTCACTGCTAAACGTGACCATTTTTGTTTTATTTTTAATCTTATTATCCACCATGAATTAATAAATGTTGAACCACTAATGAATAAATACAGAAACAAATGTAGAGACGCAAAATGGTTAAAGATCCCATACTGGAAACATAATGATCAGGTAAAATTAAAGACACTTCATGCGAACACTGATATAGTCTACTGTTTAGTATGTAAAACTAGATAACTCTCAATGCAAATCATGTTCAGAATGGAGACATAGCAAAAAGCAACGCTTCATTAATGTTCAATTCCAAAGTAAAACACAACTGAGGACACTAAATAGACTAATGAGTATGTTCCCATAGACACAAGTTACAGGCTTAGCAATGCCTAAAGATAATAATCACACGTTTTATATAAAAATGCAGGAAGGAGAGTCGAATTGTGAATGATAATGCAGAATTCTTGGCAATATTTGTCACTTAAAGACAACTTCACATGGGCGTATTTGAGCGGAAAAAAAATTTGCACTATACATAGAGAATGAAACCTATTGATTTCAATAGGTTCGTTCACATGTCCATATTTTGTGCACACATTTCAGGTGCGTAAAAATAACTAGAACATGCTCTATGTTTCTGCGTATTTTTGCACCAAAGTTCCCGTAGATGTAAAGAAGGTTGAACAAATGTGCGCACAATACGCAAGGAGATGCGTGAAGCACTGCGCAGTTCCGCTGAAAATCTGCAACTATTAGCCATTTCAATTGGTGTGTTTTTGCCCCGTGCAAATGAACATGACCTGCAGCCAGAAAAAGTGCAGTAAAATACGCCGATACTAGCACAAAAAAGTCTCATTTAGTGTATGAAATGCGCTTATGCTTGTGTGAAGCTGGCCTTACATCGGCTTTTTGAATAGGAAACTAAATTCAGAAACGACTGAATGAAATATTAACACAATAAAAATACTCCCCAAATGACACATTTTTTCCGCAGGATTGTCTCTTCAGCAGGCGTATGGACGTATGCAAATCTATGTCAAGGACAGTATATCCGGAAGGTTTTGTGCAGCTTCAATTATCCTGCGAATGAGGATACAAATATTGGGATGTACAGTATGCTAAATTAAATTGCTAGCCAATAGCTATACCTCCAATAAGATGCTAACTTGGCTCTGGTGCCATTTACTTATCTCTTGTCTAGGCGTCGGCAAGCCTTAGCTATGCCCCACAGATTTTAGTTAAAAATTGGCAATAAGCAGACTGGGCTACATGGACAAGAGAGACAAATTGTACGCTAAGACAGAGAAGGAGTGAGCCAACAAGGCAGTCAGCGAGAATTGATTGCTAAAATGAATACAGTAACTACGCTGCTCCCATTTTGCAGTAGTTGTTGATGTGTTTATGACAACACCAACTCTTGCAAATGTAATCTGCGCTGGTTTTCAAGCACCCATAACTCAGTCATGTATCTGTATGCTACAGAATAATTAGAAAATGCTTTTCACAGAAGAGCAGTTCTGGCCATTTGCTAATCTCTTCATTGTCTGCTCCCAGCATGACTTGTACTATCAATCACAGAATGGGCAGTGATTAAAGTGGGCACTAGAGTAGGTGTAATAGTGACTGATTCTCTGATGCATTGTAAGAGTAAAATTAGTATGCTTGTTCCATCAAGTCATGAGATCTTCTGTAGCGGCATCTTTTTCTTTCATAAATTCAGTGAACAGTCATTCTTTATCTACTTTTCAGTAGCACCAGGATTATCACAGGCACAGTGGGTTGGTACAGGTGATGGCACTGACAGTGAAGTTGTAGCACTACCCACCTAAGATAGGCAGGTGAAAAATAAGATTGCTGTTACTAATTTGTAGTAGAAATACAGAGGTTTACTTGTTTCTGCTATATTACAATGGATCTTTAAACTGTCCATGGTTAAATACAGTTTAAGGGCTCGTTCACATGAGGAAATTTGCGCAGCTAACTCACACATGCAAAAATATTGCAACTATTAGAACTAGAGATGAGCGAGCACGCTCGGTTAAGGTAGTTACTCGAGCGAGCATCGCTCTTCCCGAGTAACTGCCTTCTTGTCACAGCAGGCTCGGCGGGAGGGGGCGGCGGGGGGCGTGGGGGAGCTGGGGGGAGAGTGACAGAGATCTTACCTCCGCCGAACCCCGAGCCTGCTTGGGGTGGCTACGGGGGTGAAATCTCTCTCCCTCTCGGCCTGCTCAGACAGGAGTGCAGTTACTCGATAAGAGCGATGCTCGCTTGAGTAACTGCCTTAACCGAGCGTGCTCGCTCATCTCTAATTAGAACTAATGGTTTCCTATGGAAACATTCAGACAAAGAAAATTTTAGGCTTGCCAAAAAATCGCACCTAAAAAAGTAGGGCATCAGCGACTGATATTCAGCAACAGAAATTCCCTGCTGAGTGAAAATATAGGTCAAGACCTATCTTTCGTGCACAAAATGCAGGAGTGTCCATAGACTTTCTAAAGCTAAAAACGCATTGCACTAAAAATTGCAAAGCACAAACTTGTGATTTTTGTGCGATGCATTTTTTTAACATTAGAAAGTCCCATTGACATTTGCGTAAAAAAAAACAAAACACAACCATATCGCGTGAAAAAAATGTGCAAGAAAAATGAAAGTGCGGAAGAGCCCTTACACACTGGCAATAGACTTTCCTGTGATGCGAGAGTGAGTAAAAACACATGATTATAAAACCAATGATTTTCAATGATTTCATTCTCATTTGCGATTAGAAAAATCTGTGATAACGCCGATTGTTGTCAAGAAGATCGCAAGGCAGGCTACAAATCCCCCAAAGAGGGAAGAGAGAGGGGGTGGAGCAACATGAGATCTCTTACATATCTCCCCATATTTGGAGAGATAGGGTGCGGGCTAGGGGGCTTTCCCAGGGCTTCTCAAAGAGTGCGGGTGGGGATTGAGAGCGGCGGGGCTAGAGGGTTTATCATAGTGATCCCTATCTAGCCAAATATGGGAGTGGGGCTAGCGGGCAGATCTTAGCGCTGCGAGGCTTGAGTGAAGACATCGTAAATATGAATTAAACCATTGAAAATCATTGGTTTCATAATCATGCGTTTTCACTCTCGCATCGCAGGAAATTCTATCGCGAGTGGGTAAGAACCCTTTTAGTCACAAAACCTACTGAAAAGCACTCTTAGGGCTTAGTCAGACGGGCGTTTTTTGCCGCGATTTGCGCATGCGCATGCGTCCGGCGATTTTTTAAAACCATTGCTTCGCAATGGTATCGGACACATGAGCGCTTTTTATGCGCTCGTCCGAAAAATTATAGAACAAAAAATCGCAGATCGCACCTATCTGCGATCTGCGATTCCTGTTCGCTTCTGTATATGCGCTCAATGGGGCCGGCGGCAGCAGCGCCGACCCCATTGAGAACATATAGAAGACAAATCATTCTTCTCTGCCACAGCTGTAACAGCTGTGGCAGAGAAGAACGATGTTTGCCCATTGAATTCAATGGAGCGGCAATACAGCCGCTCCATTGAAAGCAATGGGCTGCCGGCGTGCGCGGGGTTAATTGTCGGGAAGGGGTTAAATATATAAACCCTTCCCTGCAATTCATGCTAAAATGTGTTAAAATAAAAAAAAATTGTATACTCACCTTTCTGCTGCAGCCGGAGTCCAGCCGCGGCCGCTGTCAGTTCTCCTGAACTGCTTCTCGGCACTATTCAGCCGGCAGGGCTTTAAAATCCCCGCCTGCTGAATGATCTGCTCTGATTGGTCACAGCCTGACCAATCAGAGGCCGGTTTCACTCACACACCCATTCATGAATTCATGAATGGGTGAGTGACTGCTGCCTCTCAGCGCTGAGCCAATCAGGGGCAGGTCTGACTCACATCCATTCATGAATTCATGAATGGGTGTGAGTGAGGCATGCCTCTGATTGGCTCAGCGCTGAGCCAATCAGGGGGCAGGTCTGACTCACACCCCCTTCACACCCACTGCAGGACGGCTGCCCGGAGCTGCAGGCAGAAGGTGAGAATGCAATTTTTTTTTATTTTAACACATTTTAGGATGGATTGCAGGTAAGGGCTTATATATTTAAGCCCTTACCGACAATTCATCCCGGGCTCGCCCGCAGCGCATTGCTTTCAATGGAGACGGCTGTATTGCCGTCTCCATTGAATGCAATGCGCTGGACAGCTCCGGCCCGTTTCTAATGAAACGCGGCTAGGAGCAGATTTTCGGGCGATTTGCGGGCGACTTGCGCGCACCGGTCACGCGATTTGCGGATGCGCATCCGTCATGCGATCCGCAAATCGCGGCAAAAAACGCCCGTCTGACTAAGGCCTTAGGGTGCTTTTATATGACAGTTTTTGTTTTCAGGTTTTTGTGAGCCAAAAACAAGGGGTGGAGAGAAAGTACAAATGAAAAGATTTGCAGTTCTTCCGTATTGTGGACCGACTCCTGGTTTTGGCTCACAAAAAACTAAACACAAAAACTGTCATGCGAAAGCACCCTTAGGGCTCTTTCACATGGGAGTGACGATTCTCAGCTGACCGTGTCATGGCCACAGCGCAGCCAAAAATTCTGTGAACGCCAAGCCTGAGATACCATCTGGTGGGGGAGACAGTTTAGCTCTGCTAAACTGCCTCCCCCTTTCTGACCTCTAGCCAGTTCTCGGCAAGGGGACGGGGTGGGATCTAGTGTGCTAAGCTCCTGCCCCCTCTCCGCCCCTTAGCAACTAGTTCCCACCCCATACCGCCCCCTCACATTGCAAATAGCCAGCAAGGAGCAGAGAGGAGGAGGGAAGGGGATGGAAGTTTATTAGACATGCTGCTAAACTCCCTCTCATCTACCTTCCATGAGAGTCTATGGAAGCCATCGCCGTATTCCATCCAGAAGTTAGTCCCTGAACTATCTCTCTTGGCCGACGTAAAAGCGTCTGCCCAAATGCGCTAGCATGGTCGGTAAGGCTCTTTTACGCCGCGGGAGTATGCCCATCTGAACTGATGCATCAGATGGGCAGCGTATATCGTTGGGCGTGAAAGCGTGGCCAATATACGCTTGTGTGATTGAAGCCTTAGCTACATCATATCCATCAGTTTACATAGAGCAGTCCATTGTTCTAAGCATTTTAGCCCTTTAAGCACACACGAGGTAAGTACATGGTGCTTGGTCCTGGGCTTTAATCCCTGCCGATAGCAGAAGTACGGCATGAGATGAAAGTTCCTGATCCTGCAAACAAGCAGTAGCAGGCCGGGTTCCCAGCTGTCAGACACGGCTGAGGACCTAAATGAGAAGAGAGAAGCAGTTTTTAACCATTTCTGCCTTCTCCTTTCCCAGCTACAAATCACCCAATAAGCGCTA
This sequence comes from Eleutherodactylus coqui, assembly GCF_035609145.1. NCBI lineage: Eukaryota > Metazoa > Chordata > Amphibia > Anura > Eleutherodactylidae > Eleutherodactylus > Eleutherodactylus coqui. The sequence goes on from NC_089837.1 coordinate 294,138,110, forward strand.
TGTACTAAAAAGTGAAAGTATTACTTCCTCTATGTGAGCAGATGATCACGTGACCGCCAGGTGCCCCCTGTCATAGCAGAACTGCAGGGTCTGTTATTCACTGATGACTAATCTGTTAGTCAGCTCTGTTAGTCACTGATGACAATACAGTGGGATGTTTTCCTCTATAACTGTGGATCCTATGGATGCCCCAGCTACAGTGTATGAAAGTATGAAAAAAATAGTTACAAAAATAAAAGTTAAAAAAAATTACAGAATAAAATAAAAATATATAAATTAAAAAAATTGACCCACCCCCGATGTGAACCAAAACCATCGCTATATGCGCCCTATAATCCAAAACAATACATATCATATATCAAAACTTCCAAAATAAAATGAAAAACCCATTCCTGTACTTTATATTAGCATAAATATACTAATTTAAAAAAAACCCTAAAAATATATATTTTTTTACTTTTTAATCCCAATAAAACGAAAATGGGAAAAGTCAGTGAAAAAAAACCCTCTAAAAATAGCCCTATATATCATGGGAAAAAATTGCAGCAAAAAAAATTTGGGTAGCTGAAGGAAAAAAATAGGGCAGAAAAACCACCACATGGGTAAAATCTCTAAAAAGTGTCTGGTTCTTAAGAGGTTAAAAAACAGAACATCTTCATAGTCTCCAACACAATGTATTTAACCTTAGTTGTACCTAGCATTTGTTCATCTTTCCTCCTAACATTAGAACATGTGTACATGCTGTAGAGAGAACATTCTGCCTGATTGTCTAAGGTTTAGGGGACTTACACTATCACAGTCATGCATGGCTCACTAGGTCTTGGGAGATGTTTAGAAAGAAGCTCAGTGAATAAAACCCAAACTTAACTGTAAAGTAATTTTCTTTCAAGAGTATTTTATAAAGACTCATATTCTGCCTGTTCATCTAATATCTATGCTGTAATTGTCTAAAATGGGAGCGCTGTGACACTTCTCCACAAAGGCATCCACAGTGTCTGATAGACTAAGCTTCCGTGAAGAATCCTGATGTTCCTTCAAACTCATTAATGTTTCTCGCTGTCACACTACAAACTCCTAAAAGATGCACAGGCCTGAATGATTACCAGCAGATGAGTTTTTCTCTCATCTGTGAAAAGTTGAAAAGTTACTCTGACCTACAGCTCCTCTGTAATGTGTTATATTATACATACCATCAGGAAGCTGTATACAGTCCTTAGGGACCTTTTACAAAGGCCAGAATTATGAGACACAATGTAACCAAATACGCAGCTGCAGAATTCCACACAAAAAACCCACTGGTCTAACTGCGGATTTCATTGTGGACTGGCAGGCAGGTTTGAAGCCATTTTTAATTCTGCATCAAAATCCACAGGTAGCCCATGGATTCTGGTGTGGAATTAACCCTTTCCAATCCATTGTCTGACGTCTAAAGACATTCTGATTGAAGGCTGTACAGCTCCAATGTCAGAAGATGTCCGGCAGGGTATTCTTACTGTAGATTACTGGCCGCTCTGTTGTCGGGGGGCCTCTCCAGCATGTCACATACCACAGTACTGGCTCTAGTCAGCAGATAGCGCCATTGTGTAATGACAGAAAGAGAAAGCCCCCTAGGAAACCCTGAATCCAAAATTGGAGTGCAAAGGGTTAACTGTGGTATGCTGTGTGTCCAAATTACGACTTGCGTGAAATGTCCCTTATTGTGAGGATGCAAACAGCTAATTCTAATCTTTTCTAAGAAAAAACTATCTAATCATTTAAGGTAAAATGATTTTAAGCATCAATCAGAATTACAGTGATGTATACATACAATATACAATGAAGGATCAAGGTGTAAATACTTTACATTACTCTGATATTTAAAAAAAAAAAAAAGCTTGATTTTTTTTCCAGGACCAGCACCACTCTTATCTATAGGCTGTGTCTGGTATTGCAACTCGGCTCCCTTCGCTTGAACCCCAGACACAACTGATGGACAGGAATGGTGCTGCATACATACATTTTAAGTGAGATATCATGAGATCACTCAACAGACTGATATACAATAACAAGCCAAACAACAGGCATGGGATATGAAGCTCAATATACTATAATTTATCACTGAACTGGCTCAACACTCTTGGGACTCATTCACACGAGAGTAGAGATTTTTGGTCAGCTGTGTCACGGCCACAGCGTGACTGAAAAACTCGTGAATGGGCGCACAAATCTGTAATTGTGTGCCCATTCAGAGGGCCCGGATCCGGCACATATACACCGAGCCCGGATTCCTGTCAGGCGTGGGGCAGTCTGCTAAACTACCTCCCCCTTTCTACCCCCTTGCCGGCTCTCAGGAAAAAAGGGGCGGGAGCTAGTGTGCTAAGCTCCTGCCCCCTCTCCGCCCCTTGTTGCCTGCCAGCAATGGGAGGGGCAGAGAGAAGAAGGGAAGGGGGTGCAGTCAGCTATCAGCAGAGTTCAGTACATACGGATTGGAGATCTGAATATTGTTCTGCACAATGAGCTGAACAAGCCAGAATACTCAGGCACAAGAAATCCAAGGCTGAGAGTTTAAATAGAGAAACAACTGTGGTTGGACACAAAGTGGTGGTGGTGGTGGTGGTGGGGGGGGGGGGCAATAATTAATCCCAGGATGCACAACTCACATAGCTAAACAAGGCTAGGAACAACAAGTCCTGGCATGTTCAGTAACTGACACACACATTGGCATCGTATATACATATATATATATAGCTGCTTGAGCTTTGGGTACTGGTTGCACTGAACACCCTAATTTGGTAGGACAGGCCACTGTCTACATGGCAAACCTGCCAAGTTTGGACAACTGCTTTAGTCTCTTACTTAGAAATTCATGGTTTTGCATCTTTCTGGAGCTACGGTAGTAATACGTTTATTGAGGCTCTGACCATGTTTACAGCTTCTGTCATTTCCTGAGGTAGCAGGACATAGCACTCCAAGCAAATGTTGTTTCCTCGTATGTCCAAAAGGCTCGTTGTATCTTGAAGAAGTAGGCTTTTCTCCCAAAAAATGCTGGTTCCGTGATTGCAGCTGGACTGGCATTAGTCTCTGCTGCCTGAACAGTAGCATTGCAAACTTGCACATGCGCAAAAATGTTAAATTGTGCCAGGAAAAAGTTCATAATAGAAATTTGGATTGATAAGCTAGTATTTTTGGCTTAGGTTTGATTGGCATAATAAGGGTCCCACAGCCCAACTGCACTCTTCAATACAACTGCCTTCTTCATGCAGTGCAAGTTTTTATAATTTTTTTTTTTACAAACGTGATTCGGTTCAAAAGTAAACACTTTTAGTTATTTTATTCTTCAGTCTAGTGTTGGCAAAAAAAGCTATTTATTAGAGATGAGCGAGCACCAAAATGCTCGAGTGCTCGTTACTCGGGACGAAATTTTCGCGATGCTCGAGGGTTCGTTTCGAGTAACGAACCCCATTGAAGTCAATGGGCGACCCGAGCATTTTTGTATTTCGCCGATGCTCGCTAAGGTTTCCTTGTGTGAAAATCTGGGCAATTCAAGAAAGTGATGGGAACGACACAGCAACGGATAGGGCAGGCGAGGGGCTACATGTTGGGCTGCATCTCAAGTTCACAGGTCCCACTATTAAGCCACAATAGCGGCAAGAGTGGGCCCCCCCCCCTCCCAAAAACTTTTACTTCTGAAAAGCCCTCATTAGCATGGCATACCTTAGCTAAGCACCACACTACCTCCAACAAAGCACAATCACTGCCTGCATGACACTCCACTGCCACTTCTCCTGGGTTACATGCTGGCCAACCCCCCCCTCCCCCCCACAGCGCACACCAAAGTGTCCCTGCGCAGCCTTCAGCTGCCCTCATGCCACACCACCCTCATGTCTATTTAGAAGTGCGTCTGCCATGACGAGGAACCGCAGGTACACACTGCAGAGGGTTGGCACGGCTAGGCAGCGACCCTCTTTAAAAGGGGCGGGGCGATAGCCCACAATGCTGTACAGAAGCAATGAGAAATAGAATCCTGTGCCACCGCCATCAGGAGCTGCACACGTGGGCATAGCAATGGGGAACCTATGTGCCACACACTATTCATTCTGTCAAGGTGTCTGCATGCCCCAGTCAGACCGCGGTTTTTAATTCATAGACACAGGCAGGTACAACTCCCTATTGTGAAGTCCCTGTGGACCCACAGCATGGGTGGCTCCCTGGAACCCACCGGCGGTACATAAAAATATCCCATTGCATTGCCCAACACAGCTGAGGTAGTAATGTCGTGCTTAATGCAGGTGGGCTTCGGCCCACACTGCATGCCCCAGTCAGACTGGGGTTCTTTACAAGTGGAAACAGATGCATTTATAATTCCCTGTGGACCCACAGCATGGGTGGGTGCCAGGAAGCCACCGGCGGTACATAGAAATATCCCATTGCATTGCCCAACACAGCTGAGGTAGTAATGTCGTGCTTAATACAGGTGGGCTTCGGCCCACACTGCATGCCCCAGTCAGACTGGGGTTCTTTACAAGTGGACACATGTAGGTTAAACTCCGTGTGCACCTACAGCATGGGTGGCTCCCTGGAACCCACCGGCGATACACAAAAATATCCCATTGCATTGCCCAACACAGCGGATGTAACGTCAGCTGTAATGCAGGTGGGCTAAAAATTCATTTGATTACACTGTAGGCGAGGGCCCACAAAAATTGCTGTATCAACAGTACTAATGTACATCCAAAAAATTGGCCATGCCCAACCAAGATGGCAGGTGAAACCCATTAATCGCTTTGGTTAATGTGGCTTAAGTGGTAACTAGGCCTGGAGGCAGCCCAGTTTAAAGGAAAAATTGGTTCAAGTTAAAGTTTCAACGCTTTTAAGAGCATTGAAACATATAAAAATTGTTTAGAAAAATTATGAGTGAGCCTTGTGGCCCTAAGAAAAATTGCCCGTTCAGCGTGATTACGTGAGGTTTCAGGTGGAGGAGCAGGAGGAGGAGGAGGAATATTAGACACAGATTGATGAAGCAGAAATGTCCCCGTTTTGGATGGTGAGAGAGAACGTAGCTTCCATCCGCGGGTGCAGCCTACGTATTGCTTACGTATCGCTGCTGTCCGCTGGTGGAGAAGAGAAGTCTGGGGAAATCCAGGCTTTGTTCATCTTGATGAGTGTAAGCCTGTCGGCACTGTCGTTTGACAGGTGGGTACGCTTATCCGTGATGATTCCCCCAGCCACACTAAACACACTCTCTGACAAGACGCTAGCCGCAGGACAAGCAAGCACCTCCAGGGCATACAGCGCGAGTTCAGGCCACGTGTCCAGCTTCGACACCCAGTAGTTGTAGGGGGCAGAGGCGTCACGGAGGACGGTCGTGCGATCGGCTACGTACTCCCTCACCATCCTTTTACAGTGCTTCCGCCGACTCAGCCTTGACTGGGGAGCAGTGACACAGTCTTGCTGGGGAGCCATAAAGCTGGCAAAGGCCTTGGAGAATGTTCCCCTGCCTGCGCTGTACATGCTGCCTGATCTCTGCGCCTCCCCTGCTACCTGGCCCTCGGAACTGCGCCTTCTGCCACTAGCGCTGTCGGATGGGAAGTTTACCATCAGTTTGTCCACCAGCGCCCTGCGGTATAGCAACACTCTCGAACCCCTTTCCTCTTCAGGAATGAGAGTGGGAAGGTTCTCCTTATAGCGTGGGTCGAGCAGTGTGTACACCCAGTAATCCGTAGTGGCCAGAATGCGTGTAACGCGAGGGTCACGAGAAAGGCATCCTAACATGAAGTCAGCCATGTGTGCCAGGGTACCTGTACGCAACACATGGCTGTCTTCACTAGGAAGATCACTTTCAGGATCCTCCTCCTCCTCCTCTTCCTCCTCCTCAGGCCATACACGCTGAAAGGATGACAGCCCAGCAGCATGTGTACCCTCACCAGTGGGCCAAGCTGTCTCTTCCCCCTCCTCCTCATCCTCCTCATGCTCCTCCTCCTCCTCCTCAACGCGCTGAGATATAGACAGGTGGGTGCTCTGACTATCCAGCGACATACTGTCTTCCCCCGGCTCTGTTTCCGAGCGCAAAGCGTCTGCCTTTATGCTTTGCAGGGAACTTCTCAAGATGCATAGCAGAGGAATGGTGACGCTAATGATTGTAGCATCGCCGCTCACCACCTGGGTAGACTCCTCAAATTTTCCAAGGACCTGGCAGATGGCTGCCAACCAGGGCCACTCTTCTGTAAATAATTGAGGAGGCTGACTCCCACTGCGCCGCGCAAGTTGGAGTTGGTATTCCACTATAGCTCTACGCTGCTCATAGAGTCTGGCCAACATGTGGAGCGTAGAGTTCCACTGTGTGGGCACGTCGCACAGCAGTTGGTGCACTGGCAGATTAAACCTATGTTGCAGTGTCCGCAGGGTGGCAGCGTGCGTGTGGGATTTGCGGAAATGTGCGCAGAGCTGGCGCACCTTTCCGAGCAGGTATGACAAGTGGGGGTAGCTTTTCAGAAAGCGCTGAACCACCAAATTAAAGACATGGGCCAGGCATGGCACGTGCGTGAGGCTGCCGAGCTGCAGAGCCGCCACCAGCTTACGGCCGTTGTCACACACGACCATGCCCGGTTGGAGGCTCAGCGGCGCAAGCCAGTGGTCGGTCTGCTCTGTCAGACCCTGCAGCAGTTCGTGGGCCGTGTGCCTCTTCTCTCCTAAGCTGAGTAGTTTCAGCACGGCTTGCTGACGCTTGCCCACCGCTGTGCTGCTACGCCACGCGACACCGACTGCTGGCGACGTGCTGCTGACACATCTTGATTGCGAGACAGAGGTTGCGTTGGAGGAGGAGGAGGAGGAGGAGGAAGGTGCTTTAGTGGAGGAAGCATACACCGCCGCAGATACCACCACCGAGCTGTGGCCCGCAATTCTGGGGGTGGGTAGGACGTGAGCGGTCCCAGGCTCTGACTCTGTCCCAGCCTCCACTAAATTCACCCAATGTGCCGTCAGGGAGATATAGTGGCCCTGCCCGCCTGTGCTTGTCCACGTGTCCGTTGTTAAGTGGACCTTGGCAGTAACCGCGTTGGTGAGGGCGCGTACAATGTTGCGGGAGACGTGGTCGTGCAGGGCTGGGACGGCACATCGGGAAAAGTAGTGGCGACTGGGAACCGAGTAGCACGGGGCAGCCGCCGCCATCATGCTTTTGAAAGCCTCCGTTTCCACAAGCCTATACAGCAGCATCTCTAGGCTGATCAATTTTGCAATGTGCACGTTTAACGCTTGAGCGTGCGGGTGCGTGGCGTCGTAGTTGCGCTTGCGCTCAAACTGTGGCACTAGCGACGTCTGGACGCTGCGCTGAGAGACATTGCTGGATGGGGCCGAGGACAGCGGAGGTGAGGGTGTGGGTGCAGGCCAGGAGACGGTAGTGCCTGTGTCCTCAGAGGGGGGTTGGATCTCAGTGGCAGGTTGGGGCACAGGGGGAGAGGCAGTGGTGCAAACCGGAGGCAGTGAACGGGCATCGTCCCACCTTGTGGGGTGCTTGGCCATCATATGCCTGCGCACGCTGTTGGTGGTGCCTCCCCAGCTGATCTTGGCGCGACAAAGGTTGCACACCACTGTTCGTCGGTCGTCAGGCGTCTCTGTGAAAAACTGCCACACCGTAGAGCACCTTGACCTCTGCAGGGTGGCATGGCGCGAGGGGGCGCTTTGGGAAACAGTTGGTGGATTATTCGGTCTGGCCCTGCCTCTACCCCTGGCCACCGCACTGGCTCGGCCTGTGCCCACACCCTCACTTGGCCCTCCGCGTCCTCGGCCGCGTCCACATCCTCTAGGCCTACCCCTACCCCTCAGCATGCTGTATTACCAGTGATTTGATTTCCAAGGCAGGAAAGAAATTGGCGCAAGGCTGCACTCAACCGTAGCTGGTTGCGTCTGATTTTTGTACGTTGTCCACGCAGCACACACGTACACGGAGACCTTAGGACTGACACAGGCAGGCCAAATATAATTTCTTTTCCTTTTTTGCAAAGGGAAGCACCCACTGCGTATATTCAATGAACAAGAAGTTTAATATCTGTGGTGTGGCCCTCAAAAAGTGTCACACAACTATAGTGTAGCAGAGTTATTAACTCTAGCAGAGCAGGTATTTGCCAGTCAGGAAAGACAATGGCGCAAGCCTGCAGTAAACCGTAGCTGGTTGCGTCTGATTTTTGTACGTTGTCCACGCAGCACACACGTACACGGAGACCTTAGGACTGACACAGGCAGGCCAAATATAATTTCTTTTCCTTTTTTGCAAAGGGAAGCACCCACTGCGTATATTCAATGAACAAGAAGTTTAATATCTGTGGTGTGGCCCTCAAAAAGTGTCACACAACTATAGTGTAGCAGAGTTATTAACTCTAGCAGAGCAGGTATTTGCCAGTCAGGAAAGACAATGGCGCTAGGCTGCAGTAAAGCGTAGCTGGTTGCGTCTGATTTTTGTATGTTGTACACGCAGCACACACGTACACGGAGACCTTAGGACTGACACAGGCAGGCCAAATATAATTTTTTTCCTTTTTAGCTTAGGGAAGACCCCACTGCGTGTATTCAATGAAAAACAAGAAGTTTAATATCTGTGGTGTGGCCCTCAAAAAGTGTCACACAAGTATAGTGTAGCAGAGTTATTAACTCTAGCAGAGCAGGTATTTGCCAGTCAGGAAAGACAATGGCGCTAGGCTGCAGTAAAGCGTAGCTGGTTGCGTCTGATTTTTGTATGTTGTACACGCAGCACACACGTACACGGAGACCTTAGGACTGACACAGGCAGGCCAAATATAATTTTTTTCCTTTTTAGCAAAGGGAAGACCCCACTGTGTGTATTCAATGAATAATAAATGTCTTCTGGCCCTGCCTACACAATTCTATCCCTGTAGTATTAATGCCGGGTGCAATGCTCTGCACAGCCGGTTTTGAGAAAAAAAAATAAAAATGCAACACTGCTAACAGCAGCCTGGACAGTACTGCACACGGATAGAAGTGGCCCTAGAAAGGACCGTTGGGGTTCTTGAAGCCTACACTAACTCCTAACACTCTCCCTGCCTAACCCCCACTTCTGTCCCTATTGCAGGGCGCAATGCTCTGCAGATCCAATTTTGGACAAAAAAAAAAAAAAAATACTGTGCTAACACAGTACTGCACACTAGTAGATGTGGCCCTGAGAAGGGCCGTTGGGGTTCTTGAAGCCTACACTGACTCCTAACGCTCTCCCTACAGCAGCACCAGCAGCAGCACTTTCCCTCAGCTAAGTCACAAGGCATGTGTGGCGAGCCGCGGGAGGGGCCGATTTTTATACTCGGGTGACATCTGATCGCCCCAGCCACTCACAGCAGGGGGGTGGTATAGGGCTTGAACGTCACAGGGGGAAGTTGTAATGCCTTCCCTGTCTTTCAATTGGCAAGAAAAGCGCGCTAACGTCTCAGAGAGGAAACTGAAAGTAACCAGAACACCGCGTGGTGCTCGTTACGAGTAACGAGTATCCCGAACACCCTAATATTCGCACGAATATCAAGCTCGGACGAGTACGTTCGCTCATCTCTACTATTTATTAACATTGTTAATTAATCTGACTGTTAAGGTAAAACTCTGTGTGAAACCAACATAAAGCCAAAGTACTTTAGGCATTTGCAAGAGCCCATTTGGCACTTATTATGATTATCTGTTCAGTTGCATTCGACCTTCAGTCATTCTATGGATCACTGCTCTCCACGCATTCTTGTCTTTCACGGCTTCTTTCAGTTTGGCGATTGACATGTTCGCAGTGGCCTTGATTGTATCTAGCCATCTTGGTCTTTGTCGTCCTGATCTTCTCTTTCCACTGACTTTGCCAAGCATCAATACTGTTTTCAGTGAGTTAGTGCGCATCACGTGTCCAAAAAACTAGAACCGCTGTTTGATGATTTTGATCTCTGGTGATATTTTCAGTTTGATGTGATCCAACATTACCTTGTTCTTCGTCATGGCAGTCCAAGGTATCCATATCATTCTCCTCCTGCACTATAGATCAAACACATCAATTTTCCTTCTGTCTGTTTTCCTGAGTGTCCAACTTTCGCAACCATACATCGTTATGAGAAAGACGACCGCATTGACCAGTCTGGTTTTTGTTGCAATGCTAATGTCCTTGCTTTTCCAGATCTTTTTCATTTCTTGCATTGCAATCCTACCAAGTGTAATCTGTCTCTTGATCTCGGGTCCAGATTGCCCGTTACAATCGATTCTGGATCTAAAGAAGATCAAATCTTGAAAAGACTCGACTTCTTCGTTGTTAATTTTTATGTTTACTGTACCATTGCTTACCATGATCATGATGTTTTCTTGCTGTTGAGGTAGTCTTATGCATTCGCTTTCATTTTGCACTCATTGGATAAGGTATTCCAGGTCTCTTTCACTTTCTGCAAGCAGGGTGGTGTCCTCTGCATATTGAAAGTTGCTGACTTTTCTGCCACCGATTTTGACTCCAATTTCTGATTCATCCAGATTGCGTTGTCTCCTGATCGTTTCTGCATATGGATTGAAAAGGACTGGTGATAGAATGCAGCCTTGCCGTACACCTTTCTCGATTCCGAACCAATCTGTGTTTCCATAAGCATGTCCTGACTGTTGCTTCTTGGTTGTTGTAAAGTGACCTTATAAGTTGTTGTATATGTTCTGGGACGCTCATTTGCTTCAGACACTTCGAAAGCTTGTGATTTTTGACACAATCAAATGCCTTGCTGTAGTCGATGAAACACATGTACACGTCCCTTTGATACTCTCAGGTCTTCTCCATGATCCACTGCAGATTTGCGATCTGGTCTCTGGTGCCATGACCTTTGAGGAAGCCAGCTTGAACATCCGGCAGTTTCCCTTCAACAATTGCCGCAATGCGTTTTTGTATGATTTTTAAAAGAATTTTGCTCGCATGAGGTATGAGGGTGATGGTGTGATAATTGGAACATTCTTGAGCATCACCTTTTTTTTGGAAGTGTGACGAAGACAGATCTTGTCCAGTCTTTGGGTCATGATTTGGAGCTCCAGATCTTTTGACATAGGTCGGTTAAGATCTTGACTGACACTGGTTTGAGCAGTTTGGCTGGTATGTGATCAACAGCTGGAGCTTTCCTGTTTGGTAGTTGTTCAAGGACCCATGTGACTTCTTCCTGCAGAATGCCCGGTTCTTGTGCTTCTTAAAGGGGTTGTCCCGCGCCGAAACGTTTTTTTTCCCCCCCCCCCCCCCCCCCCCCTGTTCGGCGCGAGGCAACTCCGATGCAGGGACGTAAAAGAAAAACCGCTCAGCGCTTACCTTAATCCCCGCGCTCCGGTGACTTCTATACTTACCGGCTGAAGATGGCCGCCGGGATCCTCTTCCTCCGTGGACCGCAGCTCTTCTGTGCGGTCCATTGCCGATTCCAGCCTCCTGATTGGCTGGAATCTGCACGTGACGGGGCGGAGCTACACGGAGCTACACGGAGCCCCATTGAAGAAAGCAGAAGACCCGGACTGCGCAAGCGCGTCTAATTTGGCCATTCGACCATTTTAGACGGCGAAAATTAGGCGGGCTCCATGGAGACGAGGACGCCAGCAGCGGAGTAGGTAAGTGAAAAACTTTTTATAACTTCTGTATGGCTCATAATTAATGCACAATGTACATTACAAAGTGCATTATTATGGCCATACAGAAGTGTATAGACCCACTTGCTGCCGCGGGACAACCCCTTTAATGTACGTGATCCAATGGATTGTCTGTCTAAATGCCTGCATACAGCTCTGCTATATATTCTCGCCACCTACACTTGATTTGATCTTCTTCTTGTAATAATTTGTCATCCCAGTCTTTGATAGTTGCTGCCTTGCGTGGTACGAATGGTGCCCGGTTTTGCTTCACATGAACAAAGAGAGCTCAGGTTTAGCCTTGCGGGTTTGCTTCTTCCAGTTTCATGCATTGGTCATTCCAGTAGCGCTCCTTGTCTCGTCTGACTTTCCTTTGAAATTCCGCATTTAGCTGTCTGAATTTAACGATAATGCCCACTGCTTCAGCTGTTCGGCGCTTGTTGGCAATTGTAATGGATTCATCCGATATCCATTGCGGTCGTTTTGCAGATTTTTTGAAAGGGATGATTTGCTTAGCTGCATTTCACGTGATGGATTTGATTTCCTCCCATAATTCGTCAGGGTCTTTTCCGGTGGTGCTGAGTGCTTCAAATCGGTTATTCACTTTGACTGCGTATTGTGAACGGATGTTGTCTACATTGAAACAGCGTATTGCTGGTGACCTTTTAATGTTGCTGAATCTGATTTTTGCGACTAGGAGCTGATGATCGGAGCCGCAGTCTGCACCCGGAAGTGTTCTCAAGGCCAGAATTAAGCTTTTTCAACACATTTGACATAGGAAGTAGTCAATTTGGTTTCAGTGCACGCCATTTGGGGCTGTTTATATGTACAAACAGCGTTTTGGCTGCTCAAGCCATGTATTTATGATTGATAGGCAGTTTTCCGTGCAACATTGAACCATACGGTGACCTGCATTATTCCGTTCACCCAATTTGAATTTGCCAACGACAGGTAGGTTTGCTCCAGAGCCGATTTTTGCATTGAAATTCCCTGTTATAAAAGTGATATCCTTGGCAGGGTCTGATTAATTGCTTGCTGGAGAACAGCATAGAATTTTTCAATGTCCTCTCATCTGTTGCATTGGTTGTGGGCGCATAAACTTGCAGAATTGTGATCAAGCGAGGATTCCCATTGATTCGTATGGATATGATTTTTATTATTTATGGCATTGAAACCATAGACCGCTTTGGCGACTGCCTTGTTTGCAATGAATGTCACTCCATTGTGTGTGATGGTGTCATTGCCTGAGTAGAAAATGTGTAATAATTGCTATTGAAAAAAACGTTGCCTGTCCAGTGAAGCACGATGATACCCAGCAAGTCAACGCGTTGAGCCGTTCCATTTCATTTTTTAGGATTTCAAATTTTCCTGTGTTCATGCCACGGACGTTCCACGTGCCTAAGTTGTGAATCCTTGAGAAACACAAACGAAACCTCTCCCTTGGAGACTGCATCAGCAGACAGGCGTCCAAATGGCTCTGTCCTGCCCACGACATTAATGCCTAAGTTATTCGAGTTTCATCCTTGTTCTTCCCTGGTGGCTTGATCGGTGCCTTCCAGCCCAGGGGACCCACCTTCCAGCACCATATTTGGTTTCGATCTATTAGGTATTTTGGCAGTGGTAGTGCAGTAGTTTGCCATTGCTTTCCCCACCCCACCCCATTTATCTGGGCTTGGGACCCGCGTGCAGATGTTGCCAACAACACGGCTGGGTTTCCTTTGGCAGAATACTCTCATAAATCACTTGCACTTTTTTGTGCAGTTAAACATTATACAATAGTATAACTTTTCTTCAGAAGTCAGGTGAAAATGAAAATGCCCTGTATGCTAGCAGCAAAAAGTAATAATTAACACAAAACCAGCTTAAGCAGCCCAGAGTGAAATCTTAGGCCTTAGGTTTGCTCAGCAAATGTCAGCTCCAGCTATATATATACTTAATCTAAAGGTAGAAAGATCTCTAATTGCTTCAAAGGGCAGCTCCTTACTGTGCGGGCTGCACTAATTAAAGCAAGAAAGCTGGTTCATTCCTGGAATAATGAGGGTTAGCAAACATCAATCACACTAAAACTAAATATAATACCCCAAAACAGACTAATGATAATATCATATGATAAGTAAATCTGACTCAAAGCTTCGCTGCATGCGGCTCCACTCTCTTATAATTTAATTAGAGATCCTTCATATGAATCGCCATATCTTCTCACTTTTTCCCACAGTCCCTATAAATGTCCATTTTCAAAAACATGCATCATTCTTTGGCTACCCTGGATCAATATGTTTTGCAGACCCTATATTAAATACAGTACTTGCTAAAAGGAGAAATCACATGGCAGATGGTATGTATAAAAAAGCTTTTGCATGTCACGCTGATTTGAATTATATTACTAGATTTTCAATGCAGATTATCTGTTAGATAGAAGTTTTCAACAAACTGTTCAAATGTAAACAGATTCTGACATTTGCAGATTTCTTTTTTAGAATTTAAGAAAAACACTACTTCCTTTAGCATACTTCTTATATAAATAGCAGACTCCCACTGTATCCAAGATTGTTTCTCTAAGTGTTTATAGACTCTGCAAGTAGTTATAATATAAAGCACAGGAAAATGAAAGAAAATTCGTAGATTTCAAATTTCTGTTAGTTTTCGCCAGGTTCTGCTGACTATCTTATGGTTTCTATGGCTTCTATCAGCAGAATTTTGCCAACTGTTCATTTTCAGGGGGGAAAGTTTTTTTGTTTTTTTATAACATTTTATTTTCTTTAACCTCACAATGATTAACCTGGAGGTATTTGGTCACATTGTCCTCTTCCCCCAATATACAATAAATCTCAGGGCCATAACTACCCCCGGAGCCAGGAAAATGGCACTCTGTGCAGAATTTTCTGTGATCACATAAACAATGTCTTTCTTCATTAATCAAATTAATATGTAATCATATATTATAATAGAGTCAAGGAGCCAGTTATCCCCCCTGTAACTATTGCAGGTCCAATTCTAATACACAATGGGTGACATGGGTCCCTCTTCTTCCAAACTGTATGTGACTAAGGGCCTATTCACAGGGGTATATGTGCCGGGTTTTCACGCCCCAGCTGATATACTCTGCCCCTGTGATGCATTGGTTTACAATGTATCAGTGCACAGGGGTGTATCTCTGCAGCGTAAAAGCGCCGGTCGGGCGCTTCTACGTTGGCGGTGGCAGCTGCATTGACTCCTATAGGAGCCAATAACAGCTGCAGGTGAAGGGAGATGGGAGGGAGTTTAGCAGTGTGCCCCTTCTCTTCTCCTCTCTGTCACTTGCCGCTGTTTGCAATGGGAGTGGTGGGACGGGGGCGCGCTAAGCCCCTCCCCCTCTGCCCCTGCCATTGCAAACAGCGGTAAAGAGGGGTGGGAGCTAGCGTGCTAAGCAAAATAAAAATAATGGAATCTAAAGTGAACAGTTTTGGTTAGAAGTGCATCAAAGGATTCTCATCCAAAGGTGTAAAGAGAACTAGTAATCTCACTAGTGGGGTCTTTTTCAAGTTTTTTTTAATAATATGTATAGTATCACTTAAAATTCTTATAGCTTCAGAATTATAGTATTCCTTCTCCATAATGACACTAGTTCTTTGCAAATTGCCTGATCATAGTCAATTCAATTTTATTAAAGGAGATGTCTCGAGGAAGCAGTTAATTTTTTTTTTTGCCCAGTCCCCCCCATTAAACATACATTACAAAGCCCCCCTGTAAATGACATTTCTAGCTGGTTCGTACTTACCGTTCCAGCGTTTCAGCAACTTATAAAAGTTTCCTCAAGATGGCCGCCGGCTCTTTCCCCGTCGCTCGCTGCAGCCCGACGTGCGCGCTCCCGAGACGCCGCCAGCTGTGTCTCCATGGCAACCGGACGCATCGCAGCCGCCGACCAGACGCCCCGCAGCCGCCGACCAGACAGCAGGTAACCGGCGCTAGCCCCCGGCTCCCCAGCGCTAGACCCTCAGCCCAGGTGAAGGCCCCGGAGCCCCCCCCCGGCCTAGCGACAGCCCCCCCGGCGCAGCCCGGCGCAGCGGCAGCCCCCCCCGGCCTAGCGACAGCCCCCCCATCACAGCGGCAGCCCCCCCCCCGGCCTAGCGACAGCCCCCCCGGCGCAGCGACAGGCCCCCCGGCGCAGCGACAGCCCCCCCGGCGCAGCGACAGCCCCCCCGGCGCAGCCCGGCGCAGCGGCAGCCCCCCGACCCATCACTTACCTGGGAGGCTTCTCGGGGCTGCTGGGCTGGGCTGGGCTGGGCTTCTCCGCTGGGCAGCTCCAGTTTCTGCACCTTCCTCTAACAGAGGATGGTGCAGAATGGCCGCTTCAGCGCGCTCCCGAGCAGTGACAGCTCGTCTGCGCATGCGCAGAAGAGCTGTAGCGGGGAGCACACTGAAGCGGCTCGTGCTGAATGGAGAAGACCGGACTGCGCAAGCGCGTCTAAAAAAGCAAGCTGCCAGCGAATTTAGACGGAACCATGGAGACGGGGACGCCAGCAACGGAGCAGGTAAGTGGAATAACTTCTGTATGGCTCATATTTAATGCACAATGTACATTACAAAGTGCATTAATATGGCCATACGGAAGTGTATACCCCCACTTGGTTTCGCGAGACCACCCCTTTAATATTGAATGGGGCATTGATTTCTGTCTAGAAAAAAACTTAAAATCCTCTAAAACTCTCTGATAAAAAGTCTTGATAAAATTCCCCTTACTTTCTGTTGGATAGAAGCAATGTTTTATAATCCATTTTTTTCAGCAACAGCATGAGGATCCTTTTTATCAGCCATTCCCTTCATAGCCTTGTTCTCACTTCTTTACTTTTCATAACATCTCCAATCCCTCCAACTACCACTATCTTCCCAGCAATTAGCTATAGGCCCTCTTCTGGCCTAACCTAACTCTACCTTCTCCTCTTAACAACTTCCCCTACACTCTTTGGCACATTCGGTATACCCTTTATTCCAGAGGACATCCAAGCAGAGCTTTAACAGACAGCAGAAAGTAAGGCCTCCTTCCCACGAACGGATTTCCGCCGCGTAATTCGCGGCGAAAATCCGCTGCGTTGCCCGCAGCTATTAGGTTCTATTGAACCTAATAGCACAATGCTCACGATGCGTAATTCCAGCGCGGAATTACGCACCGCGATTTCTCCCGTCCTCACCCGCAGCATGCTCTATTTTCTGCGGGTGAGGACGGGCTGTACGCACTGACGGCTTCCATTGCTGTCAATGGAAGCCGTCCGTTCACGCTATCTCCCGCTGTAACCAGCGGGAGATAGCGTGAAAAAACGCTTTCACGCCCACCGCCGCGCGTCATATGACGCCATATGACGCGGCCGGCCGCGTCACGTGACACGGCCGGCCGTGCACGTGACACGGCCGGTGACGCGGCGGTGGTGGGCGGTGACGGGCGGTGACGCGGCGGCGGTGGGCGGGGAAGCGATTTCACGCTATCTCCCGCAGGTAAGTATAGGGGCTTTGGGGGGCGCCGTGACGGGCTTCACTGCGTAATATTACGCGGCGGACCCCGTCACGCTCGTGGGAAGGAGGCCAAAAGAAGAAGGTTGGTGAAATTGAAAACAGCACCTGTTGTTACAAAGACATAATAGGTGGGGGGGATCATCTAATCTCAACGGCAGACCACAGCTAATATCTCCAAATATGTATGTAATCATTTGATGAGGAGGAAACGGGCATTATAATAATGTTTCCTTACCACAAAACACCATAAACATGATACAATACTGGATGCCAGCTTTACTACAAGCAGTCTTACTTAGTTTAATTCTTGAGACAGTTGCCTCTGTGCATTGATTCTTTTGTTACTCTCATATATACTGTTGGTTCTGCAGGCTGGTATTTTGCGACTCTGCAAATCTTACATTTGATGTCTCCTCCAATGACATGTACAATGTAGATTTTAAGAACAATTTATTTTTTATACCATAAGGCAATATCCACCCTTAGCTTAACCTATTGTTTAGGAAATAATAAACCCTTTAAAACAGATGGAGACTGGTGAGTTTACCGTTGTTTTGAATTATTGGAGATTTACAATTCAGATTATGTGAAACTATGAAACTATTAAATAATGCAGATAAACAAATCTCCAAGATACTGTAGATGTTTTATTTAATTTTGAGAAAAGAGCAAATAATGCCTGTGAATAGCACACATTTTATTACAGCCATTCACTGACATCCTGACAGTTCATTAACATTGCTGGGAACTGACAAAAGAAAGCTGGAGAAAAACTATGCATTAGGTGAGCAGAAAGAGGCTGCTTTTTTAATCAGCTGCTAAGTGAGATAAATAGCCCTGTACATAAAATTCTGCTCTTTGTGCTCCAGCTCTCTGCCTCTGTGTGCTCAGCAAACAATGTAAACCTGCATTCAATGCATAATTTGTTCGGAAGCCATAGTGTTAAAAATCAAAGCAAGAAGCAGAAGACAATGGGACAATGCTTTACATAATAAGGGAGAACGCTATATAGCAAGTGAGGACATTGTATAAAATAAGGGAGGATACTATATAATAATGCAGAACACAATAAATAATAACGGAGTATGTTGAATATAATAAGAGAAGACGCTGTATATGGTAAGAAACAAGACTGCATATAGTAAGGGACGATGCTGCATATAATGATATAACATTATATATAGTCAGGGATGACGCTGTATATAGTAAAAGACAACACTGTATACAATAAGGGAGCTAGTAAAGTGCTTCAGCGTTCCCATTTCGGAACCCATGTGGAGGAATGAGCCCACACGCACATTGAACTGGATCTATAAGATCCCTCTATCAAAAGAAAAAATGTGCATTCAGGTCCCAGTGGAGGAGCTCATTACAGGACATGAGAAGGGATCAGTAGTGACATTGAATCAGATCTAACTGGCACTGCTCCCAGGGTCTCTCCCAATGTTAGTAATCATGCCAGGTTCTCACAGTATAGACACAGTCTGCTGCTCTACCTGTGCACTAGGACAGCTTAATGTTACTGTGTGGCGGCTGCGGGTCCTCCCGGGGCGGCGGGTAGCTGGGTCCTGCGGTCGGACGCGTTCCCCCGGCTTGTTGTCCGGCTGTCGGGGGCGCGAGTGGCTGGTCGGCGTGGTGCTGTTGGTGCGCGGCATGCGCCCATGGGTACGGGCGGCACCGTGCGCGCACACATCTGTAGTCAGCCCCGTGCATTAGCACCTTTTAAATTGATGCTGTGGGAGTGAGTGTCTCCATTGACTCTACCCCTCTGTCTGCAGGTGTTGTGCAATGGAGGACTCCCATTCTGCAGTTCACTGTGGGTGTTCTCCACTCTGAGAATCTGTCCTTCCTGATTATGTAAAGGATGTCCGTAGATGTGGTGCTTGGTATGCCCTGGTTGGCATTGCACAACCCCCAAATTGATTGGACCACCCGGAAATTGACATGTTGGGGGTTGTCTTGTCATAATCACGTAACTACTGTATCAATGTGCTCAGCAGATACCGTGCTTATCCCAGAGTATTTGTCTGATTTTCAGGAGATATTCTCCAAGAAGTTGTCTGAGACTTTGCCTCCCCATAGGGAGTGGGACTGTGGTATTGATTTGATCCCCGACAGTCCCATCCCTAAGGAAGCATGGGCGTGAGCACGAAGCCCTTAAAGGGGTTGTCTCGCGAAATCAAGTGGGGTTAAGCACTTCTGTATGGCCATATTAATGCACTTTGTAATGTACATCATGCATTAAATATGAGCCATACAGAAGTTATTCACTTACATTCCCTGCGCTGGCGTCCCTGTCTCCATGGCTCCGTCTAACTTCAGCGTCTAATCGCCCAATTAGACGCGCTTGCGCAGAAGGGTCTTCTGCCTTCGGCTCGGTTCGGCAGCAGCGGCGTTCTGGCTCCGCCCCTTCTACGCGTCATCACGTAGCTCCGCCCCGTCATGTCTGCCGATTCCAGCCTCCTGATTGGCCTCTTTGTGAAAGAAATCATTCGCCTACATGGGGTTCCCGAGAACATTGTATCAGATTGAGGGGTTCAGTTTGTTGCACAGTTTTGGCGAGCCTTCTGCAAAAACCTGGAAACATCACTCTCCTTCTCGTCAGCCTTCCACCCGCAAACTAATGGTCAGACTGAGCGGAAGAACCAGGATTTAGTACAATATTTACGGTTTGCCAGTGAAAAAGTTCATCAGTGGGCAGATTTCTTGCCGTTGGTAGAGTTTGCGCTAAACAATCGCATTTGTTCTTCTACTGGGGTGTCTCCATTCTTTTGTGTATACGGTCAGCATCCTCGCTTCCTTACAGCGATCCCTACTCTATCTGTCTGTCCTGTAGCTGATGTTGCCACAGATACGCTGCAGGGAGTATGAAAGGAAGTACAAGAAAGTCTGGAAGCAACAGGGACTCATTTGCAGTTGCGTAGTGGGAAGAGTCTGTCAGTGTCTGAACCTTACAGGGTGGGACAGAAGGTATACCTGTCTTCTAAAAATCTCAAATTGAAGCTTCCATCTTTAAAACTGGCGCTGCATTATGTGAGGCCCTTTGTCATCACACTGGTAGTGAATCCTCTGGCTTATGAACTTGATTTGCCAGCTACATGGAGGGTTCACAGGGTGTTTCATACGTCTCTATTGAAGCCTTTTGTTCCTTCGGTGATGCCTTGGTCAGCTTGTATTTTTCTGTTGACTGTATCATCTGCCCATCCTGTCGGTATTCTACCTTGTTACATCTTGGTACGCCAGTGTCCCCGCTCGGTCCCTAGTGAGCCCAGTTGCCTGCCTGGGGTTAGCTAGGAGTGTAGGCAAGTAGGCAGGTACAGTGGGTTGCGTGTAAGTTCTAGGGCAACCCGGGCTGGCATACCAGTGGGTAGGATACCATAACACTTAATACATATACCCTTCTTCCCCTCCCATACCACCCTGTTCATTTGAAAAATTATTTTGCCAAAAGCTTAAAGTGAAAACAAAGAGGCCACACCCCTTTTTATAGTAAGCCACAACCCCTTTGTAACAGAGTGCCTGTTATTTCCCCCATCACAGTAATAGTGATGGCCCCCTCTCACAGTATTATTATATTTCTAAATAACCAAGATATCGGCTCTACAAAGAAAAAAGTGATTATACTGCAGTTACCTCCACTGATCACAGATGGCATAGTTTCTGATTGGTGTAATTCTCTTTCCCTTTTCCTCTCTATCCGGGCCCGGACTACCATGATGACCTTTCCCAGCCCAGTGTGGTGGTTACAGAATCAAGATCTGGAAGAGAGTCAAAATGTGTTTATACACCTAAATGAGATGTTTCTATAAAGTCTGGACATCTCCTGTAAGAACATCATGATGCATTTGCAATACTTCGGGAAAGTAAAAGCCTGTCTTGGGGGCCAATCTGAAGAGGAACTCAAAGGGGGACAATTCTGTCTTTCTACTTGGCGTAAACCTTACAAAAAACAGAGCCAATGATAGGCACTCAATCCAAGGTTTACGTGACTCTGCCATGGCTTTTTGGATTTTTAGTTTAAGAGTCCCATTTATTCTCTCCACCTTCCCACTACTTTGTGGGTGATGAGGAGTGTGAAAGGCCCTGCCCCTGATTAGACTTCCTTTATAAGCCTGGCCCTTCCACTGTACCAGTGTGTGTTTATTGTGCCTTGTGCCTGTTATCAAGCTTCCTCTCTGCTGACTTGCCTTTTACCATTTGACCATAATTTTTTGTACTAGACCTTGGCTCCCTCCTGACTAGTCTGCTGCCTGAACCCTCTGTACCGCACTGCCATCGAGTGTACCAGACCTTGGCTCCCTCCTGACTATTCTGCTGCCTGAACCCACTGTACCGCACCACCATCTTTTGTACCAGACCTTGGCTCTCTCCTGATTACTTTGCTGCCTGAACCCACTGCACTGCACTGCCATCTTGTGTACCAGACCTCAGCTTCTTTCTGTCAACTCTGCTGCCTAAACCCATTGTACCGCACCGCCATCTTGTGTACCAGACCTCGGCAACTCCTTGACCACTCTATCCTCCAGTAGTGGCTAGAACACAAGATTCCAGCCCAACTCCATACTTGTGTCACTGAGGGGCAATATTGTATAAGAAGTCACAGAGGGGTATTATTTATATGTATAACAGGGCACTGAGGAGCAATATTGTATAAGAAGGCACTGAGAATCATTATAGTGTATATGTATAGAAGTCACTGAAGAGCATTATTATTGTATAAGTGGACACTGAGGGAATTTATTTATTTCTAAGGGGCACTTAGGATGGTCATTATTACTTCTTATGGAGCATTATTACTGTCTAGGGCACAAAGGGGATATTACTAGAGATGAGCGAGCGTACTCGTCCGAGCTTGATACTCATTCGAGTATTAGGGTGTTCGAGATGCTCGTTACTCGAGACGAGCACCACGCGATGTTCGAGTTACTTTCACTTTCATCTCTGAGAAATTTGCGCGCTTTTCTGGCCAATAGAAAGACATGGAAGGCATTACCACTTCCTCCTGTGATGTTCCAGCCCTATACCACCCCCCTGCAGTGAGTGGCTGGGGAGATCAGGTGACACCCGAGTATTAAAATCTGCCCCGCCCGAGGCTCGCCACGGATGCATTCTGACAGAGATCAGGGAAAGTGCTGCTGATGCTGCTGCTATAGGGAGAGCGTTAGGAGTTATATTAGGCTTCAAGAACCCCAACGGTCCTTCTTAGGGCCACATCTGACCGTGTGCAGTACTGTTGAGGCTGCTGTGAGCAGTGTTGCACATTTTTTTTTTTTGTATATCGGGCGTGCAGAGCATTGCGTCCTCAGTCTGCAGTCATTGTACAGAGTATAGGGCCAGTACTGGTGAGGCAGAGACAGTGGTACAGGGAAAGAGATATACAGGCTATATAGGCAGTGGGCTTTTTCAAAAAAAATTGGGGAAAAATACTGTATTTGTGCTGCCTGTGACCGTCTTCAGTGTACTGCGTGTCTGCTGGGGGTAGTAGTCCTAATTAATACGCAGCTAAGCGTTACAGCAGGCGTGCGCAAAATTTTTTCCTGGCTCTGCTGTCTCCGTTACATCACCGCCGTCATCCCGCCAAAGGGAAACAGTATACATAATATACGCTGCCTACAGTATCTGTCTGCTGTATCAGCTCAGCATTTAAAAAAATAGAAGCAAAATACTTAAGGCCTACTAGTGACTGCTTCTGCGCTGTGAATTCCACTAGCTCAGTCATACGCACCTACGTCTCAGTGCAGGCATGCGCAAAATTGTTCCCTGGCTCTGCTGTGCGTTCCGTAAGTGAAGTCAGCCTCCAACCACAGGCCAATAAGCGGCACATTTAATTACAGCGTTCTGTTTCTGCTCTACTCGTAATACACCATGCTGATGGGTAGGGGTAGGCCTAGAGGACATGGACGCGGGCGAGGACGCGAAGGCCCAAGTCAGGGTGTGGGCACAGGCTGAGCTCCTGATCCAGGTGTATCGCAGCCGACTGCTGCGGGATTAGGAGAGAGGCAAATTTCAGGGTTCCCCAGATTCATCTCACAATTAATGGGTCCACGAGGTAGACCTTTATTAGAAAATGAGCAGTGTGAGCAGGTCCTGTCATGGATGGCAGAAAGTGCATCCAGCAATCTATCGACCACACAGACTTCTACGCCGTCCACTGCTGCAACTCTGAATCCTCTGGCTGCTGCTCCTTCTTCCTCCCAGCCTCGTCACTCTATTACAATGACACATTCTGAGGAGCAGGCAGACTCCCAGGAACTGTTCCCGGGCCCCTGCCCAGAATGGGCAGCAATGGTTCCTGGGGATTTCCGGCAACTGTCTCAAGAGCTTTCAGTGGGTGAGGAGGACGAAGACGATGAGACACAGTTGTCTATCAGTGAGGTAGTAGTAAGGGCAGTAAGTCCAAAGGGAGGAGCGCACAGAGGATTCGGAGGAAGAGCAGCTGGACGATGAGGTGACTGACCCCACCTGGTTTGCTAAGCCTACTGAGGACAGGTCTTCAGAGGGGGAGGCAAGTGCAGCAGCAGGGCAGGTTGGAAGAGGCAGTGCGGTGGCCAGGGGTAGAGGCAGGGCCAGACGAATAATCCACCAACTGTTTCCCAAAGTGCTCCCTCGCGCCATGCCACCCTGCAGAGGCCGAGGTGCTCAAAGGTCTGGTAGTTTTTCACTGAGAGTGCAGACGACCGACGAACTGTAGTGTGCAAGGTTTGTCGCGCCAAGATCAGCCGTGGAGCCACCACCACCAGCCTCACCACCACCAGCATGCGCAGACATATGATGGCCAAGCACCCCACAAGGTGGGACGAAGGCCGTTCACCGCCTCTGGTTTGCACCACTGTCTCTCCCCCTGTGCCCCAACCTGCCACTGAGATCCAACCCCCCTCTCAGGACACAGGCACTACCGTCTCCCGGCCTGCACCCACACCCTCACCTCCGCTGTCCTCGGCCCCATCCAGCAATGTCTCTCAGCGCAGCGTCCAGCCGTCGCTAGCGCAAGTGTTTGAGTGCAAGCGCAAGTACGCCGCCACGCACCCGCACGCTCCTGCGTTAAACGTGCACATAGCCAAATTGATCAGCCTGGAGATGCTGACGTATAGGCTTGTGGAAACGGAGGCTTTCAAAAACATGATGGCGGCGGCGGCCCCGCGCTACTCGGTTCCCAGTCGCCACTACTTTTCCCGATGTGCCGCCCCAGCCCTGCACGACCACGTCTCCCGCAACATTGTACGCGCCCTCACCAACGCGGTTACTGCCAAGGTCCACTTAACAACGGACACGTGGACAAGCACAGGCGGGCAGGGCCACTATATCTCCCTGACGGCACATTGAGTGAATTTAGTGGAGGCTGAGACCGAGTCAGAGCCTGGGACCGCTCACGTCCTATCCACCCCCAGAATTGTGGGCCCCAGCTCGGTGCTGGTATCTGCGGCGGTGTATGCTTCCTCCACTAAACCACCCTCCTCCTACGCAACCTCTGTCTCGCAATCAAGATGTGTCAGCAGCAGCACATTGCCACCAGTCGGTGTCGCGCGGGGTGGCAGCACAGCGGTGGGCAAGCGCCAGCAGGCCGTGCTGAAACTACTCAGCTTAGGAGTGAAGAGGCACACGGCCCACGAACTGCTGCAGGGTTTGACAGAGCAGACCGACCGCTGGCTTGCGCCGCTGAGCCTCCAACCGGGCATGGTCGTGTGTGACAACGGCCGTAACCTGGTGGCAGCTCTGCGCACATTTCCGCAAGTCCTAGACGGACGCTGCCACCCTGCGGACACTGCAACATCGGTTTAATCTGCCAGTGCACCGACTGCTGTGCGACGTGCCCACCCGGTGGAACTCTACGCTCCACATGTTGGCCAGGCTCTATGAGCAGCGTAGAGCTATAGTGGAATACCAACTCCAACATGGGCGGCGTAGTGGGAGTCAGCCTCCTCAATTCTTTACAGAAGAGTGGGCCTGGTTGGCAGACATCTGCCAGGTCCAAGGAAACTTTGAGGAGTCTACCCAGATGGTGAGCGGCGATGCTGCAATCATTAGCGTCACCATTCCTCTGCTATGCCTCTTGAGAAGTTCCCTGCAAAGCATAAAGGTAGACGCTTTGCGCTCGGAAACGGAGGCGGGGGAAGACAGTATGTCGCTGGATAGTCAGAGCACCCTCATGTCTATATCTCAGCGCGTTGAGGAGGAGGAGGGGGAGGAGGATGAAGAGGAGGGGGAAGAGACAGCTTGGCCCACTGCTGAGGGTCCCCATGCTGCTTGCCTGTCATCCTTTCAGCGTGTATTGCCTGAGGAGGAGGAGGAGGAGGATCCTGAAAGTGATCTTCCTAGTGAGGACAGCCATGTGTTGCATACAGGTACCCTGGCACACATGGCTGACTTCATGTTAGGATGCCTTTCTCGTGACTCTCGCGTTACACGCATTCTGGCCACTACGGATTACTGGGTGTACACACTGCTCGACCCACTGTACAAGGAGAACCTTTCCACTCTCATACCCGAAGAGGAAAGGGGTTCGAGAGTGATGCTATGCCACCAGACCCTGGCAGACAAACTGATGGTAAAATTCCCATCCGACAGCGCTAGTGGCAGAAGGCGCAGTTCCGAGGGCCAGGTAGCATGGGAGGCACGGAGATCAGGCAGCATGTACAGCGCAGGCAGGGGAACACTCTCCAAGGCCTTTGCCAGCTTTATGGCTCCCCAGCAAGACTGTGTCACCGCTCCCCAGTCAAGGCTGAGTCGGCGGGAGCACTGTAAAAGGATGGTGAGGGAGTACGTAGCCGATCGCACGACCGTCCTCCGTGACGCCTCTGCCCCCTACAACTACTGGGTGTCGAAGCTGGACACGTGGCCTGAACTCGCGCTGTATGCCCTGGAGGTGCTTGCTTGTCCTGCGGCTAGCGTCTTGTCAGAGAGGGTGTTTAGTGCGGCTTGGGGAATCATCACGGATAAGCGTACCCGCCTGTCAACCGACAGTGCCGACAGGCTTACACTCATCAAGATGAACAAAGCCTGAATTTCCCCAGACTTCTCTTCTCCACCAGCGGACAGCAGCGGTACCTAAACAAAACGTAGGCTGCACCTGCGGATGGAAGCATCGTTCTCTATCACCATCAAAAACGGGGACCTTTTAGCTTCATCAATCTGTGTATTATATTCATCCTCCTCCTCCTGAAACCTCACGTAATCACGCCGAACGGGCAATTTTTCTTAGGCCCACAAGGCTCAGTCATATTACTTTAGTAAACAATGTTTATACGTTTCAATTCTCATTAAAGTGTTGAAACTTGCACCTGAACCAATTTTTATTTTAACTGGGCTGCCTACAGGCCTAGTTACAAATTAAGCCACATTAACCAAAGCGATTAATGGGTTTCACCTGCCCTCTTGGTTGGGCATGGGCAATTTTTCTGAGGTACATTAGTACTGTTGGTACACCAATTTTTTGGGGCCCTCACCTATAGTGTAGTCCTAGTAATTTTTATGGGCTTCACCTGCACTCATGGTACAGCAAGGTGTGTGGGGTTGGCCTACACTTTTGCTAAATAAATGTAACTGGGGCCTTGTCTATACTGCAACTACTGAAATGTGCAAGAGACTGTTATCTCCCTAAACTGCTGCAACGGGAATGTTACTGTGGCCTGTCTTGACTGCTACTACTACTGAAATGGAACTAATACTGTGCTCCCCCTATACTGCTGCTTCGGAATTGTTACTGTGGCCTGTCTTGACTGCTACTACTACTGAAATGGAACTAATACTGTGCTCCCCCTATACTGCTGCTAGTGATATGTTACTGTGGCCTGTCTTGACTGCTACTACTACTGAAATGGAACTAATACTGTGCTCCCCCTATACTGCTGCTAGTGATATGTTACTGGGGCCTGTCCAGACTGCTACAACTACTGAAATGGAACTAAGACTGCGCTCCCCCTATACTGCTGCTTCGGAATTGTTACCAGGGACTGTCTTGAGTGCTACTATTACTGAAATGAAACTAAGACTGTGCTCCCCCTATACTGCTGCTTCGGAATTGTTACTGGGGCCTGTCTGGACTGCGACTACTACTGAAATGGAACTAATACTGTGCTCCCCCTATAATGCTGCTAGTGATATGTTACTGGGGCCTGTCCCTACTGCTACCGCTGAAATGTTACTAATTCTGGGCTCTACCTATACCGCTGCTAATGCTATGTCACTGGGGTGTGGAAACGGAGGCTTCCCAAAGACATGAAGTGGCGAGGCCATTTCCCACCAACGCGGTTACTGTTAAGGTGCATATAACCATGGACACGTGGAGAGGACACGTAGTGCCTCAAAAACATCCCCCTCCTCCTTCAACAATGAAAACATTCTTGGCAAATACCTTTGAATAGGTCCGTCTGGTGGCAGTCCAAGAATTTCACCTTTACCGACACAACAAGAGAGCCCCCCCACCATCCCCCCGCCACGGCCCACTTAATCCTGGCCACATTCCGAAAACCAACTAAATAAAACCGCGCTACTAGGTCTGCAGTCGCCACCACATTCCCACCAACGCGGTTACTGTTAAGGTACATATTACCACTCTGACTGGGGCATACGCTGTGGGCCGAAGCACACCTGTATTGTATGTGACGTTAGCTCTGCTGAGCAGGGTGCTGCAATGGGATACATTAATGTACCGCCGAAGCCCACCTGCATTTAATCTGACATTAGCTTTGCTGTCCAGGGCACTGCAATGGGATATATTTATGTACCACCGGTGGCTTCCTGGGACCCACCCATGCTGTCGGTCCACATGGACTTCACAATAGGGAGTTGTACCTGCCTGTGTCTACTTATAAAAAAAACCCAGTCTGACTAGGGCATGCAGTGTGGGCCGAAGCCCACCTGCATTAAACATGATGTTACCTCAGCTGTGGGCACTGCAATGGGATTTATTTATGTACCATCGGTGGGTTCCAGGGAGCCACCCATGCCGTGGGTCCACAGGGACTTCACATTAGGGATTTGTACCTGCCAGTGTCTATGTATTAAAAACCCCGGTCGGACTGGGGCATGCAGTGTGGGCCAAAGACCACCTGCATTTAATCGGAGGTTACCTCAGCTGTGATGGGCAATGCAATGGGATATATTTATGTACCGCCAGTGGCTTCCTGGAACCCACCCATGCTGTCGGTCCACACGGAGTTGTAACTGCATGTGTCTACTTATAAAGAACCCCAGTCTGACTGGGGCATGCAGTGTGGGCCGAAGATCACCTGCATTAAACCTGACTTTACCTCAGCTGTGATGGGCAATGCAATGGGATACATTTATGTACCGCCGGTGGGTTCCAGGGAGCCACCCATGCCGTGGGTCCACAGGGACTTCACATTAGAGAGTTGTACCTGCCAGTGTCTATGTATTAAAAACCCCGGTCAGACTGGGGCATGCAGTGTGGGCCGAAGACCACCTGCATTTAATCGGACGTTACCTCAGCTGTGATGGGCACTGCAATGCGATATATTTATGTACCGCCGGTGGCTTCCTGGGACCCACCCATGCTGTCGGTCCACACGGAGTTGTAACTGCCTGTGTCCACTTCTAAAGAAACCCAGTCTGACTGGGGCATGCAGTGTGGGCCGAAGCCCACCTGCATTAAACCTGACGTTACCTCAGCTGTGATGGGCAATGCAACGGGATATATTTATGTACCGCCGGTGGGTTCCAGGGAGCCACCCATGCCGTGGGTCCACAGGGACATCACATTAGGGAGTTGTACCTACCAGTGTCTATGTATTAAAAACCCCGGTCAGACTGGGGCATGCAGTGTGGGCCAAAGCCCACCTGCATTAAACCTGACGTTACCTGAGCTGTGATGGGCAATGCAATGGGATATATTTATGTACCGCCGGTGGGTTCCAGGGAGCCACCCATGCTGTGGGTGCACACGGAATTCCCATTGCGGAGTTGTACCTGCCTGTGACTATTTATAAAAAACCCCGGTCTGACTGGGGCATGCAGACACCTTAACAGAATGAATAGTGTGTGGCACATGGGTTCCCCATTGCTATGCCCACGTGTGCAGCTCCTTATGGAGGTGGCACAGGATTAGATTTCTCATTGCTTCTGTACAGCATTGTGGGCTATCGCCCCGCCCCTTTTAAAGAGGGTCGCTGCCTGGCCCTGCCAACCCTCTGCAGTGTGTGCCTGCGGTTCCTCCTCATGGCAGACGCACTTATAAATAGACATGAGGGTGGTGTGGTTATGAGGCCAGCGTGTGGCATGAGTGCAGCTGAAGGCTGCGCAGGGACACTTTGGTGTGCACTGTGGACACTGGGTCGTGCTGGGGGGTTGGGCAGCATGTTACCCAGGAGAAGTGACAGCGGGGTGTCATGCAGGCAGTAATTGTGCTTTGTTGGAGGTAGTGTGGTGCTTAGCTAAGGTATGCCTTGCTAATGAGGGTTTTTCAGAAGTAAAAATTGGGAGGGGGGGGGCCGCTCTTGCCGCTATTGTGGCTTAATAGTGGGACCTGGGAACTTGAGATGCAGCCCAACATGTAGCCCCTCGCCTGCCCTATCCGTTTCTTTGTCGTTCGCATCACTCTCTTGAATTGCCCAGATTTTCACAAATGAAAACCCCAGCGAGCATCGGCGATATACAAAAATGCTTATGTCGCCCTTTGACTTCAATGGGGTTCGTTACTCGAAACGAACCCTCGAGCATTGCAAAAAGTTCGTCTCGAGTAACGAGCACCCGAGCATTTTGGTGCTCGCTCATCTCTAGATATTACCACTGTATTGCCACTCCAGAGCCAGAAGAGGAATAGGCAGCTTTGCTCCCATTGATTCCGATGGGATTGAAGCTGCCTCTTAAGGTACATGCACGCAGGCTGATTTTCCATCTGATTTTCGACTAAAAAGTCGGACGGAAAGAGCACCCATTCATTTGAATGAGTATATGCACACAGACTTTTATTTACTCAGAATGATAGTCTGAGTAAAAAGAAATTGCAGCATGTCCTATTGTTGTCCGATTTTTGGATGAGAATAGCATGTCAATTTGCTATGTTCAGTGTATCGGACAGCACACGGATGGCATTTGCTATGTTCAGCGTATCGGACAGCACACGGATGGCATTTGCTTTGGAGAATTATTACCTGTGGGGACAGAAAGGCTGCACCATTACATACAGGAGCAGAAAAGTCAGCATTATTAACTACGTTAGCAGAAAAGGAGCCATTAATTATTGGGCCAGAATACATGACATTATTACTTATAGGGACAGAAAAGGTGGCATTATTAATTATGGAATAGAAAGGGGGCATTAGTAGTACTCATGGAGTCAGAAAAAGACATCATTGTCATGTATGGGGGCAAAAAATGAGGAATTATTACTGATGGGATATAAAAAGGGCACTTCTACTTTATGTAGAGCACTAAAAGCAGCATTCACTCTATCGGGCCTAACTAATATCTGGGAAAAGTCATCAGAAATATAGTACAAAATGTTTTTTGTGAACTTCACTTTGAAAAACTGAGTTGGTTTTTTTTTTTTACTATTAAAGTTTATTGTATTTTTTCAATTTTTTTTATCCTTGCCAGGAGACTTCTTATATTGTAATATTTCTGTATTGCACTCTTCTATATTGCATTTTAACAGGCTAACAATGAAATAGTGGTTGAGAACAATGAAGAGGTTAGAGCGCATTCTGGTAGCTGTATATTTTTCCATATATTCCAAGGACAGCACACAGACCTATTATAGCCAATTAGGTTATTCACATGAAGGCTCTTTCATGCAGATCCATGTTCCGACTCAAAGAAAGCAGTACTTGTCCTATTCTTGTTTGTTTTTAAATGATGAGAATAGCACATGCAATGTGCAGCGTTCAGTATGAGTAAGTCACCACTATCAATCACCACTCATACCCTTATATAATACACATTTCTCATAGGCTGGTCAGAGGGCTTTTGCCTATTCACTTTCACTGTATTGAAACTAAAATAAAACTGACTAAAAAACAAATTAACTATAACCCCTATTTCAAAAGGATGAATTAGGAGTAATTCAAAAGGTCTTGTCTCTTGTCTCCATTGTGAATAAAGCAGTTTATACTTTACATTGTCTATGGTTTGCACCTATAAGAGCTCTTGCTTATCTATCTGAGTAATACTATAGGTCCATGTTAGGGTTGCCAAACTGAATTTTTCTTTTTTTCTGTACAACTTACATTAAAAAAATCACAGACAGCCAACATTTTTTATGGAGACATAGGAAAACCATAATGAATGCTAAAGATTATAAATTATACATGTTCATAGGTCATTTACTGATATGAACACATTACCAGCATTTACTGTGATCTGTAAAATGATGATAATAATATTTTCTTTTTCACGGACACCGAAAAAAACATCCTATTTTTACAGACTGTGCAGGAATTTCTGGTTGGTTGGCCACCCTGGTCCATGTAAAAAAGGTGGTCAGATGGGTCTGTCTGGAGGTTGTTTTTAACAGGGTCTGCAACAGTGGGGTCTACCTTTAGTATGAAAACTATTTGTGGAAACCCTCGTTGGAATTCCAGGGAACATAGATGCAGTGGTAGTAAATAGTACTTTGGCAAAGAACAAGAGCAGAGCCATGTTTGCTTTGCTGGGAACTTTTTATCAACCAGAATGTAGAAAGCAGCAGCAAATTCGAACTTCAAACAAGAGTGACAATTCTTGGTGACCTTATGAGGCCTTGAAGAAACAGTCCCTTTTAGCTTCTCATTGTCCCTAGCTCCACGGCAAAGTATCTGTACACACTCACAGCACTCACACTCTATGTTGACTTATACTTTCTCTTCAGGCCACTAGAGTACTCTATTGGGACTGTCTTTTTCTGTTGCGCCATCCAACACATACCTAAGCAGTCCCTATTATATACCTTTTTCCTGGCCTGGGTTTTCATCCCCACCTACTACTCTTGTGAGATCATGCTTCTGCCTCTAAAAATATCGCTGCTGACTTACAGTAAAATAACATACAACATACAAGCAAGAACTGGGTACATAGTCACCCCTCCTACACATATGCTGCCTGTTGTAGACTTGGACAGCACATGATCTGAAAATACACTTGTGTGAATTAGAGAATGGAGCAGGTGCAGAGGTTCACACTAGAGATGAGCGAGCGTACTCGTCCGAGCTTGATACTCGTTCGAGTATTAGGGTGTTCGAGATGCTCGTTACTCGAAACGAGTACCACGCGATGTTCGAGTTACTTTCACTTTCATCTCTGAGACGTTAGCGCGCTTTTCTGGCAAATAGAAAGACAGGGAAGGCATTACAACTTCCCCCTGCGACGTTCAAGCCCTATACTACCCCCCTGCAGTGAGTGGCTGGCGAGATCAGGTGTCACCCGAGTATTAAAATCTGCCCGCCCGCGGCTTGCCACAGATGCATTCTGACATAGTTCAGGGAAAGTGCTGTTAATGCCGGAGTTGCTATAGGGAGAGCGTTAGGAGTGATTTTAGGCTTCAAGAATCCCAACGGTCCTTCTTAGGCCATAGAAATCGCAGATCGCACCTATCTGCGATCTGCGATTCCTGTTCTCTTCTCTATATGCGCTCAATGGGGCCGGCGGCAGCAGCGCCGACCCCATTGAGAACATATAGAAGACAAATCATTCTTCTCTGCAACAGCTGTAACAGCTGTGGCAGAGAAGAACGATGTTAGCCCATTGAATTCAATGGAGCCGGCAATACAGCAGGTTCCACTGAAAGCAATGGGCTGCCGGCATGCGCGGGATGAATTGTCGGGAAGGGCTTAAATATATAAGCCCTTCCCTGCAATTCATCCAGAAATGTGTTAAAATAAAAAAAATAAAAAAAATATATATATCTATCTATATATATATATATATATATATATATATATATATACTATTACTTACCTTGTCCCGGCAGACGGAGTTCAGCCACGGCGGCCGGCAGTGGGTGTGAAGGGGGTATGAGTCAGACTCAGCGCTGAGCCAATCAGGGGGCAGGTCTGACTCACACCCCCTTCACACCCACTATAGGCCGGCCGCGCTGAACTCCGTCTGCCGGGACAAGGTAAGTATATACCGTATATATTTTTTATTTTTACACATTTCTGGATGAACTGCAGGGAAGGGCTTCTATATTTAAGCCCTTCCCGACAATTCATCCCGCGCACGCCGGCAGCCCATTGCTTTCAGTGGAACCTGCTGTACTGCCGGCTCCATTGAATTCAATGGGCTAACATCGTTCTTCTCTGCCACAGCTGTTACTGCTGTGACAGAGGAGAACGATCTTTATGCTGACAGTGCGGGGGGGGGGGGGCACTCTTGCCGCTATTGTGGCTTAATAGTGGGACCTGGGAACTTGAGATGCAGCCCAACATGTAGCCCCTCGCCTGCCCTATCCGTTGCTGTGTAGTTCCTATCACTTTCTTGAATTGCCCCGATTTTCACAAATGAAAACCTTAGCGAGCATCGGCGATATACAAAAATGCTCGGGTCGCCCATTGACTTCAATGGGGTTTGTTACTCGAAACGAGCCCTCGAGCATCGCGAAAATTTCGTCCCGAGTAACGAGCACCCGAGCATTTTGGTGCTCGCTCATCTCTAGTTCACACACATTATAGTACCAGCCAAGTGTATGGGATTTTACCAAATTTAGTCCACATACTCTATTGGTGGGATGGTTGGGAAGATAATAATAGCTGAGCGCACTGAGCTACACTATTTCTGTAACTGCCAGGAAAGTGAATAGGATTTACACAAATAGAGTAGCAAAACAAGCTACGCTGTTTTCATAACTCGGGGCTGGGGAAACATAGCTACTATTTGCATAACTACTAATGACTTTTATGGACATTATGGAAACAATGTTGCTCAGCTGAGCTTGGCTGTTTCCTTTATCCTAGCCATCCAACCATCTAGTAATCAACATAAAACACGAATAGGAAAGTGATCTCAGATGTATGATTCCCTTTCACAGAGGCAGCACTAGAGTTTCACTAGGAATAACAGTCCTGTGCTTAGAATTGAAAAATGTCTGATTTCCAGAAGTGTCGTTAGCACCAGGCATCTGGGGATTATGCCCCAGCTTTTTTGCCCCAAGCCCTGGATCTCAGGAGACTGCAACTTTCAAGTTGGTAGAGAACGACAGGAGGGAGACAAAACAATGCTCCTCCCTCTTCTCTGAACTAGAAAAAGGCACCAGAGTTCCGAACTGGCTTGTGAGTGCAAAACAGGTGAGTATGTAATATCTTTTAATTCACTAAAGGGCTTAATTATTGCTATATAAAGGGGGACAAAGGGTAACTATTACTGTTTAAGGGGGCATTCAAGGATGCTATTAATATATAAGGGGGCACCGGGAGGTAATATTCTATAAAGAAGCACTGAGAAGTATTATTAATGTATAAGGGGATAGTATTATAAAGTATGGTTGCCATTGAGGGGCACTACTAATGAAAAACATATCACTGAGTGTCAGGAATCGAACCTGGGACCTCCTGTGCCCCAAGCAGTGGCTCTCCCTGTTGAGCTGTCCAGACTTCTTGACAAACCCCTTGCTGGACCTTAGCTGGGTTCACATATGCCTAATACAGTTCCTTATCTTGGGCAGATCAGCGCCCGTGTGACTGAGCCCTGAAGATGGCTTCCTTCCTCTGATTTGTATTTTACAGCAGCTGCTTTCGCAGCAACATCTGTTCATGCATTTCCTTTAGCCACTAGACTGTCTGTTCTAGTATGGACTTTTACTTTCACTATTCCTAATTCTGTAGGTAATGTAAAAGCCTCCATTAGCTGCCTCACACTCTCTGCAATTTTAATTTCAAAAGGTTTTTATTTATTTTTTATACATGACATATTACGAAGTTGTATGTAACCCCTTGCAGAGGGATCTTTTAGAAATAACAATCTTAGAATTAAAATGAAATGTTAAAAATTTAAACAAATAAACCTAGAATATATCAAACAAATTTCCATTCATTAATTTGTCTGTGGTGAAAAAACTTGTATAATTATTTTAAGTGTTATTGTTACAATATTGTCGTTTTGTGTGTCTCAGGTGGAATTGTCTTAGGAAGTCAGTAGACGTGACATATCTAGGATATTTAGGTAGTCAGACCATGGTTGCCAAGTCCTGAGGAAGCCCTCTATACAATTGTTTCCCATGGCGGACAGTTTCTCACAGATCATCATTTTGGAAATTCTGGGTTCAGGTTGAGGGAGGGCTTCAGCCATTGGGATGCTATGTAAATTCTGGCTGCCATACAAATAAACTGTGAGAGTTTGTGCTGTTGGTTGTTAAACCAGGTTAGTCTGTCCACCAGCAGGCAAACCGAAGGGTTAGGGGAAATGTCTTACCTAAAACTCTTGCAACCAGACTGGCCACCTGTTTCGATAAGAAAGTATCCAATTGACATGTCCACCAGGTATGTAAGACAGATCCCAGCACCCTAGGACTTCTAAAGCAATTGGGTGAGGTAGCAGGGGAGAACTTGTGAATAGTTGTAGGGACATAGTGAACCCTATGCAATATCTTATAGGAGGTTTCGGCCAGGGTCACTTGGTGGCTGCCCCTGGCAATAAATGTGCAGGAGTGGTGCCATCTTGCTAATTAGAGTGATATGTTTAGGTCTTCCTCCCAGCATCTAATTCATTTTATTTGAATTTATGCATCCAATCCAGGAGAGGGAGTGTTGATTCCTTTTTTTTTTCAAATTTAAGGGTGTTAAAATGTAAATCCATTTATAAAGGGAATTCATGGAGGGGGTATTTTAATACCCAGATAGGTGATGAAGTGGGAGGGACGATGAAAACCAAAATTGAGTTTGATTAGTTTTTGCATATTTGTAGGGGTATTAATATACATGGCTTCCATTTTGGACATGTTTTCTATTGGCCAAAGACTGCCTCAAATTTGTCCATCGTGTCCTTTAGGTTTGAGAGGCTAGTGAGAGGTCTAGTTAGGGTGAGGAAAATATCGCCGGCGAATAAACTAATTTTATACTCCTTTTGCCCTAGTGTAATTCTTGCTATATTTGAGTTGTTCCCAATTAGGCAAATGAGGGTCTCTATGGTGAATGCGAACAATGCTGGGGAGAGGGGGAACCGCTGCCTCGTGCCCCTTCGAATGTGGATTGGTCTCGGGTTTGAACACAGGAGTTTCAGTGTTGCGGATGGGGAGGAGTGCATTCCCATCTTTTCCATAACCGCAAAGAGGTAGCTCCAAGAAAGGCTGTCAAAGGCCTTTTTAAGTACAATGCAAGCACCAGTGAAGGTGTCTGCTTCTGGTGTGCAATATGGAAGAGATTATTGACTTTCCTGACATTATCTAGGCTTTGTCTAAATGGTATAAATCCCAGCTGGTCTTTATGTATGAGATGTGGGAGCAGCGGGTTTAAATATTTGGCAAGTATACTTGTCAGGATTTTGTAGTCTAGATTTAATAGTAATATCAAGCGATAATTTTTGAGTAAGGTGGAATCTTTGTTAGGTTTCAGTATCACCATAATATTAGCATCTAGGAACGTGAGCTGGGTGATACATTTTTTTATACGGTAGTATAGTGCCATAAAGCCATTAAGACCAGGGGCTTTGTTCAATTTTAAGTTTTTAATCGCTTCTTCTGTCTCCTCCTTCTGTCTCCTCCTGTGTAATTGGGTTTTTTAATTGTTGGTTATACGAGGAATTAAGTTTTGGGAGAGGTAGGTGTGTTAGGAAATCCCTGGGGGCGGAGGGATGGCTATGTAGCTTATGTTTATAGAAGGTGCTGTAGAATTCGTGTAAGATATGGGCGATTTTGTTAGGGTCTGAGGTGCATACCCTGGTTCTTGTTCTGAGGGAGTGAACTGAGTTGATTCTTTCCCTTGCTCCAAGTTGAGCCGCTAAAGGTTTGTCAGGTTTGTTTGCAAGTTTATAATATAAAGATTGGGTCCATTGAAGGGCCTTTTCAGTAGCAGATGTGTATAACAAATTTAGTTGTAATTTTACATCCCTTATATCTTTTACTAGCGAGATAATTGTTCTCTGTTGGTTGGCAGTTTCAAGAAGTGCCAGCTGCCCTTCCAGGCCTGTCAAAGCCTGAGACTTCTCCCTTTTTTTTAGTCGCTATCCTTGTGATTTGTCCCCTCATGAAGGCCTTATGGGCCAGTCATATCCAAGTTAGCTAAGTGTCAAGGTTGGTTTTTGTGAATAACTAGGTGGCTAGCTGCTGAGATATTTGTGTGCAAGGTATTAGGTCCTTCAGGGGGGTTTCATTTAGTCTTCATCTCATCGGAGGTCGCAGGGCTTTTTGGGTTAGAAAACGAGAAAGGATTATATCGTGGTCTGACCAGGCACATGAAATATGTCTAGACTGAACTAATGAGGGAACTAGATGGGTCAATATCAATGCCCAATCTATATGGCAGTACGATCTGTGCGAATGTGAGTAGAATCTGTAGCCTTTTTCCATACCATGTGCCTCTCTCCAGGCATCTGCTAATGCAGGTTCCTCATTGTAGCCGTCATAGTAGCTCTTTGAGTTGCACTAAGCTTATCTGGCACAGGGGAGGATCAATCGAAGATGGGTAAAAGTGTCATATTGAAGTCTCCCATTCATAATATATTGGAGTTGTAGGAAGCTTTTAGTTTATTTGCTATGTGCAAGAAGACTTTAAAGGGGCAGTTAACTGGTGGGTACAAATTAACAATTATAACATTTTGGTCGTACAGGGAGCCATATTAGAGTATGAATCTGCCAACTGGGTCTATTTCTGTGATGCTAATAGAGATAGGAAGGGAGTTGTGTATGATTATGGAGACTCCCCAACAGAGGCGTAACTTGAAGCTTCCGGGCCCCAATGCAAAACCTGTAACAGGGCCCCCAACTATAATACTTTATTCATAGTACTTGGTTCCCTATATTGAGAAGAGAGGCCTTATGGGCCCCGTGAGGCTCCTGGGCCCGGGTGCAGCCGCATCCCCTGCATCCTCTATAGTTACGCCCCTTCTCCCCAATTTTTTTAGGAGCAACTGATGAGAATACTCTAGAATACTTGGAGTGGAGGTATCTTGGGGCAGAAGTGGCAGAGAAGTGTGTCTCCTGGAGACAGATTATATCTGTTATTTTCTTTAAGGTATTGAAGAAAGGCTTTATGTCATTTAATAGGGGAGTTAAATCCCTTTACACTATGAGAGATTATGACTGCCATTTTAGGAAAGGAGTTTTTGCTGAGACCTTTAAGGTTGCTATGAGTGCAGTGGAGGGGATGGGGGTTTGGTGGTCTGCCTGGAACACCTAGCATAGGTAAAGATATAATTCACCTTTGATAAAAAGTTGTGGAACAACATTTTGAACATAATTAGTAACTGGGTTAAATAAACTCTAAATGGTCCAGGTTGGGTGCGCTTATCCATGATAATGGGGAGCGCACTCTAGAACTGGAATAGGGGGAGCATCAAGTCTTTCTGTCCTGTCCTAAGTTCAGGAATAGTAAACTAACATTAGTTGGGGGAATTTAATAGTCACATTCTGTCCCCGGGACACAGCAAGGCAGCCCACCTGTCCGCAACGCAAGAAGGGGGACCCGCACACAGCCCTCAGGGGAGAGAGCATAAAGAAAAAAAATGCAAATATAAGGAGAGGTGAGAAGATCTTGGTAAACATTTTATAAGAGTTGCTCAGCCAGCCAAGAGAGCCAGGACGACCATACATTACACAATATGTAAGTGGAATACGGAAGTGAAGTTGAGGCGCGGTGATGGGACCGAGTATCGGCCTCTGTGATGACAGACAATCGGCGCATGCGCAGACGCACTATTAGTGCGGTTTGCCCATTTCTGACATGGCCGCTGTGCCCTACTGTGGCTTAGAGCGTGTTCTCGCGATAGTTGTAGCTCGGCACATGCGCAGATGGCGCAGTTCAACCTAGATGGATGCACCAATGTGTGAGGAGGTCAATTAAAGATGACATCATCAACGATGCGCCGGACAACAGCTGAGACGTGTGGAGAGAGGTAATCAGTGAGGAGACACTCCTGTGCATGTTTGTATGTCATTGGTTAATGGTGTTCACATTTCCTATATATATGGTGCACTTTATATGATATGTATTGGCTTGAGGAAGGTCTACTACGACCGAAACGTTGCCGTAATTTTTGTAATGGGGAAATAAATCTTGTATTTTTCTACATTGCTGAATGCTGCCAGTCACTATTTCCTTAATCCTGATTGCACCCCTGGAGCCTTTCTGGTTTAGGCTTCCTGACTGGCTTTTGCACACTGTTTTGCCTGGCTCTATGTGAGGATATATGCTGTGCTGCTGAGAACCTCTTTCTTCCATACATTACACATCTGTCAGAGTAGATCTCAGGTCGATGCTTGTGGTATTCTTCTCGTGGCTATAAGCCAAATTCTGGATGGGTGCTGGGGTCTGGGTGATCTTCCTCCCTCCGGTCTGTGAGGGATTCCCATCTCAGTCAGGATGCACCTTCCTTCCCATAGGGACCAGATCAAGAATGGCCTCTAATTGATGTGGACTGAAAGAGAGAACAGAAAGTTTATCTGTATCTGATGGCCGCCTGTTGGAGGACAATTGTGATTGGATGTAAATCTTTCCTCTTTGCTAGTGTCATTGGTGCTATGTCTGCAAAGATCTGTACTGACAAAGGGACCCCGAGGAGTGCATTTAATTCTCGTGCGGCTGCAAGTATCTGGTCCCTCATTAGTGTAGTTTTAGAATGACTTTAGCCATTCTAGAGTGGAAGGTTTAGAGAGGGCATGGTGTAACCTGTCCATGCAGAAGGATTCCTGGGTGACTTGGGACAGTAGTGCAATAAATAGGTTGATGACTGCTTCTTTCAAGTTGATGATGTTCTTTGGAAGGCCTCTTATTCTAATATTGGCTCTCCTGCTCCTGTTTTTCAAGTCTTCACACTTTAATTTGAGGGCTTCTACTCTTGCTGAGTAGTCGTCCCATTTTATTCTTTCATGCTCAAGAGCGTCAATGATTTTGTCTATTTTCAGCTCCAGATCATTTGTGCGCTGGCCCAGGTCGCCCAATTGCTTGGAAATATTGTGCATAGCTGTTGTAGCTCTTCGCTAAACATCTTTTGGATGTGGGTGAGCAGTGCATCGTCCAATGAGGACGGAACACCCAAGGGTTATGGTGGCACACTTTTGCTTGACTGCCCAACTGTGGTAGAGTCACGTGCTGCATCTGTGATTGGGTTTTTGGGAGATGGAGCAATCGGGCTCTGGTTGTGTGACAGCTTGTGCTGATTTAGTTTGCTTGCCACTTTTTCTGATTATTGCCGAGATGCGCATCTTCGGGGGTCTTATCATGGCTCAATCAGATGAATGTCCCTCTAGAGATCCAGAACAGGGTCAGAGCATAGCTTAAGTCATTCCGGTTGCCATGTATGAGCTATTTCCCTGGGGGTATGTGGTCTAGATCATCTTGCAAGGGATGCCCCCTTTGAATGGGAACATTCTCCGAATAGACCTTAAAAAGTCTCAAATTGTTCCCCAGAAGGAGGAAAGATCAGTGCCGGGGCAGTCAGGGTCAGCTGAATGGCAGGTGCATCATGCTGCTGTGCATGCTAGGCCATGCCCCACACTCTCTGCATTTTTAATGCATTTTCCAATTGATATTAGAAATGCACTTGCTCTCTAGATGGGTCCAAAGTTATGTGCTATGCCAAAAGCATACCTGGAATCAGTGTAAAGGTTTGCAGTTTTACCTTCAGCCGCTCTACATGCTTTCATTAGGGCCTTCAACTCTGTTTCCTGTGCCAACAGGTGTGGAAGAACTGATTCAGCTTTTGTTACCTCATTCTGTGGGAACACAACATAGACGGTGTAAAATGTACTATTTTCCTGGTACCTGGAAAAACTCAAAATCTGCGTTAGCAATTGGTTCATCTTTTACATGTTCAAGCCCCATAGTTTCTTGTGACATCAGAACTATGCAGTCATGGGATTGCAAGGCCTCATTCTGCTCATTTGGGTCAGGAGATTTGAAATAAAGAGTACTTGCTACCCCCTCCCTCCCTTCTGAATCCAATGGAAGTGATGTAGTTGGATTCAGAGTAATACAGTGTTTTAAGGTAACTTTGGGGGTTGTAGAAGAGCACATTGAAGAAGTCACTGCCTGGCCATTGATACATAGCGTGACTGAACTTGGTTGAGGATGTCATATACGTCATGGGCAGTATAGATGGTAATGTCATAGGTTAGTATAATTTCAGACGCTTTGTTAAGCAATAGCTGTATGTCTGCTATGACTCTGACACATGAACCCCGCCCCCCTGCGACTGGGTCTAATCTGCCAGAGTAATATGCAACGGGACGTTGTCGTTGACCACGGTACTGTGTTAGGACTGCACTGCCATGGCCAGCGATTTCTGTGCTGTACAGACGAAAGGGCTTTGAGTAATTGGGGGTTCCCAGTGCTGGTGCCAAAACTATAGCCAACTTCAAGGAATGAAAATTGTCTATGGCTAGAAGGGTTTTGATGGCAAGCAGTCAAAGAGGTTGCATGAGTTGGGAAGCAGAGCGAATCCATGGTCTGCAATAAGAAACAAGGCCTTATAAATAAATAACTTGAAAGCGCTGCGGAATAAGATGCGCTATACAAGTGACAAGATTTTTAACAACAAGATTTAAATGTTTTGAGCCTGCTCAGATTGGTAGGTACAGGAATGTTCTGTATTGCTTCCTTCCTTGTATAGCTGGTTCCTGGGTGGGCCTAAGGAGTACTGTATTATTCTTGGGAGTATAAACCCGGGTTAAAGCTTTATCATGACAGGGGTCACTGGAAGATGCCCAATGTCTGTCTTGCTGGTAGCTCGCAATGAGTCACGGATGTCAATCAGTGTTGGGTGAGGCTGATTTTTGGAAAAAGACTCTTCTTTTTGTAAAAACACAAAGGCATTTAGTAAACACATTTGTTGTTTAGTGACACCCATATGCAGCGTAAATGTGGTTTTGTGAGGGGAGTCTCCACTAAATTCCCATCCACTCGAGTACAGGTAATGAAGTAATTTGTTACTTCATAGGGGAAGATATTATCTATGTTCACCACTGATTTGGCTGTTCCAGTATCTACTAAAAAGTCAATAACCCTGTTCCCCAACAAGATGGTTTGACTATAGGTGCTAGTCCAACAGTGAGAGGAATAGTAAGTGGGTACACCTTAGATACTGGGTTGCCAATGCCCTATGGAGTGCTGGCAAGAGGCATGTCGGTGGGTGTGGTATTACAGGGGCGACGAGGGCTACTACATTCGTGGGAGAAGTGTCCTTCCTCTGAATTGTATTTTTACCTCTTC
Source organism: Eleutherodactylus coqui (assembly GCF_035609145.1). Taxonomy (NCBI): domain Eukaryota; kingdom Metazoa; phylum Chordata; class Amphibia; order Anura; family Eleutherodactylidae; genus Eleutherodactylus; species Eleutherodactylus coqui. The sequence continues at coordinate 294,180,466 of NC_089837.1, forward strand.
TTTCCTCAACTAACTGTCTTGCTGTTTTCCAACCTTTACCCTGTCCACCCTTTGCCTGTGAATTCCCCATATCATAGAACAGTCAGCGACCTATCTTTACAGCACAATACTATATTTAACACTCTGTTTGATCAACCATAAAATGGTGACAGCCTTTAAAATATCAAGTGTTCAGCGACCTAGCCTTACAGCACGATTCTGTTACAAAATGAAAAGTCACGTTTGGCCAGCCGTAAGTGAGTGACTAACTATTATGCCAGCACTTCCACCTTTACAAATTGTGGACAATCTTGTTTAAACAGTAATATGCAGTTATTCTTATTTGGCTTTCGTAACAGGATAACACTACACACACTCTGGATTCTAGCTCACCTTTTAACATATAAATTTACTCTACACCCACATGAAAAGAGCACAGCACTGCATACAAATTCACTCAAACACAGTAACACACATCAATCTACCATGTAGCACTCTTCCTTACCTGGGGACATACCATCTGTCAGGTTGTTGGACCTGGCGCTGCATTGTGACAGTTGTGACCTTCCTTAGCAGTGTTCACAGAACCCCAATACATTCAGGAAGGAACAGAGAAAAGTTGTAAGAATAATATTTTACTGTTATTGGAGCTACTTAGTCTGTCTTTTCCAGAAAGGAGAGAAGTCACCACCAAGGATCGCTGTCTTTAGAACAAAGTCCCAGATTCCCTGTTCTGTGGCAATTTACTGTGAGTGACATCACTTTTATGATATGCCTCAGGTAACCAAATTGTTTTAAACAGGAAAATAAGAGCCCAGAGAAGCTAATGCATAACATGTCAGATAGTGTATAAGAACAGATGGCATCTACCTTTAATAATGGTGGCAAAAGGTTCATATTGTAATTCAAACAAAGAAGGTGGGACATCCAGATACATTACAACATTTTGTGTGCTGATAGGTCATTTTCATGGGGAGTGTTTATGATGCAATCAGAAGAGTTGGCCAGAAGAGGGGAAAAGAAGGAGATTATTAGACATACTAAGCACAGACTTTGCCACATGACACAATTAGCAACACTTGTATCGTCTGTCCTGGCATTTCCAGTTCATCTTGTTTACTTTAAGGGTGACTACCCACTACAGTTTTTTTTCACAGCGAAATTCACAGTGGTTTTTTTTCTGCAGGGGTCTATGGGACTTGTAATGTTAAAATCGCGATCGCGCAAAATCGATTTTAACATTACAAGTCCCATAGACCCCTGCAGAAAAAAAAACGTTGCAAATTTTGCAGTGAAAAAAAACTGTAGTGGGTAGTCACCTTAGAGGTCTCTAGAGAAGAAAATAAATTAACATTCTCTTTGTATATGGGGGAATGGGTGTTGCCCCAAGTAGGTTCAATGGATTGAAACATAAGCCAACTTCATGAGGAATACAGTTTCCTTCACACTCCTCCAACAAAATGGAGAACATCGCTGTCATCTTCCACAGATTCATCAGGAGAAATCTAGTATAACCAATAAATCAGAAAAAAATAAATGAAAATAACAAAAGAGAAACAGCACCACCAGTTTTGATGGCAAGCTGGCGGGAATGATGTAGGTGTACAAAATAAATGTCAAAGGTTTTTAAAAATACAGTTTCAGAAAAATTCTCAAAAAAACATATTAGGTACTATATTCCTGCATCTAATAAAAGGTCAAACTATTAAAATATCAGATCATTTGTCCCACACAGTGAATGCTGTAAAAGGAGTAAAATGGAATCAAAAGGTTGTATGTACCCTAAAATTGTACCAAAAATAAGTATAGCTCACTCCACAAAAAACAAGCCCTCACCTCACACAGCTCCATTTTTCTTAGTTAGAATAACGGAGGGCCTATAAATGATGTTCCATAACTGTTATTTTATGAGTAATATTGGTAATTAGAGCTGATAGATCCTCTTTAAAATCAATGTTCTATTACTTAATATCAAGCTGGTATCCCGGAATCACTACTGTTATTTAGATAGTAATTGACAACATATTCAAAAACCTGGGGCATTATTATGTAAACCACTGCACTAGAGTTTAACATTCAAATTACTTGATATTTGCAATCAGATTCAAGAAAGACAATTTCATATCTAGGCAACATTCATCAGAATCAATAGGCTGCGAATTCTAATGACTTAGGTGATTAATTTCCAGGTCTAAAACAATTTCTAGTTAGTTCTACATGAAAAGTTTCAAAAATGTATTACATTCTTGAAGTGATGAACACATCATTAGTCTTAAACATTGTGGATTGCACATTATCCATTCTGCCTTCAACACTCCATATTATGTGTACTTTACATCAACTAAGCAAAATTTCTACTTACCTGAGAACTCAAAGGAAGTGTTGACATGTTTGCAAATATGTTTATCCACTAGACTCAACCAAATTAATAGGTATAATTAAATATATTGTAGATAGAGAAAACAAATCTTGACATTTACTTTAGGGAAATGGCATTGACTGTTCCACTTGTCGCATTATCATCCTATCATCAGTAGGTCGTAATGTACAATAATTTTATTAATTGCTGTAAGTGCCTGTCACCAGATGCCTGAGTATTTATCCATGGAAATATCCTATAATTAGCAGTTCTGTCATATAAAAAATCAACTTACAATAATTACAAGTGAGCAGGGTTTTCACTATGATACCCATTAATTTATTCCATTTTCTAGTTAAGACAACTAAATGATCATGCTGACCGACTCTTTAAATAATAGTTTTATCGTTTTAAAGAAGTTGTTCAGGGTTACAAAAGCATGTTTTTTTTCAAAAATGGCTTCACACTTGTCCAGAGGTTTTGTGTGGTATTGCAGGTAAACCCCATTCACTTGAAAATGAAACAGAAAAATCATCATTTGCCTAAACAAAGGGCCAGGTGTTATATCTTTCAGAAACACTATCTTTTCTCCTTAGGCTTTCATACTCACCTGCTACCCCCCAGCATGCCGCAAAGACCGGGATCGTTGAATGGTGTGTTGTCTTCTTGGCACTCGAGTTCGACACATCGCGGATCGGGTTGACAGAATACTGGGAGGGGCTGGTGAGTATCTAGTGGTCATGGTACATGTTGGCACCAATAACAAAGTCAGAAGTTGATGGAGGACCCTCAAAAACAATTTCAGGGACCTAGGATCTAAGCTCAGGGTGAGGACCTCCAAGATAGTTTTTTCGGAAATACTACCTGTATCATGAACCACACCAGAAGGGCAGCAGGAGATTAGGGAGCTAAATAAGTGGCTCCAGAGTTGGTGTAAGCAAGAGGGGTTTACTGGAGAACTGGGCTGACTTTGCTGTCAGCTACAGGCTCTACTGTAGGGACGTGCTGCATCTCAATGGGGAGGATGCAGGTGTGCTGGGGTAGAAGATGGCTAGAAGGTTGAAGGAGTGTTTAAACTAGGTACTGGGGGGGAAACCAAAGAGATGGGGGGAAGACAGTGTAGATAGTGACCTGGGACCAAGAAATAGGAATGGGGTCGAGCAGGGGGGAGGGGGGTTAGTTAGTACAGTTAGAACTGACAGGGCAGCTAATTGGACCATAAGTAGCATAATTAAAACTATGGTATAGTAGGAATACCCGAAACATGGCTTGACAAGTGCGATTGGGTGGTAAATTTACAGGCTTCAGAAAAGACAATGGGAACCAGAAAGGGGGAGGGGTTTAATCCTACTTAATGCCGAGGCTATGGGAAGATATAGGTGTAGGAGATGAAAATGTGGAATCTTTGTGGGTAGGAATACAGAGAGAGAAAACGAACAAAATTCTGATAGAGGTTTTCTATATGCAACCAAAAATAACAGAAGAAACTGAAAACTTATTACTAAGACAAATAGAAAAGATGTCAAACCGCAATGAAATAATTATTACGGGGGACTTTAATTATCCGGATATAGTATGGGAAGATGACACCTGTGAATCTTACAAGGGGAATAAGTTCTTAAGAACAATTTAAGATAACTACCTTACTCAACTTGTATGAGAGCCAACTAGACGAAGGGACACTCTGGACTTATTATTAACTTACAAACCGGATAGAATCATGTGGATGCAGATTCCGGGACACTTAGGAAATAGTGAACTTTATATAATCAATTTCCTGTTTTCATTCAAGAGGAAGCCTTATCAGGGAGTGACAAAAAAACTAAATTTTACTAAGGCAAAATTTGATCAGCTAAGAATTACTCTTGACAATATTAAATGGGGCAGTGTCCTCAAAAATAACAGTACAGACGACAAATGGGAGATGTTTAAAAACATCCTAATTACCTCTGTGAAGTTCATACCCTTAAAAATGAAAGAACTAAAAGTAGAAGGAAACCAATGTGGCTCAACAAGACTGTAAGGGAATTAGTAGGCAAAAAAAGAAAGTGTTTTAATTATTAAAAAGAGAAGGCAGTGAAGAAGCGCTAAAAATATACATGGAAAAAAAATCATGCAAAGAAAAGATCACAACTGCCAAGGAGGAAGCTGAGAGATTGATTGCCAAAGAGAGCAAAAATAACCCTAAACTATTTTTCAATTATATAATTAGAAAGAATGATCTGCACTAAAAGTACTGTCCCTTTAACAAATAATGCAGGAGAAACCATAGAATATATTATATAGATTTTAGTGTATTTATGAAGGAATGTCATGAGAGATGCAGGGAGATAAGGTGAATTCCCACTAAATATCACCTTCCTAGGGCAGGAGAAAGTGCAAAATCGGCTAAAAAAGATTAAAATCAACAAATCGCCAGGCCCAGATGGAATACACCCAGGGATTCTAAGGGCATTAAGTGACGTGATAGGTAGACCTCTATTTCTTATATTTAGGGACTCTATTGAGACCGGGGTTGCATCACTGGATTGGCGTATTACCAATGTGGTTCCAATATACAAAAAGGGGTCTAAAAGAGAGCGTGGCAACTACAGGCCGGTAAGTCTCACTTCAATTATTGGAAAAATATTGGAAGAGTTTCTGAGAGATGCCATCTTAGAATACCTCAAGGAAAACAGTATAACTCCTCATCAGCATCGGTTCATAAAGGGTGGATAATGTCAGACAAATTTGATCAGCTTCTACAAGGAAGTAAGTTCTAGGCTGGACCTGGGAGAGTCTCTTGATCTTGTATATCTGGATTTTTCTAAAGCATTTGACACAGTGCCGCATAGTAGGTTGATATATAGAATGAGACAGCTCGGTCTGGCCGAAAACGTGTGTAGCTGGGTAAAGAACTGGCTCAGAGATAGAAAGCAGAGGGTAGTAATAAATGGTTCATACTCTGATTGGGTGACCGTTGCTAGTGGGGTGCCACAGGGTTCAGTATTAGGTCCCATTATATTCAATATATTTATCAATGACCTGATAGAGGGACTGCACAGTAAAATATTGATATTTGCAGATGATACAAAATTAAACAATATAATTATAATTACTACAACGGAGAGCAATGTACGGCTGCAAATGGACCTAGATAAACTGGTGGCTTGGGTTGAAAAATTGCAAATGAAGTTCAACATCGATAAATATAAGGTCATGCACATGGGCAGGAGAAATGGATGTCACACACTAAATGGGGTACTGCTAGGGAAAAATGATATGGAAAAAGACCTGGGGATACCAGTTGACTGTAGACTTAACTGGAGCAATCAATGCCAGTCTGCTGGTGCAAAAGCAAATAAAGCGGGGTGCATTAAAAGAAGTGTAAGGGCGAGGGACGAGAATATTATTATTCCACTATATAAGGTACTTGTCAGGCCTCATATGGAATACTGTGTACGGTTCTGGACACCAGTACTCAGGAAAGACATTGTAGGGCTTCAGGGCATTCAAAAAAGGGCAACTAAATTAATAAACAGAATGAGAGGACTGAAATACCCAGAGAGGCTATTAAAATTAGGATTATTCACCCTGGAGAAAAGACAGTTAAGGGGCGACTATGTATAACTACATTAGGGGACAATACAAGGATCTCTTCTATGATCTGTTTGTACCCAGGACTGTGACAGCAAAAAGAGGGCATCCTCTACATTTAGCGGGAAGAAGGTTTCATCACCAACACAGAAGGAGGTTGTTTACTGTAAGAGCAGTTAGACTGTGGAACTCTCTGCCCAGTGTTGCCCAGTGTTGTTCAACATTTTTAAAAATGATCTGGAGGAGGGATTTGATAGAAAACGGATCAAATTTGCCGATGATATACAGCTAGGAGGGATAGCTAACACTAGGAAAGAGAGAGAGAGAGAGTATTCAAAAAGATCTAGAAAAGCTTGAACAGTGGGCAGTGACTAACAGAATAGTATTTAACAAGGAGAAATGCAAAGTCCTACATTTGGGCAAGAAAAATTAAAAAAGCACATACAGAATGGGAGGAATTGTGCTAAGCAGCAGCACATGTGAAAAAGACTTGGGTATACTAATTGATCATAGACTGAACATGAACCAACAATGTGATGCACCAAAAAGGCAAACACAATTCTGGGATGTATTAAGAGAAGCATAGAGTCTAGATCATGTGAGGTAATTATTCCCCTCTACTCTTCCTTAGTCAGACCTCATCTGGATTACTGTATCCAGTTCTGGGCACCTCACTTTAAAAAAGACAAGTTCAGAGAGGAGTTACCAAGATGGTAAGCAGTCTGCAAATTATGTCCTATGAGGAATAGTTAAAGGATCTGGGAATGTTTAGCTTGCAAAAAAGAAGGCTGAGGGCTCCCACCCACTGGCGATATTTTCTCCACTGCGATGCGATTCTAAAGTTAAAGTCTCGCATCGCAGTGCGAGAAAAAAATCGGCATGACACCGGGGATATCAGCATCACGCCGACATATCGCCAGTCTGCAATGGGGCCAGCGGCAGCAGCGCTAGCCCCATTGAAAAGAGATGGAGAATGCCTGGGACTTGTGCCACACTTATTGATGATTATTGGGGAAAGGCTTATATTTCAAGCCCTTCCCCGATAATCATTCCACGGGGTTTGCTGAAACCATTGATTTCAATGGGATCGGCAGCAGTGCCGATCCCATTGAAAGCAATAAAATAGAATGCCGCGGACTTCTGCCACAGCTGTGACAGCTGTGGCAGAGGATTCCTTCATCCCCGCGGTCCCCACAGGGATGAAGGACACTCCTGCCACAGCTGTCACAGCTGCGGCAGAAGTCCGCGGCATTCTCCCTATGCTTTCAATGGTGCTAGCACTGCTGTCGCTAGCCCCATTAAAACCATTTGTGATATGCCAGTTCTATACCGCCCTCTTTTTTGCTCTGCGATGCGAGATTTTTCTCGTGCTCTCGCAGCGCAAGAAAGAAAATATCGCCAGTGGGTGGGAGACCTGAGAGGAGACTTAATAGCTGTCTACAAATATCTGAAGGGTGGTCACAGTGCAGAGGGATCAGCCCTATTATCATTTGCACAAGGAAAGACTAGAAGCAATGGCATGAAACTGAAAGAGAGGAGACACAAATTACATATTAGAAAAACCTTTCTGACAGTGAGGGTGATCAATGAGTGAAACAGGTTACCACAGGAGGTGGTAGTTCTCCTTCAATGGAAGTGTTCAAACAAAGGCTGGACAAATATCTGTTTGGGATGATTTAGTGAATCCTGCACTGAACAGGGGGTTGGACCCGGTGACCCTGGAAGTCTCATTCTGGTTTATGTTTACCTCTGTATATAGGAAGTGTATTTATTGAATTTATTTGTGGGTTGGCGTTTTATTTTTATGTATTCAATTTTTTTTTTTTTTCAGATCAATTGATTCTCTAACTTGCAATAGAAGGTCTTTTGGACGATTATTGTCTGCAGCACCCAATGCCATTGTTCCAGCAAAGGTGCCTGACCATACTTGCCAGCGAAAGAAGCTACAGCTGACTGTGTGTAAAGGACTGCAGAGTAGCAGCCACTGCCTTAAGATGATCACAGCGCCACATCTAAACCTGTCCCTCAGTGATGTGGTCCTGATGCAAAAAGCTTATCACCACCTAAAAGAGGATCTAGCTAGTTGTGTTGGCCCACTTGGTGACATAGCTAGCATGTTCCTTATGATAAAGAGATGACATTGTGTCATCTAGACTCAGTGAGGTACATGCTGCAAGGCAAGCTATCACCCCATGCTGGGGTGTGGGCAATGAATTAGGCCGAAGAAACATCAGGGACCAGTGACCATCAGGGCCAGTGAGGGCCAGGTAGGAAGGTGATAGCAACAGACACTGGTGAAAGCACCAGTGTGCAGGAGGAGTAGGAGTCTCCCCTACTGCTGTACTGCTAAGTGAAAATGCCAGACTCAATAAGAAATCGAAAATTTATAAATGTGGCAGCATATAGGGGTGCAACTAGTTAATCAATATTTAAAAAGGACTTTATTAATCCATGCAGCAAATTCAAGCCTGAATTTGCTGCATGGATTAATAAAGTTATTTTTAAATATTGATTAACTAGTTGCACCCCTATATGCTGCTACATTTATATATTTTGGATGATGCTGAGGTTGTTAGTTCACAACCATTTTGTGGCAATTGCATGGCATTGTTTTAAATGAGGTTCCTCCCATTTTGGGAGTTTATGTGCCATTCAGTGGGTGCTGCGGGTCTTTATATTTTTACAAGACTCAAGAAGAAAGACAGCATTAGTGTTAATGGGGCCAGGAACTCAACTTAGCTACTGACTGCCATTATTACTATGCCATCCAAAAAAACCTGCTTCCACTGTACATTACATGTCAACAAAAATTTCTGGCTATCATGGCTGTGCCTGTTCATGTGTAAGGCGGTAGCAGTGCTTCACTCCCCCTGACAGCCGCTTGAAACTGGTGGCTGATAGCTCCAATGTTAGGCCCTGCCCTCTCAAGTCTGGAACCCAAATGAGAAGGCGAAAAGGAGTAGGACACCAGTTGAGTGCTGGGTGAAGAGGCATGCTGAAATGCCAGAGGATCAGGCATTGGCAGCAGAGTGCTTATAGTACTATGTTAATGCTCCCCTCTGCCAACTACAGTCAAAAGCCATGGAGGAAGAGTTCCAGCACCATGCTTTTTTAGCATCATAGTGGCCTCCAGTGACAAAGTGCTGACACTTTGTCACTGAGAAGAATGTCCCCAGGGTATGGAACAATATGGCCTTGTCCCAGCCCTTCCCCAAAGTCCGGGGAAAGGGTTCTATCATGAGAGGTGCACTATAAAAAGGATTTACAGCTGTGTCACTAGTCAGACCAGGAGTAAGAGAAGAGAGCCAGAGAAGGTTGAGAGACCTCAGGTCTGTGAGTATGTTGCAGTAGAGGGAGTTGTGGGGGAAATGGCGGCAGCTGTTTCCCATGGCAACTAAGCAGCATGAGCGCTTTGTCTCCAAGCATCATCTTTGCTTTGAACTAGTGCTTTTTTGCTTTGAACTAGTGTTGCTCATCTTGACTGACCAGGCGATAAAATCATCCAAATTTTAGCAAAGTCGAGTATGATGAGTCTGGCCCATTTTTTTGTGAAATTCGTGGGAAAATCAAATTTCCTGTAATACTTGCTACAGAAGTCAGCCTGCAGCCAATCAGTAGCCAGGACACCTTGATGATGGCATCAAGTTTGACCTCCATCTTTCATATGGGCAGCAGTTTAATTAGATGCCTGCATCACATGACTTACTCATGTATAACATAGGCACAGTGTAACCAGCGACCATTTAGAGTAGAGCACAGGACAGAGAAGATGCATCATGTCATGCCTATATGCTTTGGCATGGGTGTAGCGACCCAGACCTAGGAGGGGAGTAGTGGGAAAATGTAGATGGTAGTCAAGGTGGTGCTGCTGCTCCTCTAAGGTTGCAAACATCGGATTGGGTGGTGCTATGATTGTGGTAAATTTGGCATTTTTATTGCGCGCTGCACATGGTTTCGGGCAGGGTAAGATGGTGATACCCCAGTGGGGCGCTACCCGCAGAGTCAGGTAGGGGAAGATGTTGTTCTGTCGTTACACCAGTCCGTATATGGGTAGGGACAAAAATAATGAATATATAAAGTGAAGAACTAAACATAAATAGGGGTAGTAGTCCTTGCCTCTGGAGCATGCAGTGTGCAAATGTTGTAGATGGTGAGAAGGGACTCCAGGAAACACGACTGGACAGTAAAACACATTAACACTTTATTGGCAGGGAGAGAGAGTTCTTTACATTGCAGCAGTTACACAACTTGAATTACAGTTACTTGAGGTAGATGAGGACAACTTGACATTAGAAAAACACTTTGCTTAGACTTGAGAGGTTAGGGCTGAATTTCTCTTTCTTGTCCTCCTGACTTTACACTCCAGCTTTGCTTCTCTGGCTGGGACTATAAAGAGTTAACTTGTTGCTGGCTTTGCTATTTGTACTAACTTCTTGCTGCTGTTTCCTTCTGTCTGAACTTCTCGCTTTTCTCTCTCTTTCTCTCTCCAGAATAACTTGTCCTTGATTACTCAAACTTTTGATGTTATTTCCTTCCCACTGGACTGGCTGACTCTGCGATGACTTGCAGAGGCTTCCTCCTTCTCCCCGGTGTCTATCTCAGGATGTGCTGGCCTAGACTCCTGGACTAGACTGACTTAGCTCTGCCCACTCCTCTCTTTGAAACTGTCACTCTAACCCAGCCTATAAAGGTAATCTACCTAGCAGGCCCTCTTTTCTGGCTAAGCATGTCTAACCACTTCCCCAGCTGTTTCTAGGTGACCTGTACTCACTCAGTGAGGCATGAAACACATCATTCTAACAGTAAAGGCCCTTTAACACACAACGATTATCGCTCAAAAGCCATCTTTGCAGTGACATTGTGTGTAAATGTGCACACATCGTGCACTTACTGTGCACTTTTTGTCCATCGCTGACTTCAGGTCTACATGGAATCCTCCTAAGATGAGACAGACTGCATGCTGTGTTCTCCGTGGGCAGCGCTGATAACAGCTGATAACATTCTTCAACAGCTGTTAACAGCCACTGTTCTGCTGGAGAACAATAGTGATGTATTTAGAGAACAGACCACCCACTGTTCTCTAAATACATGCAATGAGATACTAAGGGCTAATTTAATCCTTTAGTACCTATGTAAAATGATCACTGAAAAATGTCAGTTTCTGACGAATTTTGAGCGATCATCTGTGTGTATAAATGCACCTTGAGGCCTTAGTCAGACGGGCGTTTTTTGCCGCGATTTGCGCATGCGCATGCGTCCGGCGATTTTATAAAACCATTGCTTTGCAATGGTATCGGACACATGAGCGCTTTTTATGCGCTCGTCCGATAAATTATAGAACAGAAATCGCAGATCGCACCTATCTGCGATCTGCGATTCCTGTTCTCTTCTCTATATGCGCTCAATGGGGCCGGCGGCAGCAGCGCCGACCCCATTGAGAACATATAGAAGACAAATCCTTCTTCTCTGCCACAGCTGTAACAGCTGTGGCAGAGAAGAACGATGTTTGCCCATTGAATTCAATAGAGCCGGCAATACAGCCGACTCCATTGAAAGCAATGGGCTGCCGGCGTGCGCGGGATGAATTATCGGGAAGGGCTTAAATATATAAGCCCTTCCCTGCAATTCATCCAGAAATGTGTTAAAATAAAAAATATATATATACTCCCCTTTCCGCTGCAGCCGGAGTTCCGTGCGGCCGGCCTGCAGTGGGTGTGAAGGGGGTGTGAGTCAGACCTGCCCCCTGATTGGCTCAGCGCCCAATCAGGGGGCAGGTCTGACTCACACCCCCTTCACACCCACTGCAGGCCGGCCGCGCGGAACTCCGGCTGCCGGGAGCAGGTAAGTATATATATATTTTTTATTTTAACACTTTTCTGGATGAATTGCAGGGAAGGGCTGATATATTTAAGCCCTTCCGGAAATTCATCCCACACTCGCCCGCAGCGCATTGCTTTCAATGGAGCGGGCTGTATTGCCGGCTCCATTGAATGCAATGCGCTGGACAGCTCCGGCCCGTTTCTAATGAAACGCGGCTAGGAGCAGATTTTCGGGCGATTTTCGGGCACCGGTCACGCGATTTGCGGATGCGCATCCGTCATGCGATCCGCAAATCGCGCGAAAAAACGCCCGTCTGACTAAGGCCTAAGACACTAACTATGCAATGCATGACAATCAACATATATTAAACCATTGTATAACCACAGAGGTGCAGTAGAACCCAAATCTGCGGCACTACATTGGAAATATTGCAGTTCACTGTTTGTGGCCTCAGGCGTCATTCAAAGTCACTAGTCCAGCCACTACAAATTATTTGCAGGGTTTGCACAGCTAGCAGTGGGGTGAGGAGAATTCAATTACGATGCGGTAAACAGTTCAAAAATATACAAGCTGTACTGTGCGGCCTTCTGCTTTCATATATTGTGCCACCCAGGAATTGTGGCTTTAGTTGGCAATATTATTGTTGTCAATATAAAATCCCAATGAGGGAAACAGCAAATACACACAATGCATATCTGCAACCTCAGACATTGTTCAGTCACAAGTCTGGCCACTATGAATTATTTGCAGGTCTTACGCAGCTAACAGAAGTTAGCTGAAAGGTTGCATAATTACACTAACAAGCAAACAAAAAAAGGACTAAGTAAAACAATAAATAATTAGGAAACATGAAGAAAGCAAGTAGTCATGAAGGTGATAAAACAATGGCCAAATGTTGGCACTTCAAGCGGCTCCCACTGAAGCAACAACTCCACCTTCTGCAGGAGGTGAAGCAAGCCCACTGCCATTCCTTAGAAGTGGTTCTGCCCTTGTGTTACATTTGCAGCACACAGAATAGATCGTAGAGTGGATCACACAGCATACCTCACGTACCACCACTTCCTCTTCCACCCAGTCGCAGGCACACAACACTCAGTATGCACCAGTAAGCCATGACCATCCCCCATCTACTTTACCCGTGCCATATCCTCCACACCTTCCGAAGCATTCCACATGGATCAGTCTGAGGAGCTCTTTGATCATTCATTGATCATTTATTGTCATGGATGCTAAGAGGTCAGTCCAAAGAACCACAGGAAAAAGACCCAAAATATTGAATATGTCGCAATATGGGCAGGCGACAAAGGAACCAGAGTACGATGCAAACACCAGTCTTAGCAAAAATATATATATTAATTATGACAAATAAACTTGCAGAATAAGTTGGCAGTAGAAGCTTCCGTTAATAGATAAGCGGTATGAAGTTATTACAGAAACATTGGATAACCTCACTACCTCAAGCTTAGGATATGCGTAACTATAATGTCCACAGTATATCATAATCTTTTATAAATAACAAAAATCAGCAATACACCTCAATTATAAAACACTTGGAAGTCTCACTAAATGTTTCAACTCAGCAGTGGTGGTCGCCCGCACACTTTCCAAAAGTGAGGTTGTCCAATACCTTGTCCAAAACCATCGGATGAATATGTATTTCCTTGGTGTAGGCTTGAGATTGAGCATTCTTCACTGGCAGGAATGCGCTTAAGTCATTATTCATGTGCACATGTCAGGTTTATTCTGAGGGCCCATCTCACTTACTTTCTCCAGCAGGTTTTGTTCGATAGCATAGGTGATGCGGACAATTCACAAACCATTGCACCCACTGAAACATCTTATTGGCCCTAAAGTTCTTTATGGAGCTATACTCGATTTCCAATCTGTAGTGTCGTTGCATGAGCTTGTTTGTCAAAGTCAGCTTGCTGTTTCTGCCATACCCCTTCCAGACGGGTATCCACAATGAGTTGAGCCTCTTTAAGTCGACGTTGATGATCCTGTACCCATTCTGTTGTTGGTATCGACGGCTGATATTGGCTTCTGTCTTATGTACCCATAAATAATAATATATAATAATAATCTTTATTTGTATAGCGCCAACTTATTCCGCAGCGCATAAATGTTCTGACTGATCATGATAAGCAGACAGAAACTGACTTGTATCCTGGGGGTGTGGCTTGTGAGCTGGAGGAAGATGGACACTTGAAAGAAGGCTTCGTGCTGCAGCCTCCTAAAAAAGTAACACCACAGCTAACATAAGGAAAAATATTTTTCCTACCCACATTAGAGGTCTAACCCAGATGGCTACTAAATCCAGGACTGCCAGGACCCTCCCAAAGAAGCTGAATGTTTTCTTCCCGCTCCAAAGAGCCCCCTTCCAAGATGGCACCAAGCTCCACAAGGGAATCGGGAGTGGAAAGCAAAGAAAGCAGCAGGAGCAGCACATTGCGGTCCCATCCCGACACTGCTTTCAGGAGAGCCCAAAGGATGGGTGAGTTCTCTAGAACTAAGGGGGCTTCTCTCCCACCTCTACTACAAAGAGGTGAGGAGAGGAAGGACAGAAAGGAGGGCGGCCCACCTGGGTCACCCAACAGTGCAGAGCAGGGAGGGGGGAGACTTCTCTCCCACCTCTGGCACAAAGGGAGGAGAGGAGAAGAAGAAGAAAGGGAGACAGCAGGGGGATCACCAACGGCAAGCAGCTGGAGGTAGCAGGACCGTCACAGCAATTAGCAGCTGCCAAGGCTCCCTTGCATGTGCCTGAGAATAGAGAGAAAGGAGAGGGGACGCCAGGGGGGCCTCTGGAAAGGCTCCCTCACCAGCTAACTATCCCAATGACGTGGATGAATGGGGAGAAGGAGCGGGGACCCCAGACAGCAGGCACTCCTCCCCAGATTTAACCATGTGCAGTGAGATGACGGAAACAGCTATGCCAGCAAGCACTGCAGCTACAGAAGCCATTGCTCCCGGATCTGCCACCTCCCAAGATGGGGATCCTGCAACACCATGCACAGATGTGAGAGTGCCACACTGCCAGTTAATTCCCCTAACTTAAGGCAGCCCGCAAACCAAAGTGGGGAAACTCCTCATTGCAGCAACCCTAAGACAACTACCCCTGGCAGCTGCTCCAAGCCTGTGCCAGTGCCAGAGGGTTATAGTACTTACCTAGAAAGCTGAATGAATGCCCAGGAGGCTCAGAGATCTAATGAGTAAATTGCAAATTTTCCCTACTCTGACCAGCCAGCATCTGAGAATATTATTAAAAATATCATCCTCTCTCTGCCTCTATACTCGCAGACATGAAAACCATATGTTCTTCGCTTACTAAATCCGTTCAAGAATTGGGAGAGAGAGTTGATCATGCTGAAAACAAAATGCAAGAACCTACCAAATCCCACAACGATTTAATTGATGCCCATTACTCTTTGGACGACAAGGTGCAACAACTGAAGGCAAAACTGGCAGATCCCAGCAGACAAAATAATATTAAATTTCGGGGAGTCCCCAAGTCTGTCCCTCCAGAAAACTTGAAAAAGTATGCCACATGCCTTATACTAAAGATTCTCCCCGGTGACTTGTCATTGATAGTATACATAGATTCCCAAAACCCAGATTTCTTCTGGAAGCGACTTCTAGAGACATTATTGCCTGTATCCACTTTTACCATCTCAAGGAGGCTTTAATAGCGACAACATGAAGGATGCCCCAAATTCCAGCCCCTTTTTCGGAAGTCAAGCTGTTTTTGGATCTATCCCAGTGAGCCATGCAAGCCAGAAGAGCCTTCCTACCCTCAGAGAAGCTGGCATCACTTCAAATGGGGGTTCCCTATGAAACTAATAATTAACAAAGATGGGTCAACATATATCGTTCACAACCTGGAATCTGGAGAGGAAGACCTCAAAAAATGGAACATCTCCTTGGCGCCAGACCTACGGGCTTTGCAAAACTCCAAATCTTCTAGGAGCAACTCCGGTTGGAACAGAAAAAAATGAGCGCGTCGATTTTGCTTACTATCCTTCTTTCCTCTTTTAGATTTTTTTCCCTTTTACTGAAAGTATAGGAGGCTGCTGGACTTTAAGAGACTTTCCAGACCCCCCCTCCCCCCCCCCCCCCCCCGCCACTCCCCCGATTGAGGACAGGTCGTATTGTTTGTTATGTCCTCACAATGTTATTTTTGTGCTTTGCTTTATTGTATAGTCTTGTTAAATGCTCTATATGCAACTACCAAGCCCGCTCCACATCTCACTGCAATGCGTTTTGAAAGTAAATCGCAGTAAACATTTTCTCCTTCAATGCGAGGGGCCTTAATTCTCCCTTTAGGAGAAGAGCCCTCTGGAAAGGGCTGTTTGGATTCCCCCTACAGACTATATCTAAAGAGGATAATAAGATATTGGAGGCCCCTTTCTCTTTAGCAGAATTATTGTCAGTAATAAAATCTTTGAAGCCCCTAAAATCTCCTGGTCTGACGGGTTTTTTCAAATGAATATTTTAAAAATTTTACAGACTATCTTTCCTCATGTTTACTAGAAACATTAAATCTAGCTGAAGACGAAGGGTCCTTTCCAGAAGAATGTTTGCAAGCCACAGTAGTGACCCTACCAAAACCGGGAAAAGAGCCAACCTCACCGAGCAATTTCCCAAATGGCTACAGTTCTGGTTGACAGCACACTTTCGAGACGTTTAAATATCTCCAATGGGGCAAGAAAGGGTTGCCCGCTGTCCCCTTTGCTTTTCACTATGGCTATTGAACCTCTGGCTGAATTGATCCATACAAACATGGGAGTGCAGGGTGTCACCGTAGGCTCTCGCAACCATAAATTAGGTTTATTCGCGGATGATATCATCCTGACTTTAACCAAACGTCTTCAGTCTCTGAGGGAGGTCTGGAGCATTATACAGTTATATAGTAAAGTGTCCTATTATAGCTTGAACACCACCAAGTCCCAAATTTTGGGAATAAATATCTCACTCAGCCACCATGATGCTTTGAGGAAAGAGTTCCTCTTCAAGTGGCAGGAAAATAGCACCTGGGGATTATTTTGTCCCATCCCTTAAATCTGATAATAGAAAGAAATTTTAACCCTTCGATGGATTCCCTTTGGTGGGAGCTAGACTCATACAACTCCCAGTACTTATCATGGTTGAGCAAAATTGCAATTTATAAAATGATAACGCTCCCTAAGCTCTTATATGTTTTTAGATCTCTCCAGATTATGTTGCCCATCAAACTCCTAAAAAAAATTACAGAGACAAGTCATCCACTTCATTAGGGGGGAAAGAGACCCAGAGTGGGTCTAAATATTCTTGCTTGGGTAAAGGTGGAGAAAGTGCACCAAAAATAGAAGCATATTAAAAGGCTGCAATTATAAATCAGAAGAGATACTGGCCATCCCTGGCTAGACATATATGAGTTGGGTAGCAATCAAGGAAGCATCTATCAAGCAGAAACCTTTGGGGGCACTACTATGGGCCTATATTCTATCCCTTCTAGAAAAAATCTACGCACCCCATATTATATATTCCAATTTATCCCCCACAGTACAGGCCTCCCTAAATGCCTGGAAATACCTGATCAAAAATCTTGAGGCCTCCCCTCAATCCAATAAACCCAACATTACCATACAGACACTGGAGTTTTTTTTAATTAAATACATGGTCTTAAGATCTTGGAAATTAAGAAGTGTACACCATCTAGATGAAATTTTAGAAAGAGGGGCCATAATTCCCTTTGAGTCACTCGGGGACAAATTCAACCTTCCTGTAGGCAAACGGCTGAGATACTAACAGATCAAATCTTTCCTTCTCTCAACCAGTATCCATAAAATCTAAATTTTTGAAAACAGACCTCCTAGTACAAATCCCAGATAGGAGTGGTGTATGATAGTATGACTGGCAACCGTTCAATGAGCAAAAAAATGTCCTGAATTGGGAAAAAGATCTAAAAGTAATTATTGATGAGGAAATCTGGAAGGCAGCATTTAAACTAGCAACAAGAGCAACTAAAGGCTCTGGAATTCTTGTGGTCTATACTAAAATCATTACAAGATGGTATTTAACTCCAGTGTCTCAAAAACAGGGGCCTGTGCAGGAATGACAAATGCTGGAGGGGGTGCGGTGGTAAGGGTTCTCTGCTGCACATTTTTTTGGGAATGCCCGTGTTTATCCATTTACTGGGAAGACATATTTCTTATGATCAAAAACATCTCAAACCTCAATGTCGCCAAACGACCCGAAAGTGCCCTCCTTCTCTTACACATGGAAGGTATACACGACCCACTTAGAAAGATGATAGGACATATTTTTGTGTCTGCGTCTTATCTAATTGGCAAACAATGGAAAAAAGTGTTGTCCCCGAGAATAGAAGGCCTTTGTGATTTGCTGATCTCTGATGCCTCGATGGAGAAATTAATGGCAACTCGTTCTATTTACTTGATGAAATATAAGGAAATGTGGAATGTATGGTTTTCAAAATACACCAAATAGACGTACAGAAATCAAATTCTTGCTTTTTATTGTTTCTTGAAGTTTTGTATTCTGTTGTAGTTACTGTATTAAAAAAGAAAAAATTTCCATCAGGATATAATCTAGAAAGTTTATACACATGTACCATGTAACTCGTATAACAGTTTTCAAATAACCTTGTTTACATGCTTGCAATATCTGTAATGTAGCCTGAAATTGTCCTGTAGAAAATAAAAATGTTTTAAAGAAACTGACTAGTATCCAGATGGGGAATCAGTATCTGATGCACACGATGACCAGAGTTAGGATCTGTGGAGTTCCTTAGCATGAGACCTTTTTGTAGGAACAGCCTCCAGAGACGTTTGAGCTCCGGGTCTAGAATTTTTTGGACAATTCCCTTTGGGATTGTTCCCAACAACAAATATTCTTGCAAGTCCCTGAAAGTTCGGCTGTCTTGCTGTAGCAGGAGCAATTTCTGATGGTCATTTTGAAAGTCTGGGGATTTGCTGGATGACTCCATGGCAGATGAGTAGCTTTGCTGAGCTGGCCGAATTCCGAAATCAGGCATTTCTACCTCTTCCCATTGATCTTCTTCAGGGAAGTAGTCAATAGTTTAGTCGTATATAGTTTAGTAGTCTAGACAGTACATTGGCATTGGCGTTAGCTTTCCCAGCTCAGTATTTCCCACTAAAGTCAAAATTGGCTAACCTGGAGAGCCATCTCTATTCCAAAGCTCCTGTCTTTGCAGAATTTAAATGGGCATCAGGATTGTTGTCAGTATAGGCCACAAATTTTGCGGCTATTAAATATTAATCTCTGAATTTCTCTGTGATGGCCCACACAAGCGCCAACAGTTCTAATTTAAAAGAGCTATAATTTTGATCATTTCGCTCTGAGCCTTTCAGGGATCGGCTGGCATAAGCAATCACTCTCTCTCTCCTTTCTTGCACCTAACTCAAAACTGCGCCCAAACCCTTGAGGCAAGCATCCATGTAAAGATTAAAAGACTGAGTATAGTCGTGATATGCTAAAATTGGGGGTGTAATTAGTTTTTCCTTGAGAACTTGAAAAACGTGGTCTTGTTCTTCTCCCCAGTTGTTGGGAATAGGTTTACAATGGGGTTCCTGAGAATGTCCTCTCATTATTTCTTGCAGTGGTGTAGCAATGCAAGCAAGATTTGGTATAAAGCACCTGTAGTAGCCTACCAACCCTTGGAAACTGCGAGCATCTTTCAAAGTTTTTGGGGTAGGACAGTTTTTAATGGCTTCTGTTTTCTCTGGATCTGGACATACTCCATCGACGCTGACAATGTGACCCAGGTACTTGACTTGTGCTTGAGGCAGATCGCATTTGGATGGTTTCATCTTGAGTCCATGAGTAATAAGGATCTGAAATACTTCTCTAGGTACAGCAAAACAGTTTCAAAGTTCTTATTATCCAGACAATGCTCCATAAGTTTTTGAAAAGTGCCTGAGGCATTGCACAATGCGAAGGCATACAGTTGACCTCGAACAGATGCATAGAAGTAGTGAAGGCTGTTTTCTCATGATTGAGCTTGTACATGGGGACCTGCCAATAACCACTGGTGAGTTTGAGCTGTGATCTCCTCTATTATACCTTTGTGACACAAGCTATGTGATTATCTTCAGTAATTGTGATAGGATTCATGTAACAGCATAACACAAACTGAGAATTTGACTACATAAATGAATACATAACCCCAAGCAGATCTGAGATAATCAGAACTGAGACCACCTGAGGAAAAAGAGGCCAGGAGTTTCAGACAGAAAGAAAAAAAGTTTGGTACCTGCTTAGCCAGTAGATTGTTCCCAGCAAGAGAAACCAAGTAATCTTGTCGATATGATACCTTTTAATAGCTAACAAAAATACATGATATTATAGCAAGCTTTTGAACCTCTCAGGATTCTTCCTTAGGCAAAATGAAATAGATCCAAAGAGGCATATATATGCATAAACATACTTATGACAAGGCACATACATGGATGTGATTAATTTGCACTTAAAAGAATACCTTAACAGGATGAGTAGAGAAATAAATAAATACTTAAATAGTCTACTGATAAAGATGTGAAAGTGTTCTGGTCCCTGAATTAATGTTAGAGGGTCACCATGCCAGCAGTGTTATCTGTGCTATAGATGTCTTAAACTTCCTATTCACACATGAATCCTCTTGAAGAACTTAACCCTCTGTTGAAAGTGTCAAAAGTTGTTATAAATTTGTACTCCCAAATTCTTCTATGGCTTTGTGATTTGAAATTGCCCTTAAGTATAATTATTTTAATGTGTTCTATGTTGTGTCCGAGACTAGAAAAGTGCTTGGCCACAGGTAATCCTGTCTTTCTCTCTTTAATTATGTGACGATGAGATTGCATCCTCACTTTCAGTTTTTGTGGTATTATTTTAAGTGCAAATTAATCACATCCATGTCTGTGCCTTGTCATAAGTATGTGTGTGTTAAGGGCGTTCCTCCTTGACCTGTAATTCTACAGGCTTCCTTGTACACACCTTCACAGGTAGGGGTTAATTGAGCTGACTGCGTGTGGTATTCTCCACCAGCCAATCCCCCTCATCTGCAGCAAATAAATACCATCAAACTCTTGTAAGGGATTGCTGGTCATTTTAGTGCTCTATGTATCACTGTTAACCTAACTCAGAGCTAGTGTGATGCATGCTTGTCTGAAGTGTGTCTCTCTTTTTCCCTGAAGACGGTCTGGGCACCTGCTGTCCCTCCCCTCCTTATCTCTTGGTAGGTGCAGCCTCCAGATGTCTGATTTCCTATGTGTGTGTCAGATGGGTGATGACGCTGTCCCTATGTCAGCACAGTGGCTGACTTTCTATTCCCCTGGTGTGAGTACACTTGGACTAGCTATGGTATTCCATCTGTATGATTGTGAGCTCTGAATGGGGTTTCTGTTATATATTGTATGCATACCCTGGTATGTTGGTGTGAACAGTAACGTGTGTGGTATGTCTGTGCAAGTGGCCAGACATGTGCTCTATGTGCAGTCCTGTTCTGTGTGCTTTGCATAAAATTGTGTGTTGTATGTTGGTGTGAACAGCGACATGTTTTGTATGTCTGTGCAGGTGGCAAGACATGTGCTTTATGTACAGTTGTGTTCTGTGTTCAGTGTGTGTTTTGTGCACTTCTCCAGGTTCCTGATCAGGGATAGCCAGGTCCCAGATGAAGACAGTGGGGCCAACCTTATTGGGATGAGCACCCCACGTTTAGGCAGGGGTTCCCCACTTTCCCTGATTAGTAAGGGACAGAGGTCCTTGCATCATTGCCTGGAGAAGTGTAGCTTCTCAATGCAAATGCTGTGAGAGCGTTTGCGGTTTTAAATGGACACAATCTTGCGTCTGTTCTGAGAAGTGGCGCTTTAGTGTGTATATATATATATGCATGCCTCTGAGGAAGAATCCTGAGAGGTTTTTTTAAAGTTCACTATAACATCATGTGGTTTTGTTAACCATTAAAAGGCATCATATCTGCAAGATAACTATAACTAAAAAAGGTAACATGAGCTCATCTATATATACTGGGGGAATAGCTACATAATGAATATATTTTAAAAAATCAACGGAGTAGCCCTTTAAACTTTGCTGCATCAATATATAACTTTTAATCTTCCACTGCCTTTGAAAAGACTACGTAATTCCTTTAACTTGTTTACAGCTTTGGACTGTCACCACGTGTGTTCTGGATTACGGTTTTCTCCAGCAGGCTTCAGGGTATTTTGTCGCTTCCGAATTGTATCGTGTGCACACTTCGTGGAGCAAATTAGACACAAGCTATCAGCCTCATATCCAAAATGGCTCTCTGCCCAGAAACAGCCAGACAGGGCCTTTTATTGAGAAGGATAACACCTGCCCTTTATGGGCGTTTAACAGGTTACATCAGTAACATATATGATTCTCATTTGTCGGATCATATAGAATCCCCCCTCCTTCCTGCCCACCTTCTCTCAAGTCCAATGTATAAGCGAGTCTTTGTCTCACAAACGTGCTCAAAACTGAAAGTGAAAGTAGATATCTCTTTGTTGAAGAAGATCCTGTGTGGGGGATGGGGAGGACTGGGAAAACACTCAAGATGAACACATAAGCAATAACATAACACTGTGATTTAACTCTTTCCTTATGCAGCAGAGTTCCACATTAGGCTGAAGTCACAAAACACACATAATACGTCTAGTGCAAATCGATAGACATTTTACACCAACCAATCATCATGTCTATCACACTTGTACATCATAAACAGATATGTAAATCAACAATAAAGCAGTGGTGCAACATTACACAACATTACCCTCTTACACTCCTTGCGGAATGACATATGCATACTGTACAATGAGTAACTACAGATTACTAGAATAGCATGTGAATTAAAATTCATTTTTAAATATGATAAATTATGTGAGGTGCCACTTCAAGATGAGCAAAACTCACCTCTTATAATCTCCTTATCCAGGCCTGAACTGATACTCTAATCTGCCGAGCTGGGCAGATTCCAGAGTGGGCGATTAGGTCTGCCGACCAATATTTAATTTTAACATAGTATGTAAGGCTGAAAAAAGACATATGTCCATCCTGAACCCCCCCCCCCCCCCCCCACTGTTGATCCAGAGGAAGGGGAAAAAAACTAATGAATTCAACTTTTCACTGCACAGGTTCTGGGCTGCCTGTCCTGGCCACAGACACTTTATAATGACTCATTACTGCCAGAGGCTGGTGTGCGGGTGAAGGGGAATTCCAGCTGGCCTCACTTTAGTGGCCAGGAGTCTATGATGCTGACCCCTCCATAAGTGTCATATATGTCAGGTCTTGTGTAGATGCGCTGTGCAAAGTTGTCTAGACATCTTGTTATGTGTATTGCACAGCTGCAGAAAATGAGAGGTTAATGTTTGCACGAGACTGGGAGATGCCTGCAAATGTATCAATTTATGTTTTGTCACGTGGTGTGTGAGAGATCATAAGTATGAGTGATTTGGGTGTGGTAGTGAGTCAGCAAGAGTAGAGTCCAGAGTCTTTCGAGTACCAGCCACATTGGGGTACCTTCAACCCTCATGTGGTGAAGAATGGATGAAGAAAAGAGATTTTCCTGAGTACCCCAATGCCAAAAGCCAACTGTGAGTGAAGACAAGTAAGAAAGAGATTGAGAGTCAATGAGAAGAGACAGCCAAAACTACAATGCAGATGTACTGTTCCGAGAGAGTGTCTGTGGAGTGACCCTGCCCCTATCCTCCTCTGGGGAGTTCCCCTTCCAGGAGCGGTTCCTAGAAGATAACTGCGACTGTAGGACCGGTGTCATCCTGTGTTTCCTTTCTGACCACTAATCTTCGGTTTACCTGCACCAGTGTATTCCTGAGTGTATTCTGATAAAATTTTTTAGCAAAGTTTTGCCAGGCCCTGACTGTTCCCAGGGACCCGAGGTACGTTGAACAGTGTACGGCTCATTTATTTACCACCGAGGGTAATTCCGTGACAACCTTATCTCCTGTTCTTATGTTTATTGGCCATCCCTCTCCTAGGGGTGTCCGGAAGAGGCCCAGCACTGCTCTGGCCGAGTCTACGTGTGTCCCTCCTGGAGAGAGTCTGGTAAGTGCCACCGTGACAAGTGTACACTCTACCCTTCCAGTTCCTCAACGTATGCCCTGTGTCCGGAGTCACCCTTCGGGACGCTGCATCACCTCCTCGTGGGTGCCTGCATCACTGGGCAGCTAGAAGTGGAAGGGCTGACTAAGAGGAACACCTCCTCGGTCTCTTAGGGGGAGAAATGAAGGCTGCAGGACCTAAAGGAAGGGGCAGAGCAAGCAGGAACACGAAGAGAAAGCAAGCAGGGCATTTTATACTTTTTAATCCCAGTTCAGCACTGGTATTATTATACTTTTTTAATGTTTTTTTGTGAAAAAATATTGAATCATTATGGATTGTATTAAGTTGTTTGGAAATCCATAAACAGTAATTGAGTGTATGACTCCAATTGCTGTGGCACAAAAAAGATAATCAGTTTTTTCAAGTTATTGAATATCTCCTAGCATGTAGATAATTAATTACTAGGCACAGACCTGAAGCATGCGAAATGTAAATAGTATGACACTAATATAGTTGAGAGTAGAGTTTACTCAGGGCACTAGGTGGGGCCCACAGAACATATTCCCGCCTTCCCCATTAGCTACACATCTCCCAGTAATTAACCCACTTCATTCTTCGGCTCATTTTCTACAGCAACATTATAGTATATGCCAGCCTAAAGATTTTTTGATTGCCAGCAAAAAAAAAAAAAAATAGCTTCCAACTTAATGTATACATTCTATAGTACTTTCCGCATGTTGAATTCTGTTATTGGCCAGGGTATACTAGATGGATGATATCTTCTATATAGACAGTGCGGAAATCATTAGCATGTGCAAATTTTATAAGACTTCGTTCAATATTTTAATGAAGACAATTATCCAGATCATTATTTCACGCTAAAAATTCACATATTTGCTGTTTTATTAGACCTGATACAAAATTGTGGTGGGGATATACGAAGGTATAAAACTTTAGTATGTATCTGTAAGATTGGCAGAATTAATATTTCTGAATTTCAGTAAGTGCCTTTGTAACTGTGTTATTTGAGTGGAGATAGCTATTGCCCAGAGGGGATTAGGAAGTTTCCACTTATAACTCTGGGCAAGCAGATCAGCTCCAGTGTGTATCCATCTCATCCTTATCTTTTTGACTGACTCTAGGTAACAGACACTAGTAGAATGTCCATGCTGATTAAGTAGATACAGTAGCTAGCTGCCCTCACATTGTACACAGATTTCTAACATTTCTTTAAAAAGTATCAACTTTTTTTGTACATAAATCTTTAAATTATACTAAATTACAGCAACTTTCAGATTTTTTCAGACAACAGCATATGCAAAAAATGTTGTATGCATTTCATGCCTCCAAATTGGTAATGCTTATGTATTGTGTGAATGCAATGACATAGATAGATAGATAGATAGATAGATAGATAGATAGATAGATAGATAGATAGATAGATAGATAGATAGATAGATAGATAGATAGATAGATATTCTCTCAAAGGGCTTGTTCCACGAAAATGTTGTTTCTAATTAAAGGGGTTGTCAGGTTACTTTTTTAACTTTAAATGTCAGCTGCATCTGTGTAAAAATAACAAATTTAGCAATACGTACCTGCCCTTGTTCCCGAGAATCCAGCGTTACAACCCCATGAATCTCCCTGTATGTCTTGACAGCAGAGATCAGGTGACCACTGTCTGCCAATCATGGCACCCAGCATGTGCGTACTGATGCCAAGAGAACGGGCAGTGATGCTGCAGCCTCTGATTGGCAGGCAGCAGTCTCTTGACTCCCACTGTCAAAAGAGACTGGTAGAACTGCAGGGTTGTAACGCTAGATTGCCAGGACAGAGGATGGCTAAGTCCTGCTGAATTAAGGAAATGATGAGTAACTGCAATTGCAGTAATACTGTATCATTTGCTTAGCATGTCTTCTAATAAGCAGAGACAAAGCTGCAGCTTCAGAAGCAGCCAGCTCACTACAGAAAAAAGCAGAAGCAAGACTGAGCATGTGTGACCACCTTAGAGCATTTACTAAGTTGGACATATAATATGAACAGCAGGTCGTGCTATTCTACCATTTGTCCTGGAATATTTGGGAATAGAATCATATTTAACCCTTTAAGGACGTGGCTGTTTAGTGCCTTAAGGACCAGACATGTGGTAGTTTTACTGTAATTACTGTAATTGTAATTTTACATATGGCTGGGCTTTAAGCCCAGGGACCAGGCACCGTAAATTTACAGTGCCTAGTCCTAAACAGGTTAATAAGGGTAAATACAAACAAAATGTTTATATTTGTGGACTGGGTTTAACTAGAAACAATATTCTTTATGGGACAACCCCTTTAAACTACTTTTCCTCTCTTTGTAAAGAATTCTGTATGCCACAAAGTATTCCTTCCTAAAATCTCAAATTCATATTCATGACATAAGAACTTCATACAGAGTTATTGTATGTGTTGTCTGCATGATGATTCCTTTTTTTTAAGTTTTTTTTAACACTGTGTATAACTCCCCTGTATATTTTCCATCCTTGGAGCTGCTAGAACTGGCATCTGCTATATCTGAGGGACAGTGGCCAGATAGTGGCTAGTAGAGGATGAGAGTAGCGCTTCCTAGGATTTCTAGGCATACAATAGCAATTGTGAACTGTTGTGTTGACGTTTCTATAATTAGGCAACTGTGAAGATAAAAAGACATACCGCTCCATGGTGCAGCAGGCATGAGAGCTCTGTGAAAACAGACACTACTGTTGGAACAAAGTTGCTTAAATTAGTTGTGCCATGCCAGTCTTTGGATAGATCTCATGCTCCTCTATAATCTCACTTGCGGTCTGTCTCCTGACTTGACTCCAGAGGTGGCCCTATTGTCGATGTTGCCCAGATCCGTCTCTAAAACAAAAAAGGGTCTGTTACGCTTCTTTTTCTTGGTAGCTAGACAGATTTTTCCCAGGTTGTAGCGCACCACAACTGCTCCCTCTAGAGTGACATGGGTGGAAACCCTGAACGCCCCTCATGAGATATGAGGAAATGAGAGCTGGTGAAAACTCTTTTTATGGGTTTGTGCCATTTGGCAGCTGTGGGTACAGATTCCTGCGGTGTTAAGCTATGGCTAGACTGGCAAGACAGTTGGGAGACTGATATCTCTTCGTCCTCCTATGACAACAACACATCTAAGGGACTGAGGTCTCATCCTCTGGGTGGCCGGGAGCCATCACAGAGAAGCGGTGCGGGACCGAGCGGTGAGAATCAGAGGTGCAGCGTATGGATTACTTTTTGCAGGCCCTGCTGGCTTAGGGTGAGGGTTCGTTTTCTATTTAGGCTAATATTATACACTATAAAGACTGGCATGTTCCAGCTCTCACATGCCAGCATTTACAGCTCTAAATCTAATCTAAGCCTAAATGGAAAACGAACTCTTATAGTCACTGTCAGGATGGGCGGCTATCGGGGTTGCCGTGCCCGCACAGCGGACGCTGTCGCCCCGGCTGCGAGTGCGCATCGCAGGGGGACTCCTATGCTGGTCATCACTCCTGGCCGCCTGGCTCCTACACGGCGCAGAGGTGCTAGGAGCATGGCGGCTGCTGCCCGGCGTCATGTTCCTGTTTCCATGGCAACCTGCTGCATCCCCACTGATCTAGTCCGGTCTGCTAGTGCTGAGGGAGGTTCTCCCAGCACTTTCTGATCATCCTGTGGCTGTCAGGTGCTCCGCCCCAATCAGCTGCTGGGGCGGGAGCTCTGACAGCATTTAAACCCGACAGTTACCTCCATACACTGCCAGTGTTTGTATAGGCTTCCTTGCACTCACCAGCGTTATCTTGTATTCCTGTTTACTAGTGTATTGACCTCGGCTTTTCCCCTGACCTGACTTCGTCTCCTCCTTCTGTACTGCGTTTCTCCGGACTGACTTTTAGTGCTTGACCTTGGCTTGCTCCTGGACTGGTTTGCGGTTTTCTCTTTGTGCTTCGCTGTGCTTGTCTGTTTGTCTGTCCATTTGTTTTCTGTTTCCAGCGATTGTGGATTTCCCCAGCATACACCTAGCCAGTGTAGGGACCGTCGCCCAGTTGCCCGCCTGGGGTTAGCCAGGAGTGGAGGCAAGTAGGCAGGGACAGGGGTTGTGGGCTACGTTGCAGGGACCCCCGACTCCTGCTTTCCCTGGTTTCCTGACAGTCACCAGGGCCCGCAAAAAGCAATCCCCACGCTGCTAGGACCTTCAAGGCTTGACTCAATCGGGAGCTAGGGGTGTGACAGGGGTGTTCCTGCATCCAAGCCCTGCCAAACCCCTAGCTTCTGGTGGCATCAAGATACAATAATACCGTACAATGGGAACCCTCCTAAACAGTGTGTATGCTCAGTATTGTGTTGTCAATGTCTTTCATGTTGTAAGAATGGCATGCATTGCATCTCTGCAGCACTAAATGAGTTAACTGTCTGGTATGTGAAATGACTGTCTGGGTTTTGTATCTTGTCTGTCATGTGACCTTGTGAGATATATGTGTTTGCAAGTCGTGTACAAGAGAGTTTTGTTCTGGAGTTCTGCAGGAAGCCCACACAGGTGCCTTCAGCCTGTGTGGTTCAGAGTGGAGGAGGCTAAGAGGATGGCCTAATGAATGTTGGGGACTACTACTCCCCAGAAGTTCTGCAGCGTGTTTTCGTGATGTCTCTCCATGCCTCTCCATGTTAGATTGAGTACTTTATCCTTTTCCACCTCTTCTTCTTCGTCCTTCTCTTTCTGACCGGACTGTATGCCACAGTGAGCACCAGCAGCTGGCACTTCCATTTTTGGATCCCCTGAGTACACATTGCCTGTGGAGGGCTTACTGCACAGACTGGCCCACACTCAACTTCCTTCTCAGAGGAATAAAATGTTGGGAATCAGTGCATTCAATATATTGGTTGTCTTCCTCTGGTTGTTTGGATTTCCCAGTTGACATCCATGACACTGAATGATCAAATAGCACCTCAGAATGATCCAAGAGAACTGCTTTGGAGGGTGCAGGGGATTTGACATGTGGTGAATTAGAGGGGAGATGTTCATGGCCAACTGGTGCTAACTGATTGACTGTTGTGTGTCTGTGACGGGGAGGAAGAGGTGGTGGTGGTAGTTGAGACATGACCTATTCTGCATCCTGCCAATGTAACGCATGAGCAAAACCACTTCTAAGGAATGGCAGTGGTTTTCCCTCATTTTCTAAAGGTGTGATTGTTGCTTCAGTGGGAACCACTTGAAGTGCCAACTTGGACAGTCCTCTACTATCTCCACCACCACCACATCCCCATAGTCAATGGGGTCTGTTCGACTCCATCCTAAGCCATTTGACCGCAGCGATTCCCCTTTCCTGTTCTGTGAACAGAGCAGTAAAGCAGAACCCCGAGTGCAGATGTGAAACCACCCAAAGGCCAGCAAATAATTCACAAATAATACATAGCTAGATTCATGACTGAAGAAAGTCTGAGGTCGCTGACACGTACTGTGAGAATTTGATGTTTATCTGTTTGGGTTTCTTTGTTTCATCTTAACGAGAGAAAAAAACACGAATAAATAAATAAGCTGCAATCCCTGGGTGGCAGGATAACTGAGAACAGAAGGCCACACAGTACAGCTTGTATATCCTGTGTACTGTCCCTGTTTGGCGCAGCATAATTGAATTCCCCAACCTCACTGCTAGCTTTGTAAAGTCTGCAAATAATTCGTAGTGACCAGACTGGCAACTTTGAATGATATCAAAGACCACAAACATGGAAATGCAATATTCCCAACACCAAAGTGTATTTTGTCTGTCTGCTTTGTATACATTGACAGGAGTAAAAATATACCCTTTTCCAGTACACAAAACATGTTTCGTATAGGCATATACGAAACATGTGCTCAACTGTAAAATGGCTGCTGGTTACGCTATTCCTATGTTACATATGCCTAGGTCATGTGATCTGAGCATCCAATGAAACTTCTGACCATATGCAAGATGGAGGACACATTTGGTGCTATCATCAAGGCAACCTGGCTGACCCCTGTAGCATGTATCATGAGAAATTTGATTATCCTGCAAATTGCGCCAAAAACTGTGTGTCCTCGCCCAATTAGATTTTGCTAAAATCAGAGCGATTTTATTACCCGGATGATCAAGATGAACAACACTAATAATAAACCATAGCGCTCTCATATAATCTTTTCCATTACTCATCTCATGCTGAGAATTGTTGTCCCCTGAAATCCCCTTTGTGTGTGCGATGCCAAGTTGCAAAATGTTCCTGAAATATTATTCAAATATTGTCATTCATGGGGAAATCAATAAGATATACAAAAGGTAAAAATAAAACCCAGCATTTCTGAAACAAAGTGTCAGTAGGGTATATAGGTAGCATTTGATGTACTAAAGGAGAGTGCAATTTGGATGATAGGATGCTGTTAAACCGTCTGGAGTTTTTAACCACTTTCATAGCTTGGAGCACTTCATCGGCTGTGATTAGTTCATTCAGTGTTCTTGTTGTATTTTTAAAAAAGATAAAGGAATTTGTCTGTAGAAATTAAGCTATTGTTTTCGCTGTAAAGCTGATCTGATTATAAAGTATGAACAAAAACGGGTGCAATATATTAGAAATAGATTACAAGGTGAGATGCCCTTGGTTGAATTGAGCTTGAAATCCATTTATTAAACAGCCTGTTTTCCGGTCTAGCATCTGCTTTATTAGCCTTTGAAAATATATTTGTCAGTTTAACTATTTACTATCTAACACTTGAGAAATTAATTCCTAGGAAATTGCTCTAAAAGGCATTACCATTCAGACATGTTAAATGCGCATCAATGTCCCTCCCACACACAAATGTGATATCATTTAGGCTTATTTCACAACCAGTTTCTTTGTGGCTTTTTTTTAGCTTGTGAAAAAATGCCATGAATTTCATGTTTTTTTGGTGGAGTTTTTTTTTCATACACACATATGTTTTTTTCAGG
Organism: Eleutherodactylus coqui; assembly: GCF_035609145.1. NCBI lineage: Eukaryota > Metazoa > Chordata > Amphibia > Anura > Eleutherodactylidae > Eleutherodactylus > Eleutherodactylus coqui. The sequence goes on from NC_089837.1 coordinate 294,211,209, forward strand.
TGTCATTTCTTTTACAGAAATCTATGGAAAACTGCCTAAGAACCAAAATGCAATACCTCTCTGTTAGACCTACAGTTAATGTGGCTGTTGTATTTTTGTCACAAAAATCACTGTCAGAACCGGCAACTCTCGGGGCCGCCGTGCCCGCACCACCGGTCCGGCCACCCGGGGTACAGGAGCGCGGCGCAGAGGTACCCCGGTTCTTGTGATCTCCCCGGGCCGCTGTAAGACTGGTCGCCGCCGGGTTGCTAGGGAGGCAGCTGGTGCTTCTAGTGTCCTGACTACCAGGCTGGCTTCCCTAGTAACTGTCTGTGCAGCTAGACTGGGGGCGTGTCCCCAGCACCGCCCTGATTAGCCCTGCTGCTGTCAGGCTCCCCGCCCCAATCAGCTTCTGGGGCGGGAGCGCTGACAGCATTTAAATAGGTGTGTTTTCCTCTCAGGCCTCGCCAGTGTTAGTTTGGTTCTCCAGCTGCACCCGCGTATATCCTGACTGCTCTTGTGACCTCGGCTTTTCTGACACCTGCTTTTGGACTTGACTACGTTTTTGCCTGACCCCTCCGTACTGCGTACCCTCTTGTTGCCTACCCGGATTGTCTGACCATTCTACCGTTGCTTGTCTCAGTGTCTGTTTGTCTCCCGTGTCCCGCTTCCCTAGTGAGGGTAGGGACCGTCGCCCAGTTGTCGCCCTGGGGGGTAGCCCAGGGGGGCAAGTAGGCAGGGACAGGGGTTGCGGGATACCTCAGGGACCCCCATATCCCGGACACTGTCCTGACAGTAACACTGGCCGAACTAAGGTCAGACCCTTGCATCCGCCCGGCAACTTTGAGCCCCTCAATGGAGGCCGTGGCGGCTGTAGCGAACCAGGTCCAGGTCCTTACGACCCTTGCCCAGGACCTAACAGCCCGCTTGCAGCCACGGGAACAAGTGGCAGCTGCAGGTCCCATGCAGCCCTCGTCCGCTCCAGGAACGATGTCAGAACCTCGAGCCACGCTTCCGGATTGCTTCTCCGGAGAGAGAGATCAGTTTTTTGCATTTAGAGAGAGCTGCAAGCTCTACTTTGATCTCCGCCCCCACTCCTCTGGTACTGAATACCAGAAAGTGGGAATCGTAATTACCCGCCTGAGGGGAGAGCCCCAAAATTGGGCTTTCTCGCTACCAGCTGGCTCTCCAGCCCGACTATCCCTTGACGCCTTTTTTTTCGCCCTGGGTCAAATTTATGACGAACCTGACCGGGCGGGCTACGCAGTCTCCAAACTTCTGGCCCTGCGCCAGGGTTGTAAGATGGCGGAGGACTACTGTTCCCAATTCCGTCAACATTGTACGGAATCCCGGTGGAACGATGCCGCCCTAAAAGACTTATTTTTGACCGGTCTGTCTGAGGGTCTCAAGGACCTACTTGTGGCCCACCCAGAGCCTAAAACCCTGGAGCAAGCCATGTCGCTGGCTATTCGAGCCGACCGACGTTTGAGGGCCAGACACGCCGCTCGGACCACCCCACTCCCCACGTCTACTTCTTCGACTGACCCGACCTTTTACCCTCCCACCACCGAGGCCATGGAGCTGGGAGCCGTGAACCCCGAGCAACGACGGGAACACCGCCTGAAGAAGAACCTCTGCTTCTACTGTGGGGAGCCGGGTCACCGCATTGCTACCTGCGCTAAGAAGCCACGGCAGGAAGAACTCCCGCTCCTAGGCAGTTATCGGGGGGACTGTCTAGGAGCCAAGGTACTCCCTGTGTTGTCCAAAATGTTAGTGCCTTGCACCCTAGAATTTCATGCTTTCCACCGTACTGGGCAAGCCTTTGTTGATTCGGGGGCTGCGGCTAATTTCGTTAACTTTAATTTCGTTGCTCAACTGTCCGGGGTTTTGTTACGTTTAGAAACTCCGATTCTGGTTTCAGGAGTGGACTCCACTCCTTTGCAAGCAGGGGTGGTTAATCTGGTGACCCCTGAAGTAAGGTTTACTATAGGAGCCTTACACGTGGAAACCTGCACCTTTCTAGTGATGAGAGATTTGTCTGTGGACGTCGTCCTAGGCCTCCCCTGGCTCCGGGAGCACAACCCGGTAGTAAATTGGGACACGTTGGAACTGGTAAAGTGGGGTCCCCGCTGTGCCAACCACCTTTGTGCGGTGAAGGTGGGAATCTCCACCTGCGAGGGGAGCCCCCTACCAGAATACCTCTCCGAGTTTTCTGACGTGTTCTCCAAACAATTATCTGAAGCTCTGCCCCCTCATAGGGAATGGGACTGTAAAATAGACTTGATTCCTGGGGCCAAACTTCCTAAGGGCCGCATTTATAACGTTACGGTTCCAGAGAGAGAATCCATGAGGGACTACATCCAGGACAGCCTGGCCAAGGGGCACATCCGGCCCTCAGAATCCCCGGTGGGTGCCGGATTTTTCTTCGTTGAGAAGAAGGATGGGGGTCTCCGGCCCTGTATTGACTATAGAGAGCTAAATAAAATCACAGTCCGAAACCAGTATGCTCTTCCACTCATTCCTGACCTCCTCAACCAGGTCGCTGGTGCCCGATGGTTTTCTAAACTTGATCTCAGGGGAGCATACAACCTCATCCGCATTCGGGAGGGGGATGAGTGGAAAACCGCCTTCAATACGCCCCTCGGGCATTTTGAATACCTAGTTATGCCTTTTGGATTGTGTAACGCCCCCGCCATTTTTCAGGGGTACATGAACTCAGTGTTTCAGGATATCATGGGGGTGTTCGTGGTTGTATATCTAGACGACATTTTGATTTTTTCCTCCGACTTGCCGAGTCACCATACTCACGTTCAGACTGTGCTAGCTCGACTCAGACATAACAAGCTGTTTGCTAAACTCGAGAAATGTGTTTTCGGGGTACAAAAGATATCATTTTTGGGGTATATCATCACGCCATGCGACTTCCAGATGGATCCTGAAAAGGTGAAGGCCATCACGGAGTGGGCCCAGCCAGGGTCGTTGAAAGCCCTTCAACGCTTCCTCGGCTTCGCCAACTACTATCGCAAATTCATTAAAGACTTCTCCGTGGTGGCTAAACCTCTAACGGACCTCACCAGAAAGGGGGCAGATGTGAGGACCTGGTCTGCTGAGGCTCTGAGGGCCTTCAATACCCTAAAGGCGGCGTTCTCGTCTGCACCTGTCCTAGTACAACCGGATCTGTCCAGTCCTTTTGTGGTGGAGGTAGATGCCTCTGAGTTTGGTGTGGGAGCGGTACTGTCCCAAGGTCCCTCCACTCTCACCAACCTTAGACCGTGTGCCTATTTTTCTAGGAAGTTTTCGTCCACCGAACGGAACTATGATATAGGCAACCGGGAATTGCTGGCGATTAAGTGGGCTTTCGAAGAGTGGAGGCATTTTTTGGAAGGAGCCCATCACCAGATTACGGTACTCACTGACCATAAAAACCTCACTTATCTAGATTCCGCTAAGAGGTTAAATGCTCGGCAAGCCCGCTGGGCCTTGTTTTTCTCTCGGTTCAATTTTGTTGTTACCTATAGACCCGGTTCTAAGAATGTCAAGGCTGATGCCCTGTCTAGGAGTTTTGGTTCTCCGGAACCTTCCGAGCCGGAGCCTGAGAGCATTCTCTCCCCTGGGGTGGTCCTCGCTGCTGTCTCCTCCGACCTTTCACCTCTCATTCACGCCGCTCAACAATCTGCTCCTGAAGCCCTTCCGGAAGGCAAATTATTTGTCCCGTTGTCACTGAGAATGAAAGTGTTAGAGGAGACACATGCTTCAGTCCTAGCTGGACACCCCGGTATCAGGGGTACTCTGGAGTTAGCGGCCAGACTCTATTGGTGGCCGCACATGGCCAAGGATGTACGGGTATTTGTGTCCGCGTGCCCGGTTTGCGCAAGGGGGAAGAACCTCAGGAGACGTCCTGAGGGGCCTCTTCTGCCCTTGCCCATTCCGTCCAGGCCATGGTCCCATTTGTCCATGGATTTTATTACTGATCTGCCATCCTCGCTGGGGAATACGGTCATTTGGGTAATAGTTGACCGTTTCTCCAAAATGTCTCATTTTGTTCCACTTGGCAAGTTGCCTAACGCCAAACTTTTGTCTGAGATGTTCATCAAGGAGATTGTTCGGTTACATGGGATCCCCGAGGATATTGTGTCTGATAGAGGGGTTCAGTTCGTCGCTCGCTTCTGGCGAGCCTTCTGTAAAAATCTAAACGTTAATTTGTCCTTTTCCTCCGCTTTCCATCCCGAGAGTAACGGACAAACGGAACGGATGAACCAAGAACTTATCCAGTATCTGCGACTGTTTGTCTCTGATAACCAGCATCAGTGGGCCAACTACTTACCTCTCGCCGAATTTGCTATTAACAACCATGGTAACTCGTCGACCCAACTGTCACCTTTTTTTTGCAACTATGGGTTCCATCCCCGGTTCTCGCTTTCTACTCCTTTGGTCTCGAACAATCCGGCCGCCGACATATCCGCCGAAGAACTGTGCACAGTTTGGGCCCAGGTTCGTAAGAACCTTCAGGGTTCCCAAGAGAAACTGCGTAAATACGCAAATAAAAGACGTACTATCTCTGCACCTTTTGTGGTCGGGGAGCAGGTTTTATTATCATCTAAGAATCTGAGACTTAAGGTTCCCTCCCTGAAACTTGCTCCTCGGTTCATTGGCCCATTTACGGTTTCTCAGGTTATCAACCCGGTGTCATATAAGTTGGCACTTCCTGACCCCTGGAAGGTCCACAAGGTTTTTCACAAGAACTTGCTTAAGAAGTATGTGACTCCAGTTCTCCCCACCCAGAACCCGCCTCCTCCCTCTCTGGTACAGGGGGAACTGGAGTATGAAGTAGAAAGGCTTGTGGATGCCCGACGGGTTAGAGGTGGGCTGCAGTACCTGGTCCACTGGAGAGGATTTGGCCCTGAGGATAGGACGTGGGTCCCTGCCAGGGACGTTCATGCGCCACGCCTAGTCCAGGCATTCCACAGGGCTTTCCCGCTTAAGCCCGCACCTGGCCATGGGGGTCCGGTGTACCCCCGTAGAAGGGGGGGTACTGTCAGAACCGGCAACTCTCGGGGCCGCCGTGCCCGCACCACCGGTCCGGCCACCCGGGGTACAGGAGCGCGGCGCAGAGGTACCCCGGTTCTTGTGATCTCCCCGGGCCGCTGTAAGACTGGTCGCCGCCGGGTTGCTAGGGAGGCAGCTGGTGCTTCTAGTGTCCTGACTACCAGGCTGGCTTCCCTAGTAACTGTCTGTGCAGCTAGACTGGGGGCGTGTCCCCAGCACCGCCCTGATTAGCCCTGCTGCTGTCAGGCTCCCCGCCCCAATCAGCTTCTGGGGCGGGAGCGCTGACAGCATTTAAATAGGTGTGTTTTCCTCTCAGGCCTCGCCAGTGTTAGTTTGGTTCTCCAGCTGCACCCGCGTATATCCTGACTGCTCTTGTGACCTCGGCTTTTCTGACACCTGCTTTTGGACTTGACTACGTTTTTGCCTGACCCCTCCGTACTGCGTACCCTCTTGTTGCCTACCCGGATTGTCTGACCATTCTACCGTTGCTTGTCTCAGTGTCTGTTTGTCTCCCGTGTCCCGCTTCCCTAGTGAGGGTAGGGACCGTCGCCCAGTTGTCGCCCTGGGGGGTAGCCCAGGGGGGCAAGTAGGCAGGGACAGGGGTTGCGGGATACCTCAGGGACCCCCATATCCCGGACACTGTCCTGACAATCACAGTGTTTTTCCAAAAAACACTATATGTGAAACCACTCTTAAGGGTGCTTTCACACAGGCGTTTTTATCGTCCGCATTTTGTGCATTGCAACATGCAACATGCACAAAAAAATAGAACTCATTATTTATTTAGAACCCACTATTTACATAGGTGATTTTTTTCTTAAAGTGAGGGTGAATGCTACAGATGAGCGAGTTTACTCGCTAAAGGCAATTGCTCGAGCAAGCATTTCCTTTAGCGAGTACCTGCCCGCTCGAGACTGAAGGTTCAGGTGCCGGCGGCGGGTAGGGAGCTGCGGGGGAGAGCGGGGAGGAACGGAGGGGAGATCTCTCTCTCCCCCCGCTCCCTCCTGCTGACTGCCGCTACTCACCGCTCCCCCACGCCGGCACCCGAACCTTCAGTCTCGAGCGGGCAGGTACTCGCTAAAGGCAATGCTCGCTCGAGCAATTGCCTTTAGCGAGTATACTCGCTCATCTCTAGTGAATACCCGTTATTCTTGCGGATTTTTTTCACGCAATTGTAATGTTAAAAATACATCGCAAGTTTGTGCTTTGCAATTTTTGTGCTATGCATTTTTAACATTAGAAAGTCCTATATACGCTTCCATCTGAGCAGTCCCCCCCCCCCCCCCATTCTCTACCCCTCACTGGCTCTCTGCCTCTCTCCTCCACTTTTTTTGCAATGGGAGGGGGCGAGATTTGGGTGGAGCTAAGCTCCACTCTATCTCGCCCACTCCCATTGCTGGCTGCAGACAAGGGGCGGGAGCTTAACTCTGCCCATTCCCGCACACTCCCATTGCAAACCGCTCGGAGGGGAGGAGAGAGGTGGAGAGCTGGTGAGGGGGAGGGAAGGGGTGGACTGCTCAGATGGAAGCATATATTGGCCGGTCGTGAAAACGCCAGCCGATATATGCTCATGTAAGTAAGTCCCAAGGGTGGCTTCAGAAGAGTGCAATTGCATATATTTTTGCGTGTGCAAATTTTGCGTGCACAATGCACAGAGAATAGAGCCCACTGTTTTCAATGAGCTCATCTACACTTTTGCTCTTATGCGCATATGTGCACTTAAGGCACCATAGGAGTCTATGGGGGTGCTCACTCAATCCCTGTGAGATTGCATAATGAACTGTGCAATTTCGCAGGAGAATCAATAACACCAGGTTTTAAGTAGACTGCACATTCTTTTTAAACAAGGCGCAGGTGCGTCCCACGCTGATATGAATGGTCCCCTACAGCGCAAAAAGTCAGGCATCTGAAGCCACTCTATAAGACTCAGTTCACACTGTGCTTGAGCTCTTCATCAGAAATATATTTCAGAAAGATTTTCCTTCGCTCCAGTGTACACTATTGTATGCTTATTGTATGTTTACGTATGATTCCCATTGAAAAAAAAGAGTGCCTCATAGAATATGTATTTTTTCAGCTGCCCTCTATAAAACTCTTTACTGTACAGCTGAAAAGGGTATGCTGATGCCCAGGGGCATACGCTTGATTTTCCTTAGGGGGTGATAATAAATAAAGTTAATCATGAAATTACCACTTTTAGCAAAAAGAAAAAAATCACAGTATTATGTCTATCATATTGATAAAATCTGCTCAAACAGTTTCCATTCGCTTGCGGTATTTTATGACAGAAACAATAACCGTGTCTACCACATTATTCTTTCTAGCAAAAAATGCTGAAAATTATTGGAAATCTGACAAAATGGAGACCTATTTGTCTATTTCAGAAAATGTCATGAATGGCAGAGACAGGTACCGTATAGGGTGCTGTTTTCAGGATTTTAAATGTAAAGCCTGAAAAAACCTTTAAGGTATCAATAACGAGGTCTGAACAGGCCCTTACATGTAAGTTCCCTCTTTTACCAGTATTACATCTAATTCTCTAACTTCCCGGTGTCGTACAAACATGAAATTTGGCACAACTATTTTTTAGGTCCTAAATAGAAAAAGTAAAGGAGTCACAACTGGATTATTCAATGCTAAGTGCAAAAGTATTGGCACCTCTATGTAATGTAACTTCCCGATGTCGCACAAACATGAAGTTTAGCATTACCATTCTTTAGGTCCTAATAGGAAAAGTAAAGGGGGCACAACATGACTATTCAATGCTAAGTGCAAAAGTATTGACACCTCTATGTAATGTAACTTCCCGATGTCATTCAAAGATGAAATTTGGCACGACCATTCTTTAGGTCCTAAATAGGAAAAGTAAAGAGGGTCACAAATTGATTATTCAATGCTAAGTGCAAAAGTATTGGCACCCCTATGTAATATACCTAATCTAATTCTTTAACTTCCCGGTGTCATACAAACATGAAATTTAGCACAACCATTCTTTAGGTCCTAAATGGGAAAAGTAAAGGGGTCATAACTTGATTATTTAATGTTAATTGCAAAAGCAAGTGCACCACTATGTAATGTAACTTCCCGGTGTCATACAAGCATGAAATTTAACGCAAGCATTTTTTAGGTCCTAAATAATGAGGAGAGTGGGAGGGGTGGCACATTCTGCAGAGGGGCATGGGTACATGCAGCCTGAGGAGAATCTAATGCTCCTCTATATGTATACATATTTTATTTCTTGGTTACTCTAAAGTAACTTTGACTTCATTAAATTTTCTGTGCGAACAACATGTAAAACACCTGTATCAACAAGCCACAGCAGTCCACGGGGGTCATCAAAACTAGCTGAGCTGGAGGGAGAAGCGAATCCTCTTGCTGAGCTGCTGCTTTGAGCTGTAATTTCAGGACCCTGTCTGCAGAAGGAGGTGCACAGAGGGACAAGAAACACACTCAGGAATTCCTGTGGAGCACATTGATGAACAAGAAACAGAGGCTTGGCTGACCACTGAGAAACAAAGAAGAGGGGCACACAGACAGTGATCACTGATCTTCTTGTAGTAGCCTCCTTTGCTACTAGCCTCACTTCCTATGTCTCAACAAACAAGTAACACATCACCTGACCTACTGATGCAAAGGTTACACCAGAGAATATAAGCTAAAAATTAAATTGGAAAAACATGGCAAGTGGCGTAACTCCATTAGCAAATAAAGTCTATTTGATACCAGAGTAGAACCTGACTCCTCATTTATTTGACATAAAGCCAGCACATTTATGCGTTTTGGGGATGCAGCCCCTTTCTCAGAATGGCTGGGTGGAACACAACTTAGCGAGAATGCAGAGCATAGTTTTGTCCAAGGTGTCAGAATAATGAAAGCTTGCCCAGTGTTTGTTATTTTATCTTTGGCTTTACTAACATACCCAGTTCCTAAGGCATTCCCTGGGCAGGTGTCACATCCATGCGGTACAAGAGCACCATGCCCAGCACAGACGCAGGGCGGCGTTTATACAGAAACGCAAGAAGCACACATGATAAAATGCTAACACAGACTACACCATTCCAGGATAAGATGGATGGAGAAACCTGTCTCTTACAACTCAAGGAAATGGGGAACCCTTGCCTAAAAGTGAGGTAGGCATCCTGGTAAGGATAGCCTCATGGTCCTCACCTAGGACCTGACTATTCCTGATGGGGTACCTGGAGAGATGCACAAAACACTACAAAGAAACTGTATAAAGACTAACTGTGATATAGAGACTGGTGGGCCCTCAGCCATTTTGTGTGTAGTTAGATTGCATTTGTAGTTTTCAGTGGACTTTTCACCCATTTACTCACTCCTGCCTGTTGATTTTTGCATTTAGAAAGGCAACTGGTCTCACCTTACCTTGTATAAGAGCTGGGATGTAAATAACCCCCTTCCTTTCTTTTCTCCATTTGTCTGTTTGGTTTAAAATTAGCATGAGAAAACTCAGTTGTGTGACTGTTTACTTGTTAATGAAGCCTAAGGAAAATCATTCACCTAGGAGTTGGATTCTCACAGACATGCTGGCTTTCAAATAAGGGAAAAATCTATTAATAAAGATTATTGGTTGTGTGAAGGTCCTAGCTCGATATGCATTTTTTTCAGAATTGGGTGGGCCAGTTGAACAAAACACATCTAAACTCATTGTGGTGCAGGACACAGAACACTACCAAATGGCATATCCATGTATCTGGTAATAATTTCTATGTCATATTTGGTATCGCTGAGTAGATAAAATCCTGACCGGAAATATGCCAGGCATTGATTCCCGATCGGAGGATCTCCTGTGCAAGTATGGCCAAAATGGGTAATTATGTTTTTTCCCCAGGTCCATATGCATTTTCCCCACCCTTCACTGAATGACCTCAGAGGGGGTGGGAGGAGGTGTGTTCTACGGAAACTTTAAAAACTAGGATCTCAGAGAGACCCAGTTGTCAGACCTTCGGAGATACACCACAGTGTAAGGACTTTCCCGTTGCTTCCTGTGACTCCACACAAATAAAAACCTTGGGCGGAACATCCCAAATCTGGTACCTTAATTATTTCTTCCTTGTTTTATTTTAAGTACTGTCTGTTGTGTATACCTGTAAGCCTTTTCTCCACTGTAATATCTTTTTCTGCATATTTTTGTACACATATAGATATTTAGCACTACTAGTATTTTTTAGAATAAGGGCGCCCACCCACTGGCGTTTTTTTTTCCCTGCGAAATTCGCAGCATTTTTTTTCTGCAGGGGTCTATGGGACTTGTAATGTTAAAATCGCGATCGCGCAAAATCGCAATTTACCGCGAATCGCGGTAAATTGCGATTTTGCGCGATCGCGATTTTAACATTACAAGTCCCATAGACCCCTGCAGAAAAAAAATGCTGCGAATTTCACAGGGAAAAAAAAACGCCAGTGGGTGGGCGCCCTAAATCTTCAATTTATAAGTCAAGCATTGTCCGTTTTAAAATGAACGATAACCCTAAGCATTGTTTTAATAATTCATGAGTGTGAGTTCCAGCTTACTTGGGAAGCAAAAGCTGGTGGTGGCAACGAGCATGTGTGGGTATTGTAAAGACCTGGAGCCATTAGACCAGATGAGGTGGTGATTTGAGCTTCCGTTCGCATGCATGCAGAAGCCTAGGAAAGCTGCGTACAAATCTGCCTGTATTCTAATGACTCGGCTCTTGCAATCCTACTAGAGTAATCGATCGAAGCTCTGCAGTGACAAGTGTTCGCAGTGGTGAGAGTGCTTGGAATAGTTGATCCGTGACAAATTGGTGATAGAGGCGGGATTGATCAGGGTCTTCCCATCACTCTCCTCTCCCATCCGTGACACTAACCAAAAGGGAAAAAAAACAGCACTTAGCTGACAGTGGAAAGCTTTTGCCCAGGAAAGAGGCTCAAACCTGCTCCAACTACACCTCTAACTGAACTGAAGTCGTAAGCTGTAAACGGAATTGACGGATAGACATAAACTGACAAACGCCCAAGACACTCACCAAACATACCAGCACACAAAGATATGAAATTACTACAGAATGCACAAGGTATTGGTTCATGTTTTGGCCAAGACTCGTGGGTCTCTTCTCTCACAAAACAACTTACTATGAATCCAGCCTGCCAACCCCTAGATGGTAGCAACCCAAGCAGGACAGGACACAGTTTACACCAACACACCAGGGTTTGCATACCACACAGAACATCATGCAACCCGAACAGGACTGTTCACACCTAATGCCCAGCCACCTGCACAGACACACAGAACAAGTCACTCTTCACATCAATACACACTGAACATACCTGTTCACCTCATGTCCGGTCACCTACAGAAAGACACAGAGAACATGACACTGTTCACACCTACATGACAACATCAATAACTGCAAACACCAGGGTATTGGAAAACCGACATCCTTTTGCCAGAGAGGCAGGTATATGTGTGCAGCAGAACATTGGGGATTGGCTGGCTGGAGAACACCACACCCAACCACCTGTGAAGGTGTGATCCTGGAAACCCGTAGAACAACTAGTCTCAGCAGCACAACCTAACAGCAGGTAGCACCTTACATTCATATTGGATTTTCAATCCCCATAAAATCACAATTTGCTACAGTTATCCGGCTGCAACCCTTTACAACCCTCCATTCATTTGTACCTACTCCAAAGCACAACTGTCAGCCCACGCAAGACATCAATGGGTCTCTCTGCGACCCATCAATGCACACAGCCAGCTTGGCTGCAAATTATAGTATGTGGTGAGCAGAGCCCATGGACCCCCTAGCTTAGAAGCCTTGTTGCAATTGCAGCCCCTATAGTCATGACACTGTATGTCAGTATGGTACCCCATCAGTTCTGCAATGTAATCAGCCAGGCATGGTGGATGATTTAACAGGTGAGTTTTGACAGTTTTGCTATTTTAACATATTCAGCTGACAGATTTTTTTAAAATACTTTGCCAATCCCTTTGAAATGTTTTTTCTTAAATCAGACCTTTATGACATGTAAGCAGGATAAGTCATAAATGTCTTATAGGTATTGGTCCCAGCTCTGTGAAGAATATGCAATAACAACCATATTGTTAACTGTTAGCCTATTATTACGGTAATGGAATGTTGTAGAGCCCAATGATATCCAGGCCATTTCTTTAGAAAGCATAGACACTTTATTGTTCCAGTACATATATGTGTTTAGTGCAATCATTTCCCAAGATTGAACCAACAACAAAAGGAAACATATTCTCTTATACAATCCACACAAAGACATTATTGGCTCAGGGGCAGCTCTCAGCTGCCCCTGCGCTGAGCCAATCAGAGGCAGCCCTCACTCACCCATTCATGAATTCATGAATGGGTGTGAGTGAGGGATGCCTCTGATTGGTCAGGCTGTGACCAATCAGAGGCATCTCATTCAGCAGGCGGGGATTTTAAATCCCCGGCTGCTGAATACTACTCACAGCTGTTCAGAGCAGTTCAGGAGAACTGCAGCCTGCCGGGCTGAACTCCGTCTGCCGGGACCAGGTGAGTATATATATATTTTTTATTTTTACACATTTCTAGATGAATTGCAGGGAAGGGCTTATATATTTAACCCCTTCCCGACAATTCATCCCGCCATCGCCGGCAGCCCATTGCTTTCAATGGAGTCGGCTGTACATCGTTCTTCTCTGCCACAGCTGTTACAGCTGTGGCAGAGGAGAACGATCTTTACGCTGACAGTGGGGGGGGGGGGGGGTCTCACTCTTGCCGCTATTGTGGCTTAATAGTGGGACCTGGGAACTTGAGATGCAGCCCAAAATGTAGCTCCTCGCCTGCCCTATTCGTTTCTGTGTCGTTTCCATCACTTTCTTGTGTTTTGCAGATTTTCACAAATGAAAACCTTAGCGAGCATCGGCGATATACAAAAATGCTCGAGTCACCCATTGACTTCAATGGGGTTCGTTACTCGAAACGAACTCTCGAGCATCACTGAAAGTTTGATTCGAGTAACGAGCACCCGAGCATTTTGGTGCTCGCTCATCTCTAATTACTAAGTCATGTCTCCAACATTCAGCAGAGTCTGTCTTCACTCCATGTGTCACCACTAGAGGGAGCCCTGCAACAGCTTCGTGCAATGTATGAACATTATAATATAAAGGTCCAGGAGTACGAAAATGCTTTGAGAAAATTAAACACAGAGGATTCCATAGAGGAATTGCAAAGCTTCCAACATCTCAGTGTAGAATGAGACGGCTTAGTACGCGACATTAAGTCTAAGACAGAAGCGAGAATTCCGCAACTTCAGAAGGTGTCATCTCACATTTCTGACTCTACCAGGCACTCCAAGCGTACATCTAGGTCACGATCTTCAAAGCATTCCACCCTCAGTGAGCAGCTTCTAAAAGCACGCGTAGAAGCGGAAGCGACTAAGATACAGGCCGTCTTTGCGCAGAAGAAAGCGGAAGTGGAAGCTGCACATAAGGAAGCAGAAGTGGAAGCTGCACATAGAAAAGCGGAAGTGGAAGCTGCACATAAGGAAGCAGAAGTGGAAGCTGCACATAGAAAAGCGGAAATAGAGGCTCTGGAGAAACAATGTGAACATGCTACAGCCGTAGCAAGGTTAAGAGTTTTAGAACAAGCCACGAGTCAGAGCGAAAGAGACAGCATTGACTTCAGCGGAATGGATGCAGAGGAACCTCTCAAGCATACAAGAGACTATGTACTAAGCCAATGCTTCAATTCCCCATCTGCCGCAAACATTCCAGACAAAACAGACGTCTCTCCAGAGCGACAGGCCGCACATTCTTCCACAGCACCAGGCATGCAAAGTCAGCACAGAACTCCGCTCGTTCCTCACACCAACCTTCCGTCCTATATGGAGCACCAAGGCTCTGCACCCCAGCAAGCTCAATATACCGGTATTCATGGACAATTCAAAATACCAGCGGTTCTCCAAACCTCTAGCAATTACATGGTTCCATATCCACATGTCACCAAACCTATGGACTTCAAACCAACTCCCAGGCTGAACACCCTGACAGCCCCATATGTACCTACGTCTCTCATGCAAAACACCACAAATGATGTGATTAGCACCACTCAACCAATTTCACACCTGAAGTCAGAGAAAACCGACATGTCAGAGTTTGCAAAATACATTGTACGTCGTGAGCTCACCAAGACAGGACTGATAAGGTTCGACGACCAGCCTGAGAATTACAGAGGCTGGAAATGTGCCTTCAGAACTGCAACTCACGATCTCGGCATTACTGCTTCGGAAGAACTAGATCTACTGATCCGGTGGCTTGGCCCACAGTCTACAGAACGTGTAAAGAGACTCAGATCTGTCCACATTGAAAATCCAGCACCAGGCCTTGCAGCCGCTTGGGAGAGACTGGAGAGAACCTATGGTAGTCCTGAAGCAATAGAAAATGCTCTGTTCAAACGTCTGCAAGCCTTTCCAAGGATATCTGGTAAAGACAATCAGAAATTCCAAGAGCTCTCTGACTTACTGCTAGAGCTACAGCTGGCCAAGGGAGACACTCACCTACCTGGCCTCAGTTACCTGGACACTGCTCGTGGAGTAAACCTAATCGTGTCAAAGCTGCCATACAACCTTCAAGAGAAGTGGACTGCTCTGGGGTCAAGATATAAGAGAGAAAATCAAGTCTCTTTTCCTCCATTTTCCTACTTCTGTGAGTTCATCAAAAACATTGCAGAATCCAAGAACGATCCAAGCTTTTCCTATGAGGAATCCAATCCCGTTCCACATCCATTCAAGTCTGACAACCCACGCATCGACTACAAAGGCCGCAGAGGTCCGGTGTCAGTAAAAAAGACTGATATTTTTCCCTCTACTTTGTCAGCTTCACAGGGAGTCAGTTACAAGAGCAATCAAGATGAAAAGGTTGAAAACCCTATTCGCCTGTGTCCCTTACATAAGAAGCCTCATCCCCTCAAGAAGTGCATCGGCTTCAGGAAGAAACCACTCCAAGAACGCAAGGAGCTTCTAAAGAAGTTTGGGGTATGTTTCAGATGTTGCGCTTCTACTGAACACATTGCTAAAGACTGTAAAAATGCCATCAAATGCATTGAGTGTGGTTGTGAAGATCATGTACAAGCTCTTCACCCATCTCAACCTAGAACCGCACCAGCTACAAGTTTCCCTACCCCACCAACGTACGGCGGGGAGAACACAGATCAAGTAGCAAGTCCTACCACTGTATCTTCTTCATGCACAGAAGTCTGTGGAGAAGGCATTTGTGACCAGTCCTGTGCAAGGATATGCCTAGTCGATGTGTACCCCCAGGGTCAACCAGAAAGGACTATGAAGGTGTACACCATCCTCGATGACCAGAGCAACCGATCACTTGCAAGGTCAGAACTCTTTGATTTGTTTAACATAAAGGGAGATGTTTACCCATACACCTTGGGTACATGTAGTGGAGTGACAGAGGTCTCGGGGAGAAGAGCCAGCGGACTTGTAGTAGCCTCTCTTAAGGGCAATCTTGAGATACCCTTGCCCACACTTGTTGAATGTAATCAGATACCATCCAATAGGGGAGAGATCCCTACTAGAGATGAGCGAGCACCAAAATGCTCGAGTGCTCGTTACTCGGGACGAACTTTTCGCGATGCTCGAGGGTTCGTTTTGAGTAACGAACCCCATTGAAGTCAATGGGCGACCCGAGCATTTTTGTATTTCGCCGATGCTCGCTAAGGTTTCCTTGTGTGAAAATCTGGGCAATTCAAGAAAGTGATGGGAACGACACAGCAACGGATAGGGCAGGCGAGGGGCTACATGTTGGGCTGCATCTCAAGTTCACAGGTCCCACTATTAAGCCACAATAGCGGCAAGAGTGGGCCCCCCCCCCTCCCAAAAACTTTTACTTCTGAAAAGCCCTCATTAGCATGGCATACCTTTGCTAAGCACCACACTACCTCCAACAAAGCACAATCACTGCCTGCATGACACTCCACTGCCACTTCTCCTGGGTTACATGCTGCCCAACCGCACCCCTCCCCCCCACAGCGCACACCAAAGTGTCCCTGCGCAGCCTTCAGCTGCCCTCATGCCACACCACCCTCATGTCTATTTAGAAGTGCGTCTGCCATGAGGAGGAACCGCAGGCACACACTGCAGAGGGTTGGCACGGCTAGGCAGCGACCCTCTTTAAAAGGGGCGGGGTGATAGCCCACAATGCTGTACAGAAGCAATGAGAAATAGAATCCTGTGCCACCGCCATCAGGAGCTGCACACGTGGGCATAGCAATGGGGAACCTATGTGCCACACACTATTCATTCTGTCAAGGTGTCTCTGCATGCCCCAGTCAGACCGGGCTTTTTAATTCATAGACACAGGCAGGTACAACTCCCTATTGTGAAGTCCCTGTCGACCGACAGCATGGGTGGCTCCCTGGAACCCACCGGCGATACACAAAAATATCCCATTGCATTGCCCAACACAGCTGAGGTAGTAATGTCATGCTTAATGCAGGTGGGCTTCGGCCCACACTGCATGCCCCAGTCAGACTGGGGTTCTTTACAAGTGGACACATGTAGTTACAACTCCCTGTGCAACCACAGCATGGGTGGCTCCCTGGAACCCACCGGCGGTACATAAATATACCCCATTGCATTGCCCAACACAGCTGAGGTAGTAATGTCGTGCTTAATGCAGGTGGGCTTCGGCCCACACTGCATGCCCCAGTCAGACTGGGGTTCTTTACAAGTGGAAACAGATGCATTTATAATTCCCTGTGGACCCACAGCATGGGTGGGTGCCAGGAAGCCACCGGCGGTACATAGAAATATCCCATTGCATTGCCCAACACAGCTGAGGTAGTAATGTCATGCTTAATGCAGGTGGGCTCCGGCCAACACTGCATGCCCCAGTCAGACTGGTAATATGTACCTTAACAGTAACCGCGTTGGTGGTAATGTGGTGGTGACTGCGGACCTAGTAGCACGGTTTTATTTTGTTGGTTTTCGGAATGTGGCCAGGATTAAGTGGGCCGTGGCGGGGGATGTTTTGGAGGCACTACGTGTCCGTGGTTATATGCACCTTAACAGTAACAGCGTTGGTGGGAAATGGCCTCACCGCCATCATGTCTTTGGGAAGCCTCTGTTTCCACACCCCAGAGACATACCATTAGCAGCGGTATAGGCAGAGCCCAGAATTAGTAACATTTTAGCCGTAGCATTAGCGACAGGCCCCACTAACATATCATTAGCAGCATTATAGGGGGAGCACAGTCTTAGTTCCATTTCAGTAATAGTAGCAGCCTACACAGGCCCCAGGAACAATTCCGAAGCAGCAGTATAGGAGGAGCATAGTCTTAGTTCCATTTAAGTCATTGTAGCAGCCTACACAGGCCCCAGGAACAATTCCGAAGCAGCAGTAGAGTGGGAGCGCAGTCTTAGTTCCATTTCAGTAGCTGCAGTATAGCCAAGGCCCAAGTTACATTTATGTAGCTAAAGTGTAGGCCAACCCCACACACACTTCTGTACCATGAGTGCAGGCGAAGAACATACAAATTGCTATGATTACACTGTAGGTGAGGGCCCCAAAACATCGGTGTACCAACAGTACTAATGTACCTCAGTAAAAATTGGCCATGCCCAACCAAGATGGCAGGTGAAACCCATTAATCACTTTGGTTAATGTGGCTTAAGTGGTAACTAGGCCTGGAGGCAGCCCAGTTTAACTAAAAATTGGTTCAAGTTAAAGTTTCAACGCTTTTAAGAGCATTGAAACATATAAAAATTGTTTAGAAAAATTAGATGAGTGAGCCTGGTGGCCCTAAGAAAAATTGCCCGTTCAGCGTGATTACGTGAGGTTTCAGGAGGAGGAGCAGGAGGAGGAGGAGGAATATTAGACACAGATTGATGAAGCAGAAATGTCCCCGTTTTGGATGGTGAGAGAGAACATAGCTTCCATCCGCGGGTGCATAATACGTATTGCTTAGGTATCGCTGCTGTCCGCTGGTGCAGAAGAGAAGTCTGGGGAAATCCAGGCTTTGTTCATCTTGATGAGTGTAAGCCTGTTGGCACTGTCGGTTGACAGGTGGGTACGCTTATCCGTGATGATTCCCCCAGCCACACTAAACACACTCTCTGACAAGACGCTAGCCGCAGGACAAGCAAGCACCTCCAGGGCATACAGCGCGAGTTCAGGCCACGTGTCCAGCTTCGACACCCAGTAGTTGTAGGTGGCAGAGGCGTCACGGAGGACGGTTGTGCGATCAGCTACGTACTCCCTCACCATCCTTTTACAGTGCTCCCGCAGACTCAGCCTTGACTGGGGAGCGGTGACACAGTCTTGCTGGGGAGCCATAAAGCTGGCAAAGGCCTTGGAGAATGTTCCCCTGCCTGCGCTGTACATGCTGCATGATCTCTGCGCCTCCCCTGCTACCTGGCCCTCGGAACTGCGCCTTCTAGCGCTGTCGGATGGGAAGTTTACCATCAGTTTGTCCACCAGCGCCCTGTGGTATAGCATTATTCTCGAACCCCTTTCCTCTTCGGGAATGAGAGTGCAAAGGCTCTCCTTATACCGTGGGTCGAGCAGTGTGTACACCCAGTAATCCGTAGTGGCCAGAATGCGTGTAACGCGAGGGTCACGAGAAAGGCATCCTAACATGAAGTCAGCCATGTGTGCCAGGGTACTTGTACGCAACACATGGCTGTCTTCACTAGGAAGATCACTTTCAGGATCCTCCTCCTCCTCCTCTTCCTCCTCCTCAGGCCATACACGCTGAAAGGATGACAGGCAAGCAGCATGGGTACCGTCAGCAGTGGGCCAAGCTGTCTCTTCCCCCTCCTCCTCATCCTCCTCATGCTCCTCCTCCTCCTCCTGAACGCGCTGAGATATAGACAGGAGGGTGCTCTGACTATCCAGCGACATACTGTCTTCCCCCGGCTCTGTTTCCGAGCGCAAAGCGTCTGCCTTTATGCTTTGCAGGGAACTTCTCAAGATGCATAGCAGAGGAATGGTGACGCTAATGATTGCAGCATCGCCGCTCACCACCTGGGTAGACTCCTCAAATTTTCCAAGGACCTGGCAGATGGCTGCCAACCAGGGCCACTCTTCTGTAAATAATTGAGGAGGCTGACTCACACTGCGCCGCGCAAGTTGGAGTTGGTATTCCACTATAGCTCTACGCTGCTCATAGAGTCTGGCCAACATGTGGAGCGTAGAGTTCCACTGTGTGGGCACGTCGCACAGCAGTCGGTGCACTGGCAGATTAAACCGATGTTGCAGTGTCCGCAGGGTGGCAGCGTGCGTGTGGGATTTGCGGAAATGTGCGCAGAGCTGGCGCACCTTTCCGAGCAGGTATGACAAGTGGAGGTAGCTTTTCAGAAAGCGCTGAACCACAAAATTAAAGACATGGGCCAGGCATGGCACGTGCGTGAGGCTGCCGAGCTGCAGAGCCGCCACCAGCTTACGGCCGTTGTCACACACGACCATGCCCGGTTGGAGGCTCAGCGGCGCAAGCCAGCGGTCGGTCTGCTCTGTCAGACCCTGCAGCAGTTCGTGGGCCGTGTGCCTCTTCTCTCCTAAGCTGAGTAGTTTCAGCACGGCCTGCTGACGCTTGCCCACCGCTGTGCTGCCACGCTGCGTGTCACCGACTGCTGGCGACGTGCTGCTGACACATCTTGATTGCGAGACAGAGGTTGCGTAGGAGGAGGAGGAGGAAGGTGCTTTAGTGGAGGAAGCATACACCGCCGCAGATACCACCACCAAGCTGTGGCCCGCAATTCTGGGGGTGGGTAGGACCTGAGCGGTCCCAGGCTGTGACTCTGTCCCAGCCTCCACTAAATTCACCCAATGTGCCGTCAGGGAGATATAGTGGCCCTGCCCGCTTGTGCTTCTCCACGTGTCTGTTGTTAAGTGGACCTTGGCAGTAACCGCGTTGGTGAGGGCGCGTACAATGTTGCGGGAGACGTGGTCGTGCAGGCCTGGGACGGCACATCGGGAAAAGTAGTGGCGACTGGGAACCGAGTAGCGCGGGGCAGCTGCCGCCATCATGCTTTTGAAAGCCTCCGTTTCCACAAGCCTATACGGCAGCATCTCTAGGCTGATCAATTTTGCAATGTGCACGTTTAACGCTTGAGCGTGCGGGTGCGTGGCGTCGTACTTGCGCTTGCGCTCAAACTGTGGCGCTAGCGACGTCTGGACGCTACGCTGAGAGACCTGAATGGGGCCGAGGACAGCGGAGGTGAGGGTGTGGGTGCAGGCCAGGAGACGGTAGTGCCTGTGTCCTCAGAGGGGGGTTGGATCTCAGTGGCAGGTTGGGGCACAGGGGGAGAGGCAGTGGTGCAAACCGGAGGCGGTGAACGGGCATCGTCCCACCTTGTGGGGTGCTTGGCCATCATATGCCTGCGCATGCTGTTGGTGGTGCCTCCCCAGCTGATCTTGGCGCGACAAAGGTTGCACATCACTGTTCGTCGGTCGTCAGGCGTCTCTGTGAAAAACTGCCACACCGTAGAGCACCTTGACCTGTGCAGGGTGGCATGGCGCGAGGGGGCGCTTTGGGAAACAGTTGGTGGATTATTCGGTCTGGCCCTGCCTCTACCCCTGGCCACCGCACTGGCTCGGCCTGTGCCCACACCCTGACTTGGGCCTCCGCGTCCTCGCCCGCGTCCACATCCTATAGGCCTACCCCTACCCCTCAGCATGGTGTATTACCAGTGATTTGATTTCCCAGGCAGGAAAGAAAGTGGTGCAAGCCTGCAGCCAAAATAGAATTTTTTCCCTTGTTTTTCAAAGGACAAGCCACACTGCGTGTATTCAATGAATACTACTAAGTTTAATAACTGTGTTGTGGCCCTGCAAATGTGTCAGAGAACTGCAGTGATGCAAAGTTATTCGCTCCAGCAGATCAGGGATTTCCCATGCAGGAAAGAAATTGGCGCAAGCCTGCAGCCAAAATAGAATTTTTTCCCTTGTTTTTCAAAGGACAAGCCACACTGCGTGTATTCAATGAATACTACTAAGTTTAATAACTGTGTTGTGGCCCTGCAAATGTGTCAGAGAACTGCAGTGATGCAAAGTTATTCGCTACAGCAGATCAGGGATTTCCCATGCAGGAAAGAAATTGGCGCAAGCCTGCAGCCAAAATAGAATTTTTTCCCTTGTTTTTCAAAGGACAAGCCACACTGCGTGTATTCAATGAATACTACTAAGTTTAATAACTGTGTTGTGGCCCTGCAAATGTGTCAGAGAACTGCAGTGATGCAAAGTTATTCGCTCCAGCAGATCAGGGATTTCCCATGCAGGGAAAAAATTGGCGCAAGCCTGCAGTAAAACGTAGCTGGCTGCGTCTGATTTTTTTTAACGTTCTGCACGCAGCACACACGTACCCAGAGCCCTGAGGACTGTCAGAGGCAGGCGAAATAGAATTTTTTCCCTTGTTTTTCAAAGGACAAGCCACACTGCGTCTATTCAATGAATAATGTATGTCTTCTGGCCCTGCCTACACAATTCTATCCCTGTAGTATTAATGCCGGGTGCAATGGTCTGCACAGCCGGTTTTGAGAAAAAAAATAAAATATGCAACACTGCTAACAGCAGCCTGGACAGTACTGCACACGGATAGATGTGGCCCTAGAAAGGACCGTTGGGGTTCTTGAAGCCTACACTCACTGCTAACACTCTCCCTGCCTAACCACCACTTCTGTCCCTATTGCAGGGCGCAATGCTCTGCAGATCCAATTTTGAAAAAATAAAATAAAATACAGTGCTAACACAGTACTGCACACTATTAGATGTGGCCCTGAGAAGGACCGTTGGGGTTCTTGAAGCCTACACTAACTCCTAACGCTCTCCCTACAGCAGCTCCAGCACGATACCACTGTCCCTCAGCTAACTCACAAGGCATCTGAGGCGAGCGGCGGGAGGGGCCGATTTTTATACTCGGGTGACATCAGATCTCCCCAGCCACTCACAGCAGGGGGGTGGTATAGGGCTTGAACGTCACAGGGGGAAGTTGTAATGCCTTCCCTGTCTTTCAATTGGCCAGAAAAGCGCGCTAACGTCTCAGAGAGGAAACTGAAAGTAACCGGAACACCGCGTGGTACTCGTTACGAGTAACGAGCATCCCGAACACCCTAATATTCGCACGAATATCAAGCTCGGACGAGTACGTTCGCTCATCTCTAATCCCTACACCAGAGGCCGCTTTCCATCATCCCCACCTAAGGGCTATAGCTAACGAAATACCAGCCCTTGACAAGAGCGCAGAGATCCTACTTCTGCTGGGTAGAGACATTCTTAGGGTGCACAAAATACGTCAGCAAATTAATGGACCTCATGATGCACCATTTGCCCAGCGCCTTGACTTAGGACGGGTCATCATAGGCAATGTCTGTATAGACAAGATGAAAAAGCCAACCAAGATTTCCTCATTTAAAACACACGTCTTGCCAAATGGTCGCGGTACTTATTTTCATCCATGCCCACACCATTATCGGGTGAAGGAGAGACTGACTAACAGTAAGTGGCACCACGACCAACAAGACAGTACAAACACTTTCCTCTGGGATGACAGTCTTGGATCAACAGTGTTCAATACAACAAGTGACGATAACAAGTTGGCACCTGCTAGAGAAGACATTGAATTTCTCAAGGTCATGGAAAGGGAATTCACCCAAGATGACTCCAATAGCTGGGTAGCTCCCTTACCCTTCCGTTCTCCAAGAGTAAAGCTACCTAACAATAGGCAGCAAGCTACCACTAGATTCTCCTCTCTGAAACGCACTCTTAAGAGAAAACCAGTAAGGAAAAAACATTTCGTAGACTTCATGCAGAAGGTATTCGATAGAGACCATGCAGAACCTGCGCCACCGGTAAGGGAAGGAGAAGAATGCTGGTACCTTCCGTCCTTTGGCGTGTATCACCCCCGCAAGCCTGAACAAATCAGAGTTGTGTTTGATTCCAATGCTCAGCATGAAGGTGTCTCTCTCAACAACCTTCTCCTCACAGGCCCTAACCTAAACAACAGCCTCATGGGCGTTCTAATTCGCTTCAGACAAGAACCCGTTGCGGTTATGGCTGACATCCAGCAGATGTTCCATTGCTTCATCGTTAAGGAAGATGACAGAAACTATCTCAGGTTCCTATGGCACAAGGACAATGATGTCAGCAAAGAGGTCATAGATTACCGGATGAAGGTACATGTCTTTGGCAACAGTCCATCACCTGCTGTAGCAATCTATGGACTGAGAAGGACAGCCCAAGAAGGTGAGAAGGAGCACGGATCGGATGCTCGGCAATTCGTCGAGAAGAACGTCTAAGTAGACAACGGACTTAAATCCTTACCCACAAGCGCAGAGGTGATTGATCTCCTCACCAGAACCAAGGAAATGCTGTCTGCCGCAAACCTTAGGCTTCACAAGATTACCTCCAACAGCAAGGAAGTAATGAAGGCCTTTCCATCTGACGATCATGCAATCAACTTGCGGGACCTTGACCTCAGCTCTGAGGTTCTTCCTATACAACGCAGCCTAGGATTGCTCTGGAATATCGAACAAGATACATTTATATTTCAAGTATTAGCTTGCGACAAACCTTTCACCAAGCGTGGAGTTTTATCGGTCGTGAACAGTTTTTATGATCCTCTCGGATTCATAGCCCCCATCACTATTCAGGGCAAGATACTTCTGAGACAGCTTACTACTGAGAATATGGATTTGGACGCTCCCTTACCTGTCGAGAAACAACAAAGGTGGGAAAAATGGAAAAGGTCCTTGAAAGTATTAGAACAACTCCAAGTACCGCGCTGTTATGCTCCCAGTTCTCTTTCAACTGCTGTCAAAAGGGAAATACACATCTTCTCTGATGCATCAATTGAAGCCATAGCCGCAGTGGCCTATCTGAAGATCTCAGGAGCCAACAATGAGCTACACTGTGGATTCGTACTAGGTAAGGCCAAACTAACCCCAAAACCTGCGCATTCCATACCAAGACTTGAACTCTGTGCAGCCGTGCTAGCAGTAGAGATCGCCGAAGTGATAAGGGATGAAATGGACGTCGCATTTGATTCATTCACCTTTTACACAGACAGTAAGGTTGTTCTCGGTTATATACACAACCAAACAAAACAATTCTACGTGTATGTAGGACACCGAGTAGAAAGGATCAGAAGTTTCTCCACCCCTAACCAGTGGCATTACATCCCTACAGAACTTAATCCAGCCGACCGGGGAACAAGAGCTGCACCAACACCAAATCTGCTAGACCACATATGGTCTTCACCTCCAAGTTTTCTATATGAAGATCCTTGTTTTTTACCTACCAATGCCATCTATGATCTGGTGGACCCTGCGTCTGACAAGAACGCATCATTGGAGTGTAGTGGTTGGCATATGTGTAAGGCACACCCCACAGCCGCAGAATTTGAACTAGTGCTTTTTCTTCCAAGGCAGGAAGTGACCTAAGGAAGCTATGATTATCCTACACAGCTCATGACGGGGAGCATATCACCGCAGACTGCAACTGAGAGAAACTGAAGAAGTCCACCTGTGGATTACCTTTGCCACAACAGTTGACTTGTTCATGTATTATTGCTGTTGCGTTTGTTTATTTCTTTTTTAGGTTGAACAAGAATTTCTGGACTTTGAAGGACACTATGTCAAAACAGTATTCAGTGAAATCTAAAGATTTCAGACGGGGAGTGTCATGTCTCATCTACCTGACTCTATTCATTGACATGTATAACCTGTACTGTATCTGCAAGTGTCTGCCTTCTTTAGTTTGTCCCTTCTGGTTCTCTGTACCCCCCTGTGTTGCATAACCCCTCCCTTTCCTCCTGCTAGGGAGTTTCCTGTCTATAGCCTATGTGTTAGGTCTCTACTCTGTGCTCTGGCTCATCATCATTCTTTTTACCTACTGCTGAATGTGCATTATACAAGAATTCTACCTGAATAAACCCTGGAATCTTCTCACATGCCTCTGCAGTCGAGTTGGATGCTGTCTGACAACATATACCTGGTGTGAGTACTGGTTCATAACTACAAGAGAAGTTACTTCAGCCGATACGCTTACAGCCATGTTATTGAGTCAGAATACAAGGAGAAAGACAATGAATCTGCTGGCCAGATAATCTCTCACACAAACACATGCCCAACCTCCACTGAGTTTACTATGATTAGGTGTGAGGTATATTATGCAAAAAATGGTCAATTCATTCAATCAGCCATTTAACACATAATCATTGCGTGTAAAAGGGGTTTCACTCTTTAACCCTACAATTCTTGTCTCATTTCCTGCCATAAAATAGTCGTACAATACCCACCATCTTACTTGCATTAACTCTTTCTTATTCAAATCCGAGCTACCACAGTGCTTGTAGGTTTGCAAACTAAACAAGGTGTCATTTTGGCATCGTCATAAAGAGTTGGAGGAGTCCCAAGTTGAAGTTTTGGACTGACCAGGACCTATGAACCTTTAGCATACTATACCACCATATGTCCCCTTTAGGCATGTTACATAGTTTACAAATTTGGTAGGAGAGAATACAGTACGGCATGGAGGCGCAAATGGAAGCACATGGAATGCCTTCAGCTCCATAATACCAAACTTTAGAGACTATGTGCTCCAGTTCAGGCTCTGTACCTGTGAGCATGAAGCCTAAACTAAAGCATCATATACAATAGTAAGTGACTGATCAGCATTGTCCAGTAATGGGAATTTAAACAGCAAGTAGTGCAATAAAGTGTAAATCTTACAACAACCCAATAATTAATGTTACTGTAAGTAAATCACTACTCTAAATCTTAGCTCATGGTTGAGATATACGAGTTTTAGATCCAGTCTTCTAAAATAGGTATTGCTTAGTTTAATTTAGTATTTGCGGCCAAGACTGGACAATTAGCTACCTGTATTTATCTGCAAAAAAACTTATGAAAATGATCACATTTCAGACAAAGCCACCTGAATTAATGTTGCCAAAATATGAATGTGTATGTCCTCCTCAGTGTGGAATAAAAAAAAATCTATTTGCATGATTTTTTTACTGATGCAAATTAGATTTTCTCTATGCGACATACAGAACAACATTAGTAAGGGTGCGTGACAGCTGCTGCGCACAGAGGACTCCCATTTAACCAGGTGTTTTATCTACTGTCACCAAGCTGTCATGGGGGATTTAGTTAGATGCAATGACATAGTCTAGATCAATTGTGAGAAAACATGAAAGCACTTGGAATAATTTAGCAAAAAATAAAACATTAAAATCAGACCTGCGTATATGAAATTATTCCTTACTTTAAATATTCGTCTTAGGCCATAGATGCAGAAGTCCTGTAATGAGGCAGACTCCGTCAGAAAGCTTTGGAGCAAAAGTAGGTCATTTCTTTCAATAAAAATCAAATGTGCATGGGGAAAAGCCTAAAATATTGTTTTACATAAGTGGTTAAAAGAGCTTAAAATAGCAATAATGCGCACCCCACTGAAAACATTAAAGGGGCTCTCCAGTCTGTATCATTTTTCATTTAGACTCCTTATTCATTAAAGGGGTGAATAACACCCAGAACTGCTCCTTCTCCCACCTGCAAATTTGATCATGGCAATATCTCACATGTTAACAGAGCATGAGGGCTATATGATACAGCAAACATAATAGCAAAAGCATAAGAATGCCAAACGAGCATAATTGCCAAACTAGCAGTTACCATTGGCAACATGGTGTGCCACAATATGTTCTTGGAAGTGAAAATGTCTGAGACATCACTGCGCACAATGGAGTTTTTCAAATATGGGGCTACCAGATGGACTTTATGTCTGCACATATTGAGATCTGCCCAATTTGTGTCTAAATAGACTGGGGACATGTTCACCCTAAAATATTTTCTTAATTGCAACTCCTCTTACATAATTTGTTATTCAGTGTGAAGAGTATATACTACAGTACGTTAGCCGAACTATGAAATATCTGAAAACCTGCTTGGGTTAACGTCTATGAAATGTCAATGACCTGGGATTATGACATTTATCATGTGTATCTGAACACTTTATATATATATATATATATATATATATATCTCATGGCAACATTATGGTCACCTGAGCAACCAATCAGTAGGGGACATTTCAGCGCTTTTAGACCTTCCAAAGTCCACTGCTGGCAATATTAGTCGGAAACGGAAAACATCTGGTGTATGCAGTGCAGCCACATACAGGGAGACCTCATAAACTGACAGAATGTGGACAACAAAGCCTTAATGCATACTTAATTTTTCAGATGAATAAGCTGCTATGTATGTACATGAGGAATAACACTATTTCTGTCTGTTATGACTCGTATCCTGCTTTTTTCCCCTTTTTGCCTCTGCAGGCTTTATATCTGATTCTCAGTTCTCTCTGAACTGTTGGAATTGCTTTTATTCTTGCTCTGTAATATGTACACTATTTTGACAAAAGTATTGGGATTCCCACCAATCCTGCGCTGTCAGGTGAAGTGGATATGCAAATCAGATCTGTGAGCATTAGGAAAGTACGAAAAAGGCATATCCCAGTACAGAAACCATCAGGATGCCAGGAGATGTAGAGTTGACTTGCAACAGGGTATGGTGGTGGGATGTCAATTGAGCAACCAATCAGCAGCACTTTTAGACCTTTCAAAGTCCACTGTTGGCAATATTATTTGGAATCAGAAAATATCTGGTGTTGTGCAGTGCAGCCACATTCAAGTAAACCTCGTAAACTGACAGAATGGGGCAACAAAGTCTTGAACAATCTATGAATGCATCACACAAATCGTCTGCCGGAACTCTTGCTTAGGCAATTGAAACATCTATTAGCACCACAGCCATCCATAGGGAACTGCATGTGAGGGTTACCATGTACACGCAACTGCAGACTGAGAATGAGAATATCTTCCTCCTCCTCGTCTATATCATTCCCCTTTCTTTGGTCTAGTGTCAGTGATATTATACCAAGTGCTCCTGCCAAACTGGCACCTCCAAACACTGCAGAAGTAGAGGACATGTCTCCTCTTTCAGGTCTTAAATTTATAATATATAAAACCCTAAAGAGAAAGAAATAACATACCTGAAAAAAACTTATACAAACCCCTGAATGGCAGGGAGTCATGACTAGAAGCAGACAGAAATTACTTAATGACCTTAGTGAACAATACAGATTAGCAATGCAGTCTATCCAAACAGCTAGTCTAGGATATGGGAAGGCAGTGCAGAAAAAAGAAGGTTACCTCAATTCAGAAGAGGCATAAGCCTCAACCTAATCGTATTTACCTATGCGAGAGGTTGCCCTACCAGGAGAAACAAATCGGAATGGTGACTATATCCAAAACATAGGAACAATCTATATTCTGTGGAAGCCTTCTGAAATCAGAGCAATGATTTCAGAGTTGCCTGACCTTCAATATTTTCCAAAGAAATGGGGCAATAAAGTAGAGTGGTTGCAGAAAGCACAGGAAGCTACATATGATGATATCTTGGCTATGATTGAATGTGCAATACCAGAAAAATATCTAGATTGTTGGAAAATGTATGCGTGAAGTAAGGAAATCACTGAGGCTAGAATAAAAAGGGAGGGAGTGGGTGAGATAGTGGAAGCTAAGGATGTTGCTGCTTTACTCAAAGCCCTTAAGGAATGGATAAGAACGATATTTGATAGGGGTCAAAGTCTCCGTGAGTTGGTAGAGATAAAACAGAAAGTGCTTTAAAATACTGGGCTAAATTTAGGGATGGAGTGCAGAAATATACAAATTGGACTTTAGAAGATGAGGCAGACTTTAACCGCACAGAGTTAATTACTACCTCTTTGTAGATGAACTGATAGACTAGCTCAGGGAGGCAATAACTTAGCATACTGCTGATTGGAAACGTAAGCCTAGCCCAAATCTTGTAAATATTGTTCAGAGAGCTTATAAAGTTTTTCAGAAAAAGAAAGTAAGAATTGAGAAAAAAAGACAGAAACAAATCACTTAGTGTACAGATTGCAAGTATTATACCCAAAACAGATACTTTTGTAATAGCCTCTAGTGAGAGTGTTACCTCTGTCCCACATATTACATCTCCTACAGGGTACTGTTGTATTATGTCACCACCAGAAGTTAGGGGTGACAACATAATACAGCTGGGTTGATGCCCCCAGTAGCGACAAGTTCAGCCCGGCGACAGCCACATTGTCCTCACCCTGCTGTGGTGGCAAGATGCAGCCGCTGAAGGTTAATCAGCTCCCCACCGCCTTTCAGCAGTCGCCCTGGTGACAGCTGCTGAAGGGAACGAAGTCAGGGGAGTGGAGTAGCCAACAGCGGTCGCATCCCCTGAAATTGTGGAGAATGTTGGAAGGGCCTCATCCACTGCGGTGAGCACTGCTACAGCACGGGGGCAGGACAGTGTTGGCCGCAGCGGCGTGGGCAGGGGGAGGACAACAGTGTTGCAGGCAGTAGGGCGCTGATCTCTGTGTACACGGCACTTCAGAGCCGACATGGCAGCGGGCATAGGCAAGGTAATCAGACTGTATTGATTTTTGCGTGCCCTGGAAGGTTAGGGTTAGGATTTGTGTTCCTGTTAGGCTTGCATTATTAGCTCTACATGCTTCCATGTTACACCTGTAGCATAAAAGCATGTAGAACTAATAATGTAAGCCTATAAGCAAAACTAACCTTAACCCTCTAGGGCAGGCAAAAATCACTACAGACGCTGCTAGGACCTTCAACTATTCAGCCAATCGGGAGCTAGGGGCATGACAGGGGCGTTCCTCCATGCAAGCCCTGTCAAACCCCTAGCTTCAGTTGGCAACAAGGTACAACAGTACCCTCCTACAGCACCTCCTGTATCTGCCAACCAAATCCCTGCTGTTTTATGAGTATCCACCACTCAGGTATCCCCTAATGGGATGCCTATAGCAATTTCCTCATATCCTCCTACAGTGCCATCCAATGTATATCTTGTGCAGTCCTTGACCAGCAGTTCAAGTGTGCACACTGCTGTGTGAAATGTGAGTGTTTTGCACATTTGGAAGCCCAGATCCTGGATCTAAATGCGCAACTTGCAACTCTAAGATCCATTGGCACCATGGAAAAGAGTTTGCTGCTCACTGAGCAGACACTCACTGGGGTAGATGTGGAAGTGGATGGTAGTTTGGGAGAGCAGGATGAGCAGATAGCTGACTGAGTGAGAATTAAAAGAAGGGATAAAGGGAAGAGATCCAAGGAGGCTAGTCTTGAATTGGCACACCACAACAAGTTTGCAAAGTTGGCAGATGAGGGGGATACCATTACACGATTAGCACTGCTGCAGCACAACATGCCCTCTGACCATCAGGGGGATGTCTGCTCCAGTAAGAAGGGGAATGGGAGTGCAGGTCAGGCAAGACAGGTCCTCGTAGTGGGAGACACAATTATTAGTGGGACAGATAGGACAATCTGCCAGAAAGAGCGGGATCGTCGAATGGTGTGTTGTCTTCCTGGCATTAGAGCTCGACACATCGCGGAACATATTGACAGATTACTGGAAGAGGATGTTGAGGATCTAGCAGTCACGGTACACAATTGAACCAATAACAAAGTTAGAGGTATGTGGAAGGCCCTCAAAAATGATTTCAGGGAACTAGGATGTGTGCTTAGGGAAAGGACCTCCAAAGTAGTATTTTTGGAAATACTATTTGAACCACTGCAACACCAGAAAGCAGCAGGAGATTAGAGAGGTAAACAAACGCTTCCCAGTTGGTGTAGGGAGAAGGGATTTGGGTTTCTGGAGAACCAGACCGACTTTGCTGTTGGCTATAGGTTCTACCACAGGGATTGGTTGCATCTTAATGAGGGGCGGGGGTGGCTGCAGCTGGGCTATGGAAGATGATGGCTAGAAAGTTAGAGGAGTGTTTAAACCAGGGACTGGTGTGGGGGAACCAGAGAGATACGGGGACTGTGTAGAGAAGTGACCTAGGACTAAGTAATGGAGATGGGGCAGAGCAGTGGGAGGGGTTAGTAAAGTTAGAACTGGCAAAATAGTTAGTAGGGATACACTTAAAATAGACTATAACCAAAACCTAAACTGTATGATGACTCATGCTAGAAGTCTGACCAGGAATAGAAGAAAACCAATGTGGCTCAATTAAGATATAAAGGCAGTGAAGAAGCACTAGAAACCTATAAGGAAAAAAAAAAGATATGAAAAAAAAAAACAGATAAAAGCAGCAAAGGTGGAAACAAAGAGACTTTTTGCCAAGGAGAGTAATGATGATGATGATTATCTGTTCAGTTGCATCCGACTTTCGGTCCCTTTATGGATCAAAGTTCTCCACACATTTCTGCTTTTCACCTTTTCTTTCAGTTCCATGATTGACATGTTCATGGTAGCCTTGATTGTATCTAGCCATCTTGTTCTTTGTCGTCCTGATCTTTTCTTTACTCTGACTTTGCCAAAAAAGAGAGACACTCTGATGATTCTGCCCTCTTGTGATATTTTCGGTTTGACGCGATCTGACACTACTATGTTCATTGTGATGGCAATCCAAGGTATCCGTGGCTTTCTCCTCCAGCACCATAGTTCGAACGCATCAACTTTTCTTCATTGTGTTTTCCTGAGCGTCCAACATACATCATTATGGGAAAGACGATTGCATTGACCAATCTGGTTTTTGTTGCAATGCTAATATCCTTGCTTTTCCAGATCTTTTCTTTTTTTTGCATTGCAATCCTACCAAGTGTAATCTGTCTCTTGATCTCGAGTCCAGATTGCCCATTGTAATCAATTCTGGATCTAAGGAAGATTAAATCTTGAAACGACTCGACTTCTTAGTTGTTTTTATATTCACTGTACCGTTGCTTACCGTGGTCATGACTTTCATTTTCTTGCTGTTGAGGTACAGTCCCATGCATTCGCATTCCTTTTGCACTTGTTTGATGAGTTATTCCAGGTCCCTTTAACTTTTCGCAAGCAGGGTGGTGGCATCTGCATATCGGAGGTTGTTGACATTTCTGCCACCAATTTTGACTCAAATTTCTAATTCATGCAAATTGTATCGCCTCATGGTAGATTCTGCTTACAGATTGAAAAGGACTGGTGATAGAACGCAGCCTTGCCGTACACCTTTCTCGATTCCGAACCAATCCATGTTTCCCTTAAGCTGTCCTGACTGTTGATTCTTGGTTTTTGAAAAGCGAACTTATAAACTGTTCAATATGTTCTGGCACGCCCATTTGCTTCAGACACTTCCAAAGCTTGTCATGTTCGACACAAAAAAATGCTTTGCTGTAGTTGATGAAACACATGTACACGTCCCTTTGATACTCTTGGGTCTTCTCAATGATCTAGTGCAGGTTCGCAATTTGGTCTCTGGTGCCACCTCCCTTGCAGGAGCCTGCTTGAACGTCCGACAGTTCCCATT
Source organism: Eleutherodactylus coqui (assembly GCF_035609145.1). Taxonomy (NCBI): domain Eukaryota; kingdom Metazoa; phylum Chordata; class Amphibia; order Anura; family Eleutherodactylidae; genus Eleutherodactylus; species Eleutherodactylus coqui. Next base: position 294,243,577 of record NC_089837.1, read on the forward strand.
CAACAATTGTCGCAATGCGTTTTTGTATGATCTTTTGTTCATACCAATCTTAATGCAAATCCCTTCGATCAGAAAAAAAGGGGATCTCAGTTTACCAGTGTACAGAATCCCTTTCAAGATAAGTAGCAGAAGGAATAAAATCTGTCATCAAGGAGTTAACCCATTTAGGACCAGCCACTGTATATATACGGCGGCTGGTCCTGAGCTTAGAGGACCGCTGATAGTAAAAATACGGCGGTGCTCTAAGTCTCTGCCCCTGCAATCAGTCAGAGTCAGGAATGGGTTATCAGCTGTTAGTGACAGCTGATAACCCAGAGCAGAAGGTAGGAGGGGTTTTTAACCCTTCCTGCCTTCTGCTTCCCCGATATACAGTGCTCAATGAGCATTGTCTGGGCAAAGTGAAAGTAACATGGACTTTCACTACGGGAGCCTCGGGGGGTCATGTGACCTCCCGGGATTCCCTGCTATGCAGAGCTGGAGGGTCAGACTTAGACCCTGGCAGCTCTGCAGATGACTAATGTCACCACAGGGGTTGCTTTCCCCAGTAATTAGGGCTCCTATGGACGCCCTAACTATAGTGGGAAAGTGTCAAATAAAGTTAAAAAAAAAAAAATGTGAATGTCCCCCAGAAGTCTTATATGATGTCATGGGGGACATAGGTAGTAAAAAACACAATTACATAAATAAGTAAAACAAAACAACAGAATAAAACAACAATACATACAAAAGAAAGAGAATAACACAAAGCAGACGCCAACAAAAACCATCGCCGTATGTGCCCTGTAAACCAAAACGATACATACTATATATCAAAACGTCCGAAATAAATAGAGGAACCCATTTCCATACTTTATTTTAGTGTAAATATAAAAATAATTTTTTTTAAAAACTATAAATGTTAAAAAAATCATTTTTTTTGCATTTCACCCCCAATAAAACTAAGAAATGGGGAAAAAAGTCAGTGAAAAAGATATTAAAAAAATAGTCCTATATGTCACGGAAAAAAAATGCAGCAAAAATAATTTTGGTAGCTAAAGGAAAAAAAATGGAGCAGTAAAACCGCCACATGGGTAAAATCCCTAAAATGTGTCTGGTCCTTAAGGTATAAAACAACCTGGTCCTTAAGGGGTTAAAGAGGGAGGGAATACCAGTAACTTGGAATACTGAAGCAAACACTCACATTTTTTCTGTCCCCAAATCCAGTAAACCAGGGAAAACTGAAATTAAATGGAGACTTGTGCATGATTTACAGGACAAAAAAAGAAATACTATGCTACTCCACTGGTACCAAACCCTGTCACTATATTTTTAGCAGTTCTAACTGAAGCACAATTTAATATAATCGCCCTGGCATAAGTTTCTTTGTCTAAACCTATTAATCCTGATGATCAAAGCTTGTTTGCTTGTACTTCTGAAGGTGAACAATTAACCTGGACACTTCTTCAAATGGGATTTCAGGATTCTCCCAGCATTTTTTCCCAAGCGTTGAAGCTCATGTTGGATGATCACCAGTTTGAGGATCCACCTTGATCCAATATGTGGATAATCTGATCCCATGAAAAGGGCATTACTGTTTCAATGTCATTGATGAGCTTCCTGGCAAAAATTGGCAGAAAGTTGATAAAAGGAAAATCCAATAGGTTTAATCAATAGTGGAATACCTAGGTCACAGCCTGTAACATGCATGCAAACACCTGACATCCAAGTGCATACAGGCCATACAAAATCAGACTTTTCCTATAACATTAAGGCGTCTTTCACATTACCGTATGTGTTTTTACGCTTCGCCGATTGTAGCTAAAAATTGCATGAATGAAGAATAGCTGCGGTCCAGTCCTGAGCTTTAGCCACGTTTTCTCATCAATGCACATGGGTGGCTGCGGCGTTTCTGTGAAAAAAATAAACTGTAGCGTGAAAATTCCTTCGTCGGCAGAAATACTCGGAATGACTATACTTAAACAGAGGCAGCTGTCTTCATTTCCCAGCATTGGATGGCGAGTAACTCCCACCCCCTCCTTTTTTTTTCAGGTCCCATAGAAGCCTATTGGAGCCTCCAGCATATCTCGGCAAAAGATAAGGCAAGACCTATCTCTTGATGCTGCTTATAAAAATTGGGTGCTGTTTTCAGTTGCCACTGTGCTGTTTTTCTCAGCACAATTTTTATATATATATAAATCCAATACTTCAGATAGTCTTTTTGGTCACAGTTACAATAGCTGCGTATATATGGTCGTGGGAATAAGAACTTAGACAAATGAGGGCTTTCCTGGGTCTTACTGGCTATTATCATCATTATGGGTTCCAGACACTTCCTATCTGGTGGCTCCATTGCAGAAGTTGTTAAAAGGACAAGTATCAGACAAACATCTGCACACTTCTGAAAAGATTACTCCGGAATGGGTATAAGCTTTCTGTGCTATCAAATAAGCACTGTTAATAGCACGAGCTTTGGACTTACCTAATAGTAACAAAGCTTTCTCCCTATTGGGTACTTAGAAGTATGCAACAGGGGTTCTTGGTCAGCATTTTTATGGAAACAGTTGGCTGCTAAAGCTATCCTTTGGACTCAGCAACAAAAGCCTTCCCTGGATGTCTAAAATCTGTAGAAACAGCTGAACAGCTGTAGTGGCTCAGCAGGTTCTACAGAACACTCACACCAACACTTGTCGATGCTCAGCCGTTGCACTAGTCCAAAAGACAGCTGAACTTGTGCTAGGAAGTCAGTTAACACTATACTGCCCACATGAATTGGAGACTTCACTTAAAGGGGTTTTGTCATAAAAAAAATCTATACTTTCCTATTCCTCCCCAGGCAGTCTACTTACCGCATCTTCTCCGCATCGATCTTCTCCTGGCTCCTGCAGTCCTCGGGTCACCTCACCGCAAGTCAGCCGGATCCTCGTCTTCCTGTTATGCAGCGTAGCGTACATTGCCCTGCTTGAAGGAGAATGCCGGCAATGTGCACAACGTCATCGAAAGAAGAAGAATCCGTCTGGCTGGAGGTGACATGACCCATGGACTGCAGGAGCCAGGAGTAGATTGGTGGGGAGAAGATGCGGTAAGTAGACTGCCTGGGGAGGAATAGGTATGTATTGATTTTTTTAAAACGACAAAACCCTTTTAATGGTGCATATTCCAGACACTTCTCAGCACAGGGATTAACACAATGCCATGTTACTTTTTCGGCACCCGACCTAACAATTCAATATTGCAATGTGCATAATTCTGCTACTTTATTGCCCTGTACAGAGACAATCGAGGACATTTCCTCCTCAACATATGATTGTGATGCCATCCTATCAGAGACAACAAGGCCACATTTGGTTTCGCAGGATATGCCTTTCTGTCATTTACCACTGGCCTCTAGAGATGAGCGAGCGTACTCGTCCGAGCTTGATGCTCGTTCGAGTATTAGGGTGTTCGAGATGCTTGTTACTCGAGACGAGCATCACGCGATGTTCGAGTTACTTTCACTTTCATCTCTGAGACGTTAGCGCGCTTTTCTGGCCAATAGAAAGACATGGAAGGCATTACAACTTCCTCCTGTGACGTTCCAGCCCTATACCACCCCCCTGCAGTGAGTGGCTGGGGAGATCAGATGACACCCGAGTATTAAAATCTGCCCCGCCCGCGGCTCGCCACAGAGGAAGTGCTGGTGATGCTGCTGCTGCTATAGGGAGAGTGTTAGGTATTATATTCGTCTTGAAGAACCCCAACGGTCCTTCTTAGGGCCACATCTGACCGTGTGCAGTACTGTTGAGGCTGCTTTTAGCAGTGTTGCACAATTTTTTTTTTTTGTATATCGGGCGCGCAGACCATTGCGTCCTCAGTCTGCAGTCATTGTACAGAGTATAGGGGAAGTACTGGTGAGGCAGAGACAGTGGGAAAGGTGAAAGAGATATACAGGCTATATAGGCAGTGGGCTTTTTCCAAAAAATAGGGGAAAAATACTATATATGGGCTGCCTGTGACCGTCTTCAGTGTACTGCGTGTCTGCTGGGGGTAGTAGTCCTAATTAATACGCAGCTAAGCGTTACAGCAGGCTTGCGCAAAATTGTTTCCTGGCTGTGCCCGTTACATCACCGCCATGATAGTGCCAGAGGGAAACAGTATACATAATATACGCTGCATACAGTATCTGTCTGGTGTTTCAGCTCGCCATTTAAAAAATTGAAGCAAAACACTTAAGGCCTACCACTGTCCTTTGGCCACTTGACTGCTTCTGCACTGTGAATTGCACTCGCTTAGTCATACACACCTACGTCTCACTGCAGGCGTGCGCAAAATTGTTTCCTGGCTCTGCTGTGCCCGTTACATCACCGCCGTCATAGCGCCAGAGGGAAACAATATACATAATATACGCTGCATACAGTATCTGTCTGGTGTTTCAGCTCGCCATTTAAAAGAATTGAAGCAAAATACTTAAGGCCTACTACTGCCCTTTGGCCACTTGACTGCTTCTGCGCTGTGAATTCCACTTGCTTAGTCATACGCACCTACGTCTCACTACAGGCGTGCGCAAAATTGTTTCCTGGCTCTGCTGTGCCCGTTACATCACCGCCGTCATAGCGCCAGAGGGAAACAGTATACATAATATACGCTGCATATAGTATCTGTCTGGTGTTTCAGCTCGCCATTTAAAAAAATTGAAGCAAAATACTTAAGGCTTACCACTGCCCTTTGGCCACTTGACTGCATCTGTGCTGTGAATTCCACTAGCTCAGTCATACGCACCTACATCTCACTACAGGCGTGCGCAAAATTGTTTCCTGGCTCTGCTGTGCGTTCCGTAAGCGAAGTCAGCCTCCAACCACAGGCCAATAAGCGGCACATTTAATTACAGCGTTCTGTTTCTGCTCTACTCGTAATACACCATGCTGAGGGGTAGGGGTAGGCCTATAGGACGTGGACGCGGACAAGGACGTGGAGGCCCAAGTCAGGGTGTGGGCACAGGCCGAGCTCCTGATCCAGGTGCCGACTGCTGCGGGATTAGGAGAGAGGCACATTTCTGGTGTCCCCAGATTCATCTCACAATTAATGGGTCCACGCGGTAGACCTTTATTAGAAAATGAGCAGTGTGAGCAGGTCCTGTCGTGGATTGCAGAAAGTGCATCCAGCAATCTATCGACCACCCAGACTTCTACACCGTCCACTGCTGCAACTCTGAATCCTCTGGCTGCTGCTCCTCCTTCCTCCCAGCCTCCTCACTCCATTACAATGACACATTCTGAGGAGCATGCAGACTCCCAGGAACTGTTCTCAGGCCCCTGCCCAGAATGGGCAGCAATGGTTCCTCTCCCACCGGAGGAGTTTGTCGTGACTGATGCCCAACCTTTGGAAAGTTCCCGGGGGCTGGGGACTTCCGGCAACTGTCTCAAGAGCTTTCAGTGGGTGAGGAGGACGATGACGATGAGACACAGTTGTCTATCAGTGAGGTAGTAGTAAGGGCAGTAAGTCCGAGGGAGGAGCGCACAGAGGATTCGGAGGAAGAGCAGCTGGACGATGAGGTGACTGACCCCACCTGGTTTGCTAAGCCTACTGAGGACAGGTCTTCAGAGGGGGAGGCAAGTGCAGCAGCAGGGCAGGTTGGAAGAGGCAGTGCGGTGGCCAGGGGTAGAGGCAGGGCCAGACCAAATAATCCACCAACTGTTTCCCAAAGTGCCCCCTCGCGCCATGCCACCCTGCAGAGGCCGAGGTGCTCAAATGTGTGGCAGTTTTTCACTGAGAGTGCAGACGACCGACAAACTGGGGTGTGCAAGGTTTGTCGCGCCAAGATCAGCCGTGGAGCCACCATCACCAGCCTCACCACCGCCAGCATGCGCAGACATATGATGGCCAAGCACCCCACAAGGTGGGACGAAGGCCGTTCACCGCCTCCGGTTTGCACCACTGCCTCTCCCCCTGTGCCCCAACCGGCCACTGAGATTCAACCCCCCTTTCAGGACAAAGGCACTACCGTCTCCCGGCCTGCACCCACACCCTCACCTCCGCTGTCCTCGGCCCCATCCAGCAATGTCTCTCAGCGCAGCGTCCAGCCGTCGCTAGAGCAACTGTTTGAGCACAAGAGCAAGTACACCGCCACGCACCCGCACGCTCAAGCGTTAAACATGCACATAGCCAAATTGATCAGCCTGGAGATGCTGCCGTATAGGCTTGTGGAAATGGAGGCTTTCAAAAACATGATGGCGGCGGCGGCCCCGCGCTACTCGGTTCCCAGTCGCCACTACTTTTCCCGATGTGCCGTCCCAGCCCTGCACTACCACGTCTCCCGCAACATTGTACGCGCCCTCACCAACGCGGTTACTGCCAAGGTCCACTTAACAACTGACACGTGGACAAGCGCAGGCGGGCAGGGCCACTATATCTCCCTGACGGCAGATTGGGTGAATTTAGTGGAGGCTGGGACTGAGTCAGAGCCTGGGACCGCTCACATCCTACCCACCCCCAGAATTGCGGGCCCCAGCTCGGTGCTGGTATCTGCGGCGGTGTATGCTTCCTCCACTAAACCACCCTCCTCCTCCTCCTACGCAACCTCTGCAACCGGGCATGGTCGTGTGTGACAACGGCCGTAACCTGGTGGCGGCTCTGCAGCTCGGCAGCCTCACGCACGTGCCATGCCTGGCCCACGTCTTTAATTTCTTGGTTCAGTGCTTTCTGAAAAGCTACCCACGCTTGTCAGACCTGCTCGGAAAGGTGCGCCGGCTTAGCGCACATTTCCGCAAGTCCATGACGGACGCTGCCACCCTGCGGACCCTGCAACATCGGTTTAATCTGCCAGTGCACCGACTGCTGTGCGACGTGCCCACATGGTGGAACTCTACGCTCCACATGTTGGCCAGGCTCTATGAGCAGCGTAGAGCTATAGTGGAATACCAACTCCAACATGGGCGGCGTATTGGGAGTCAGCCTCCTCAATTCTTTACAGAAGAGTGGGCCTGGTTGGCAGACATCTGCCAGGTCCTTGGAAACTTTGAGGAGTCTACCCAGATGGTGAGCGGCGATGCTGCAATCATTAGCGTCACCATTCCTCTGCTATGCCTCTTAAGAAGTTCCCTGCAAAGCATAAAGGCAGATGCTTTGTGCTCGGAAACGGATGCGGGGGAAGACAGTCCTGCGGCTAGCGTCTTGTCAGAGAGGGTGTTTAGTGCGGCTGGGGGAATCATCACGGATAAGCATACCCGCCCGTCAATCGACAGTGCCGACAGGCTTACACTCATAAAGATGAACAAAGCCTGGATTTCCCCAGACTTCTCTTCTCCACCAGCGGACAGCAGCGGTACCTAAACAATACGTAGGCTGCACCCGCGGATGGAAGCATCGTTCTCTATCACCATCAAAAACGGGGACATTTTAGCTTCATCAATCTGTGTATTATATTCATCCTCCTCCTCCTGCTCCTCCTCCTGAAACCTCACGTAATCACGCCGAACGGGCAATTTTTCTTAGGCCCACAAGGCTCAGTCATATTACTTTAGTAAACAATGTTTATACGTTTCAATTCTCATTAAAGCGTTGAAACTTGCACCTGAACCAATTTTTATTTTAACTGGGCTGCCTACAGGCCTAGTTACAAATTAAGCCACATTAACCAAAGCGATTAATGGGTTTCACCTGCCCTCTTGGTTGGGCATGGGCAATTTTTCTGAGGTACATTAGTACTGTTGGTACACCAATTTTTTTGGGCCCTCGCCTACAGTGTAATCCTAGTAATTTTTATGGGCTTCACCTGCACTCATGGTACAGCAAGGTGTGTGGAGTTGGCCTACACTTTTGCTACATAAATGTAACTGGGGCCTTGTCTATACTGCAACTACTGAAATGTGAAAAAGACTGTTATCTCCCTAAACTGCTGCAACGGGAATGGTACTGTGGCCTGTCTTGACTGCTACTACTACTGAAATGGAACTAATACTGTGCTCCCCCTATACTGCTGCTTCGGAATTGTTACTGGGGCCTGTCTGGACTGCTACTACTACTGAAATGGAACTAATACTGTGCTCCCCCTATAATGCTGCTAGTGATATGTTACTGGGGCCTGTCCCTAATGCTACCGCTGAAATGTTACTAATTCTGGGCTCTACCTATACCGCTGCTAATGCTATGTCACTAGGGTGTGGAAACGGAGGCTGTCCAAAGACATGATGGTGGCGAAGCCATTTCCCACCAACGCGGTTACTGTTAAGGTGCATATAACCATGGACACGTAGTGCCTCAAAAACATCCCCCTCCTCCTCCAACAATGAAAACATTCTTGGCAAATACCTTTGCATTGGTCCGTCTGGTGGCAGTCCAAGAATTTTACCTTTACCGACAGAACAAGAGAGCCCCCCCCCCCTCCATCCCCCCGCCACGGTCCACTTAATCCTGGCCACATTCCGAAAACCAAATAAATAAAACCGCGCTACTAGGTCCGCAGTCGCCATCACATTCCCACCAACGCAGTTACTGTTAAGGTACATATTACCAGTCTGACTGGGGCATGCACTGTGGGCCAAAGCACACCTGTATTGTATGTGACGTTAGCTCTGCTGAGCAGGGCACTGCAATGGGATACATTTATGTACCGCCGATGGGTTCCAGGGAGCCACCCATGCTGTGGGTCCACAGGCACTCCACATTAGGGATTTGTACCTGCCAGTGTCTATGTATTAAAAACCCCGGTCAGACTGGGGCATGCAGTGTGGGCCGAAGACCACCTGCATTTAATCGGACGTTACCTTGGCTGTGATGGGCAATGCAATGGGATATATTTATGTACCACCGGTGGCTTCCTGGGACCCACCCATGCTGTCGGTCCACACGGAGTTGTAACTGCATGTGTCCACTTCTAAAGAACCCCAGTCTGACTGGGGCATGCAGTGTGGGCCGAAGCCCACCTGCATTAAACCTGACGTTACCTCAGCTGTGATGGGCAATGCAATGGGATATATTTATGTACCGCCGGTGGCTTCCTGGGACCCACCCATGCTGTCGGTCCACACGGAGTTGTAACTGCATGTGTCCACTTCTAAAGAACCCCAGTCTGACTGGGGCATGCAGTGTGGGCCGAAGCCCACCTGCATTAAACCTGACGTTACCTCAGCTGTGATGGGCAATGCAATGGGATATATTTATGTACCGCCGGTGGCTTCCTGGGACCCACCCATGCTGTCGGTCCACATGGAGTTGTTACTGCATGTGTCCACTTCTAAAGAACCCCAGTCTGACTGGGGCATGCAGTGTGGGCCGAAGCCCACCTGCATTAAACCTGACGTTACCTCAGCTGTGATGGACAATGCAATGGGATTTAATTATGTACCGCCGGTGGGTTCCAGGGAGCCACCCATGCTGTGGGTCCACAGGGACTTCACAATAGGGAGTTGTACCTGCCTGTGTCTACTTATAAAAAACCCCAGTGTGACTGGGGCATGCAGTGTGGGCCGAAGCCCACCTGCATTTAATCTGACGTTAGCTCTGCTGCCCAGGGCACTGCAATGGGATACATTTATGTACAGCCGGTGGGTTCCAGGGAGCCACCCAAGCTGTGGGTGCACACGGAATTCCCATTGCGGAGTTGTACCTGCCTGTGACTATTTATAAAAAACCCCGGTCTGACTGGGGCATGCAGACACCTTGACAGAATGAATAGTGTGTGGCACATGGGTTCCCCATTGCTATGCCCACGTGTGCAGCTCCTGATGGAGGTGGCACAGGATTGGATTTCTCATTGCTTCTGTACAGCATTGTGGGCTATCGCCCCGCCCCTTTTAAAGAGGGTCACTGCCTGGCCGTGCCAACCCTCTGCAGTGTGTGCCTGCGGTTCCTCCTCATGGCAGACGCACTTATAAATAGTCATGAGGTTGGTGTGGCTATGAGGCCAGCGTGTGGCATGAGTGCAGCTGAAGGCTGCGTAGGGACACTTTGGTGTGCGCTGTGGACACTGGGTCGTGCAGGGGGGTTGGGCAGCATGTAACCCAGGAGAAGTGGCAGCAGAGTGTCATGCAGGCAGTGATTGTGCTTTTGTTGGAGGTAGTGTGGTGCTTAGCTAAGGTATGCCTTGCTAATGAGGGTTTTTCAGAAGTAAAAATTGTTGGGAGGGGGGGGGCACTCTTGCCGCTATTGTGGTTTAATAGTGGGACCTGGGAACTTGAGATGCAGCCCAACATGTAGCCCCTCGCCTGCCCTATCCGTTTCTGTGTTGTTCCTATCACTCTCTTGAATTTCCCAGATTTTCACAAATGAAAACCTTAGCGAGCATCGGCGATATACAAAAATGCTCGGGTCACCCATTGACTTCAATGGGGTTCGTTACTCGAAACGAACCCTCGAGCATCGCGAAAAGTTCATCTCGAGTAACGAGCACCCGAGCATTTTGGTGCTCGCTCATCTCTACTGGCCTCCTATTTGTGTGTGGATAGCTCATCTTTTCGCAGAGTTGATGAGGTCTCTCTTGCAGAATGTACAATATTCAATGAGAAGAGAAGACATTGCAATTGTTTAAAAGTACATTATTCCTTTAGACAGTTTATACGTTCACAAAGCGACAGAAAAATGCAGTTCATGAAAATGATTTCTTCTTTAACAAATTTCCTTGTATTCATAATCATACTTCTAGATATTTTGGCATTATTCGTGACTTATGTACCGAGGGTCTTTTTCAAGAATTGTTGTTGTTACTAGCTGTTTGGTTGTTCACAACCCTCAGCTACCCTAAGTGCAAGCTCCCTCCATGTTTTTGGGTTTTGCACGTCTTCTTTCAGTTGCGTGATATCCATGCCAGTATCCGCTTTGACAGTATCAGTTCTTACTTTTATACTTACTATTTCAAAAATGATTTTCCTTGAAACAGAACATAATGTTAAAAAGCATTTTCTATGCTTATGCAGCTATAGATATATGAATGTGCATGAGATGTAAACTTACTATGATTCACTATGAAATGATCGTTGAATTATGATTGGATGTTGGTGGGATGAGGTAGGATAGTTCGTTATCAAGTTCTAACAAGTGCTAGAAATTTTGCTATATAAATTATGCAATAATAAAGCTCTTTAGAAGAATTTGGAGACATCACTTCAGTGTTTCTCATCGCTTTCTTCTCTGAGGCTTTGAATAATAATTAGGAATTAGGGATTGATAAGGCTACAACTGAATTAAAATTACTCCAACTTCTCAGTAATTCCCTCCAAATCTGTACAAGCAGCTGAATTGACAACTTAAAGGGGTTGTCTCGCGCCGAAATGGTTTTTTTTTCTTCCATAGGCCCCCCGTTTGGCGCAGGACAACCCCAATGGATGTGTTAAAAAAAAAACATATTACTTACCCGAATCCCCGCTCTGCGACGTCTTCCTACTTTTTCCTTCACCAAGATGGCCGTCGGGATCTTCACCCACGATGCACCGCGGGTCCTTTCCAATGGTGCACCGTGGGCTCTGTGCGGTCCATTGCCGATTCCAGCCTCCTGATTGGCTGGAATCGGCACACATGACGGGGCGGAGCAACGATGACCAGCTCTCCGGCACAAGCGGCCCCATTCACCGAAATTAGATGGATCCATGGCGACGGGGACACTAGCAACGGAGCAGGTAAGTGAATAACTTCTGTATGGCTCATATTTAATGCACGATGTATATTACAAAGTGCATTAATATGGCCATACAGAAGTGTATAACCCCACTTGCTTTCGTGAGACAACCCCTTTAATGTGTAGCTTTAGAATTGATAGTTGATGATGAAATGAACATCTACAGTGATTCAGCCTATGCAGTAATTCACTGTTTTGCTCAGTTATGGAAAGAACGTGGGTACCTAACTGCAGCAATAACGTCTATCCAACATAAATACCTCATTGTTTGTTTAATACAGGCTGTTATATTGCCAAAAAAAGGTAGCTGTTATCAAATTTAAAGCACAAACCAATGCCCTAGCTAATCAGGTTACCAAAGCTGTTATTGAAGGGTTTCAGATGTCCCCAATAATGCTGTTCACAACCCCCCATCCCCAGACCTTTCAGTAAATGCAACAGTAGATGCAACAATGCCCTCCACAGGCTTATGGATGAAGGAGGGCAAATTGGTTGGCCCTCCAACACTCTTTCCTTAGCTTTTTTTTTTGAGCCATGGTACTCTATTTCTCAACAGGAGGGATGACACGAGTGGTTAATAACCCTAAAAGGTGGGCACCTCCTTTTTAATGGCTTTACTGTAAAACATCTGAAGAATGTTCTATTTGTCAATAAATAATGTGAGTAAAATTGTTAAAACGTCTGAAAAACCTTTACTGAAGAAATTGTACAAACTGTTTTCTTACAATTAGACAAAAGAAAACATATCTAGAAAAGTTGGCAGTTAATGGACAAGGTACATGGGTTGACAACCTCCCAATTTTTTTAACAACTATAAGACTAGCAGCTAAAGAGAAACATGGACTTTCACCCTTTGAAATACTGTTTGGAAGACCACCAGCACAGAGTCAACCTTTTTCCATAACTCATGACCTCAAAATAGGGCAATATGCTATGATGGACTATGTTTATAAGTAGAGATGAGCGAACGTACTCGGTTTGGGTGTTTTTGGACTCAAGCACTGCTTTTTCCGAGTAACCGACTACTCGGACGAAAAGATTCAGGGGGCACCAGGGGCGGGGGCGGCGTGGTGGATCGGGGGGGGAGGAGTGGGGAACAGGGGGGAGCTCTCTCTCTCCCCCCTGACTCCCCTCTGCAACCCCCCGGCACCCCCCCAAATCTTTTCGTCCGAGTAGTCAGTTACTCGGAAAAAGCGGTGCTCGAGTCCAAAAACACCGGAACCGAGTCCATTCACTTATCTTTATTCATAAGCTTTCCAGTGCCTTTTACACCATTTTTTTTCCAGGGCCAAAGGAGCCCAGGAGTCAAAAGGAGAAAACTTCATAATCCAGAGCTTTCACGGACTGCAACCAAGAGAATGGGTATATGCGAGGAACTACACACTGAAAACAACTTTTTCTGCAAAGTGAATGCGGATGTTCCAGGTGATTCTTGTTTTTCCTACGTCACTCAAGCTCCAAGGATATAAACATTGGGTTCACAGTTCTCATTTAAAACGCTCAACCTCCTGCTGAGAATCAAAGGACTATTGTGGAAGAGCTGCAGCAATAAAGAAAACTCCACCTTTGACGAGAGCAAGAACCAGGAAACATATATTTCAATCTGATGGGCCTTAATCCTAAAAGGGGACTGTGGTGCTTCCTGATAAGCAGCTCTCTACTGACTATGGGGGGCAGTTCTTCTTCCCTATGAGGTCTCTGTGGTTAATAAGGTCTAAAATGTCACACATGAGACTGAAATTTCTCCTATGTCTCCCTGGTGTCAAGCTGGTTATGGGTAAATACTACCAAAGAAGTGGAAATGATTTCTCAATGTACATAGGCCTCAATACAGTATAGCTTCCAGGGCAGGTATGAACAAACAATACTTATAATGAATTGCATAGCTTAACTTTCAGAAATGGGTTCAAGGAAAATCACAAATGGTTGCCTTCTGGGATATAGTTTCCAAAATACTTGTATAGCCCTACTGGGTTCTTAGGTTATTTGTGGGAGATAAACTTATAGCTGAATTCCAATGAAGGCCAGAGTTACTTGCTACATTGGTACTACCAGCTACATGGTATATTTCTGATAAACATTTCCACACTCATTATGAACAGACACTCAAACATTTAATGCAAAAAAGAGCTTTGGATAATATGGATAACAAATATATTGCCATCACACCATTACTCGATATCCCATGCAGTATCAAAAAGGCCTTCAGATTCATTATTGATATAGTTGTGTTATTGGATAATATATGACAGGGCCTTCAGAATTGTAGCCAGTGAACTTGAAATGATTAAGAAGGAATTTATCCAACAGAGGCCATTTATGTTAATGGAAATATTATCCCAGATGTTCCTCCTTAGTGAAGATAAGGGGGTTCTCCTCCTTTATCTTTGAGAAAACTCCGTTCTGTTGGGACATGTGTTTCTTCAACTTTAGTGATTTGTTGATGTTTAACTCAAAAACTGTATATAAGATGAGTTGCTTTTCTATACAAACTATCACTTCAAAGTAAAAGCTTCTAAGTGATCTAATGGCTGCTGAAAATCAGTAAATTGTACCTATCTGTAAGCAATTGCTTTGGTGTCTCTTATTCAAGGAGCAACTTCTCAATGTCCTCAAGCACATAGTTCCATAGTCTCACTACACTTACAGTAAAGAACGCCCTTCTATGTTGGTGTAGAAACCTTCTTTCTTCTAGACATAGAGGATGCCTCATTGTTAGGGGCCTGTCACATGGGCAGAAATAGCCAGCAGGACACATCGCAAGCGGTGGTAAATTCTGCACCAAAATCCACAGAGCTCCCCTACAGTCACAATCCTTGGTATAAATAGAACATGATCTCTATCAATAGCTGATATTTTTTTTATAAAGTGAATAACCCCAGTTTTGATATGTAGTCCATCCATTCCATTTCTTAATGTAGTCTCCCACCTTTGAACCTGCTTAAGCTCTGATATGTCCTTCTTGAATACTATTGTCCAAAAACTGTACACAATATTCCATGTGTGGTCCAACCAGTCAAAATAATCCCTGGATCAACACTACTTAATAGCTGTCTGACCACATCTGGCTGGGGAGAATGTGCATACTTATGTTCTGGAAGATGAGTCAGGTAACCTATGGTGGCTTCCATTCAAACAGGACCTGGTATTACAGTACAGCCAGCTGTTTGAGTACCTCAAAGTATCTGGCCTGACAATATGGAAATTGGCAGTCCCTAAATAAAGAAGATAAAGATATGAAATGCAGTATTCTCCACTATGTTGGCCACTTGAGAACCGGCAATAAATACGTAATGTCCATTCCTGCACAGTGTCCACCTTCAGGATTTGGTATTAGCAAAGAAGTGCCAGTGGTCTCAAGAGTCCTGTCTAAAGTCAGGCAAGACCAAGCCTAATTAATAGCAGTCATGCAAATCTGTCATATTGAGTGAGATTTTCTCCTTCTCAGAAGAATAAGTCAGGAGTCAGGGAAACTGTAAGAAGTTTCTGCTCAGACTAGACCTGATGTTTCAGAACAATCAGCTGTTCGAGAACCTGATAGTATTCAGCCTGATGACATTAAAATTCACAGACCCTTGCAAAGAGAAATGCTTTTATCAGAAGCAGAAACGTCAACCTCGTTGCTACACAAGGAATTTCAACAAAAAGTGCTTATACCTGTATAGTGTCCACCTTCAGAATTGATGTGAAGAAAGAATGCTATTATCAGAGGAACCATATTTAGGTGTGATGCTTCATTTTTCACATGATGAATTTTAGAAAGAGATAAGTTTCTAGCTTAAGATCTTCTGGTAAAGTAGTTCAGCATGGCCATTCAGAGACCGCAGACACCTAAAGTTAACCCTTTTAGAAAATTGGATTTCTCTCTGATTTTAGCAAAGCTATCCAGGCACTCCTTCAAACCTTTACAGGAGACAGACTTGCTATTCTTTTCAGGAAAGGTGGCATTCCTAGTAGCAACTACATCAGCCAAATGGATGAGTGATCCACAGGCCTTACCTATTCTTCCATGATGACGAATTAATATTAAGGAGTCTGCCTTTATTCAGGCCCAAAGTCTATTTTTTCCTCCAATATGAATCGGGTGATGTTCCTGCCAGCCTGAACCTACCTCAGAAGAGGAAAGGCGAATGCATAAGATATGGGGCAGTGTCTGAGAACCTATCCCAGATCTGAATGTCAGCTCAGTTGTGTGTGCTCGCACATAGGCCAAAGGAAGAGGAGAAAGCCCCCAAGGTCACCATAGCTAGGTGCTTGAGAGACCCTATTATCACTTCATTTAAATGTGAAGGTCTCCTTCCAGAAGACATCAGTGCTCGCTATACTGGAGCCACAGCAACATCAAGAGTAGAATGTGGCCTAGTTCTGACTGAGAGCATCTGCTGAGCAGTATCATGGAGCACACAAAATAACCTATAAAAACTTTTCCTTTAGTCATTAAGTTTCTGGTATTTCTTAGCCTTAATCTTTTCCAATCCAATTTCCCTACCACCCACACAATCCCCAGCTCTTATTTACTTTGGGTAGAAAAACACATTGTGGGTAATTAAAGTTATAAGTGGTTCACATTGTTTGTAACAACCCCATAAATATATGTATATGATATTACATATATTTATATTATAAGACTCTATTCATTTCTAATTTCTCTATCTATCTATACTTCTTTCCTACAGTCCTAACAGCAGCACATATCTACCCTCCAAATTAAGTTTTTTTCTACATCTCTTTGTTGTTGTCTTTAGAAATACACAAGGGCGAGGAGTTATGGCCCTTCTTATAAGGTATTTTCAAAAATTGAATTAACTCTTCAAGTCGCCTGTCAAAATCCTGTGGTAGGGGAATATATCCCTATGTGTATATGTGCTGCTGTTAGGACTACAGGAAAGAACAATAGCATAATAAACTCTACTTTTATATACCAACCTTTTATGCGGCACAGTATCAAACACTTTGTAAAATTCAAGATATACAAGATGCAATGATTCTTCCCAGTCCTGTTTAGAACTTACCTCCTCATTGAAGTTGATCAGATTGGTTTCACAGGAGTGACCCCTCATAAACCCATGCTTATATGGGTTATACAGCTATTTTCATTGAGGTATTCTAGGATAGCATATCTTAGAAACTCTTCAAACATTTTACCCACAATAGAAGTTAGACTTACCGGCCTGTAGTTTCCAATTTCATTTTTTGACTCCCTGTGAAGGACACCATTTGATTATGGACAATCATGGATTGAGTAATATATATTTAAGCAATGTTTGAATTAATGAGGAGGAGCAGTTGAGTCCAGGGTAGATGTAACTGTGGTGTTATGAAAGGCAGCAGCTACATCTGCATCTTGGAGTGACAGAGAGGTAGAGAGAGGTAGGATGGAGTTGAAGAGCGTTAATAGGGATGTTGACGTCATCAATGATGATGGTAGGGATGTCAGTGAACAAAAAGTGCAGGAGCCAGGGGGCAAAGTGGTTGAGGCAGGGCCTGCAATGGTGTAGATGATGGCCACTTGGAAGTTAGAGGAAGAGTAGATGCAGACCGAGTGAACTTTGAAAGAGGGCAGAGTGAGGCTGGTAGGTGCATAATGGGAGTAAATGGGCAGTTATCTAACAGGAGAATGCCAACTTCCTCATCAGGGCATAGAGTGTGGGTGAATTGAGGGTCACCACAGGAGAGTACTGCAATGTGGCTGAATCAGAAGGTGGTCTGCCAGGTTTCTGTTATATCCAGGAAGGAAAGTTTACGGGAGATGAAAAGGGTTGCAAGTATCTGGAAGTTTATTGCAGACAGAACATTCATTTCATAGTGCACCAAAGAAAGGAACTGGAAGGGCAGGGGACAGATAGACCTCTTAGAGGTTTAAGGGATTACAAGAAGTTACAGAGGTGGGTGAGTGATAGGAGGAGCTATGATGATAGGAATCTGCTGGGTTGGGCCACGATTTTAGTATGTATCGCCAGCAGTAAGGAGAAGCAGAGAGAGAGGGATAGCATGTTCAGATAGGAGAGGGTGTGCGGTGGTTGTGTGGGTTTGTAAAAGTATGCTTTGAGATTGAGTAAGAGGTCAGCAGTGAAAGTCTAGTGTGATGGTAAGAGGCATGAGGAAATAAACAGTCCATTGCTAGATGAAAGAGTTTGGGGGTAGTGAAGAAGTTTCATAGCTAAGCAAGCAATATTGACTGTTAGCTTAAACATTGTAATATTTCACTATGTCAGGAATATGAAGAAGGAGGTTGTAAAAGATCCGTATTTGAGTAATTTTTGTTCCTTTTTGGTCATTTCTGGTTCAATTCTAATACAATTCAACTTAGCACTTAAAAAGCAACATTTTAATAGCAGCACCAAAGACCAATTTTATTCTTTTTAAGACAGCTGAGCACTACCTCATGGGTTAGACTAGTGAAATTTAATAGAAAGTTTACTTTATCACTCTGCATTGCACCTGACATTTCATTTTCCTCTGTGAATACACAGGAGAAGAAATACAATTTAATAGATTTGCTTTCTCCTCACTACCCTCTAGAAATTCTCTACAATTTTTTATTCATTACATCCAGACCTCTTACTTTCCATATGGGAGATGAAGAAATGCTGGGTAGTGTCCTTGCTATTATATCCAGCCCCATGCTTGATTAACATGTCAGATATGTCCATCTATCAACTAAGTCCCTGGTGAAAGAAGGAGAAGTGTTGAGGATTGTTCACACTCTCCATTTTTATATTTGCTCTGCTAGCATATAGAATGTACTCTTCCATTAAATTCCCAGGTGGAAAAAGGAGTGCTGCATATTGTTTAGTTTTCACATCTTTGCTATTATACTGGTTATTTCATCCAGTCCTCATGTTTGGTTAACATGTGAGACACATCCATTCAGTGATTAATTTCTAGGTGGAAGGAGAAGTGCTGGATATGTTTCTTCCATAAATATGAAAGCTTTAAGTTTGCTGCTTATGCTATTAGTATGAATCTTTTGGACTCGTTTACATGGCAGAATTTCACCATAATTTGGGCATGGATTCCACCCCCAAATCCACTGTGAAACCCGATTCATTCTACCATTCTATTGAATGTTAGAAACTATGGTGCAAATTTTTTGACATGTGGATTCTGAAATCCGTGGTGCAGTAAAAAAATGATGTGTTAATTCTTGGCATGATTTCTGCAGGAAAACAGTATCAGGCCTCTGCACAGGAATTTGCCCAATTGAAAGCAGCTAAATCCACGTGAATCCACATCAACATTTGTGGCAGAACTTCAAGGTTCAAGGAGTTCTGTGGCACATTAAACTGTCTGATCTATGTCAAAAACATCTCATGTGGATTTGAGAGTTTTATGCCCATGTGAAAGAGACCTTAAGGTTCAAAATGTGTACGTGTCACTGGATGTCCTAGTAGAGTGCTGGATTTTTCCACTTCTATTCTATCAGTGATTACACACACTACAACTGCAGGATTTCTCCACTATTCACCCTGGACTTGGAATGTCTCTCATGAATGTCAGTTTATTGGGGTATAGGGTAACTTCTCAGAGACTCATAGTGGCATGATAAGATATGTTGTGGAGCCTGCGGCAGTCAGGGAACTCCAGCATAGTTGAGATTCCCAGCGACCCATTTAAGGGCGGCTCCATAGTTTGTCCAAGATATCTTAAATAAAACCTGCTAAAACTTGAAGTTTCCACATCTGTTGCATTCTGCAATACGTATTTTACAAAGGTACCAGTGCTTACCATGCTGTATCAGTTGACCAGAATAAGAAAAAAATGGCTTCTTTCTTCCAGAAAACAGCATCACACCTGACCATGGGTTTTGCCTGGTATTGCAGCAATGTTCCAATGAAGTGAGCGGAACTGATATCACACAAAACCTATGGACAGGTGAGGCTGGGTTTTTTTTGGAAGAAAGCAGTCATGGTTTCCTGAACAAAATTTTTATTATTAGGCAGTGACTTTGCAAAGTACATTTTAATCATATTTTAAAGTGATTGTCCAAGATAATTAGATCCTCTGGACTGTAGGCGCTTACCGTGTTTTTCTATGTATGTATGGTAACCCCTGTTTCAGGGATTGACGATGAAATAGTGCCTACTCTCCAATGCAGTAATCCTGCAGTTGAGTAAAAAGTTCAGTTGGCAGCATCCTGTTGTCATGGGAAAACTCAACGTGGTTATACCACCAAGTGGCCATGACATGGCCCGTGTCCTACACCCCTACTGAGAGATCTGTGCTAGAGTTAAGAAACTGCAGCCCAAGTCAAACACTACACAACTAAACCCTACTTATTTAAAGGGGTTTTCACATCAAATACTTTTATGATAATTACACAAAATATGCCATAAAATTGTATCATAGGGTTTAACCATTGGGACCTCCACTAATACTGACAAATGGAGTGTCAGTTGCAGATGGAGAAGTGACTTGTCATGCCTGGTCACTCTCTATTAAACTCAGCTAGAGATATTGAATAATTGCTATATCAAGTGAATATGCCATAAAAGTCTTTGGTGGGAAAACTTCTTTGATGTGAAATTCCAAATGAAATGTTTCATTAATATTGAAGCCATCAGTGGTTTTACAGTGTTGCACTTAGCACTGTTGACAGCACTATGTCATATTTTTTAAAGAAAGTTCATTGCATGGTCGAAAGTTTGTTTTTTAATTGGCTTTATACAGTACTGGGAAAGAGAAGCCACAATAGTAAAGGATATATTTCTAAAAATGACATTTTTTATTGAGTCTCCCACAGTGAGTCACAGACCAAGTAAGTGATGTCTCTTGCTCAGAACAGGCTTTTTGCACTGCTAAAATGTTGTCAAGGTAACCTGACAACATTGTAACAGCAAAAGAAAAGCATTTTGACATTTCTCACTGACACAATATTAAAGGAGGATTTGTCTATACATGATATGACAAGTAGCACCAACATTTTTCAGGATCATGCTAGTAATAGTGGTTATGGTTATGCCAGTGCTATGACCCATTTCTCACAAATGAATGAAAGCAATTACCCCAACGATAGCAATATGTCTCATTTATTGCGGAATGTACACCAATGTTTGGAGACAAGTCAAATCCTTTTCTGTTTCATTTCTTTCTTCCTAACAATGCTGTTAACTGAATGTTGCACTTACGCAGTGTGCAGTTGGCGTTCAGGTTCTTTATTGACACATTCATCTGTAATAAGTAACCTGATGAGGTTAAAAGGATGAGTATCTTCCTTGTCCTACTTATCTCATGTGTCCTCCAATATGTGTCTGACCATATGACATACCCTGTTTCCCCAAAAATAAGACGCTTCTTATATTAATTTTTGCTCCCAAATATGCGCTACGTCTTATTTTCAGGGGGTGTCTTATTTCGCCGCGGCAAATCCGTTTGTGGCCGCTAATCCCTCAATTGGCCAGCTTTGTGGACGAAATTTCTCCGAAATCTCGTCCACATGGGACAACGAATCTGTCACGGCAAAGCTGGGAGAAGCCGGTGTTGTGGTGCGGATTCACCGGCCACAGAAACGGAAATGTGTGCAGCCAGGTGACTTCAAAACACAATCACGTGTTTAACTAGTAACCATACATAGGATCCCGGCCATTGAGTCATAGATTGTTTTTTGTTTTTGTCTTGGTTTTAGTCTTTTCATGCTGGTCCTGATAGGACTTTTTATTAATAATATAAATAAAGGTTATGTTTTAAGCATCCCACCCAGTGAAAACATATATTCATATCCAGTTCTTGTGATTATCTGGCTGAGGGGGTTCAAGCTTATACAGAACAGCAATGGAAATGGTGCATCACCTTTGTATATGCCACACTTAATGGTTACTTGTTCTGGCTGTCTTGAGTTGACTTCTAGTGTTGACATCCAGAGACTCAATGAGTTTTTGAAGTAGGTCCTTAGTATCCTGGTGACTTTGTAGAGTGCCAGGCATTCACAGATCCACATGTGGGGCATTGAGCCATAGGCTTTACTGAAGTCAATCCAGGTTGTGCTGAGGTTAGTCTGTCTGGACTTTGGTCTTGAGCAACTGCTCTATCTGGTGTTTTGTTCCTCTGGTATTGATCCAAATGCCCTTCTGAGCTGTGTTAATGCATTGCCACATTTGGTTCCATAGCTTGGCAGCTATGATGCTTGATAGGACTTTCCATGTGGTGGGCAGGAGGTTATTGGTCGGTAGTAAGATGGTGCTGTTCCCTTGTGGTGATCTTTCATAATCAGCATTGTCCTTCCTTGTGTTAGCCATGCTGGGCGAGAGCCTGTTGTTATGAGCTGGCTGATCTATGCTTTTAACCATTCATGTATTGCTGTCAGTTTCTTTAATCAGTAAGTGTGGATCATGGCCAGGCTGGGTGCTGTCCAGCTCTTCATGTTCTTGACTGATTATTGGACATCTGCCTCTCTGTTGGTAACTGGTTTCTCTTAGAGATTACTGTGCTTCACTCTCTGATCCTGCAGCCACTCTGCTCTGCTGTTATGTGTCTTCTCTTTTTCCCATATGTTTCTCCAGTGTTGTTCAGTTTCTCCTATTGGTGGTTCCACTGTTACGGTGCTGCTGCATTGCAGTTGGTGCAGTGAGCCAGACCAAGGAGAAGGGCAGCAAAATTATGGTAGTCACGGTGGCACGGCTGCCTCTCCAATTAGAAAAACGTGACCTGGGTCAGGGCTACACAGTGGTAAATTGGCAGTTCTTATTACATGCTGCCCGTAGGGTCAGGCAGGGTAAGATGGTGATACCCAAGTGGCGTGCTACCCGCAGAGTCAGGTGGGCGAAGATGTTGTTTTGTCATGACACCAGTCCGTATATGGGTATGAACCCATTCCAGACAGAATAATAATTATAAAAAGTGGAGAAATAAATATAACAGAGGTAGAACCTCTTTCCCCCTGGAGCACATAGTGTGGTACCTCAGTGCAGGTGTTAAGTTGGTGGAAAGGGACTCCAGGATTCAGGTTGCAAAGTAAACCCAAAACCGATTTATTTTCAAAGAGCAGATGAGAATTCAGATTATCGTGCTTCATACACTTCACATGAGATGACTTAAACATAGTAAATTAACAGTTACATTTGCAGGCATTAATCACTTTTGCCTTTTCTTCAGGGAACTGGTACAAGAAACTACATTTGTACACTTTGCTTTTCCTTTCAGCTTTTATCCCTGGCTGAGCCTATGACTGGCTGACTTGGTTTCCTTTCTCTTCTTAGCTTCTCCTCTTGCTATTCAGATCTCCTTCTTTCCTTTTTCCTCTAATGCTCTCAGCTAACCAGTTCTTGCTCTTGAGTATTCACACTTTAGATGGTTTTCCTTTCCACCACACTGGCTACTCTGCATAGGCCGGCGTGATTCGCCGGCGGTTTACCGCCGGCGAATACACGTCCGTGACAGGGGGCCTATCCCAGGTTTCTCTGGTCTAGACTGACTTAGCTCCACCCACTCCTCCTTTCACACTAGCGCACCTGTAAAGGGGATCCTATTCTACTAACCACAGGCCTTCTTTTCCTTACTGAACCTGGCTAACCACTCTCCCTACTGTTGCTAGGTGACCTGTACTCACTAGGGGCTGGGGAACAATACCAGAAAACATCATACAGTGCGACATGGAACAACACCACAAAAGCATGAAAACTCCATATTTACAACAATATGACAATAGAAATGATTTAACCTTCACATAACCACAAATGTGCTGTAGTACCCAACTCTGGGGTACTATATTGGGGTTAAAACTCTGATGGCTCTTCGGAGAACAGTACATTTATCTTTATGGCCTCTATCTATCTATCTATCTATATCATAGATAGATAGATAGATAGATAGATAGATAGATACCGTAGATAAATAGATAGATAGATAGATAGATAGATAGATAGATAGATAGATAGATAGATAGACAGACAGGTGGGCAGACAGGCAGACAGACAAATTAGAGACCTCAATAGACTCCTGGGCAAGATTAAGATTTTTTTATTAAGTGTTACATTTTAACATTTTCTTATTAATCTTTTTTACCTATTTTAGCCAGTAAGTTCATTTTAAAATGTACAATATTTTGCCAGCAGAGTAAGCATTAAAAGAACATTAAATTGAACATCCCTGCTAAATTTGCTTTTCCCTGAATTCACGCTAGAAAACCTGATAACTCTAGAAATATCATACATTTACAGGAAGTTGGTGAACCACTTTAAATAGTTTCCATAGGTATTTCTCCACAAACATAAATGGTGTCTAAAATACCATAAACATCTGTGTACCCAAAAACCCTAAAGCGTTGCCAATAATCCATCCACAAATCTTGTCTAATGAAGGCAGTGACATTTTGTGCTGGGGGCAAGTGGATATATATATATTTTCTTATACCAATTGCGCTATTAAAAATCCCCACTCTCTCTATCCTGTTAAGTTGACTTCTTGTTATTCTTGATGTCTTTTTGGGAGGAGGGTGGAGAAATGATCTGTAGCTGGAGTGTGAATGTGTAGTGTATTTTGGCTCAAATAAAGCCCCAAAAAGAGACAAGGACCGTCTATGAACCTGACAGAGGATCAGAGGCGAGACTCGTTTCTGAAGGACCGCAGAAAGAATTTGCATCTTTTAAGCAACTCTAAATACTAACAAGAACAACATTCTACAGTTCAAACGACTGAGGGATAAAAACGCAGGTTGAAATGACAGGTTCATATTTTCTATCCGGAGGCAAAAAAAGAGCCCTATGTTCAGCAATGCTACACTATAACCTCTTTCATCAGTGGAAGTCATGGCTCTTTCCTCCACCACTTCAGGGCTTTCAAAAATATATATTTCAGTACAGTACAGAGAGGAATAGAAATTGCAGGCTGGTCAGCGCTAGCTTATATATGGTACATATTTCATCAGTTATTCCTGAATAAAGCTAAGGAAAAAAGAGAATACTCAAACATTACCAATATGCATTTGTTCATTTTCCATTGTGCATTATCTATATAGAGGTATTACCCTTCATTGTTATCTTTCATGTGACGATAATGAAATGACTACTGAAGAGTTTTCTTTATAGAACATGAATCATCAGACTATTATTAGGCTTAGTGGTCAGTGTGAAAACTGTAGGATTTTTATAAAATATAGATTGGGGCATGGAAAATTTTTAAAAAGTCTTCAAAAATTCTTTAAAAAAATTATGTTTAAAAAGTTGCCTTATACAATAGGTAATTTTCTGATGACGTATTTCTTTTACTTATGGACCACTCACTTACACCCTGCATAATACAGTATAGGCATAATAATAAGTATAATACAGTGTTTCCAATTTTCTTTAAAGAGAACATGTCAGCTTGAATATTGCAAGCATTATGCTATAGAGCATGTGGAGCTGAGCAGACTGATATCTAGTGTTATGGGGAAAGATTCGGTATAACGTCTTTTATTCACTTAAATCTTTGCTCGTTCTGAGATTAGAGGTCCAGTGGGCGGTTCAAATACTTCTGTATGCACACTCATACAGAGATAGCTGTCAACCACTGATAGGACCGCCCACTGGACCTCTAATCACAGAACAAGCAAAGATTTAAGTGAATAAAAGATGTTATACTGAATCTTTTCCCATAAATTTAGATATCAGGCTGCTTAGAAATTCTGCTCTATAGCATAATGCTTGCAGTTTGGACAGCATATTCAAACTGACAGACTCCCTTTAGGTGTGCTTTTAAGAACTCCCAGCATGCGGAAGAGAAATTGCAGCATGCTCTATTTTATAGAGAGAGAATATCTCACAATTGTCACCTGAGCGATGTTCGCCTACTTTCTGATGTCAATCCCTGCTTATGATCTTTCTTTCGCAATTCATTTCCACGATCACTCGCAGGTTTTCCATTGAGGCTATCTGCAAGTGGAATCTGACCCCTTCTTGTGATCCTGGCCTAAGGGTGGTTTCACATCTGCGCTTGGGGTTCCGCTTTTCTGCTATGTTTGGGGAGCAGGAAAGGGGAATCCCCGTGACTGAACGGCTCCGTCTTAGGATGGAACCAAACAGTGCTGGGCGAACTACATTGACTATAATGGTCTTTGTTTACTTTCCACCCAGCTGCCCCGCTTTTAGGCAGAAGAAAAAGCCCTCCCAGTATCTTGTGGCAGATCTGCGATGAAACCAAATGTGAAACCACTAAGACTGATGCAGTACAGAAATACATGCCCCATGTAGATATATATATATATATATATATATATATATATATATATATGCAGTATACTTATTTAATTTAAGTTGCACTTAGGAAGCAGAAGGTGTAGAAAATATTATACTAGTGAAGATATCTAGGTAATTAAAGGGGTTTTCTGTGGAAAATACTTTTGATGACCTATTCTCAGGATAGCTCATAAATAGTTTATCAGCCGGGGTCCATCGGTCAAACCACAACCGATGAGCTAATTGTGGCCCGCTGACAGTGCCACAAATACACAGGAGTCAGAGCGGAAGCAGCGGAAGTCTCTGTTCTGACCTCTGTGTAGTGGCCGGCACTTGTAACTGCAAGCACAGCTCTCACTGAAATCAGTCGTGCCTGCAATTACAGCGGCTCGCGCTGACTTCAATGAGAGCCACGTTTGCAGTTACAAGCGCCGGCCACTACACAGAGGTCGGAGCAGAGACTTCCGCTCCAACCCCTGTGTAATCACGGCGCTGTCAGTCGGCGCTCAATCTGATGATCGGTTGGGGCCCTGAGCAACGGATCCCAGCCAACCAACTATTGATGACCTATCCTATATTTAATATCGTTTCTGTAATATAAAAATGCATGAGCTCTTTCTAAATGATTGAATAATAAACTAAGGGAAATTAATAAATTGATGACTATTAGACACAGTCAAACACATTAGGAAGTAAATCTAATACCACTGTTAAATAGAGACCTGTTTCACCTTCACTGTGGTGACTAGAAGTGATTGGAAATTCAGTATACTTAACCAAATGTTTAAAATTAGAGATGAGCGAACGTACTCGGTAAGGCCCATTTCGCAATCGAGCACCGCGATTTTCGAGTACTTCACTACTCGGGTGAAAAGTACTCGGGGGCGCTGTGGGGCGGGGCGTGGCGTGGTGGAGCGGGGGGTAGCAGCGTGGAACAGGTGGGAGCTCTCTCTCTCTCTCTCCCTCTCCCCCCCACTCCCCTCTGCAACCCCCCACTCACCCACAACGCCCCCGAATACTTTTCACCCGAGTAGTGAAGTACTCGAAAATCGCGGTGCTCGATTGCGAAATCGGCCTTACCGAGTACGTTCACTCATCTCTATTTAAAATGTTAAATGCATAGTTGCAACAAACTTTATTGTCTTTTACTGAGCTAAGTGTCATTTTAAAGTTTGTTATAATTGTACATTTAATAGATTAAGTGTCAGGTTAACAGTTGCAATATCTGTACATAGAGTTCCTGTGACTCCTTACTGCCGCAGGTCTTCGTAGCTCTCTGAGGTGCCTCAGTGTGGCACTCTATAAAGTAATGCGTCTTAGAAGAGAATACCTCTGTAATACAGCCTCCAGCAAACAAAACCAAAAGTCCTAAAAACCTGCATCCCTTCAAGGTTCCTTTAGACTGACAAATTTCTAAATTGTTTTAAGCAGGTTATAGGCATTATTTGTCTGCAGATTCTGATATTTTAAGGAAATCCACCAACAATCTATTGTGTATTCTGATCTGGAGGCATAACTTAGTTCCGGGACACCAATGCCGAAATGTAAAACTGGCGCTCAATCTACCATTTTAAATGTTGGTGATTTCTTATGTGGCAGAGGGGCCTTTGAGTCCCTTTAGGCACCCTGACCCAGATGCCATTCACACCTTTGCACCTTCTATAGCTTGGCAAATGAACCTAATTTGCAATGGAGGCTGAATAATTTTGATTGCAGCTGTATACAACCTGGCTTCAGGTTCTTCTAATGACCATATTCAGATGATTCATCGTAATGTCAAATCTAATGCTGTTAAGAGTGGAAAACATTACTTGTAATCCTTGTGGTTATGGCATTGGATGATATCCA
The DNA here is from genome assembly GCF_035609145.1 of Eleutherodactylus coqui. Lineage (NCBI taxonomy): Eukaryota > Metazoa > Chordata > Amphibia > Anura > Eleutherodactylidae > Eleutherodactylus > Eleutherodactylus coqui. The sequence continues at coordinate 294,271,138 of NC_089837.1, forward strand.
AGTTGTGGTTAGTCTGCCAGCTTCTAGCCACTTTTCAATGTCAATCAGCTAAATTCTAGGCAAAGTGGCACTGTTACCCTGCGGATATTTCCATGACAACAATGTAAGCAGTGATATTCTTCCAAAATATCCATATTAGTTTGGACTGTGCTATTTCCCCACTAATGGTAGCTATTCAGAGAAGGTTGGTAAACCTGTACCCGCAAACCATTGTAATTAAATCAGGAGTATGCCAAGCTCCATCATTACAGGCATGTGAAGCAGTGTCTTCTCGTTTCTTTCTAGACCTCATACTAGAAGATTCTTGAAAGCAAGAAAAAGGAGCAATTTCAAGGTAAAAAGGAAAATTGCATATTCAGCACTTACTCAAATCATGATATATTTATATAGAATGGGAAATTTGCAATCATTGACTGTATTTGACTTTATCTTGAGGTTTTCTTTACCTGGGGAAAAGTAGGGGGGGGGGGAAACTATGCACATTCTGTTTTAACCCTGCAACAAATGTCCATACTTCTTTTCACGACGGCCACTAATGAGCTTCAATCTACAGCGTCATCAAAAAATAGAGCTGCATTAGAAGTCGGGCAAGGGAGACTCTTGTCTGGCTTCTAATGCAGCGCTGTTTTTTGATGGGGAAGAATGGGTGCTTGGCTGTCGGATGACAGCTGAGCACTTGCTCTAGTAGTGGAAACCGAAGAGACCTTTGATTCCCGCTCTTTAACCCTTTACATGCCACGGTCAGTGCGACAGCGGCATGTAAAAGGCAGATAGATGGAGGAGGCTCCCTCTGTCCCCCATCAGACCTCTGTCATGTGATTGCAGAGTTCCAATGGGTTGCTATAGCACCCGAAGGCTTGACTATAACTTCTGGGTCTGCCAGATACGGTGGCTGACCTCATAGGCTTTCTAATGCACGATTATAGTGAAGTATAGTAGTGCAATAGAAGAATGAAAAAATATGCAATATTCAAGTCCTCTAGTGGGACAGAAATCAAAAAATTTTAAAGTTTAAAAATGTAAAAAACATTATAAAAATAAAAATGACAAAATCCCACCTATCTCCCTTTACTATGTAAAAAAAATCAGATATATGGTATTACTGCATTTGTAATGACCCACAGTAAAAAGTTAGTATGCTAATTAACCCACACAGTCCATGTCATGAAAAAAAAATACAAAAACATGTCGAAAATAGTTAATTTTGTCTATCTTGCCTTGCAAAAAACAGAATAAAAACTGATCATAACATTGCCTGAATCAATAAATGGTACCATTAAAAAGTACAACTCATCCAAACATGTCACCTACACCACAAGAACATCGCAAGAATCCACCCTTTTCTCACAATGGACACGCTAAAAACGCTCACCGTTGCACTCATTCACTCTCGGCTTGATTATTGCGACTCGCTACTGATCGGCCTCCCCGTGCCAGACTCACCCCTCTCCAATCTATCCTGAATGCGGCAGCCAGGCTCATCTTCCTGTCCAGCCACTACTTGGATGCCTCCAACCTGTGCCAGTCACTGCACTGCCTGACCGTCAAATACAGAATTCAGTTTAAACTCACTATCTTTATCCACAAAGCTCTCCTCAGCACCATGACATCTTACATTGCCTCGCTTATCTCAATCCATCACCCAGCCTGCGCCCTCCACTCCGCTAACTAAATCAGATTAGGCACCCCTTTAACTCAAACCTCTAATTCCCACCTCCAAGACTTCTCCAGAGCAGCAGCGGTGCTCTGAAACGCACTACCCCAAACTATCTGGGCAATCACCAACACATAAAACTGCAGGCGTGCTCTAAAAATGCACCTCTTCAGAGAGGCATACCACATCTCCTAAACCAAACTCCGCTTTATTCCACCTGACAACATACTCCCTGTCCTACAGACTGCAATCCCTGCTAGCCGCAATCAACCGCCCCCTGCAGTCATACTGATTCAGCCGCTATATCACCCAATTTGACTAATGTCTATGTGTATAGCATCCCTCACTCTCCACCTCGCCATACAATGCACATCTCCAGCCCCTTTACCTACTGTATCACCCCATTACTTGTAGTATGTAAGCTCGTTGGAGCAGGACCCTCACCCCTATTGTTTCCATCAATTGACTATTACATGTAACCATGGTTTTGTTTGTTTCCCCCTGCTTTGTAAGCGCTGCGGAATATGTTGGCGCTATATAAATAAAGATTATTATTATCATCCCACAAAAAAGCTCACATAGCATTGTTGACAAAAAAAGAAAAATGCTAGGTGTCTTTGAATGCAGCGATAAACAAAACAAAAAACGTTATAAATTTAGTATTGGTGTAATGGTACTGGCCTACATAATTAATTTAATATATCATTTATACTGCACAGGGAACAACATTAACATAAAAAAACATGCAGATTTTGTTAATCTTGCTTCTAGAAAAAATGGAATGAACAGCAATCAAAAAGTTATCTGTTCCCTAAAATTGGATAAATGAAGACTAGAGTTCATCCTGAAAATAGAACTCTGCCGATGGAAAAATAAAAATGCTATGGCTCTTGGAATGCAACTCTCTAAAAAAGTGTTTTTTCGTGTACAGAAATAGCACAATTCCGGTGACACTAAGTTTATAAAGTTTTTTTTGTGTTTTGCTATTTTCCAATGCTTAACAATATCTGCAAGCATTTTATTCATTGCTGTGGACATCTCTTTGCTCTGTTTAGCATGGATTTTCGTCTGATGCTGCAGCTACATGCAGGGGAAGTTGAGGAAGATCAGGTATCACTATAATGAGTGTGGTACTCCCACCTGATTCTTGGAAACAGTTCCGTGCCCATTACAGCAATGCCAAGCTGCTGTTTCCATTCAAAATATTTTCTTTATGGGAGGGAACTGCTTCTACTTTAGTTGGATTGCCAAATAGGCAAAAGACATGGGCTTGTTGTCAATCATGCAGTTGTACAGACAGTGGACATTTATCATTACACTGAGTAGATATTGAAAGACGCTGAAGAACTTGTAGGCTATTGCCAGCATTCAGAATGACAACTGCACTAATATATTTTGGAAAACCATGTTTAGAGTCCTCAGGAAAGTCATGAAAATGTGTGTTTTGGCTGTTCGTCACATCTAATTTGCTTAATGCAAATTGGCAGACAAGCTCAAATTTTTAAATTCCATGCTCTTTCAATTGAGATTACAATACTTCTAAAATTAAAAATAGGAAAGATAAATGGCACAAAAAAAATAAAAACAGTGACAACCATTGCTCTCTAAAACATGATATGTCAATGAGAGGGACCATTCAGATACTCCAAAAACATGTATTTTGTGGTGTCCTCTATTCTGAGCCCTCTTTGCATATGTTTAAAAGAAAACCACAGTCTGTGACTTTATTGACCCATGTTTGGAAGGATGCAAAGTTCGTCATCCAAGGTCTTCCATGTTTAAAAAAAAAAGGTATTCTGCTCTACATGTGGTTCTTTGTAGGATGCCTCTAAAAAAAGTGGTGTCATCTCTCTTTAAGGAGATCACCCTAAAAGTGTGTGGAAATCTAGATAAGTGGGTCAGGGGATGGCATCGTCTCTCCATGCCATCCCTCAACCCACTAGCCCCTAGGTGTCTCCACAGACTTTTTGGGTGCTCTCCTTAAGGAGAGACGACCACCCTCTTGATCCATGTCACAGTCCTCTCACCAGCCAAGCCATAAACCTACTGCACACTGATGAGAGACAAATACCCCCAAACAGCTGTCTGTGTATCATTTAGAGATAGATCCAATGGCGTGCAAAGGGTTTTGGAGCAAAAAGCTCCTTTTTCAAGCTGTGATTGAATGGCTGAGATTGGCTCATCGAGCCCTGGCTGTGATTGGCTGCTGGCGCTCGATTAGCCAATCACAGCACTCACTTTGCTGGAGGCAGGGCATTCAAAGCCCTGTCACCAGCAGAAGCTGAGATGGCAAATGAGGAGGATTCTGCAGTTTGCCGTAGCGCTGCCTGAGACCATCTGGACACTGCGGACCAGGTGAGTATTGATTTTTTTCTGGAGGGGGGGGCATGTTAGCTAGGTCTTATTTTGGGGGGGCTTATATTTCAAGCCTTCTCCGAAAACCCGGTAGGTCTTACTATCAGGGTAGGACCTACTTTCGGGGAAACACAGTTCATTGATTTGAAGGAATGTTGCCATCCAAAAGATGGCACTGCAGACTTATTGTTTCATCTTGCTTATTTTCTACAAAACAAAGCATAGTTTACAATGTTTTTTAATAAAGTTTTAAAAAGGTATGGGGGAGAATTTTTTTTTAGTATAACTGAATTATGGAAGGCTTTGGTTCTTATACTTAAGAAAACATCAAGGCCTCATGTTCACAGGTGGATGATCCGCAGTTCAAGCCGCCCATAGGGAAACATACGAGTTAGCACCTCAATTAAAGCATGCAGATTTGATTTGCAGATCTTTGGGTGTGGAAATCAAATCGCAGCATGCTCCATTTCAGTGTGGTTCCCGCACGGACAGCTTCCATTGCAGTCAATGAAAGCTGTCTGCTATGCAGCCTGTCCGCAATTAGCGGCTGCAGATTCTGCAAGATGGCAGGAGTTTAAAAAAAACATGTACTGCGCCGAAGCTTCCGCATACATCTGCAGTACAGACCCGGACAGGTATGCAGGGTGGCCCGCTCGAGAAAATGAGGCCTTACTGCAAGCACAATCTTAGTGATTGACAGGCTATTTTCTTATTGCGTCCCTTTACACTAATGCTTTTCCTTTCACAGACTGAACTTGGTCATGTGACTGAGCACTGACCAATCAAATCAATGAAAAATTCTAAATCTGCAGTACAGCAGTAATAATACCAAATGTTAGTACTAGGGGTGTCAATATACAGTAGAGGGAAAGATCTGTATTTCTCCCAACTCTCTGTAAGCTTTTACAGAGTTGTGGGCTTGCATGCCTTCTAATGAGAAGATATTGGGTTTGAATCTCTTTTTTAGTGACAATTTTCTGTTAAAAATGGAATGCAAGATTAGTTTAGCAGTTTTCACTAAAATATATTTAGAAAATATTTTCACCAATGTAAAGATTTCAGTATCTACACTAGGTGTATTCTGATTATGGCTTCACTGGCTGTGCCTACAGTTAGCGTTTGTGATAATGAGCCAAGCATAAATAGTTGCTGATGTGATGTTATACTATCTTTTAATCAAGCATGCAAAATTCATGCATGCAAGTGTAGATACAAACACAATTCTCCAGTAGGGTGACAAAGTAACATAGTGCTTAAGGCTGAAAAAAAGACATGTGTCCATCTAGTGCAGTGATGGACAACCTTCTTAGCTTGGTGTGCCAAAATTCGCCAAAAAACCGAGCATAATTCGGGTGGTGTGTTACTTTGAGAAAAAAAATTCATAAATTTGCGATATTTAAAGTTTAAATAAGAAAAAAGTATAATTGTAATGTATAACTGTATTTAGTAAACCTAAAACACCCATAGCACAGGCCCTCACCTCTCCCAGCCTCCCCCTCACTTATCTTAGTAATAATGAGCCCCCAGCAGTGACAGCGGCCCCCTACAGCACCTCCACAGCAGCGACAGTGCCCCCCCAGCGGTCCCCCAGCAGTGACAGTGGCCCCCCAGCAGTGACAGTGGCCCCCACAGCAGCATCCCCAGCAGCGACAGCGGCCCCCTACAGTGGCCCCACAGCAGTGACAGCGGCCCCACACAGTGGCAGCGGCCCCTCACAGCAGTGAAAGCAGCGCCACAGCAGCGACAGCGCCCCCCCCCCCCACAGCAGCGACAGCGCCCCCCCAGCAGCGACAGCGGCCCCCCCAGTAGCGACAGCGCACTGCACAGCGGCCCCTCCAGCAGCAACAGTGGCCCCACCAGCAGCGACAGTGCCCCCCCCCAGCAGTGACAGCGGACCCCCAGCAGCGACAGTGGCCCCCACAGCAGTGACAATGCCCCCCTGAGACCCACGTACTCACCCCATCTGCGTCCTGGAAGCTCTGCTTCTCCGCTGGCCTCCGCGCCGCTAGCAGAGATGATCTCCGGCGCACACTGACGTCATTGTGCTGCCGGACTCCTCCTCCCCGGGTGCTCTCGGGGAACCAAGTGGTAAGAGAAGTCAGGGGAGGGGGGAGGAGGATCCCGGCTGCACACTGACATCACAGTGTGCTCCGGGATCAGCGCTGCTACCTGTAGTAGCGCTGGTTAGTGAATACCAGCAGGGGAGCCATGGCCCCTGCCAGTATTTACCAACGAGGTGAACGGCCGACAGTGTTGGCCGCGTGTCAGCGACTATGGCTGCACGCGTCAGTGCTGACACGCGTGTAATAGGTTCACCATCACGGATCTAGTGCAATCTATTACCCCTCCCAATGTTGATCCAGAGGAAGACAAAAAAAACTCTTGAGGCAGAAGCCAATTTTCTTCATATAAGGGGGAAAAATTCCAGTATGGCAATCGGAATAACCCCTGGATCACTGACCCTTCTGAAGTAATTAGTGACTATAACATGCAACATTTTATTGCTTAAGAATGCCCCCTTGTTACAGTCACAGCCCTGGGTATAAACATATCAATGGAGAGATCTCTGTGTTGCCCTCTGATATATTCATACGTAGTTATTAGGTCGCCCCCTCAATAACCCCAATTTTGATCATCTCTCTGGATATTTTAGTCTGCCCTTTTCCTTTATTTATTTAGTCTCCGGCCTTTGTACCCGCTTAAAGGGGTTGTCCCGCGCCGAAACAGGTTTTTTTTTTTTTTTTTAAACCCCCCCCCCCCCCCCCGTTCGGCGCGAGACAACCCCGATGCAGGGGTTAAAAAAGAACACCGCACAGCGCTTACCTGAATCCCCGTGCTCCGGTGACTTCTTACTTACCTGCTGAAGATGGCCGCCGGGATGTTCTCCCTCGGTGGACCGCAGGGCTTCTGTGCGGTCCATTGCCGATTCCAGCCTCCTGATTGGCTGGAATTGGCACGTGACGGGGCGGAGCTACACGGAGCCCCATTGAGAAAAGAAGAAGACCCGGACTGCGCAAGCGCGTCTAATTTGGCCATTAGACGCCCGAAATTAGACGGCTCCATGGAAACGAGGACGCTAGCAACGGGACAGGTAAGTGAAAAATTTCTTATAACTTCTATATGGCTCATAATTAATGCACAATGTACATTACAAAGTGCATTAATATGGCCATACAGAAGTGTATAGACCCACTTGCTTTCGCGGGACAACCCCTTTAAGCTATTATATTTCCTTCTTAAGTACCAATGCCCAAAACTGTATGAATAGGCTGTAGGAACTGGCAGGCAAAAGCCTTCCCTCACTGCTCTGACTGCAATAGAACATAAAGAATGGTACATAATAATGTTAAGCCCCACCTCTTTATTAAGCCACACCCACCATTCATTTATATGCTTTAAATCTATATTAGTTTGAACATAGATGTTCTGCATATGCTTAAACTGGCAGAACACCTATAGTAGATTCTCTATAGATGATCCTTTGAGATGGTTAGGAAGCACACAGTGACATTATTCTGTATGTGTTATCATTTAGTATGATTTGACTTTTCATATCATATAATAGCCTTCAGGTTAATACAAGAGGAAGAGATAAAGTGGTCATGTTGACTTCTTCATTCTGTTTACAGTACCTCTGCTGATATTGCATGCTATCATGTAAGTTTTTTAAAGTAGGTCACAAACAAACTGTACCCGGGTGCCATAAGCAACATGCTGTACACACTGTCCACAGGATGCAAAGGAAAACGTGATTCTTCAGACCACTTCCACTGTGGTCCAAAGTTGATGCTCATGTGCCCATTGTAGGCACATTCAATTGTGTTCAGAGATCAACATATGCACTATGTCCGGTCTGCCAATATGCATCCAATACAAACCAGGCTGCGTTGCGCTGTGAGACCTTTGTCTCATAGCCAGGATAACATTTTTAAAGCATCTTGCGATATTCTAAGTGATTACGCTAGACTTCACTCCCCACATGCATCCATGAACCTTAGGCATCCATGGCTCTGCTGCCAGATCCCCAGTTTTCCTTCGATGGACCACCTTGTGGTAGGTTCTAACTACTGCATACCAGGAACAGCCAATAAGACCTACCATTTTGAATATGCACTGACCAAGTCGTCTAGTTGTCACAATTTGTCCCTTGACAGAGTAGCCCATCTATCCTGCTACCAACACATCAAATGCAATAGCTGACTGTTAGCTTGCTGACTAATATATCCCAACCATTGACAGATACCTCTGTCATGAGATAATCAACGTTATGCATTTCACCGGTCAGTGGTTACATTTTATACCTCATCAGTGTCTCTTGAGTGTATATATGTTAGCAACAGTAATTTTATAGGAACATTTACTATATTGCTTTAGTAAAGTGCAAACCAACAAAAAATGTGCTTCTATTCATTATTTCTTTTTGTCAAAACATAATTTTAAACATGGGAGCTTTTAGTTAATTTATGCCTACCTGTCATCACGCTGATTTACTGGACATTCAATCCAAATTAATCTAAAAGTAACTACTTCTATTTCATCAAATATATTTACAATCCTACTGGCAGGCAGGAGCGCCACACCTTCCCTGCACTGAATATGGCCCTTCATTTAAGGTACAGAATGTTCTCCCCTGGACTTAACACTTCATCTGTTACTGTCATTTCCCGACTGAATTCTCTCATTTTGAAATGCATTGGAATTACTACTATTAATAAAACATAAAGGCCCTAATTTATTACGACAGGTGTTTCCTAAGACTGCCCTAATATAAAGTAAGCTGAAGTAAGATGCACCAAATTTATTAAATCAAATGAAATCTATGGCAGCTGTGAGCCAGTGTAGATTTTCCCCATAATTGATTACAATTTATGGCAGAAATGATAGTAAACCTGCTGTGATGTGTCCTCTCCTACTAAACCCAATCCATTTTTTGGAAAAGAGGTGATTGTGGCGCATAGCCATAACTTGAAGCTTCTGGGCCCCAACTGAAAACCTGTTACAGGGTCCCCAACTATAATGCTTTATTTATAGTACTGCGCTTACTATATGGAGAAGAGAGGCCTTATGGGCCCCCTAAGGCTCCTGTGCCCAGGAACAACCAGATCCCCTGCATCCACTATAGATACGCCAGTGAGGTGGCGTAAAAATGAAGAAAAAAAGTTGTGATTAAAGCCTTGTGACAAAATGTCCACTTTTTGTGTCATAAAACTGGCTCAAGTGTGTTAATTAATTTAAAATAAAGTGCTACAGAAAGTTGAAAATGTAGTTTTTGTTTAATTGGTGTATGATGATCTTGAAAAAAATGGCCAATTTTGCAGTCCCACCGTAGTTGCTACTATGGGGTTTAGCAGATGGTGATGATTATAATTGTGTTGTCCAGTACAATTAAATTTTTTAATGGCAGGCACACAGGGCTTAAAATAATAAAAACTGTGTTACATACCGATCCTCAGCCCAGGCAATCCAGCACTGCAGCCCCATGGTTTTGGAACGGCACCATGTGACCACCAGAGCCAATTAGTGGCCGCAGGAGTTGAGTGCTGTTCTTCTGGCATATCCGCTCTGAGTATGAGTGATTTATAATGTTTACCACACAGGGGACCGTTTTTATAAAAAACATTTATCTTGGATAACTCCTTTAAAATGTTGCTTCTTGGCAAACTTGCATCGTCCATCTGTTAGTTCTACTTTCTTTCTGTATTTTGCAGTCTTCAGTAGTGTGAAACCAAGATATGACATAATTAGAAACAGAATTAGACTCAACAGTGAAACAAAATCTTTAATATTATTGCATAAACCAGTGGTCTGCCAAGTGAATGTTTCTAAAGCATCAGCAGGGCTCAGTCAGTTGATGATAAAAGTACAAATGAGTGAAAATCAAGAAAAAAGACTATCTTCATACTGTAAATATAGAGAAAGGCATGTGCAAACAAATAGGCACAAAAATATCTGATGATCCAGATCTGACGGGTTACTTTTCTTTTGTAATCATTTAAATAGAAGCCTATGCAGTTTATTTTCTTTAAAGAGAAACTGCCATGACTCCAGACATGTTTGTTTTAGTAAATAATTGTCGTCACCCTAAGCTAGCAATCTTTTCTTATAATTTGATGTTGAGCCATTCCACTGTTATTTCTCCTTGAAATGTGTCAATAAATTGTTAACAATTGTGTATTCTTTCCTACATACTATGGTAACTATACATTCAGTGCTTCCAGCATCAGGGCTTATTCAAACAAACATATATTGGCTTTGTTTTCACAGCTGGCCGATATACACAACCATCTGATGCATTGGATTCCAATGCATCAGTTCAGATGGCCAATTTTCTGGTGCATAAAAACGTCCAGCCCGAAAAGATAGCACATACGGCGCACATTCTGGCCTATGGGAGCCTGTGGGAGCTGCCAAAAAAGGGAGGTGGGAGGGAGTTTAGCAGCGGCTCTGCTAAACTTTAACCCCCTTCCCTTCCCCTCTCTGCCTCTTGCCGAAAGGGGGCAGTATGCAGTGGGAGATTAGCACACTAGCTCCCACCCCATCCCGCCCCTTGCCTTGCCAACAGCCGGTGAGAGGCGGAGAGGGGGTAGGAGTTTAACATACTGGCTCCCGCCCCCTCTCCTAACTGACAGCCAGTGAGGGGCGGATAAAGGAAGGCAGTTTAGCAGAGCACCACTCTCTCCTCCGCCCAATGGTATTTTCCAGATGTCACGTATACTCGCCGAACCCAGGCCATCTGAACGGGCGCATAAATGGGAGATGAGACAGGGATTTGGTCACAGCTGCCTCGCATTCATGCGATTTTCGGGCAGTGATGCGGCCAGACTAAAATAGTAGCACCCGTGTGAAGGAGCCCTTAGACTGTGGAAAGACAATCTGCTTTGCCACAGGCAATAGTAATTGTCAATTTATTCATTAATTTCCAAGAGAAAAAACTGAGAAACGGACAATTGCAGAGTTCTTAAAAAAAGAAGCTCCAGAGGTGATATTTCATGAAGATTACTTTAACTATTTACTAAAAAATGTCATGTAAGGAGAGCAGGCAGGTCCTCTTTAATATACACAACTACTCTCTGTACAAGTGGGAGTGATTCAACCAGTAAATGACAGAAGCACAGAACAAAATGCAATTTTCTGCTACTGTTATCCTGACACCATTAACAAAATTTAGATGCTCTTTGTGGCACATGTATTCTGAGAATGGAGAACAGAGGGACTGTTACACGGCCTGTCCATGCGTTCCTCTATTCTCACTTTTCAGAATGCAGAACACTACAGAACGGCGCTGCGACAGCACCCAAAGGGTACAGTACATGGATTCTTCTGTGCTGTGTTCTGTAGTAAATGAATCACTACCACAACATAGTAATTTGGTTAATAGGTATATTTTAAGGCATTGCTCGGTGTGTTATGTACTCTAATGTATTAGTTAAAATGGTTAACTGTGAATATTCATTCTAAACCCTTAAAAATAAGTATACACATTTCTTACAGGTGTAAAAAGTTCCAGATAAAGAATTTCTATGTACAGCAAGTTCAGCAACTCCATTTATAGAACTCAACTGAAAATAGTTTCTGGAAAACATGTTAGTGATGAGTGAGATGAATAAATATAGATTTGACAAGAATAGAGAAATGAGAAAATATTGCAAATTCCACACTACTGAACAGTATTGCATACTATTAGACCGTTGTGTGTCAATGATGCAAAACTGTGGTCATTTTGGAAATCATAAAGCAGCAAGGAGATGAATATATACTATAAGGATATGTTCACGTGGGGCAGAATTTGCTGCAGACTGTCCATTGCAGACATTCTGCAGCACAAACTCCCTGTCAAAAACTACATTTTGTTCAAATATTAATGTAGTGGCCCAGTACATCGATTCCTGGCCCCACCAATACAAGTCATACATGTAATGTCTTGTGCTGATGCGCTGTGCAAAAGGTACTAAGTGATTATTTTTCCTATGCAGCTGTCCTGATCTAGGAGATCACCATGTAGAGGTATACCCATTTGTTTTCACATCCGGAAGTCCTGAAGTCTGGGATCACCAAGTTCAGGTACTCTCAAGTCTGCTCCTTTACCTGCACTGCCAGTTTTGTGCAAATTGTACCATCATCTGGAACTTGTGTTCAGTAAAGTTTTGCCAGGCCCTGACTGTTCCCAGGGAGCTGAGGTACGTTACTTCTGCCTGTGGCTCCATTTATTAACCGTCGAGGGTCATACCGGTAGGTAACGGAACGGTGGCGTCACCCATGACATCTGCTATCCCTGTCCTCCAGTTTCTTGGGCATCACTATCCTATGGGTCTCAGGAAGAAGCCTAGTGCTGCTCTAGCCGAGGCTACGTGTGTCCTTCCAGGAGGGAGCCTGGTAAGTGCCACCATGACAAGTGAAAACTCTACCCTTTCAACTCCTTAACGTGTGCCTTGTTTCTGGGGTCACCTTACGGGATGCTGCATTAACACAGATTTTGGTGCAGAATTCACCTCCCATTTGAACAGGTGGAATCCGCATATAATCCGTAAATCTGCTGCCGCTAATTGACATACTGCAGATTTAAATTCCACACTGTGTGTCAATTTCCACATGGATTTTTGGCAGATTTTTTCTCCAACATGTGAGTGAGATTTTAAAAATCTCATTCACATTTTTGCTACTGTAAGTGCTTCGGATTTTCTGTGCGGTCAGTCCGCATGGAAAATCTGCAACTAATCTGTAAACAGATCCTAACAGAAATCGCATTCATGCCATTAAAAAACTGGAATGCTTCACATTAGGCACTGTACCTAATCTATCACAGAAAGTAGTAGCATAAGCTTCCACTGAGCTGATTGGCCGGGTTACCGAGCGGTGGACCTTAGACAATCAACTATTGATGACCTATGCTGAATATACATCATCAATAGTATTTGTGCCTGGAAAACCCCTTTAAGGAAATACTCATAATAGCTTTTATCCACCAATTGAAGATATGCTTATTAGCCCAGAATATCATGTTTCTAATCCAAACTGCCATTGGAAATTCTACTATAATTAAAGGGATATTTAGTTTTTTTCACTTGCTGGGTGTAGGGTCCGACCGCTGAGACCCCCGCTGATCCTGAGAATGGGATACCCATGCCCCCCCTATTTCACCGTTGAAGGAGCAGGCTCCCATTTCTGCAGTGTAGTGGGGAATGGAGCTGCTGGTTACACATACAAATTGCAGCAGCAGGAATGAGGTACTGAAAATCTGGGGGCCACCATCTTGGAGCTGAGACAGCTGCATTACAAGACCGATGCCTAACTGATTGTGCTCCCCCACTGCCCGAAGGGGAAGACCCAGCTTGATGTCACGGTAACTGACAGAAATGTATGGACCTGTGCCCTCCATTTATTTCTATGGTGCAGACAGAGAAAGTCATTGAGAGGAATAGAGCCTCTGCTGCACATCTGTCACCAGGGACTCCAGCCCCTACTACCCTAAAGAAATGGGAGCCTGCATCTACAACTGTGAAATAGAGGGAACACAGGTCCCTAGAGATGAGCGAACGTACTCGTCCGAGCTTGATACTCGTTCGAGTATTAGCGTGTTCGAGATGCTCGTTACTCGAGACGAGTACCACGCAATGTTCGAGTTACTTTCACTTTCATCTCTGAGACGTTAGCGCGCTTTTCTGGCCAATAGAAAGACAGGGAAGGCATTACAACTTCCCCCTGCGACGTTCAAGCCCTATACCACCCCCCTGCAGTGAGCGACTGGCGAGATCAGGTGTCACCCGAGTATATGAATCGGCCCCTCCCGCGGCTCGCCACAGATGCGTTCTGACAGAGATCAGGGAAAGTGCTGTCTTGCTGGAGTTGCTATAGGGAGAGTGTTAGGAGTATTTTAGGCTTCAAGAACCCCAACGGTCCTTCTTAGGGCCACATCTAACCGTGTGCAGTAGTGTGGAGGCTGCTTTTTGCATTATGGCACATTTATTTTTTTTTGTATATCGGCCGTGCAGAGCATTGCGCCCTGCAGTACTTATACATAGTCCAGGGCCAGTAGTGGTGGTGAGGCAGGGACAGAAGACATATTTATTGAATATAGGCAGTGGGCCTTTCCAAAAACATTTGGGGAAAAAAATCTATTTGGGCTGCCTGTGACTGTCCTCAGTGTACTGGGTCTGTGCTGGGGGTAGTTGTCCTAATTCATACGCAGCCAGCTAAGTGTTACAGCAGGCTTGCGCAAAATTATTTCCTGGCTCTGTGTTGGCTGTTACATCACCGCTGTATTCCAGTCCACAGTGCAACAGTCTGCAGTTATTTTACATTCTCCAGGGCCAGTAGTGGTGAGGCAGGGACAGAAGACATATTTATTGAATATAGGCAGTGGGCCTTTCCAAAACCATTTGGGAAAAAAAATCTATTTGGGCTGCCTGTGACTGTCCTCAGTGTACTGGGTCTGTGCTGGGGGTAGTTGTCCTAATTCATACGCAGCCAGCTAAGTGTTACAGCAGGCTTGCGCAAAATTATTTCCTGGCTCTGTGTTGGCTGTTACATCACCGCTGTATTCCAGTCCACAGTGCAACAGTCTGCAGTTATTTTACATACTCCAGGGGCAGTAGTGGTGAGGCAGGGACAGAAGACATATTTATTGAATATAGGCAGTGGGCCTTTCCAAAAACATTTGGGGAAAAAAATCTATTTGGGCTGCCTGTGACTGTCCTCAGTGTACTGGGTCTGTGCTGGGGGTAGTTGTCCTAATTCATACGCAGCCAGCTAAGTGTTACAGCAGGCTTGCGCAAAATTATTTCCTGGCTCTGTCTTGGCTGTTACATCACCGCTGTATTCCAGTCCACAGTGCAATAGTCTGCAGTTATTTTACATTCTCCAGGGCCAGTAGTGGTGAGGCAGGGACAGAAGACAAATTTATTGAATATAGGCAGTGGGCCTTTCCAAAAACATTTGGGAAAAAAAATCTATTTGGGCTGCCTGTGACTGTCCTCAGTGAACTGGGTCTGTGCTGGGGGTAGTTGTCCTAATTCATACGCAGCCAGCTAAGTGTTACAGCAGGCTTGCGCAAAATTATTTCCTGGCTCTGTGTTGGCTGTTACATCACCGCTGTATTCCAGTCCACAGTGCAACAGTCTGCAGTTATTTTACATTCTCCAGGGCCAGTAGTGGTGAGGCAGGGAGAGAAGACATATTTATTGAATATAGGCAGTGGGCCTTTCCAAAAACATTTGGGGAAAAAAATCTATTTGGGCTGCCTGTGACTGTCCTCAGTGTACTGGGTCTGTGCTGGGGGTAGTTGTCCTAATTCATACGCAGCCAGCTAAGTGTTACAGCAGGCTTGCGCAAAATTATTTCCTGGCTCTGTGTTGGCTGTTACATCACCGCTGTATTCCAGTCCACAGTGCAACAGTCTGCAGTTATTTTACATACTCCAGGGCCAGTAGTGGTGAGGCAGGGACAGAAGACATATTTATTGAATATAGGCAGTGGGCCTTTCCAAAAACATTTGGGAAAAAAAATCTATTTGGGCTGCCTGTGACTGTCCTCAGTGTACTGGGTCTGTGCTGGGGGTAGTTGTCCTAATTCATACGCAGCCAGCTAAGTGTTACAGCAGGCTTGCGCAAAATTATTTCCTGGCTCTGTGTTGGCTGTTACATCACCGCTGTATTCCAGTCCACAGTGCAATAGTCTGCAGTTATTTTACATTCTCCAGGGCCAGTAGTGGTGAGGCAGGGACAGAAGACAAATTTATTGAATATAGGCAGTGGGCCTTTCCAAAAACATTTGGGAAAAAAAATCTATTTGGGCTGCCTGTGACTGTCCTCAGTGAACTGGGTCTGTGCTGGGGGTAGTTGTCCTAATTCATACGCAGCCAGCTAAGTGTTACAGCAGGCTTGCGCAAAATTATTTCCTGGCTCTGTGTTGGCTGTTACATCACCGCTGTATTCCAGTCCACAGTGCAACAGTCTGCAGTTATTTTACATACTCCAGGGGCAGTAGTGGTGAGGCAGGGACAGAAGACATATTTATTGAATATAGGCAGTGGGCCTTTCCAAAACCATTTGGGAAAAAAAATCTATTTGGGCTGCCTGTGACTGTCCTCAGTGTACTGGGTCTGTGCTGGGGGTAGTTGTCCTAATTCATACGCAGCCAGCTAAGTGTTACAGCAGGCTTGCGCAAAATTATTTCCTGGCTCTGTGTTGGCTGTTACATCACCGCTGTATTCCAGTCCACAGTGCAACAGTCTGCAGTTATTTTACATTCTCCAGGGCCAGTAGTGGTGAGGCAGGGAGAGAAGACATATTTATTGAATATAGGCAGTGGGCCTTTCCAAAAAACATTTGGGGAAAAAAATCTATTTGGGCTGCCTGTGACTGTCCTCAGTGTACTGGGTCTGTGCTGGGGGTAGTTGTCCTAATTCATACGCAGCCAGCTAAGTGTTACAGCAGGCTTGCGCAAAATTATTTCCTGGCTCTGTGTTGGCTGTTACATCACCGCTGTATTCCAGTCCACAGTGCAACAGTCTGCAGTTATTTTACATACTCCAGGGCCAGTAGTGGTGAGGCAGGGACAGAAGACATATTTATTGAATATAGGCAGTGGGCCTTTCCAAAAACATTTGGGAAAAAAAATCTATTTGGGCTGCCTGTGACTGTCCTCAGTGTACTGGGTCTGTGCTGGGGGTAGTTGTCCTAATTCATACGCAGCCAGCTAAGTGTTACAGCAGGCTTGCGCAAAATTATTTCCTGGCTCTGTCTTGGCTGTTACATCACCGCTGTATTCCAGTCCACAGTGCAATAGTCTGCAGTTATTTTACATTCTCCAGGGCCAGTAGTGGTGAGGCAGGGAGAGAAGACATATTTATTGAATATAGGCAGTGGGCCTTTCCAAAAACATTTGGGGAAAAAAATCTATTTGGGCTGCCTGTGACTGTCCTCAGTGTACTGGGTCTGTGCTGGGGGTAGTTGTCCTAATTCATACGCAGCCAGCTAAGTGTTACAGCAGGCTTGCGCAAAATTATTTCCTGGCTCTGTGTTGGCTGTTACATCACCGCTGTATTCCAGTCCACAGTGCAACAGTCTGCAGTTATTTTACATACTCCAGGGCCAGTAGTGGTGAGGCAGGGACAGAAGACATATTTATTGAATATAGGCAGTGGGCCTTTCCAAAAACATTTGGGAAAAAAAATCTATTTGGGCTGCCTGTGACTGTCCTCAGTGTACTGGGTCTGTGCTGGGGGTAGTTGTCCTAATTCATACGCAGCCAGCTAAGTGTTACAGCAGGCTTGCGCAAAATTATTTCCTGGCTCTGTGTTGGCTGTTACATCACCGCTGTATTCCAGTCCACAGTGCAACAGTCTGCAGTAATTTTACATACTCCAGGGGCAGTAGTGGTGAGGCAGGGACAGAAGACATATTTATTGAATATAGGCAGTGGGCCTTTCCAAAAACATTTGGGAAAAAAATCTATTTGGGCTGCCTGTGACTGTCCTCAGTGTACTGGGTCTGTGCTGGGGGTAGTTGTCCTAATTCATACGCAGCCAGCTAAGTGTTACAGCAGGTTTGCGCAAAATTATTTCCTGGCTCTGTGTTGGCTGCTACATCACCGCTGTATTCCAGTCCACAGTGCAACAGTCTGCAGTTATTTTACATACTCCAGGGGCAGTAGTGGTGAGGCAGGGACAGAAGACATATTTATTGAATATAGGCAGTGGGCCTTTCCAAAAACATTTGGGAAAAAAAATCTATTTGGGCTGCCTGTGACTGTCCTCAGTGTACTGGGTCTGTGCTGGGGGTAGTTGTCCTAATTCATACGCAGCCAGCTAAGTGTTACAGCAGGCTTGCGCAAAATTATTTCCTGGCTCTGCTGTGCGTTCCGTAAGCGAAGTCAGCCTCCAACCACAGGCCAATAAGTGGCACATTTAATTACAGCGTTCTGTTTCTGCACTACTGGTAATACAGCATGCTGAGGGGTAGGGTTAGGCCTAGAGGACGTGGACGCGGGCGAGGACGCGGAGGCCCAAGTCAGGGTGTGGGCACAGGCCAAGCCAGTGCGGTGGCCAGGGGTAGAGGCAGGGCCAGACCGAATAATCCACCAACTGTTTCCCAATGCGCCCCTCGCGCCATGCCACCCTGCAGAGGTCAAGGTGCTCTACGGTGTGGCAGTTTTTCACAGAGACGCCTGATGACCGACGAACAGTGGTGTGCAACCTTTGTCGCGCCAAGATCAGCTGGGGAGCCACCACCACCAGCATGCGCAGGCATATGATGGCCAAGCACCCCACAAGGTGGGACGAAGGTCGTTCACCGCCTCCGGTTTGCACATTGCCTTTCCCCCTTTGCCCCAACCTGCCACTGAGATCCCACCCCCCTCTGAGGACACAGGCACTACCGTCTCCTGGCCTGCACCCACACCCTCACCTCCGCTGTCCTCGGCCCCATCCAGCAATGTCTCTCAATGTCGCTAGCGCCACTGTTTCAGCGCAAGCGCAAGTACGCCGCCACGCACCCGCACGCTCAAGCGTTAAACGTGCACATTGCCAAATTGATCAGCCTGGAGATGCTGCCGTAAAGGCTTGTGGAAATGGAGTCCTTCAAAAGCATGATGGCGGCGGCCCCGCACTACTCGGTTTCCAGTCGCCACTACTTTTCCCAATGTGCCTTCCCAGCCCTGCACGACCACGTCTCCCGCAACATTGTACGCGCCCTCACCAACGCGGTTACTGCCAAGGTCCACTTAACAACGGACACGTGGACAAGCACAGGCGGGCAGGGCCACTATATCTCCCTGACGGCACATTGGGGGAATTTAGTGGAGGCTGGGACCGAGTCAGAGCCTGGGACCGCTCACGTCCTACCCACCCCCAGAATTGCGGGCCCCAGCTTGGTGCTGGTATCTGCGGCGGTGTATGCTTCCTCCACTAAACCACCCTCCACCTCCTCCTCCTCCTCCAACGCAACCTCTGTCTCGCAATCAAGATGTGTCAGCAGCAGCAGCACGTCGCCAGCAGTCAGTGTCGCGCGTCGTGGCAACACAGTGGTGGGCAAGCGTCAGCAGGCCGTGCTGAAACTACTCAGCTTAGAGAGAAGAGGCACACGGCCCACGAACTGCTGCAGGGTCTGACAGAGCAGACCGACCGCTGGCTTTCGCCGCTGAGACTCCAATGACAATGGCCGTAACCTGGTGGCGGCTCTGCAGCTCGGCAGCCTCACGCACGTGCCATGCCTGGCCCATGCCTTTAATTTGGTGGTTCTGAAAAGCTACCCACACTTGTCATATCTGCTCGGAAAGGTGCGCCGGGTCAGCGCACATTTCCGCAACTCCAAGACGGACGCTGCCACCCTGCGGACCCTGCAACATCGGTTTAACCTGCCAGAGCACCGACTGCTGTGCGACGTGCCCACACGGTGGAACTCTACGCTCCACATGTTGGCCAAGCTCTATGAGCAGCGTAGAGCTATAGTGGAATACCAACTCCAACATGGGCGGCGTAGTGGGAGTCAGCCTCCTCAATTCTTTACAGAAGAGTGGGCCTGGTTGGCAGACATCTGCCAGGTCCTTGGAAACTTTGAGGAGTCTACCAAGATGGTGAGTGGGGATGCTGCAATCATTAGCGTCACCATTCCTCTGCTATGCCTCTTGAGAAGTTCCCTGCAAAGCATAAAGGCAGACGCTTTGCACTCGGAAACGGAAGCGGGGGAAGACAGTATGTCGCTGGATAGTCAGAGCACCCTCATGTCTCTATCTCAGCGCGTTGAGGAGGAGGGGGAGGAGCATGAGGAGGAGGGGGAAGAGACAGCTTGGCCCACTCCTGAGGGTACCCATGCTGCTTGCCTGTCATCCTTTCAGCGTGTATGGCCGGAGGAGGAGTAGGAGGAGGAGGAGGATCCTGAAAGTGATCTTCCTAGTGAGGACAGCCATGTGTTGCGTACACGTACCCTGGCACACATGGCTGACTTCATGTTAGGATGCCTTTCTCATGACCCTCGCGTTACACGCATTCTGGCCACTACGGATTACTGGGTGTACACACTGCTCGACCCACGGTATAAGGAGAACCTTTCCACTCTCATTCCCGAAGAGGAAAGGGGTTCGAGAATGATGCTATACCACAGGGCCCTGGTGGAAAAACTGATGGTAAACTTCCCATCCGACAGCGCTAGTGGCAGAAGGCGCAGTTCCGAGGGCCAGGTAGCAGGGGAGGCGCAGAGATCAGGCAGGGGAACACTCTCTAAGGCCTTTGACAGCTTTATGGCTCCCCAGCAAGACTGTGTCACCGGTCCCCAGTCAAGGCTGAGTTGGCGGGAGCATTGTAAAAGGATGGTGAGGGAGTATGTAGCCGATCGCATGACCGTCCTCGGTGACGCCTCTGCCCCCTACAACTACTGGGTGTCGAAGCTGGACACGTGGCCTGAACTCGCGCTGTATGCCCTGGAGGTGCTTGCTTGTCCTGCGGCTAGCGTCTTGTCAGAGAGGATGTTTAGTGAGGCTGGGGGAATCATCACGGATAAGCGTACCCGCCTGTCAACCGACAGTGCCGACAGGCTACACTCATCAAGATGAACAAAGCCCGGATTTCCCCAGACTTCTCTTCTCCACCAGCGGACAGCAGCGATACCTAAACAATACGTAGGCTGCACCCGCGGATGGAAGCATCGTTCTCTATCACCATCAAAAACGGGGACCTTTTTGCTTCATCAATCTGTGTATAATATTCCTCCTCCTGCTCCTCCTCCTGCAACCTCACGTAATCACACCGAACGGGCAATTTTTCTTAGGCCCACAAGGCTCAGTCATATAATTTTCTAAACAATTTTTATACGTTTCAATGCTCATTAAAGTGTTGAAACTTGCACCTGAACCAATTTGTATTTTAACTGGGCTGCCTCCAGGCCTAGTTACCAATTAAGCCACATTAACCAAAGCGATTAATGGGTTTCACCTGCCCTCTTGGTTGGGCATGGGCAATTTTTCTGAGGTACATTAGTACTGTTGGTACACCAATTTTTTGGGGCCCTCGCCTACAGTGTAATCCAATTAATTTTTTGCCCACCTGCATTACAGCTGACGTTACATCAGCTGTGCTGGGCACTGCAATGGGATATATTTATGTACCGCCGGTGGGTTCCAGGGAGCCACCCATGCTGTCGGTCCACACAGAGTTGTAACTACATGTGTCCACTTCTAAAGAACCCCAGTCTGACTGGGGCATGCAGTGTGGGCCGAAGCCCACCTGCAATAAACATGGCATTACCTCAGCTGTGATGGGCAATGCAATGGGATATATTTATGTATCGCCGGTGGTTTCCTGGCACCCACCCATGCTGTCAGTCCACACGGAGTTGTAACTACATGTGTCCACTTCTAAAGAACCCCAGTCTGACTGGGGCATGCAGTGTGGGCCGAAGCCCACCTGCATTAAACATGACATTACCTTAGCTGTGATGGGCAATGCAATGGGATATATTTATGTACCGCCGGTGGCTTCCTGGCACCCACCCATGCTGTCGGTCCACACGGAGTTGTAACTACATGTGTCCACTTCTAAAGAACCCCAGTCTGACTGGGGCATGCAGTGTGGGCCGAAGCCCACCTGCATTAAACATGACATTACCTCAGCTGTGATGGGCAATGCTATGGGATATATTTATGTGCCGCCGGTGGCTTCCTGGCACCCACCCATGCTGTCGGTCCACAGGGACATCACAATAGGGAGTTGTACCTGCCTGTGTCTATGAATTAAAAAGCCCGGTCAGGTTGGGGCATGCAGTGTGGGCCGAAGCCCACCTGCATTTAATCTGACGTTAGCTCTGCTGTCCAGGGCACTGCAATGGGATATATTTATGTACAGCCGGTGGGTTCCAGGGAGCCACCCATGCTGTGGGTGCACATGGAATTCCCATTGCGGAGTTGGGCATTCCCAGTTGTACCTGCCTGTGACTATTTATAAAAAACCGCGGTCTGACTGGGGCATGCAGACACCTTGACAGAATGAATAGTGTGTGGCACATAGGTTCCCCATTGCTATGCCCACGTGTGCAGCTCCTGATGGCGGTGGCACAGGATTATATTTCTCATTGCTTCTGTACAGCATTGTGGGCTATCGCCCCGCCCCTTTTAAAGAGGGTCGCTGCCTAGCCGTGCCAACCCTCTGCAGTGTGTGCCTGCGGTTCCTCCTCATGGCAGATGCACTTATAAATAGACATGAGTGTGGCGTGGCATGAGGGCAGCTGAAGGCTGCGCAGGGACAATTTGGTGTTCGCTGTGGACACTGGGTCGTGAGGGGGGGGGGGGGTTGGGCAGCATGTAACCCAGGAGAAGTGGCAGCGGAGTGTCATGCAGGCAGTGATTGTGCTTTGTTGGAGGTAGTGTGGTGCTTAGCTAAGGTATGCATTGCTAATGAGGGCTTTTCAGAAGTAAAAGTTGTTGGGAAGGGGGGGGGGCCCACTCTTCCCGCTATTGTGGCTTAATAGTGGGACCTGGTAACTTGAGATGCAGCTCAACATGTAGCCCCTCGCCTGCCCTATCCGTTGCTGTGTCGTTCCCATCACTTTCTTGAATTGCCCAGATTTTCACAAATGGAAACCTTAGCGAGCATCGGCGATATACAAAAATGCTCGGGTCACCCATTGACTTCAATGGGGTTTGTTACTCGAAACGAACCCTCGAGCATCGAGATAATTTCGTCCCGAGTAACGAGCACCCGAGCATTTTGGTGCTTGCTCATCTCTACAGGTCCCCCATTCTCAGGATCGGTGGATCTATCAGTTTTCACCTTTCCAGTGGATGGCTGAAATCTTGAAGATAACATTCTTTAATCGAAATACCCATTTAAGATGCCAAGCATTAAAGGGGCAGATCACATATAAAAATCATAATGCCACGGATAGGCATATTTACTTTTTTACAGGAAATAATTCAGTTTAATATCACAACTCCTCAATTCTACAAACCAACAGACAAGTGCATAGACTACCATCAGGTATGCAAAGGACAATGTTTCATTCAGTCCCTTAGGACATAAATGATGCAGTCAATATATCCAGTTTTGCCATAACCTTTTATCCATATCCCCTTTTCTGCCATTTGTTTGCACTACTTCCATCCCCTGAAATTTGAGGGTATCAATGTCACCTTTGTGGTATTCTCTCAAGACAAGACACCTTCCTCACGCAGTATATTGCCACGTGGGCCAGAATTCTGCATCTGCTGAGTCCTCTTACCAACCTAACCTTTTAGACACGGCTAAAGTTTATGTCCAAAGGGACTGAATGAAACATATCTATTAGCAGCTGGCTCTGTGATTGGAGGAACGGCCTCACAGTTGCATCCTATTGGTCCTGTTTTTGAGCATACGCGCTGGCCATGGCACATCATGGAGAGAGGCTTGGCTGCTTTCCTCAGAGGAACTGTGATTGGCGCAGAGTAGACAAGCCTTTGCTGGTAGACGGTCCTATGAATATTTATTTAAGCTTGGTGCCCATTTATTTTCTTTCCCTGCTACTGTTAGTTCAGTAGATATTATATATCTTTTGTACTTTTGTCTTTCTGTATCCTCCCTGTCTATGTAAGCGCTGCGGAATATGTTGGCGCTATACAAATATACAAAGTTTTTTATTATTATTATATCAGACACTCCCGATGAGATAGGCAACTGCTGAAACACATAGACGTTATATGTGATAGCAATGGTATCACTCTTAGGTAGGGCAAGGCAGCTCCACGCTGGAGGGACAGTGTATCACTGCTCTTTAATTAACCACTATAAATCAGGGTACTGAGCATTAATAAAAAGGTGGAAGAGGCGTTATATTTATCTTCTCTGTTATCTTTAAAATCCTTTTATTACATATGCTGTTTGCAGCCCCTCTCTTATTCACCACTGGTGAATATAGCGAGCTATTAGGGTTGCACTTTTAGGTGCTGGATATACATTTTTTATATTTGTATCAGCTCAGGTGCTATTTTTCTGAATAATAATAAAAGTTAGGTTTTAATTTATTCCCTACAGTAGAGTACTGAAAACCACAAACATGCAACAGATATTTGCCTAATGTGCATAATTCAAAAGATGTGGAGGTTTTTCTCTGTACATGAAATTCTAAACACTACAATGCACATCAGAAACAAGTAGACAATCATTAAGCAACACCGTTTCTCATTTTAATTGCAAAGTTACAGTATGCAGACGGGCCTTAGAGTAAAGACGTGATCAAATGTTGATTTTTTTCCTATAGCCTACTAGGTAGTAACAGGCTGAGTCTGTGTCTGCAGTTAACTTTCTTCAATTATATTGTCAGTCTGATATACATTTAAAAAGATTATCATATTCATCTCCTTAGCAACCTCGTCTACTTCTGACAGCCTGTGTATATGTATATGTATGTGTATATAATATTTTTTTCAGCCCTTTATGTGTAAAGGCACAATCTTTAAAGGGGCCTTTATAGAACCCTGGGGTCAACAAACAGCATGTTATTCACAAAATAACTAATGTTAATGCAATACTGCCATTGTATGCTACATGTCATACCTGTAAACTCCAGATCAGACTTCTTATACATTTTCTTTTAGACAAAGCTTAGATGTGGGGGGATAGTAATCCAAAAGGGCAGTTTTTGATACTTCTTTAGCCAAAACAAGGACTAGATTGCAGGTTTTGTTCCCTTTTTTCTAGGCAAAGCTAAATGTGGCTCCAGGTAGGAGGGAAAGTGAAAAATAAGGCATTGAGCTCAAATTACATTAGTAGTCTACTAATACAGTTTTTGGGACAGACTTTAATTTGCCAAAGGGTGAATCCAAAAATAAAAATAATAAGCTTAAGGTCTCATGCACACAGGTGCAGGTGTGCATGGAAACTGTATAGCTCTCTAGTATAGAACATAGCCACCGTACACTTTGAGGGTCCCATTGGGCACCAAATGTACAATATTTCTAGGGAGAATACTTCCATACTCTAAAAACATGCATTTTCTTAAGTTCTAAAAAATCAGATTTCTTGTGGCATGTTAAAACACATGTAAAAATGAAAGCAATGTAAAGCATTTTTAACAGTGTTTTTAAAGCACTCAGGGGTCAGAAACGCTCTTTTCTCCTTAGGGAGAGCAACTATATACTATAAATAAGTGAGGAGACTCAAATGGCCACGCACGCTCCTCTGGGTAATATGCAAATAAGGGAGATGGAATAAATCCTCCACAGTGCCACCTACTAAAAGGCAGCATTCCTTCGAGTCAAAGTGGGACTTTTTATACAAGTCTTGCTACAATGACTGGGAATCAAAAGCAAAGCCAGACCCCATGTACATACAGCTGTTTCCGGGTTATTGCCCATCATCAGTGTACAGTAGGAGTCTGGCTTTTGCTAGTGAGAGGCCTGGGACAGGGGTCAGAAACGCTCTTTTCTCCTTAGGGAGAGCAACTATATACTATAAATAAGTGAGGAGACTCAAATGGCCACGCACGCTCCTCTGGGTAATATGCAAATAAGGGAGATGGAATAAATGCTCCACAGTGCCACCTACTAAAAGGCATTGTAGCAAGACTTGTATAAAAAGTCCCACTTTGACTCGAAGGAATGCTGCCTTTTAGTAGGTGGCACTGTGGAGGATTTATTCCATCTCCCTTATAAAGCACTCAGAACTTGATGGAACAGTAAGACAGAAATGTGAGGCCTACAAAGCTGGAAAGAAGAAATGGTACATGCAAGGTATGACAGCAATGATTCTGCATTTCTTTTTGATGCAGACAATGTGAATAAAAGGTGGATCTTCATTTTGTCCTGAATGTTCAAGGGGAATAAGTTTAGACTATTAACAAGATCCAGAGGTTTTTCTTGTTTTTGGCTCTTGCCCTGTTTCACGTCTGGCTAATTTATTTATGTAAGCTGCCTGGACAACATCTCTTTGACAGACACGGGAACAGCAGTACAAGCCAGAGGAAAAATTTGCTACTGGTTGCCACAAGCAAAAATAACCGAGTGCTGTTAGTACATTGCAATAATAGTTGGGTATTTTCTTCTCTTTGTAGTGTTTTTTAAACTACAGTGTAGTTGAAATTTGTCATGAAAAGAACAGAGCCTGAAGAGTCCAATTCAGTCAGTTCAAGAAGACAACTCTAAAAATGAGTAATATAATTTTGTGCTTGTGCATTAGAGGGGGTTTCCAGCTCTAAAAAAAATGATGACCTAAATGTGTAAAGAGGAAAGAAGTGTGCAAAAACAGCCGGACATAAATAACATGCACACCAATATAAAAGTACAAAAATGTTTTTTTGAAAACCAAATCTATGCTAAAACCATGCAAAAACACGAATATAGCAACAACCAGAGACAGACTGGCCATTATATCCACCATGAAAAATCTCAGTGGGCCAGTCGAAGCCTGTGACGGATGCTGGGGCAGACACTTTTAAATTTGGCTGTGGAAATGGCAAAAAAGTGTGTGAGGAGAGCAGCAGGGCAGGGGCTGCCATACACTGTGTCAGTATTAGCAACAGGCTGGTGATATCACCCTGCTCAGCTCCCTGCTGTGCCATGCATCTGCCATCTGCTTTCTGCCTTCCTCCTCCTCCCTCTTCCTTCTCCTGTGCTTTGGCTGGTCTCTTTGTCTGCTGCACCACAGAAATCATGCCGCTGGCAGTGCGTCCAGCGAGGAATGCACAGTATGTGCACTTGTATATGGCGGGGGGCGCCCTCTGGGCTCCCATAGCGCAAGGGCCGGGTCACCATTGTGATCCTGGCGACCCCTGATGGTATGCCTATGATTCTAAGTAAAACAAAAGACTCCCAAGGGCTCATAATTGCAATGTAGCTGGTTCACTGCTGTACAACTGCCCTTGTATGTCTTCCCAGTTCCTTGTGAGTAAGCTTGGGACAGTGAGTTATGTTAAAGATGAGTGTTAGTATATCTTCAAAGTACTGTATGGAGCTGCAGAATATGTAGATTCCTTAACTAAGATGTACTGAGGATTCTTCATTTTATGGGTCATGCAAAAATCTCCTGACTGCACAATATGTAATGTGCATTGGTTAATGTTCCTTGCACATTCTGAATTGCCCAAGGCCAATTACTCTTCCACTGTCTGAAACATCTGCACTGCTGAATGACCACACTGCAACCTTGTTCACATTCATTTTCCCAAAATAACACCAGCACTAAATCCAAAAATGTTTCATAGTCATATTATAATGAGACCAGACGTCCAAATTTAGGCGTGACAGTCTTGCTTTGAGACCCTGTGTCACGCTTTCCCCAGGGTCCCAGGCGGTACAGCCATTTGTCCTGTTTTCGGGATATCTGTCTCACTTTTGTCCCGCTTTCAGGACATGCGGTCACCATTAGAGGGATTACCAGCCGGGGTGCTGCAGCTCCTCGACTGGTGATCACTCAGCGGCACTGTGGCCAGATGTACACACTGACAGCAGTGTGTGCATCTGGGATCTTCCTCCCCTGAACTCTCCTCCTTGGTTCCACAGGAGGTAAGTATATTGGTCTCAGTGGTGCTACTGTGGGGGTCATTATTAATACTGGGGCCACTGTGTGGGGGGATCACTATTGCTACTGGAGCTACTGTGGGGGGTCACTATTACTACAGAGGCCACTGTGGGCGACACTATTACTACTGAGGCCACTGTGTAGGACACTATTACTACTGAGGCCACTGTGGGTGACACTATTATTACTGAGGCCACTGCGGTGGTCATTATTACTACTGAAACTACTGTGGGGGTCACTATTACTACAGAGGCCACTGTTAGAGACACTATTACTACTGAGGCTACTGTGGGGATCCCTATTACTACTGAGGCCACTATAGAGACACTATTACTACTGAGGCTACTGTGGAGGTCACTATTACTAATGAGGCTAATATAGGGGACACTATTATTACTGGGGCTGATACAGAGGACACTATTACTGCTGAGGCCATTGTTGGGGTCACTATTACTACTGGGGCTAATATAGGGGACACTATTATTACTGAGGCCACTCTGCACATGGCAGCATACCTCAAACTGACTTACGGTATGTTTACATGTACCCACAGCTGATTTCATACTATTTAGCGCTCCCCCTTATCTCCTCTGAATTCCTCACACAGTCCGCGGTCCTCGGCTTCCAGTTCCAAGCACCACTGGTTAGAAGATGCTGGTCAGGTGAGGCCACTACAGGCCCCTGGGAACCGAAAGCTGGGGGGGTCGATGTTGGCAGCGGGAAGCCTTTGGAGGAGCAGAGGGGGAGCACCACATAGTATGAAATTAGTGGCAGATATGCGGCTGTTTCCCAGTCAAGATCCGCACCAATGGTACAGATTTGGACTGTTTTTTGAATATGGAAATCCTGTGGAATGCGCTCCCTGTCTTTTTTGAAATGGCTCTGTACTTTTTATAATGATGGAGGTAAAATCATAAGTCGTCATAACCCCCGCCCCCTGACCACTCCCCTTTGTCCTGCTTTGACCCTGGGAATATCTGGTCACCTTAATTAAAAGGGATTTCAGGGTTGCTCTAAATCAGTGTTTCTCAACTCCAGCCCTCAGGGATCCCAAACAGGTCATGTTTTTAGGATATCCTACAGTAAAAACACCTGTGGCAATGTCTGAGGCACTGACGATAATTACATCACCTGTGCAATACTGAGGAAATCCTGAAAACATGAACTGTTGGGGTTCCTGAGGACTGGAGTTGAGAAACACTGCTCTAAATATCAGATCCCAGTCTGTAATATGGGCTCTGTAATAATGTCTATGTACACTGGCCTACCCCATACAAATGGTCTACACAGTACTCAGTGGAGGAGATTTGTCAAAACTGAGATGTAAAAGACAAATGTATCAATCGCCAAGATTTCACATCTAATTTTTCACAATAGGTTTTTATGAGCAACTGCATCACTTTTTCATACCGGTTTTGATAAATCTAACTCAAAGTCTAAAGCACCTAATACATTTGTTGCAGGCCATTCACATCTACCTGGACAGTTTTGAAATATGTCTAGAATTGTATGTGGCAGTAAAATATAGAAATGTACGTCAATCTTAAGCGGCTCATGAAGTATGACAAGGAGAAACTGTCTAACATAGCTAGCAAAAAGCTTCTAAATGAATTATGCCATGTGCACCATTTTGATGCAGTTTGAACAATTTTTGCCATGTTGTATCAACTGAGGAATCCTAAGTCTCTGCTGGCACTGTTTTTGGGGTCACTCTGAACAATCTCTCTGATGGCACTGTTCATGGGACGGATGCAGAATTTACTGCTCTGTGCACTAGACATGAAGTGTTTAGTAGCCTGCTTGGAGGGAAACAAAAATAAAACCTGCTTTACTGATGAAAGAATAGACCCAAGTGTTCTATATATTGATAAGGTCTGAAAATGTTGTGATTGTTGTGAGATAACTAGTGTTGCCCAACATTATTGGCCGCTAATAAAATGAGGCTGTTTTTAGCATAATTAGATTGAGTCAGCCCAGTCTAGGTTCTTTTATTTTTAATCTGATGATTTTTATTGAAATTATATTTTTGAATTCAATTATCCCTTAATTTCAAAACATTTATGCATGCATGAGTATAATAAACATAGAACACATAATTATCCCAACCAAGCAATAGAATCAATCATAACTCATGATGAGTTATAAGAAATGTTATAAAAATAATATCGGCATGAAAAACTCGACACAGCCATCACTCTTGGTCTGATTTGAAACTATAATTCAAGGCCTCAGCGCTAACAATTGAGCCACCAAACTTGCTCTTTTTTTCTCTGCAGGAGGAGAATAAACAAAGAGAACATGAAAACTTCATACCGATGTTGCCCTTGGTCAGATTTGAACCTAGAATTGCAACAGTGTAAGACAGCAGTGCTAACAACTGAGCCACCACACTTGTTCTTTTTTTCTCCCATTTCTCCCAGGAGTGCTACTGCAGCGTGGGTTGGGTAGAAGACTATGACTGAGAGCATATCAGCAACAGTTGGGGGTCAAATCAGTGTGGACTGTGACTGGAGCCATGAGCAACATGTCTGAAACAATTAGGGACAAAAAGAGGCCACCAACCGAGCACCAAGTGACTGAGAAGAATTGGAGCTGAAAGACTGAGTTGAGCTGTTACCCTAAAAGCCACCGCCCTCATCAGTTTATTGTAACCCAAGCACTGTGCCTCTCCTGCTGAAGAACATTTATTCCTGTTGTACTGAAGATTATCCCTTAGTAGCCAAATCAAGCAACTAATTCCATTCCCAATGTTGGCTGGTTGTTTCATTGCGTAAAAAGCTCATTTAATGCTATGGCTATCCAGGAGGTTCCTGCATCCCCCAGTCCATTTTTCTACCCATGTAACCCTGTACAATATGTTTGTGGAAAAGGTGGAAACCCTACTTTAGTCACATTTATTCCTTTGACACCCAGGATTTCAGAGGGGAAGATAATAGCTAAATACTATTGTTGGAGCAGGAAAGGTTAATGTTGGTGTTTCAATTTTTTTTTCATTTGGATTAGCTTCTTTCTGAGATGTGCATCTTGGCCTGGGATCTATGTGTAAATAATCTATTATTATGTATGTATGCACAGATTTACATCAACCTTGTTGACATGCTGTGCAGGTGTTTGGGTTATTTTATACTGTATATGAGAAAATCAAACTTTTGAAAACTATGCCATCTGATGCTTGTAGTGTGACAAGATGTCATACTGTGCCTCCAAAAGTGAGATTCTGCTACCAGTAAGAAATACAACAGATGCCACATTGAGGAAGTTGTGGGCACATGTGTAATATATTTGGTTGTGGTTGTATGCAAAAAAACATCTCTTTTTAGTGTTTGTTGCTGATGATGGAATCTCAGCTATCAGTATGACTAAAAAATCGTGGATGAACAAGCTTTGATGCACTAAAGTAAATAGAGCATTCTGGAGTATCCGATAGCAGAAAAACAGCATTATGGAAGTCTGTTTCCTTTATGACACCCGGCAGCAAGACTATCAGGCTATTATAGATGTATTTCTCTTGTAAATGAATAACTAAATGCTTTCACCTTTTCACTTGTATTATATGACTTAGTCTCATTTTTCTTGAATTTCCTTCATGTACAATGATGCACTGTTTCAGATGTTTTGGCCAGAGCAAAGAAGAACATTAAGCTGAAATATCCTAATGAAGAAACAGGAGGATTCTGTATAGAAATGTTGCCCAGTGGCAGATAATCTAGGATTTGCAGAGAGCCCAAACTGTCACACCCAAGATGTTCTCATGCCTTTGCTACACATAGGTGTTAGGTATGTTACCTGTAATTCAGCCAGAGCTACCTTCATTCAGATTTGGAGGACAAGCCGTAGATTGAGAGAGTCTTCCAACGTCTGATGGATGTTTCCTAAACAAACAACTGTGTAGTTCTCCTGGGTCCAACTATTTCCTACCACACTGATCGGTCATTACCCACCTCAGGAGCGGAGGAATGTGCAGATTCCACTTACACAGAGACTTCACTCATCCACAAAAGTCATACAACAGACTAGAGTATGCGGCTGCAACACAAGAAGCTTCTGTGTGCAGCTGTGACAGAAAAAAATAGGTGTCTACTTAGAATGCGAAGATAGAAGAATTCTGCATCTGACTTAAACAGGCATTTTCCATCAAACAACATTAATTCACAACCCTGTAATTGTGTGTGCATAAATCTCTGCAGCATCAAAACCCTATAAAGTCCATATAATACGGTTTCATTACAAATCACAAAAATGAAAATAATTATTCTGCTACCTTTTTATAATCAGACAGAAGCTAATCAATTTTAATACTAAATGTGATTAATGGTAGAGAGTAAGAAGATTTTATTTGCAGCGATTGATGCTAATTTATATAGGATTTATGTATGAAATAGCAATCCCTCCCATACATCTTAGAGACCTTTCTTTGTCCATAGCTTCCATTTACTGCTCCTAGCATTTTGGCCTACACTTTATTTAATTGTTCTATACTAGGAGTGATTGCTTAAAGGGGTTGTCTCGCGGCAAACCTCAAAATTTTACCTTACCCCATTCCCCCTGTCACCCCCTGGCATAAAATAGCAAATTAAAGCGGTTTTTAAACCGCTTGCTACTCACCGATCCGACGAAATAAGGATTGTAAAAAATCTTCTCCCTAAGATGGCCGCCGGTCCTTTCCCAGGGATGCACTGCGGTTTTCTCCCATGGTGCACTGCGGGTCTTCTCCCATGGTGCACCATGGGCTCTGTGCGTTCCGTTGCTGATTCCAGCCTCCTGATTGGCTGGAATCGGCACACGTGATGGGGCGGAGCTACGATGACGACGTGGTAACCAGCTCTCCGGCACGAGCGGCCCCATTCACCAGGCAGAAGACCGCACAGCGCAAGCACGTCTAAAAAAGCAAGAAAACATCAGAATTAGACGGATCCATGGCGACGGGGACGCTAGCAACGGAGCAGGTAAGTGAATAACTTCTGTATGGCTCATATTTAATGCACGATGTACATTACAAAGTGCATTAATATGGCCATACAGAAGTGTATAACCCCACTTGCTTTCACGAGACAACCCCTTTAACTACCTTTTGCTGCTCCATTCATCTCTATAGGACTTCCATCATTAACCAAGCACTGTGACGATGAGTATAAGCTTAGGGGTTTGAGTCTTTAAAGCCTAGCAGTTACTACTAGCAACAGGCAGTCTCTTATTAGGACACACAGCTTGGCTGTTACAGTCTCTACTACCTCTACAGGACATCAATGTCAAGAGAACAGCTTCAGGGCAGCAGGTTATGCCCAATGACTTGGTCCACTCAGCAACTTACCCATTGCTCAACCAGCCCGCAGTGCAGACCTCTAGATAGCAGCTTGAAATCGCTCCACTTATTAGTTGACACAGGTACATAGGCAAAGGCAGCAGATGGTCACACACCAGCATTCAGGGTCTACCACAATGATTGGTACACTAACCAGACCCAACTCTCAATGTCCTCCAAAACAAGACAACTGGCACTTAGTGTATATTGCTGAGTACAGCAAACTGCAGCTTGAGGACCTGCCATCTATCACAGGTGACTGAAAAAACCTAAACAGTAAGGGTACCTTTACACTGAGCATCTATTGTCCAATTAATCTCCCAGAAAAGTTGTTGAAGAATGTGTACGATAGTTGGTCAAAAGCTTTAACACAGAGCATGAAATCGTTCAGGAAGAGAGAGGGAGGAAACTCTTGCACTCTTAGCTGCGGGACAAGACACAACTCACCCCTATATCTGTCCTCAATTCATCCTGAGGCTTAAGCATGGGCTTGCTACTTAGGTACACAATAATTTGGGGGGATTTTAATCTCCAATTTTCAAGAACCATGATTTTTTTTTTTTTTAATTCCGACATAGCCGCATAAGGGCTTGTTTGTTGCATGGCGAGGTGTAGTTTTTTTTACATATAATGTATTACATAACTTTTATTATTTTTAGGGGGACAGAGGGCAGGGTCAAAGAATACAGCAATTCTGCCATTGCTTTTTTTTTACATTGTTCATTATGCTGTATAAATTATATAAGTTTTTTTCTGCGGGTTTGTACAATTATATATTTTTTTTAGTTCTTTTACACTTTTCCACAATAAAACCCCCTTATTTTTCTAGAAATTAATTTGATATTGGCATTGCTCCATTCAAAGACTCCAGAATGGTATAACGACTTGTTCTTTGCATGATGAGATGTTGTTTTTACTGCTACTATTTCGGGGAACATATAACTTTTAAAATCAATTTTATTACTATCTTTGGAAGGCAAAATGAGCAAAACAAGCATTTTGTCTTTTTTTTTTTACAGTATTTGCCATAAGGGATGAAAAGTGTATTCAATTTCGACACTGTTAGGCAATTTTTGAAATAATCGCAAATCACGGCTGCATAACGGGACAAATCAAAACAATGATTTCTATGGTTTTATTTCCCCTATCAACATTCTTTGGCATTTATAGTACGCCCGAGAAAAGACAGGGCAGGACCTATCTTACAGTCTTTGTTTTTTTCAAACTCACACAAACAGAGTTTGAATAGTCCAGAAAAAAAAAACAGCTTATGCGCTAATACGCTCCGTAGCGATGAGTGTGATAGCACATGCTCCATGTTTTTTGCTCTGAATGCTAGCAGAAGCATCAATAATTCTGTGTTTCAGATGAGCAACATTTTGTATCTACTCAAAGTAAACGAATGTCTTGATCTGACTGCACAGACAGAAATCCAATGGGGTCAAATCAGAAGAGCGTGGTGGCCACTCGATTAGACCCCTACAACCAATCTACTTGGTTTCTCTGAGAATGCATCTATAATGAGACAGGGTGCTATCTTGTTGTAAGGATTCTGGAAATAATTAGAGATGAGCAAGCATACTCGCTTAGGGCAATTGCTCGTTCGAGCATTGCCCTTAGCGAGTACCTGCACGCTCGGGAGCAAAGATTCGGCTGCCGGTGGCGGGCGGGGAGTGGCGGGGGAGAGTGGGGAGAAACGGAGGGAAGATCTCTCTCTCCCCCGACTCCCCCTTGCTCACCGCCGCAACTCACCTGTCACCCGCGCCAGCAGCCGAACCTTTAGAGACGAACGGGGAGATACTCGACTAAGGCACTGCTTGCTCGAGTAGTTAGCCTTAGCGAGTATGCTCGCTCATCTCTAGAAATAGTCTATGCTCTTCCATCAAAGACGGAAACATGTCTTCATCTAACCTCGCATGATTGCCTGTGCTTAATGTTCCCTCACTGAAGAAAGGGCATACAATTCGGGTACCCCATGCACCACACTATACCATCACTTTAGGTGAGGCAACTATGTGAGATGGATCAGTCCAGTGAAGATTTATGTCTGACCAGTATCGGTGAGTCTGTTTGTTGACCTTACCATTGACAAAGAAATTTGCTTAATCACTGAACAGCACCTATTAAGGAAAATGAGGGTTTGAGATGATGCTATCATTCACATTGCCTGTAATGAAAAAAAAAAAATCACTCTATTAACAGGAGAATGAAAACAGTTAAATTAAAATGAAGCACACCACTGCTGAAATTCTCTGCCAGTCTCACATACCTACCTTCCAATTAGGAAAATTAGACTTGAATCCAAGATGCAATCCAAGATGGTCATCATTTCAGTGATATATCCTAACATCTTTCCCCTGTCCCCACAGCTTGTTTGCAAAATTGGATCACTGTCTGCCAAATCGTTTTCATACTATATGGGTGCTCCTGCATTTTGAGACACACTGTATTACTGTAAGAGGGGTTTGGTTGGCACTGTCATTTTCTTATAAAGAACTGTTATAATGTTGGAGCATTATGTAGCAGATGTTACAATGAAACCTTATTTATGGAATGAGAAAATGTTTCATTTGCTGTTTAGTTAGTGTTACTTTAAGTTTTGTGCCTCCAGGTCCTGGGTGAGTTGGCACAATAAGCCTAGGTTCACACACGGCGGATTAGCTGCGTAAGTCCTGCGTATTTTCCGTTGCGTATTTTCCGCAACCCAGACGCATCAGCGGCAAAACCGCATATACTGACTTAAATTTGTTGCGGTTTTATATGCGTATTTCATTGCGGTTTAACCGCCTCAAAATCCGCCTCGAAGAAGCTGCGGAAAATACCGCTGCGGTATTTGCTATGTAGTCGTGTATTTTCTTGCAGATTTTGCTGCAGATTTCGACTGCTTCCTGTGATGTCATGATCCCTCCCCACAACTGGGAAGGAAGTGGGAACACCCTGTTCACTCACCCCTTGTTCAGGGAAAGCACAGCTAGGAAAGATGGAAAGTGGACAGAGAATGCGTCTGCGAAAATATTACAGGCGAAAGTATCTGATATGTGTCCTGCTGATGCACGCCGCAAAAACCAACAAGGTCAGCTACATACACTACCGTTCAAAAGTTTGGGGTCACATTGAAATGTCCTTATTTTTGAAGGAAAAGCACTGTACTTTTCAATGAAGATAACTTTAAACTAGTCCTAACGTTAAACAAATGCACTCTATACATTGCTAATGTGGTAAATGACTATTCTAGCTGCAAATGCCTGTTTTTTTGTGCAAAATCTACAAAGGTGAATAGAGGCCCATTTCCAGCAACTATCACTCCAGTGTTCTAATGGTACAATGTGTTTGCTCATTGGCTCAGAAGGCTAATTGATGATTAGAAAACCCTTGTGCAATCATGTTCACACATCTGAAAACAGTCTAGCTCGTTACAGAAGCTACAAAACTGACCTTCCTGTGAGCAGATTGAGTTTCTGGAGCATCACATTTGTGGGGTCAATTAAACGCTCAAAATGGCCAGAAAAAGAGAACTTTCATCTGAAACTCGACAGTCTATTCTTGTTCTTAGAAATGAAGGCTATTCCATGCGAGAAATTGCTAAGAAATTGAAGATTTCCTACAACGGTGTGTACTACTCCCTTCAGAGGACAGCACAAACAGGCTCTAACCAGAGTAGAAAAAGAAGTGGGAGGCCGCGTTGCACAACTAAGCAAGAAGATAAGCACATTAGAGTCTCTAGTTTGAGAAACAGACGCCTCACAGGTACCCAACTGGCATCTTCATTAAATAGTACCCGCAAAACACCAGTGTCAACATCTACAGTGAAGAGGCGGCTGCGGGATTTTGGGCTTCAGGGCAGAGTGGCAAAGAAAAAGCCATATCTGAGACTGGCCAATAAAAGAAAAAGATTAAGATGGGCAAAAGAACACAGACATTGGACAGAGGAAGACTGGAAAAAAGTGTTGTGGACGGATGAATCCAAGTTTGAGGTGTTTGGATCACAAAGAAGAACGTTTGTGAGACGCAGAACAAATGAAAAGATGCTGGAAGAATGCCTGACGCCATCTGTTAAGCATGGTGGAGGTAATGTGATGGTCTGGGGTTGCTTTGGTGCTGGTAAGGTGGGAGATTTGTACAGGGTAAAAGGGATTCTGAATAAGGAAGGCTATCACTCCATTTTGCAACGCCATGCCATACCCAGTGGACAGCGCTTGATTGGAACCAATTTCATCATACAACAGGACAATGACCCTAAACACACCTCCAAATTGTGCAAGAACTATTTACAGCAGAAGCAGGCAGCTGGTATTCTATCGGTAATGGAGTGGCCAGCGCAGTCACCAGATCTGAACCCCATTGAGCTGTTGTGGGAGCAGCTTGACCGTATGGTACGCCAGAAGTGCCCATCCAACCAATCCAACTTGTGGGAGATGCTTCTAGAAGCGTGGGGTGCAATTTCACAAGCTTACCTCAAGCAATTAACAGCTAGAATGTCAAAGGTGTGCAATGCTGTAATTGCTGCAAAAGGAGGATTCTTTGACGAAAGCAAAGTTTGATGTAAAAACAATGTTATTTCAAATACAAATCATTATTTCTAACCTTGTCAATGTCTTGACTCTATTTTCTATTCATTTCACAACGCATGGTGGTGAATAAGTGTGACTTTTCATGGAAAACACAAAATTGTTTGGGTGACCCCAAACTTTTGAACGGTAGTGTACGTGAAATGAAAATGTGTGTTTTACTTGCTAAACTTGCGAATAGTGGGCTAATGTATTGCTGAAAATATGTTGCAGACCGGATGGGGATCCAGGCGGTATTGGGTTCATCCCCTGTTGCTGGAGCGGGGGACGAAGGGGCACTTTGTAAGCCTGTACCAAGATCTGAAAAAGTACGTATATTATTGCCCGAAATTTGCTTCGCCGCTACTGAAGCAGTAATGTTATTTCATCACTGTTTCGCTCTCTCTCTCTCTCTCTCTACCTCTTTTTGTGTCTCTGTATCTCTCTCTCCCTTCTTTTTCCCACTCTCTCTCTCTTTCCCTCCCTCTACCTCTCTCCTCTCTCTCTCTCTCTTTCCCTTGGTGTGTCCCTCTTTCTCTCCCTCTTTCTCACTGTTTTGTATATTTCTCTCCCTTCTTTTTCTCTCTTTCCCTCTCTACACCTTTCTGTATATCTCTCCCTATGTTTCCCTCTCTGTGTGTTTCTCTCTCTCACTCTCTCTTTCTGTGCCCACCGCACACACAGTCTCACACTGTCTCTTATGTATGTCTCTCTGTAGCCATCCGGAGAAGTTTGTCATGTTCTGCCGCCTGCCGCAGGAGGCTTTCGAGCGTCTTCTGGAGCTGGTGCGCCGGGATCTGACATTTCAGAACACCCAAATGCGAAAGGCGATCACTGCAGAGGAAAGGCTGCTCATCACCCTTCGGTAAGTAACCAAAATATGTCTTTTGTAAGAATTACTTACTGATAGAGTCTGACTGGAGACCGGTTAAAATGGCATTGTACGCTGACATAGTATTGGCACGCACGTATCCGTCTGTGAGCGTGTTGAAACTTAGATCCCTTGCACAGTCCTCCATAACTCATTGCCATGTCTTGTTGATGTGCGTATGTGTGAGTCCTCGGCGTACTTTACCGGTGCATCAGTCAGCTTATGGAGTTGGTGGTTGTCATAGCAAACTGTAATATTTCATATAAATACCTTGCTTGGTAGCTAGTGCACCTGTACCCAATAATGTGACAACACAAGTACAAACCCCTGTGGCAACACGATCTCTGAGCCGAGTTACCGTAGGTGACAACCCCCCCCCAAAAAAAAAACGCCGCTTTGCATCTGTCCCACTAAGCAACATTGAGTATTTGTAGGGCGACGAAATATTAATTTTCATCAATTTTACTGGGCCCATGTAGTGCAACGGTACGATGCAGATAAATGAAGAAAAAAGGGACAAATACTCTATGTTTCATTCAACATTGTTGTAATGGAATGCAGATAGCAAGGAAGTTCCAGGCACTTTGGCCAAATATTTCCATTATGAAAATGCTCAAAATGTAATCTGTTGATCTGTATGTGACATGCTACTTTAGTTCTTTTGATTTCACTAATCCTTTTCCCCTTTTTCTCTGCTTCCTTTTCAGCTTCTTGGCCACAGGAGAGAGCTATGCATCCCTGCATCTCCAATTTCGTGTTGGTAAATCGACCATCACTGAAATTGTGAGGTGCACATGCAGCGTCATCTGGCAGAAGTTGCAGCCCATCGTGATGCCTTCACCATCCGAGGAGACTTGGCAACGTGTTGCAGCAGGCTTTCAAACTGTTGCCAAATTTCCTAACTGCATAGGCACGGTTGATGGCAAACATGTCCGTGTGCTTCAGCCACCGCACTCCGGCTCTAAGTTTTATAACTACAAGAAATTTTTCTCTGTAGTCCTGATGGCGGTGGCTGATGCACATTCTAAATTTGTTTGCATCGATGTCGGCGCCTATGGTAGTACTGGGGATTCTCGGGTGCTGCGAACATCACAGATTGGGATGCAAATTCTCCGAGATGGCGTGACGCTCCCAGCCCCACAACCTTTGCCAGGAACCACACATCCAGTCCCCTTCGTGATGGTATCGGATGAGGCGTTCCCGTTGATGCCGAACCTGTTGCGCCCATACCCGCGAAGAGGACTGAATGCCCGGAAAAGGATTTTTAATTATAGGCTGAGCCGGGCACGTCGAGTGGTTGAATGTGCCTTCGGGATTATGGTTAGTCAGTGGAGGGTTCTAGGGACTACCCTAATGGTAGACCCTACCACAGTTGATGACCTTGTCAAGGCATGTTGTGTTCTTCACAACTACCTCCGGGAATATCGTCCCGAGGTAGATGTGGAAGAACTGCACCCTGCCTTTGACACGGTCATCAACTGGGGTGCTGGACGTCCTGCTGCAACCGCTGTGCAGGTACGAGAACACTTCACTGACTACTTCCATAGTCCCGAAGGCGCCGTGCCATGGCAGTACTCTTGTGTGGGTGGTGTGCAGCCCTAATCGCAGTTTGATCCCCCGGCAACCAGCTCCAGAAGAACGATGAAGACCAAGTTGAAGCAAAATGTTTATTTGCGGCATGACATGCCAAACTTTGACAACACAAAAAACGTGTTTCTAGTGCTAATGCACTGCATTTTCAAGTTATTACAAAATAAAAAAACTGTTATTTGGCAGAACAGTTTCGTCATTTTTTGTGTGTTTATTTTGGCTGAGTTGGGCCACCACAATGAGAAGTGAGCAAGAGAGTCTGAAGTAAGGGAACAAATATAAACTAAATTCAACCAGACGCACGACTCACATCTCCTGTTTTGGGTATCTGCGGGCTGAAATCCCAACATTTACATTTTTTAAGAACAAATTAAAAACTAATTAACGAATGACAGAGACTTTTAGCATTACCCCAACCTTGGAGGACAGCCAACCAGCTAGCAGCCAGTCAATATGTGATAAGTAAGGCACACAGTTGGCAGAATGTAGATACACGATACATTCCTTTTTTTTCTTTCCCACAATAATGCAGTCAGTAACGCAAGAAAGAAAAAAAAGGAATGTGTTACATTTTGGCGCGTTGCAGCCGGCCAGGGAGCTACGGTTAGAGGACGCTGTTTTTTAACAATCTTCCCCCTCAACATTCCAGTAATTACGGGGACACCAGGCAATCCCATGCAGTGTAACACACGATAACGGCTCTTGAGAACGTGCAAACGGCACCTATCAATTACACAACATTGCAGTGATCCGACAATGACTGAGGGGTCACTGAAGTGCCGGATAAGTCCTGTATGTTACTTCACTTCTTTGCGCACTGGCCGTTGGTGAATTGAATACTGAGGTAGCGTTTTGTGATGTTTGTGGCAAAGGGCTGTTCATGAGTGACATGAACGACTGTTGTGATGGTGAACCGCTCGTCATGTTCTCCGTGAAACCACTATCGTGTGAAACATACTGTATCGGATAGCCTGGTGTCCTTGCAACCCTGTCTGATTGTTCAGGGCAGGATTGTGAAGGAAACAAGGTTCGTGAGGATGGGGGGTTGGCAGCAAATGCGGCATTTTTCATTGCCTTTATAATATCGCAAGAGTCAGCGAGAGGGCGTGGTGACGCAAAGACCTCGAGAGCAGCATAAATAACTGGCGATATAGCCCATTGACGCTCAGCCGACAACTCACGGATGCGTGCCGCCACTGCCGCACCCATCGTATCCCATTGGTCTTCCGTGTCAGCACGGCGCAACAGTGCCATTGCTTCTTCAGCTGCATCAAGCTCCTTTTTTTTTTCACGTCCCCGGGTAGCAACGTTACGTACGGCCGGCTCACAACTGGGCTCCCTGTGTGTCCCTGGCCTGCTAGCCGCCGCTGATTGGCCCGACGCTTCAATGCTGACGCAATTTGTGTCTGAATCAGGTGCACTTAGTCGGCTGTCGTCCAAGGTTGGGGTACCTGCATTTATTTCAATATCTGCAGACAATTCTGTGTCCGGCTGGCCCGTTTCTTCGGATGTTTCTTGCATCGTGGGTTGCGATGGCTGCACGTTACCGCTGGTTCTGTGAAACATAAAACAACAATTATGTAGAGGAGGACAACAATATTACAGCGGTTGTCCCGTAAAAGCAAGTGGGGTTATACACTTCTGTTTGTCCATATTAATGCACTTTGTAATATACATCGTGCATTAATATGGCCATACACAAGTATATTAGCCCACTTGCTTGGACAGGACAACCAGTTTTGAGTGAGGGTGTGGCGCTACAACTTACGGTCGCAGTTTTTTGCTGGTTCGTATAAACGCCAGCTCGTCAGCATATGGACATTTCTTTTTTGAGGGAGAAGAGCCACTCTTTTCGCACTCCTTTTCATGCTTTTTGTAGCGATCATGGACAGACCGCCATCGATTTTTCACATCTTTCACTGCAAGGTAAAGAAAAATGTTACATACAAGGTCATCCTATTTTACCTTTCTTCTTTCTCTCCTTTTTGCTGCAAGGAACAATGCAGGTAAATCAGACACATCATCGCTGCAATAGCAAGCGAATCAGCAATTTAGGTACATATGAATGTAAACTTACAGTACATATCTCATTTTGACGGGCAGCAGTGGCGGAGTCCCAATCCGGATACATCCCGGAGCACACTGATAACCAGGCGTCCGCCTTCACATCCCTGTCACTGTAGCCCTCGTCGGCTGTGTCCAAGATTTGGGGCTTACTTTCAACCTACAACAAAAGGGATATAAGCACATGAAGTCGAGCAGAACGTCACTTCACATGAGTGTCCATTCCGCGTAGTGTTGAAACGCCAAATTGACACTGTGTTAAGCGACCAAAGGCCAATCCAAAAGGCGGCTTGGTGAATGCCTCATGTGGTCTGGATGCTGGCGCCATTCCGTATTTGTGGACGTGCTTCTCAGAGATGTGGACACAAATTACACTCACCCGCCGCCACCTTCAGATCTGTGACAAAGGATGAAAGACGTGGTTAACTCACCAGCATAATCATTCTTAAGACATTAATCCCCATGCGCTGGTACCACGCCATCTCTTCTGGTGGATTAGTATGAACTTGCTGCCTGAAAAAAAAAAAAAAAAAGGTTTGCAGAACCATAACCTGCAGCACTGGCTGTGTGATGAATCTGGGAATGAGTGTACGACACGCATAAGTTTACCTTCGGCCGTTGGCATCATCATAGTGTTGGGGCTCCGTTGCTGTTGGTAGTGGTGCCGGCATCGGTGGTTGCATGAGTGCCGCCTGTAGCGGTGGTTGCTGGTGGGACACCTGTAGCGGTAGGTGGTGGCAGGGGGGCCGCCTGCAACGGTGTGTGTAGGGGGCCCGTCTGTGGCGCTGATGGCAGGGGTGCCACCAGAAGCAGTGGTGGCTGGGGTGCCGCTTGTAGCGGTGGTGGCAGGGGTGCCGCCTGCAACGGTAGGTTGTGCCAGGGGTGCCGCCTGTAGCGGTGGTGCCAGGGGGGCCGCCTGGAGCGGTGGTGTCAGGGGGGCCGCCTGGAGCGGTGGTGTCAGGGGGGCCGCCTGGAGCGGTGGTGCCAGGGGGGCCGCCTGGAGCGTTAGGTGGTGGCAGGGGTGCCGCCTGTAGCGGGAGGTTGTGGCAGGGGTGCCGCCTATAGCGGTGGGTGGAGGGGTGCCGACTGCAGCGGCGCCGACTGCAGCAGCGGTTGCAGGGGCCCGCCAGTAGCGGCGGTGGCATGTGGCCCGCCAGTAGCGGTGGTGGCAGGGGTGGCAGGGGTGCCGCCTGTAGCGGTGGTGGGAGCGGGGCCCGCCAGAAGCGGTGGTGGTAGGGGGCCCGCCAGAAGCGGTGGTGGTAGGGGGCCCGCCAGTAGCGGTGGTGGCAGCGGGGCACGCCAGTAGCGGTGGTAGCAGCGGGGCCCGCCAGAAGCGGTGGTGGTAGGGGGCCCGCCAGTAGCGGTGGTGGTAGGGGGCCCGCCAGTAGCGGTGGTGGTAGGGGGCCCGCCAGTAGCGGTGGTGGTAGGAGGCCCGCCAGTAGCGGTGGTGGTAGGGGGCCCGCCAGTAGCGGTGGTGGCAGCGGGGCCGCCGGTTGTGGTGCTGCCCCCCCTGGTACCTTACGTTGCCGGTTGTAGTGCTGGTGCACCGAGTGGTGATGCTGCCGGTGCTGCTCTGTGCCTGTGGTGCTGGTGCCCCCAGGGATGATGGGGGTGATGCTGCCGCTAGGCCCACGTTGCGGGTGGTGGAAGATGGAGGAGCTCCCGGTTGCTGCTGCTGCTTTCCACGAGGTCCCGCCAGAAATGGCGCCAGTGTGATAAAATGGCCGCTGTAGCACTTCCTGCGAAATTTAAGCAGCGGAACCGCGCCAAAACCCGCAATACAATAAGCTATTGGGGATTTTATTGCGGTTTATGCTGCTATCATGGGGTCCTATGGAGGAAAGAACGCGGCGGATACGCTGAAAGAATGGACATGCTGCGTCTTTAGAAACCGCGCCACCGTTGCTTATCCGCATTGCGGCTCAGCGGAAAAAAAAAGCCCTGTGAGAACAGCATTTTGGCCAAACTCATTTGTGCTGCATTGCACTGCAATCGCAACGGTTTGGCCGCAAAGCGGATATGCAACGGCAGACCGCAGCAAATACGGGCTAAATCCGCCCTGTGTGAACCTAGCCTAATACAGAGAGGTGGATTTTCTGTTACCTGGTAACTGCTGAGCAGATAAAGCTCTGCAGAGAATGTAAATGTGTGTTAGTGATGCCACAGAATTTGGGTGGGCAGAAGAAGCAACTACATTCCTGACAGCTGTTGTGAAGTGAACCATTTGGATGCCCATATTATACTCAGATTAGGGGTCTGAGGGGTGTATCGCCCAGATGAACCCGAAAGCCATATGCCCATAAAAGCCAATTAGGACTATTAAATTGGTTCTATGATTTGTTAACGCTGTTGTTCAAATGTTATTTTA
Source organism: Eleutherodactylus coqui (assembly GCF_035609145.1). Lineage (NCBI taxonomy): Eukaryota > Metazoa > Chordata > Amphibia > Anura > Eleutherodactylidae > Eleutherodactylus > Eleutherodactylus coqui. The sequence goes on from NC_089837.1 coordinate 294,315,365, forward strand.
CTGCACTAGTGTTGCAGAGGACAGCAACCATAAAAGAAAGGAGAAAATGTAAGAAAATTTGCAGCAAATCCGCAATGTAGGAACATACTCTTAGGCTGCCTGTCCACTCTCTGCAAAGCTTTCCATAGATTTGCTAAGGAAAGTGCAAGCTGCGATTCTCCGTGGTTTGCCTATCTATCAGATAGGCTCATCTGGGAGACCTGTCAAGGTTCCCCCCTCCTCCCCCGCTAGCGATATTCCGCCTCAGCCGTGGACAGGGGGTCTTAGACTGACTTTGCAGTTCTTTTACAGATGCAGCAGGGTTTACCTTGATTGGGATAGGTTTCCATGACAACTCATCTTAAGCCATTGAAAGCTACTATTTTCTTAACAAAAGCCATTGAAAAGCCATTTCCACCTCACCTGATTGCCTGTCACTCTGGATGTCTCCTCTGTGAATTTCAGCCATTTCTATGCAGGGCAGCCCCCTGTCTGATACTTATCAGGCATCATCTTGAGAACAAGATTTTTTTACTTTCACTTTTAATGAATCCCATGATGCATCAGCTCAGCATTAGTTAAGGCTATACCATCTTTTATTGCAGTGAGAACAGTTTATTATTACTTTCTACAGGCACCTAAATAAGTTACAGACCATAAGTATACATTTATGAGTATGACCTATTTTCTCCTTTATCATAGCTGTGTGACAGGAACTTTTTGATCATCATCAGTAATTGTAACTGGAGTGTCTGTGTGCCCCTCTAAGTTGCAGTGGTAGAAATCATGTAATAGCATCACACAGACTGGGAATCTGACTAGAAAATGAATCCACAACATTCAAGTAAATCTGAGCTGGTCAAAAATGAGATCACATGACCATCTAGGGAAAAAGAACCTGAAGAAAGAAAGAAATAACTAATGAAGGTAACGCTAGCTAACTTATATATACTGGGGGGTTAGCTACATAATGATTAGATAAAAGTACCACCTGAGCATCCCTTTAACACATTAAGAGTCAAATTAAACTTTGCTGGATCAGAGAGGGATATAACTGATAACATTTTTCGTCCATTAATTGCACTGGTCTGATATCTAAAGCTGGACACAAACAGAAAAAACACACACTGCATGCAGAGTTTTTCTATCCAAAGACACAACTGATGCCAAAACTAGTAGAAAAAGTAGGTACTGACAAATGACTACAAGCACAGTGGCATACCTATAGCAGTTACACTTGCATCTGGGCACCTAATCCAGCGAAGCCCAAGGGTGCCCTCACAACTGTGGTAACCAAGGCTACACATACATGCTGGGTCCAGGATCAGTGTGACATAGTAAACAGTGGAGTTTCATCCCACTACTTTAATTGGGGCACTATTTGGAGCACAGAGGGTGCCCAGTTGCTGTTTGGGGGCACAGACAGCCACTATTACCATTGGAAGCACTATTAGTTTGGAAGGACAAAAGAGGGCATTAGTACTGTCAGGGGCACTAAGACGGGGCAATAGGGTAACAGCAGGATGGAAAAATGTATCAGAGATGGGTTGTGGCTGGAAGAAGTCAGGTGGTCTGGACCCAGATAGAGAAAAAAGATCAAATATAGATGTCACCACACAGTTAAGATGCCAGCTGTGATTACTGGAGACAACTGTGCTGTACTCATCAACACTATGCAGAACTGGTATCGGACTATTATATGGTAACTGCACTATCTAGAGGTATATCAAAGCTGAGCGTATGTGTGTATTTATTTTATTTTAAAAAAAAAACTCTAATAATTTTTTCCTTCCTTCGGGAGAGGAGGTGAAATTTGAGTCTTGGTACTTGTGACCCTGGGTGTTAGTGCATTACCCCGTTTCCACAAAAATAAGACCTACACCAAAAATAAACCCTAGCCTAATTTTTGGGAAGGCTTGGAATATAAGCCCTACCCCAAAAATAAGCCCTAGTTATACTACATTTAAAAAAATACATTACCTAGCAGGCACGGTACAGGTCCCTCCCGCTGCTCTCTAGAGGTTCAGCCTGGTTTCTGAAGTCCTCAGCCACTCGTAAAACATCACTTCCTAGTTACAGGATTCATTAATCCCACCTCCAGGAAGCCGTGGCTGTGACTGGTTCTTCAACCGCTGCTCAGCCAATCAATGCAGTGCTGGATAAACCAATGCGATGGCTGTGATCGTCAATTCATAAATCTCGGCTCTACAACACAATGGCTGCTGATTGGTCCTTCTACCACTACTCAGCCAATCAATGCAGTGCTGGATAAACTAATCATAGCCATCGTATCGGTTCATCCAGTGCTGCATTGATTGGCTGAGCAGTGATCTAAGAATCACAGCCATTGCTTCCTGGAGACGGGATTTATGAATTACATAACCAGAAAGTGATGTTGCATGAGTGTCTGAGGATTGCGGGAAGCACGTCAGAGCTGTGGAGAGCAGCGGGAGGGACGTGGACTGAGCCTGCTAGGTAAATATAAGACCTCCCCCGAAAATAAGACATAGTGCCTCTTTTGGTGAAAAATTAATGCAAGACAGGGTCTTATTTTCGGGGGAAACACAGTAGTAGGTTACGTTAGAAACCTAGTGTTGCAGCAGAAAGTTCTGGGGTACTACGGCTGGCTGCCATAGAAAATAATTGGAAGCTGAACTCTTGCACCATGGCCTGGGAGCCTGTGCATATTCATTACTAAAATAAAATTACCTTGTGCATAATAGTTTTTTATTAGTGATGAGCGAGCATACTCGCTATGGGCAATTGCTTGAGCGAGCATTGCCCTTAGCGAATAACTGTCCGCTCGAGAGAAAAGGATCGGGTGCCGGCGGCGGGCAGGGAGCTGCGGGGGAGAGCAGGGAGGAACGGAGGGGAGATCTCTCTCTCTCCCCCCCGCTACCCCCCGCTGCTGACTGCCGCAACTCACCGCTCCCCCGTGCTGGCACCCGAACCTTTTCTCTCGAGCAGGCAGGTACTCGCTAAGGGCAATGCTCGCTCGAGCAATTGCCCTTAGCGAGTATGCTCGCTCATCTCTATTTTTTACCCTTATAGCTGCAGTTCAAAGTCATATAGGATTGTGTAATGTCACAGAAATAAAACACAAATGTTTATTTTAAATAAAAATCAGCATAACTTAGAATATAGAAGACAAGTGCACAGAGGCAAATGCACATACATGATACTAATGAAGACTGGCACTTTTTATCTATTGAATGTAGATATGGGTAGACTAATTTGCCACAAATTCTTGAGGCACATACATACAATGTACTTTTCACTGGAATATACTGCAAAACAGCAAATTACTGAAAACTTTCAAAGTAATATCGAGTTATAATTATCTTACTTTTTTGTCTAAATTCTTTTTTTAGCTAACTCAGTACAGAGAATTTTACCAGCAAAAGCTTACACAGCTATAATTTGAATATAGGAAAATATAGAAATAACATTCCAGTACATTGTTCAATACTGTAAGCGCTTTAGAAAAAAAATATTCATATATACCAAAAGTTTAAAGGGGTCCTCTAGTTTTTAAGCACTAAATGTTTATCCTTAGATATAGGCCATGAAATTCTGATTAGTGTGTGACCAACCCCTGAGACCCAAACAATTAGCAGAATGAAGGTGTGTACATACAGATGTGGCCTGCAAACGATCATTTGAATAGGACTAAGCTGCTGTATCAGGCCTCAGTCAGACGGGCGTTTTTTCACGCGATTTGCGGATCGCATGACGGATGCGCATCCGCAAATCGCGTGACCGGTGCCCGAAAATCGACCGAAAATCTGCTCCTAGCTGCGTTTCATTAGAAACGGGCCAGAGCTGTCCAGTGCATTGCATTCAATGGAGCCGGCAATACAGCGGCTCCATTGAAAGCAATGCGCTGCGGGCGAGTGTGGGATGAATTGTCGGGAAGGGCTTAAATATATAAGCCCTTCCCTGCAATTCATCCAGAAAAGTGTTAAAATAAAAAATATATACATACTCACCTGCTCCCGGCAGTCGGAGTTCCCCGCGGCCGGCCTGCAGTGGGTGTGAAGGGGGTTGAGTCAGACCTGCCCCCTGATTGGCTCAGCGCTGCGGCAGGGAGTGCTATCCATTGAGATTCTGCCTTGAAAACAAAATCAATCTACGGTCAAATTGGACATGAAATTTGCGGTGACTTGAGGTAAAGCACTTTTGTTATTTTTGGTGCGCTGTTTTCTAGAGAGGGCGAATGACATTTTATTAGATTGGGATCTGGATTCAAATATAACAGGTGTAACGAACAGCGAGGTTCGGGGCATCCTACGAATCTCCGAAATTCTAACAAAAAGAGTAACATAGATAATAATAATCTTTATTTGTATAGCTCCAACTTGTTCCACAGCGCTTTTGGAGCATGGGAAGCTCAGTCAGGACAGGGTGGGGTAGTACAGTGGGGTAATGGGACAGGGAGTGTACATGATGGGAGTAATCTAAGGGCGGGGACTAGGTCAGGAGAGTCTTTAGGGCACGCCTGAAATTCTGTGCATCTGAGATTGCTCGGATGTCTTGTGGTAGAGCGTTCCATAGGGTTGGTGCTGCTCTGGTGAAATCCTGGAGACAAGCATGTGAGGTTCGTATTAGGGGGACGTCTAGTCTGACTGTGCTGGCAGAGCGGAGCATAAGGGATGGGTGATGTATGTGTAGTGGCCCAAAATCCCTATTTCTGGCCCCTCCATAAGTGTCATACATGTCATGTCTTCAATGTGCATACACTGTGCAAAGTGTCTTGTCTGCTGTTATGTGTATTGCACAGCTGCAGCATTTAAGAGGTTAATGTCTGAAAGTGGCTGGGATATGTCTGGAAAAGTATCAATATCTGTCTAGTCACGTGATGTCTGTACCCTATAAATGTGCGATTGGGGTGTGGTAGAGAGTTCTGTCATCTTCAACGGTAATGAAAGGAGTGAGAGTGCTGACCACATGGGGTACCTTTAAGTTTCATGTGGTGAAGGGATGGAAGAGTAGGAAAGGTATCCTGAGGCCTTCCATGCCAGGAGCCACCTCTGAAGAGAGAAAGGAGGTGAGGAGTCTGTCGTTCAGAGTTGTCTTCAAATACTGAGTGTCTGTGGAGTGTTCCTTCTCCCTCCGGAGTTTTCCCCTTCCAGGACCGGTACCTTTCAGATAACTTGGCCTGTAGGACCGACATCATCCTGTGTCCCCTCTTTGACCTCATCTCCTCTGTCTTGCCTCACTGCTGTATAAAACTGTATTTTGCAAAGCTACAGTAAAGTTTCCTGGTCACTGCCCGTTCCCAGTGACTGAGTTATCTAGTTCAACCATGTCTGTGGACTCTCTTCATTTAACCGCCAGGTACGCATCACATGTGAAAATCTGAAGTCTACCACACTTATACAGGTAACTGCTGTCCCAGCATTGCCTGGGCCAGGTTGCGTATGTCCTGCAGGTAGGAGTCTGGTAGAGCCAACGTGATAAGTGCTAACTCAACCCCGCCAGCTCCTCAATGTGGGACCTCTGTCTGGGTTGCCGTTGGGAAGCTGCATATAGACATGAGGGAGGTGATATACGGTGGCGCTGCGCCATAGAGAGCTCTGAGAGTGATGAGTTTATATTGAGTTCTGTGATACATGGGCAGTCAGTGCAGCGACTGGCATAATACAGCGGCGTCTGAGAAACGGTTGGACAGAAAGATGAGTCTAGCTGCCACATTTAGTAGGGATTAGAGAGGGGAGAGTCTGGTGCGGGGAAGGCCAATTAGCAGAGAGTTGCAGTAGTCGTGTCTGAAATGGATGAGGCAACAACAAGAGTCTTTAGCATGTCCGTGGTCAGGAATGGACGGAATTTTGCAATGTTCCTGAGGTGCAAGCAAGTTCTAAGTGCCTCGAACTTCTTAAACTTCCAAGTGATGATTACAAGCAAGTTCTAAGTGCCTTGTTGTACCAATGTAGATTTAAATATTTGTCATACTTGTAGTGGCCCAGAACAAAAGGACCTCTCCATTGTGTATTTATTTTGTCAATGTCTTTCATGTTGCATGAATACAATGTGTATTGCACTTCTGTAGTACTCAATGAGTTAGCTGTCTGGTATGTGAGAATGTCTGAGAAATGTATCTCGCTGTCTGTCATGTGAGCGTGCGATCTATATATGTGAGTGCAAGGCTGTAGAGTCTGCCTGGTTCCGGTTCTAGTCCTGTAAGGAGCTCACACAGACACCTTCAGTTCTGTGTGGGCCGGAATGGAGGAGGCTGAAAGACATCCCTAGCCTTCCCTGGGCCTGCTTCACCCAGGAATTGCCAGTGGTGTATTAACCCAGAGAGAGTGGACCCACCATTGTAGTGTTGAGTGTATGCCAAACACGAGTGTCGACCGGTAGAGAGCTGAAGAGAGAAAGAGATGTTCGTACCGGGCATGGAGCCCTACAGATTACTGAGACTGTAGATTCCTCTGTGTACCCGTAATATCTTCCTTGTCGCACCACTTTGTGATTTCTGCAACAAATGTCCTGCTGGCATGAGTAATACTTTGACTGAACTGTAAATAAGTTTCTACAAGTAAAGGAGCACTGCCAAACATTCCCGGCTATGCTTGCGAGTGTGGACCTTTTATTTCACCATCTGGATTCACTGCAGAGGAGGGAATGGTGGCATCACCCATGATAACAGATCTCCAAGGTGAATCGCGTAGTGGGTTACCCTTTGAAAGGCTTAACCTCAGTTACTTGAATGAGTCCCATATTACCCTCAGGGTTGTTTGTGCAAGATTTGTGCATCTCGCAACGCACAAATCTTGTGCAATTTTCTCGCCCATGTGAAGGTGGTCTTAAGGACATGGCCTATTTTGACCTTAAGGATCAAACCTTATTTTTCTAATCTGACATCTGTCACTTTATGTGGTAATAACCATTGAATGCTTTAACTTATTAGGCCTTAGTCAGACGGGCATTTTTTGCCGCGATTTGCGCATGCGCATGCGTCCGGCGATTTTATAAAACCATTGCTTTGCAATGGTATCGGACACATGAGCGCTTTTTATGCGCTCGTCCGATAAATTATAGAACAGAAATCGCAGATCGCACCTATCTGCGATCTGCGATTCCTGTTCTCTTCTCTATATGCGCTCAATGGGGCCGGCGGCAGCAGCGCCGACCCCATTGAGAACATATAGAAGACAAATCATTCTTCTCTGCCACAGCTGTAACAGCTGTGACAGAGAAGAACGATGTTTGCCCATTGAATACAGCCGCACCATTGAAAGCAATGGGCTGCCGGCGTGCGCGGGGTGAATTGTCGGGAAGGGCTTAAATATATAAGCCCTTCCCTGCAATTCATCCTAAAATGTGTTAAAATAAAAAAAATTGTATACTCACCTTTCCGCTGCAGCCGGAGTCCAGCCGCAGCCGCTGTCAGTTCTCCTGAACTGCTTCTCGGCACTATTCAGCCGGCGGGGCTTTAAAATCCCCGCCTGCTGAATGATCTGCCTCTGATTGGTCACAGCCCTGACCAATCAGAGGCAGGTTTCACTCACACACCCATTCATGAATTCATGAATGGGTGAGTGACTGCTGCCTCTCAGCGCTGAGCCAATCAGGGGCAGGTCTGACTCACATCCATTCATGAATTCATGAATGGGTGTGAGTGAGACATGCCTCTGATTGGCTCAGCGCTGAGCCAATCAGGGGGCAGGTCTGACTCACACTCCCTTCACACCCACTGCAGGACGGCCGCGCCGAGCTCCGGCTGCCGGGAGAAGGTGAGTATATATATATTTTTTATTTTTACACATTTTAGGATGAATTGCAGGGAAGGGCTTATATATTTAAGCCCTTCTCGACAATTCATCCCGGGCTCGCCCGCAGCGCATTGCTTTGAATGGAGCCGGCTCTATTGCCGTCTCCATTGAATGCAATGCGCTGGACAGCTCCGGCCCGTTTCTAATGAAACGCGGCTAGGAGCAGATTTTCGGGCGATTTGCGGGCGACTTGCGCGCACCGATCACGCGATTTGCGGATGCGCATCCGTCATGCGATCCGCAAATCGCGTGAAAAAACGCCCGTGTGACTAAGGCCTTAACATGTTTCTGAGATTGCTTTTTATGACATATTGTATTATGTTAATTGTAAATTCTCATCAATAAATTTTGTCTTTATTAAGAAAAAAAATTAAAATTTACTGAACATTTGGAAAAATTTGCAATTTTCAAACTTTTGAGTTTTTCCCTTTGTAAGACAAAAAAAGTCAAACACCACAACATAGTTAATTATAAACATTTACCAGAGGCCTACTTTATATTACAATCATTTTTAAGTGTTATTTAATTTTTTAGGACTACACGAAGTATAGACGTTTAGTAGTAATTTTTCACATTTGCTAGCAAATTTCAAAAGATGATTTTTTAAAAGATCCTATAAATTTCTGATTTCAAGGATTTTAAAAGAGCCTATATATAAAAAAGAGAAGAGTTCCATTTTTTTGCCGATTTTAAATTCAATTATTTTTTTTTTTATAACTCAGCAGGAGTTGGCAGAGAAGCAAGACTCAAAATGTTTTACCCGGATTCTGCAGGTTTCAGAAACACCCCATATGTGGACATAATCTGCTTTTTGTGCATATGGCAGGGCTCAGAAGGAAAGGAGCGCTATTTGACTTTTCGATTGTAGATTTTACTGGAATAATTCAGCCTCCATGTTATGTCTGCAGTTACCCTGAGGTACCAGTACATTTGGAACCCCCAAGAAGTGACCCCAGTTTGGGAAACTAGATCCATCAGGGAAATTAATTGAGTGGTGTAATGAGAATTTTGATTTAAAAATGAAAAATTCAATTTTCCAGCAATATGTAGGCTTAGTACACAGTTTTGTCAAGAAAAAAGGAGAATAAGCATCCCACAATGTGTTACCCAATGTCTCCTGAGTATGGAAATGCAATGCCCCATATGTGGCTGTAAACTGCTGTTTGGGCACATGGCAGGGCGCAGAAGGGAAGCTATGTGGCATTATGTATAACCTGTGTGGAGTACATCAGGGTAAAACATACCGAAATAGGGTAATTCAGTGCAATAATAAAGTTTAACCCCTTAGTCACAACCCTATCGTAAAACTACGACCTGCTGTTGCAGGACGTGTATGGAGGGAGGTAGCGGCGCTATCTCCCTCCATACAGCGCGGGCATCAGCTGTTTATTACAGCTGACACCCGCGGGCAATAGCTGCGCTCGGCCGTTCGGCCGAACGCGGCTATTAACCCTTTAAATGCCCCGAACGCTGTTCGGGGGTCCCGCACGCCCCCCCCCCCCCGCAGTGAGATCGGGGGAGGCGTGCAGGTGTCATGGCAGCCGGGGGCCTAATGAATGGCCACAGGGCTGCCTTAGCAGACTGCCTATCAAGCCATCCACACAGGGTGGCTTGAAAGACTGCCTGTAAAAAAGCAGTATGACGTAATGCTATAGCATTACGTCATACTGCAGGAGCGATCAAAGCATCGCATGTTAAAGTCCCCCAGGGGGACTTCAAAGTAATGTAAAAAAAATAATCAATAAAGTTTTTTTAATTGTTAAAAAAAAGTTATAAAAGTTTAAATTACCCCCCTTTTGCCATATCTATTATTAAAAAATAAAAATCATAAAATAAAAATATGTATTTGATATCGCCGCGTCTGTAAAAGTCCGATCTATCAAAGTAGTGCATTATTTTTCCCACACAGTGAACGTTGTCTGAAAAAAAAAATAAAGAGCGCCAGAAATACACTTTTTTAGTTACCCTGTCTCCCAGAAAAAACGCAATAAAAAGCGATCAAAAAGTCGTATGTATTCCAAATTGATACTATCGGAAACTTCAGGACATCCTGCAAAAAATGAGCCCTTGCTCAACTACGTCGATGAAAAATGACCGCAGAAAATAATTGAAAAAAATTAAATATCTTAAAAAAAAAAATAGTACTACAGCAAAAAAAATACTATACAAGTTTGGTATCGTAGCAATCGTACTGACCCATAGAATAAAAATATCAGGTCGTTTTTGTTGCAATTTGTGTGCTGTAGAAACAGGATGCACCGAAAGATGGTGGAATGTCTTTTTTTTCCATTTCTCTCCGCTAAGAATTTTTTAAAAGTTTTTCAGTAAATTATATGGTACAATAAATAGTGCCATTGAAAAATACAACTCGTCCCGCAAAAAACAAGCCCACATACAGCGACATCGATGGATAAATTAAGGAGCTACGATTTTTTAAAAGGGAGTAGGAAAAAACAAAAATGGAAAAAAGCAAAAAAGCTCCGTTAAATTCCAAGGACATGTAGAATATTTTAAAGACATTTTTTATCCACAGGCCGGTGGAGTAGATTTCACAGTGATAAATTGTGTCCTTCCTTGTCCCTTATTTGTAACAGACTCTGCGCCTTTTTTGGGTCCTTCCATTCTTACCTGCGGAGGCAATTTCACTAGGAAAGTGTTGCCCTTGTAATATACATGTGGCCTTTCTTCCAGATGTACTGGCGCTCCCCACCTTCCTGGTCCCCAAATATTGGGGCCTCAATGACCTCCTCCTAGAATACAAGAAAGGTGCCCCTCTGGTGCACATCGATATAGCATGCAGGCATTATACAGTGACATACAGTATGTATGATGTGCACAGCCAGTCTTTTATACCACACCCTTGTTTTCGTAGTAAGGCCCAAGTAGCTTTTCAGTTTTTTTTCTAACAGTGCCACATGCCTCAGTTCTTCTGGAAGCGAGGCTCTAGAATAGGGGAACACTGGTGTAACAATTATTCAGGTAGACGTGGTAACTAGAGATGAGCGAACACCAAAATGTTCGGGTGTTCGTTATTCGAAACGAACTTCCCGCGATGTTCGAGGGTTCGTTTCGAATAACGAACCCCATTGAAGTCAATGGGCGACCAGAGCATTTTTGTATTTCGCCGATGCTCGCTAAGGTTTTCATGTGTGAAAATCTGGGCAATTCAAGAAAGTGATGGGAATGACACAGAAACGGATAGGGCAGGCGAGGGGCTACATGTTGGGCTGCATCTCAAGTTCACAGGTCCCACTATTAAGCCACAATACCGGCAAGAGTGCCCCCCCCCCTCCCAACAACTTTTACTTCTGAAAAGCCCTCATTAGCATGGCATACCTTTGCTAAGCACCACACTACCTCCAACAAAGCACAATCACTGCCTGGATGACACTCCGCTGCCACTTCTCCTGGGTTACATGCTGACCAACCGCCCCCCCTCCCCCCCACAGCGCACACCAAAGTGTCCCTGCGCAGCCTTCAGCTGCCCTCATGCCACACCACCCTCATGTCTATTTAGAAGTGCGTCTGCCATGAGGAGGAACCGCAGGCACACACTGCAGAGGGTTGGCATGGCTAGGCAGCGACCCTCATTAAAAGGGGCGGGGCGATAGCCCACAATGCTGTACAGAAGCAATGAGAAATATAATCCTGTGCCACCGCCATCAGGAGCTGCACACGTGGGCATAGCAATGGGGAACCTATGTGCCACACACTATTCATTCTGTCAAGGTGTCTGCATGCCCCAGTCAGACTGGTTATATGTACCTTAACAGTAACCGCGTTGGTGGTAATGTGGTGGTGACTGCGGACCTAGTAGCACGGTTGTATTTTGTTGGTTTTCGGAATGCGGCCAGGATTAAGTGGGCCGTGGCGGGGGGATGGTGTGGGGGCTCTCTTGTTGTGTCGGTAAAGGTGAAATTCTTGGACTGCCACCAGACGAACCAATGCAAAGGCATTTGCCAAGAATGTTTTCCCTGTTGGAGGAGGAGGGGGATGTTTTTGAGGCACTACGTGTCCTCCCCACGTGTCCGTGGTTATATGCACCTTAACAGTAACCGCGTTGGTGGTAATGTGGTGGTGACTGCGGACCTAGTAGCACGGTTGTATTTTGTTGGTTTTCGGAATGCGGCCAGGATTAAGTGGGCCGTGGCGGGGGGATGGTGTGGGGGCTCTCTTGTTGTGTCGGTAAAGGTGAAATTCTTGGACTGGCACCAGACGAACCAATGCAAAGGCATTTGCCAAGAATGTTTTCCCTGTTGGAGGAGGAGGGGGATGTTTTTGAGGCACTACGTGTCCTCTCCACGTGTCCGTGGTTATATGCACCTTAACAGTAACCGCGTTGGTGGTAATGTGGTGGTGACTGCGGACCTAGTAGCACGGTTGTATTTTGTTGGTTTTCGGAATGCGGCCAGGATTAAGTGGGCCGTGGCGGGGGGATGGTGTGGGGGCTCTCTTGTTGTGTCGGTAAAGGTGAAATTCTTGGACTGCCACCAGACGAACCAATGCAAAGGCATTTGCCAAGAATGTTTTCCCTGTTAGAGGAGGAGGGGGATGTTTTTGAGGCACTACGTGTCCTCTCCACGTGTCCGTGGTTATATGCACCTTAACAGTAACCGCGTTGGTGGTAATGTGGTGGTGACTGCGGACCTAGTAGCACGGTTGTATTTTGTTGGTTTTCGGAATGCGGCCAGGATTAAGTGGGCCGTGGCGGGGGGATGGTGTGGGGGCTCTCTTGTTGTGTCGGTAAAGGTGAAATTCTTGGACTGCCACCAGACGAACCAATGCAAAGGCATTTGCCAAGAATGTTTTCCCTGTTGGAGGAGGAGGGGGATGTTTTTGAGGCACTACGTGTCCTCTCCACGTGTCCGTGGTTATATGCACCTTAACAGTAACCGCGTTGGTGGGAAATGGCCTCGCCGCCATCATGTCTTTGGGAAGCCTCTGTTTCCACACCCCAGAGACATACCATTAGCAGCGGTATAGGCAGAGCCCAGAATTCGTAACATTTCAGCCGTAGCATTAGGACAGGCCCCACTAACATATCAGTAGCAGCATTATAGGAGGAGCGCAGTCTTCGTTCCATGTCAGCAATAGTAGCACTCAAGACAGGCCCCAGTAACAATTCCGAAGCAGCAGTATAGCGGGAGCGCAGTCTTCGTTCCATGTCAGCAATAGTAGCACTCAAGACCGGCCCCAGTAACAATTCTGAAGCAGCAGTATAGTGGGAGCGCAGTCTTAGTTCCATTTCAGTAGCCTTAGTATAGCCAAGGCCCAAGTTACATTTATGTAGCTAAAGTGTAGGCCAACCCCACACACCTTTCTGTACCATGAGTGCAGGCGACGAACATACAAATTGCTATGATTACACTGTAGGTGAGGGCCCCAAAAAATTGGTGTACCAACAGTACTAATGTACCTCAGTAAAAATTGGCCATGCCCAACCAAGATGGCAGGTGAATCGCTTTGGTTAATGTGGCTTAAGTGGTAACTAGGCCTGGAGGCAGCCCAGTGTAACGAAAAATTGGTTCAAGTTAAAGTTCCAACGCTTTTAAGCGCATTGAAACTTATAAAAATTGTTCAGAAAAATTATTTGAGTGAGCCTTGTGGCCCTAAGAAAAATTGCCCGTTCAGCGTGATTACGTGAGGTTTCAGGAGGAGGAGCAGGAGGAGGAGGAGGAATATTAGACACAGATTGATGAAGCAGAAATGTCCCCGTTTTGGATGGTGAGAGAGAACGTAGCTTCCATCCGCGGGTGCAGCCTACGTATTGCTTACGTATCGCTGCTGTCCGCTGGTGGAGAACAGAAGTCTGGGGAAATCCAGCCTTTGTTCATCTTGATGAGTGTTAGCCTGTCGGCACTGTCGGTTGACAAGCGGCTACGCTTATCTGTGATGATTCCCCCAGCCGCACTAAACACCCTCTCCGACAAGACGCTAGCCGCAGGACAAGCAAGCACCTCCAGGGCATACAGCGCTAGTTCAGGCCACGTGTCCAGCTTCGACACCCAGTAGTTGTAGGGGGCAGAGGCGTCACCGAGGATGGTCGTGCGATCGGCTACGTACTCCCTCACCATCCTTTTACAGTGCTCCCGCTGACTCAGCCTTGACTGGGGAGCGGTGACACAGTCTTGGTGGGGAGCCATAAAGCTGGCCAGGCCCTTAAAGACTGTTGCACTGCCTGGGATGTACATGCTGCTCGATCTCCGCACCTCCCCTGCTACCTTGCCCTCGGTACTGCGCCTTCTGCCACTAGCGCTGTCGGCTGGGAATTTTACCATCAGCTTGTCCGCAAGGGTCCTGTGGTATAGCAACACTCTCGAACCCCTTTCCTCTTCGGGAATGAGAGTGGGCAGGTTCTCCTTATAGCGTGGGTCGAGCAGTGTGTACACCCAGTAATCCGTCATGCCCAGAATGCGTGCAACGCGAGGGTCACGAGAAAGGCATCCTAACATGAAGTCAGCCATGTGTGCCAGGGTACCTGTACGCAACACATGGCTGTCTTCACTAGGAAGATCACTGCCAGGATCCTCCTCCTCCTCCTCCTCCTCCTCCTCAGGCCATACACGCTGAAAGGATGACAGGCAATCAGCCGGTGTACCGTCAGCAGCGGCCCAAGCTGTCTCTTCCCCCTCCTCCTCATCCTCCTCATGCTCCTCCTCCTCCTCCTGTATGCGCTGAGAAATAGACAGGAGGGTGCCCTGACTATCCAGCGGCATACTGTCTTCCACCGCCCCCGTTTCCGAGCGCAAAGCAGCTGCCTTTATGGTTTGCAGGGAATTTCTCAAGATGCATAGCAGAGGAATGGTGACGCTAATGATTGTAGCATCGCCGCTCACCACCTGGGTAGACTCCTCAAAATTACCAAGGACATGGCAGATGTCTGCCAACCAGGCCCACTCTTCTGAAAGGAATTGAGGAGGCTGACTCCCACTGCGCCGCCCATGTTGGAGTTGGTATTCGACTATAGCTCTACGCTGTTCATAGAGCCTGGCCAACATGTGGAGCATAGAGTTCCACCGTGTGGGCACGTCGCACAGCAGTCGGTGCACTGGCAGCTTAAAGTGATGTTGCAGGGTGCGCAGGGTGGCAGCGTCCGTGTGGGACTTGCGGAAATGTGCGCAGAGCCGGCGCGCCTTTACGAGCAGGTCTGACAAGCGTGGGTAGCTTTTCAGAAAGCACTGAACCACCAAATTAAAGACGTGGGCCAGGCATGGCACGTGCGTGAGGCTGCCGAGCTGCAGAGCCGCCACCAGGTTACGGCCGTTGTCACACACGACCATGCCCGGTTGGAGGCTCAGCGGCGCAAGCCAGCGGTCGGTCTGCTGTGTCAGACCCTGCAGCAGTTCGTGGGCCGTGTGCCTCTTATCGCCTAAGCTGAGTAGTTTCAGCACGGCCTGCTGACGCTTGCCCACCGCTGTGCTGCCACACCGTGCAACACCGACTGCTGGCGACATGCTGCTGCTAACACATCTTGATTGCGAGACAGAGGAGGAGGAGGAGGAGGAGGGTGCTTTAGTGGAGGAAGCATACACCTCCGCAGATACCAGCACCGAGCTGGGGCCCGCAATTCTGGGGGTGGGTAGGACGTGAGCGGTCCCAGGCTCTGACTCTGTCCCAGCCTCCACTAAATTCACCCAATGTGCCGTCAGGGAGATGTAGTGGCCCTGCCCGCCTGTGCTTGTCCACGTGTCCGTTGTTAAGTGGACCGTGGCAGTAACCGCGTTGGTGAGGGCGCGTACAATGTTGCGGGAGACGTGGTCGTGCAGGGCTGGGACGGCACATCGGGAAAAGTAGTGGCGACTGGGAACTGAGTAGCGCGGGGCCGCCGCCTCCATGATACTTTTGAAGGACTCTGTTTCCACAACCCTATACGGCAGCATCTCAAGGCTGATGAATTTTGCTATGCGGACGGTTAACGTTTGAGCGTGCGGGTGCGTGGCGGCGTACTTGCGCTTGCGCTCCAACAGTTGCGCAAGCGACGGCTGGACGGTGCGCTGAACTACACTGCTGGATGGGGCCGAGGACAGCGGAGATGAGGGTGTGGGTGCAGGCCATGAGACGGTAGTGCCTGTGTCCTGAGAGGGGGGTTGCATCTCAGTGGCAGGTTGGGGCACAGGGGGAGAGGCAGGGGTGCAAACCGGAGGCGCTGAACGGCCTTCGTCCCACCTTGTGGGGTGCTTGGCCATCATATGTCTGCGCATGGTGGTGGTGGTGAGGCTGTTGGTGTTGGCTCCCCGGCTGAGCTTTGCGCGACAAAAGTTGCACACCACTGTTCGTCTCTGTGAAAAACTGCCAGACCTTAGAGCACCTCGGCCTCTGCAGGCTGGCATGGCGCGAGGGGGCGCTTTGGGAAACAGTTGGTGGATTATTCGGTCTGGCCCTGCCTCTACCCCTGGCCACCGCACTGCCTCTTGCAACCTGCCCTGCTGATGCCCTTGACTCCCCCTCTGAAGACCTGTCCTCCTGAGTAAGCGTTGCACACCAGGTGGGGTCAGTCACCTCATCGTCCTGCTGCTCTTCCTCCGAATCCTCTGTGCGCTGCTCCCTTGGACTTACTGCCCTTA
The DNA here is from genome assembly GCF_035609145.1 of Eleutherodactylus coqui. Taxonomy (NCBI): domain Eukaryota; kingdom Metazoa; phylum Chordata; class Amphibia; order Anura; family Eleutherodactylidae; genus Eleutherodactylus; species Eleutherodactylus coqui. The sequence goes on from NC_089837.1 coordinate 294,331,683, forward strand.
CTACTACCTCACTGCAAGACAACTGTGTCTGATCGTCATCGTCCTCCTCACCCACAGAAAGTTGTTGAGACAGTTGGCGGAAGTCCCCAGCCTCTTCCCCCGGACCCCGGGAACTTTCGAATGGTTGGGCATCAGTGACGATAAACTCCTCTGGTGGGAGAGCAACCGCTGCTGCCCAATCTAAGCAGGGGCCCGAGAACAGTTCCTGGGAGTGTTCCCGCTCCTGAGCAGGTGTCATTGTAGTGGAGTGAGGAGGCTGGGAGGAAGGAGGAGCAGCAGACAGAGGATTCGGATTTGCAGCAGTGGACGGCGCAGAACTGCGGGTTGACGATAGGTTGCTCGAAGCACTTTCTGCCATCCAGGACAGGACCTGCTCACACTGCTCATTTTCTAATAACCGTCTCCCGCGTGGACCCATTAATTGGGCGATGAATGTGGGGACGCCAGAAACGTGCCTCTCTCCTAATCGCGCAGCAGTCGGCTGCGACACACCGGGATCAGGAGCTCGGCCTGTGCCCACACCCTGACTTGGCCCTCCGCGTCCTCGGCCGCGTCCACGTCCTCTAGGCCTACCCCTACCCCTCAGCATGCTGTATTACCAGTGATTTGATTTCACAGGCAGGAAATAAATTGGCGCAAGACTGCAGGCCAAATATAATTTTTTCCCTTTTTTGAAAACGAAAGGCCCCACTGCCTCTAGTGAATGAATAATCTAAGTTTAATAACTGTGCTGTGGCCCTGCTAATGTGTCACAGAACGTGAGGGTAGCAGAGTTATTATAACTCTGGCAGAGCAGGTATTTTTTTCCCAATTAAGGAAAGCAAATGGCGAAGCCAGCAGTAAAACGTAGCTGGGTGCGTCTGATTTTTAAACGTTGCACACGCAGCCGACACGTGTCCACCGCCCTTAGGACGGACAGAGGCAGGACAAATAGAATTTTTTTCAGTTTTTTTCCACCAAAAGGCAGCACTGCGTATATTCAATGAACATGAGAAGTTTAATAACTGTGCTGTGGCCCTGCTAATGTGACACTGAACTTGAGGGTAGCAGAGTTATTATAACTCTGGCAGAGCAGGTATTTTTTTCCCAATTAAGGAAAGCAAATGGCGAAGCCAGGAGTAAAACGTAGCTGGGTGCGTCTGATTTTTAAACGTTGCACACGCAGCCGACACGTGTCCACCGCCCTTAGGACGGACAGAGGCAGGACAAATAGAATTTTTTTCAGTTTTTTTCCACCAAAAGGCAGCACTGCGTATATTCAATGAACATGAGAAGTTTAATAACTGTGCTGTGGCCCTGCTAATGTGGCACAGAACTTGAGGGTAGCAGAGTTATTATAACTCTGGCAGAGCAGGTATTTTTTTTCCCAATTAAGGAAAGCAAATGGCGAAGCCAGCAGTAAAACGTAGCTGGGTGCGTCTGATTTTTAAACGTTGCACACGCAGCCGACACGTGTCCACAGCCCTTAGGACGGACAGAGGCAGGTCAAATAGAATTTTTTTCACTTGTTTTACAAGCAAAAGGCCGCACTGCGTATATTCAATGAATAATAACTGTGTTGTGGCCCTGCCTACACAATTCTTTCCCTGCAGTATCAATGGAGGGTGCAATGCTCTGCAGAGGCGATTTTGAGAAGAAAAAAAATATGCAGCACAGCTAACAGCAGCCAGCACAGTACTGCACACGGTTAAATATGGCGCTAGAAAGGACCTTTGAGGTTCTTGAAGGCTACACTCACTCCTAACACTCTCCCTGCCGATGCAACACTTCTGTCCCTAATGCCGGGTGCAACGCTCTGCAGAGCCGATTTTGAGGGAAAAAAAATTGCCACTGCTAACAGCAGCCAACACACAGCTATCAGTGGCCCTAATAAGGACCTTTGGGGGTCTTGAAGCCTACACTAACTACCAATTCTTTCCCTACAGCAGCTCCGGTACAAACAGCACTGTCCCTCATCTAACTCACAAGGCATCTGAGGCGAGCCGCGGGAGGGGCCGACTTTTATATTAGGCGGACACCTGATCATCTCCAGCCACTCACAGCAGGGGGGTGGTATAGGGCTTGAACGTCACAGGGGGAAGTTGTAATGCCTTCCCTGTCTTTCAATTGGCCAGAAAAGCGCGCTAACGTCTCAGGGAAGGAAGTGAAAGTAACCCGAACACCGCATGGTGTTCGTTACGAATAACGAACATCCCGAACACCCTAATATCCGCACGGATATCAAGTTCGGACGAACACGTTCGCTCATCTCTAGTGGTAACCTCCGTTCAGTAGTGGGTGCACCAATTGCACACACACAAAAAAAGCAAATACCTGTGAGCACTCAGCAATGCTCACAAGTATTTGCTACAGGACTCACAAATTCTTCTCCACTACTGCTAGGGCTACACATCAACATGAAGATTGTAATGTCACATTGCATTTAATGCTTGTTTATGTGGTTGTGTCGCCAGGTCTGGAATGAAGGAAGTGGCTAGGCTCTCCACAGTATAAAAGTGTGTATACTTATGTGTATGAACAGGGATATGTGGCTAGGAGATTGTGCAAATTAGTCTCCATGTGCAACATACAATTATTATTTTCTAATTTTTTTTGTACTTGGAAATATCATGTTCTCCACTTGTCACACAATGACAAAGTTCTCTTTTAAACATTTTTGTCAGATGTATGGAAACAACCTAAATGTGGCTTTGATATCATGACTATGGTAGCTCTTTGAAAATTACAACATGTTTGCCACGGTCTGTTGGCCACGACAGGGTCGTAGCATGTGGTCTTAATGCGTAGTAGGACTCGCTGAACTGTTCCAGTCTGCCCGACAGGTTGTTTATGTTTTTTTTGGTTTGTTATTTAATTAGGTGTTACTTAGATCGTTTATCTGTATTTCCTTAGTGTTTCCCTGTCTTTGATATTGCTCTTTTGTGTTCGCATGTGGATTTTACCCTGGTGTTTGTGGAACTCTGTCTGTTCCCTTGCTTTACCTCGGTCATTATTTGAGTCTGTTTCTGAGTCTGGTTTTTGCTGATTATTTTATCAGTCTTTGTGGAGAGTGGATTTGGTCGTGGTGTTAAGAGTTCTGCTGTAAAGCTAAGTTGGGCTTTTGTTTGTTCTTCGGTATTTTCTTTCTTTTAGTTGCTAAAGTTAATGGACGAGGCATGAGATGTGGGGCCACCTTTATCGAGCCGATAGCCTCACTTTTAGTTTCTTGTCCTAGCAGTCAAGGTGAGGTTGTCCCTTCCTCCTTTTGTATAGATTATATGATATTTTACTGCATTCCGCAGTCTGCTCACTGTGTGAACACAACCTTGCATTAATAAAAATAGGAATTTTTAAAATGTGTAGTCTAGAATTTTGGGTATATAAGTGGTTTGGAACAAAATTGTTCTGCTTACTATCATCATGGTTTCTGAATTTACCATCAAACATAGAAATGCAACATGCAGCACAAAAGTTCAGGAAGAGTCACATATTAGTGTTCTTTAGTAATACAGCACTCACATATTCCACAGTGTTTTAGAATCAGAAAATCTAAAGTACAAATGGAAAGAAAGACAACAGTATGCAATTTTTGCAAACAATGGAGCTTCCAGTAAAAGAGGGGTGAGGGCCATGAGAGAATAGGCAGACATGTTTGTTATAGGCAGTGGACCAGTCACCTGTAAATATCAAGGGAGTTTTATATGAATGTAGGGTATGCATTGTGCTGGCTCACTTATAAAAATAACAGAACTTTACGGTCTCATATTTTGACTCATATGTGTAAAGGACTGTGAGCGCAGGAAGGAAGTTGTGTCAAATCTTCAATTTAAATCCACTGCTGTCTCGAAAAGTGACACACCAGAAAATACAACAAGCAACAAAAATGATATCAGAACAAATCAAAGGACTAGACATACTGAGATGCTTAAAGTTCCATTGTGTGGCTTATATTTTGGCCATATATCATTTGGTAAGTGATTTATTTTTTAACTTGAGTCTTTGCTATACATTTTCTCCATCAATGTAGACAACCAGAATCAAATGGTGCTGAACATCAAAATGCAGGATTGTCATGTTTACAGCAAACTCCAATTGACGTTAATAACGTTCGCATTTTATCTTCTTATATATTATCACTTAAAAACGTGTAGAGCATAATTTACGTCTTTACACCATGTGATTTTCTTCAGGGTTTCTATTTTTCTCGCTTATTACTATTGCAACCTTTCTTCTCTACTTCATCCTGAGAGTGAAATTGCTGCAGCAAGACACTGACATAACATACTATTACTCTAAGATCCGAGGAGTAGTGACTGTTATTATATTAGATAATGGTCTTAAATTGCATTTTATCTGTAGATAAAGTATAATTGGTAATCTGTTGACGTGTAGAATTAAAAACAACAAAGTATTCTTTCGGTATTCATTTAATTACATTGCCCAGACTATGAGTGCTGTTGGGCATCCTCAAGAAAACTGTTCTTTGTGGTCGTCTACTTTGTCAATAATGACCATAAAATGTTTAGCTTTGTCCATCATATCCAATGTAAAGTCATTGCTTAAATACTTTATCAGAAATATAGACAGTTTATACCGTAATATTTAGCGCATTTACAGTTGCCATCTTCAGGAAGCTAGTTATTGGCTATCTTTTCTACATGACCATATGCTAAATATAATCAAAATCTTCAATTTCCGGGTATTTGGTGGATTACTTAGTGCAACAGAATATATTATTAGGTATATTCTTTGTATTTGCCTAATTATTTTGGCACATTCAGTGTAATAAGAAAATATCTGATGAAAGTCACAGGATATATGGACACAAGGGAAATGAGTGTAGCTCGTTCCTCTGCCTATGAGTATTGTTATGCATATAAAGTGGAATAAAACTGAGATATCATCTTTCTAGGAACAGAAAGTACTGGGGAAATTTTACTGCAGACTAGCAGTTTACTGTATGTATGGAAAAAAGAGCCTGCAATGTGCCAAATGGACTGCAAACTTTGTTAAAGCAACCAGACTAATAATGAAAAAGCTAAGCTAACCAATACCATACGTAATACGCAGGGTGGACATGGGGCTGATCCTACTAATATATAGGAACAAACTCTTCATTTGAGATCAGGGGAAATGTTACTTATTACTTGTGTGAAAGTACAATTATATTGGTAAAGATAATTGACCCAGAGAACATTCTAAAGTCCCAAACCTATAGAGTAGGCACAACATAGTTTTCCATGCTTTGAAGACTTTGCCCAATTGAAAAGAAGAAGTCAGGATTAGGTGATCTGTGAAGCAGCAGTACTAGCTGCAATAATAGATGCAATATTAGTAATTACAGGGATGATGCCATGTTTAAAAGTTTACCTCTACAGGATAAACGATAGTTTTCAGTTTTTGGGGGGTTCAACTGCTGAGATTTCCCCACTGAACCCAAGATTGGGCCTCTGGCATAACCTAAAGTGAGGGCAGCAGCGAGTGCTCATATATATATATATACACTGCTGTTCCATTCATTTCAATGACCACCAAAGATAATAGGGCATTTAAAATCGGCTATTTCTGACTGTCGCATCGAAATAAATTCAGAAGCAATACGCATATGCAACAGCCACTGCCCTTGCTACAGGACATGCTGAAGCCCCATTCTTGGGATCAGTGGAGGTCCCAGTCTTTGGACCCCCACCAATCTGAAAGTTATCCTCTATTCTTTTAAAAGAGATTTTCAAACATGGCACGACCCTTTTAATAGTTAATGATACATATTTAATTCTAAAGGGATTCTCCCGAATGAACAACTCCTTCTTTAGAGAGAGCTAGCTATTCATTGCAGACCCAGGGGAAGCTGTTTGAGGCTGAGAGATGTACTACTAAATGATGCCCAGTCAAATGATTGTACCATGACTATTACTAAAAAGTGAAGGATTATATTGAATTCTCCTATTCTGTTGGCACTCAATACTAAACGCAATAGCTCACCAAAAGACTATATCCTTGTAAAAAAAGAAATGTTATATTTTGATTTCTGCAGATATTTCACATAAGGAAATCGCTAATCTCCTTATGTCTACAGCAGAGATCAGTTTATGCATTTCCATCTATCTAGTTAAATGTACTGACATAAATGGTTGATTAAATTCAATCAATTTTCCCTAACAACTCATCTGCTTTTATTACCTTATTACCCATTTCAGCAATGTATCAAAACGTTGCTCCTGATTAGATAATTGATATTAACTTGCTTTTAGCACTAATAATACAAGTATTCAAGGTTAGTGTTTAAAAAGTTGGAAGTAACATAGGAAAAACAAATGTTGAATATTCTAATTATGGTGGAAAGTGACTGTATTTGAATGTCTATATTCCTACCCTCCAGTTTACTTTAACCCCTTAAGGACGCAGCCCTTTTTTTTCCATTTTAGTTTTTTCCTTCCCCATTTAAAAAAATTAAATATACCATTTAATGTACTGAAAAACTTGTAAAAGATTTTAAATGGAGGAAAATGAAAAAGAAAACGACATTCCGCTATCTTTCGCTGCGTCTTGTGTCTGCAGCACACAAACTGCAACAAAAATGAAATGATATCTTTATTCTATGGGTCAGTACTAGAGTTGAGCGGACATACTCTGGCGAGCTTGATGCTCGTTCGAGTATTAGCGTACTCGATGGTGCTCGTTACTCGAACGAGCATCAAATCACGTTCGACCCCACCCCAGCTTTTGGCCCCTCCTTGCTGTGACATGCCTGTTTTGGCCCCTCCCTGCCGCGACGCAGCACGCGTCATTTGAAAATTTTTGGTCTGGCAGGGGAAGGGGGGGGGGGGGGGGAGAGAGAGAGAGAGAGAGAGAGCGAGAGACGAACCAAGGAAAAAATTTTAAAAAAGCTCGGGACCCTACGTTCCACACACAAAATTGCTCAAGTCTCCCATTGTAGTCAATGGGGTTCATTACTTGAGTAGAGCTCTCGAATTTTACGAAAAGCTCGACTCGAATAACGCGGACCCGAGCATTTGGGTGCTTGCTCATCTCTAGTCAGTACGATTACTACGATAACAAACTTGTATCGGGTTTTTTTGCTGTATTATTTTAACTTTTTTCAAAGACATTTAATTTTTTAAAAATATTTTCTGCCACCATCTTCTGCGCATAATAACTTTTTTATTTTTCCGTCAACGTAGTTGTGCTAGGGCCAAATTTTTGCAAGACATCCTGTAGTTTATGGTGTTACCATTTCGGAAAACATACAACTTTTTGATCGCTTTTTAGTGCATTTTTTCTTGGAGACAGGGTGACCGAAAAAGTGCATTTCTGGCATTCTTTATTCTTTTTTTTGACAACGTTCACCGTGCGGGTAAATAATGCACTACTTTGATAGAACGAACTTTTATGGATGCGGCAATACCAAATATGTATTTTTGTTTTATGATTTAGATTTTTTTATTATAGCTATGGCAAAAGGAGGGTGATTTAAACTTTTAATAATTTTTTTTTAATAATACGTAAAACTTTGTTGATCTTATTTTTACCTCTTTTTTTAGTCCCTTTAGGGGATCACAACTAGCGATTCTTTGATTGCTCCTGCAATATGATATAATACCATAGCATTATATCATACTACAATTTGACAGGCATGGGGATGGCTTGATAGGCAGTCTGCTAAAGCAGCCCTTTGGCCTTTTAGAAGGCTCCCAGCTGCCATGGCACCTGCACGGCTCCCTGCGATCTTATTGCGGAGGGGCATTTGGGATCCCTGAACATTGTTTGAGGGATTTAAATGCCGCTGTCAGACTTGACAGCGGCATTTAAAGCATTAATAGTGGTGATCAGCTGCGTTGCTCTTTGCAGCTATTGCCTGCTGGTGTCAGGTATAATAAATAGCTGGCGCCCGCGCTGTATGAAAGGAGCCATTAATTTCTGTTATGAAGAGAATATCTGTTTTGTATATGTTTCCGTTAGATTTGGAATACAAAATAAAGCAGTTGACTTCGCTATTCTTACTCTGAGGGCTTAAATAGATGGGCGTGATTTAGTACCTTTACATGGCCATGATAATCACCGCTGCATAACTGTACAAAACAAAACCATTGACTTCAATAGTTTTATTTTCATTAGCAGTATTCTCGCCTGTTAATAGCATGGTCAAGAAAAGATAGGACTTGCCCTATCTTTCTTGCATGTAGGTAATGCTACACACGGGAAAGATCACGGGGGCCTATTTTTCTGGTGTTTTTTCAAATTCGTGCACTATGGTGCAGAGTTTGAATGGTCCAGAGAAAAAAAAATGGTTCATGCGCAAGTATGCTCCATTAGCAGTGAGCGTAGTTACGCATATGCCCATGTATGCTCATTTGGTGACTTTAAGACTGGGTAGAATGATCGGTTCCTCTTAACAATAGGGAAAATTCTGATGAACCATGATTATGGCAGTAAATCAGCAACAATTAAGAATATTGTAACCCTGATGGGATACAAAAGTAGACTGAATCGATGTGTAGGAATAGTGAGGTGAAACTAGATTTTTTTTTTGCACAAGACTACAACAAAATGTAAAAAGATGAAAGGGTTCTAAGACTTTCCAAATACACTACATATCTGGATATCTATACATGATCTTTTATTATATGAAATTATGTAATAGTTATTTTTTTAGATGCATTTCACCTTTATTTTATTAATATGGACATACATGAACTGTTATTTGCAAAATATATATGTTTTTTAGTTGAAGATGTTGCTTCATTACTTGCGTGATCTGTTTTTTACCTTAGAGATAGTCTTTTTATATATGTGTTTGTATAGAGGCAATATTTTGTAGGCTGCTTATTGTTTATATGCCAGTTTTTGATCATAGTCATACTTATGTATACCTAGATATGTGGACTGTCCACTTAAAACTTTCTACTAGTATAGTATATTTCCCATTTTCTAGGTTGGTATTCTTGTAGCTAGATATTAATATAGAACTTGATCTACATTTATCTTACTATAATGATTGAGTCCATCATTTAAAAAAAAACATACTTGGGATTTAGGAAAACATATATTACAGTTATCCCTTCACTTGCTATTTTTCATGTTTTATGTCAGTGTGAATATTAAAAAGGATTTCCACACATAACTTAAAGATAATCATATGTTAATAAATCTGAAATGAGAGCAAACCATAATTTTTGTACTAAGGTTTTCCTTAGAGAGATATTGAGAATAATCCTATACCCAATATAAAAACAATAACCACTGACAAAATGTTGTCATTCCAGCCTGAGTTCCAGATACCCTAAAAATGTTCCAAACTTTTAAAATGTTTCGGCTGCTTTATAATTATACCAGATATTGGGTGAAGCATATGCATTGGGAATTTGTATGTACAATGGAATTAATTCTTAGATTCAACTGTTTTAGAGAAAAAGGAACAGGTCTAGGCACATAGGACTGATGCACCTCTGGACCTCGGGAAGGGATTAAGGTGGATCAGTAACTCTTTCTGCTGTCTGCTCTCTTATTATCCCAAATGACACAAAAATACTGTGCCATTTGGCTAATTGAAGCAATCAAAGAATACTGAGGACGTATACCTTGTGAGTCCACTGTTATTATGAGGATAGTGCTCCCTGGTCTCAGCTCGCCCTTATACTCAGACTGATTAATAGGCGGCTGTATAACTGAATGCAGAGCAGTCAAGCACAAGCATTGCTGAGAGAGCCAGAGGGAGAACTCCCATCATAACAGTGGACTCATAGCTAGAAGGTCTGCTCTCTTTGATTGCTGCTATTAGCTAAATGGTACAATATTATTGTTAATAAGAGATTGGGCCTGTCCGTGTAATATGTTGCCCTTACATACGGCATTCAGGTGATAGAATTGATTGAAGATGCTTGTTGTGTGCATAAAAAAACACAATTCTAAAATGAGGTTATATAACTGTTCAAATGTCTTCACCCCCTTTGAAATATACAGTATACTGCTTGAATACTCTGTTTCAGAGCCATAAAGTATATAGTTACAAAAAAACTATATTTTATAGTGTAGGCAGTATACTAAGATGAGACTTTGTGCATTGCAATACAACTGTGTAAAGCAGAACAAACTTCAGTCGTATTGAAATACAGCCACGGTAAAGGCTGTAAATACTGATATTGCTGCTAAAGTCATAAATATAGATATAGCTGGGCATATAATAAATAGGCATGGTCAGCATGTTGCAGCAGCTGTTGTCTGTGGTTATATTAGTGATAGAAGGTGCCGTCTTGCAGATGAGCCTCTTGGCTCAGACATTACACATTTATTTCCCAGGGGAGTCCAAGATTAACCCAGAATGGAAACTTTTATCTTGCAACTAAAACGGAAACTGAAAACGTTTCCAGTTACTGGTGAGCTGTGTACATTAGTGTATAAAATATGCAGCAGGCAGTCAGGCCACAGAGCAAAATTAAAGGCTGAAATCTGTCATTAAAGGCTAGATATGAAGACTGTAATAAGGGTATATTTTGTTATAGAAGGACTTCAAGCATGAGATGAATCAGTGAGAACAAAAGAAAAATCTGGTCAAGTGTAAGCAGAGATGTAAAATAAGTATTGCTTTAAAGAAGAAGTTTTAAAAAGTAAATTTGTTAGGTCCCCATAGCACCAAAAACTAAGTTATGGTGCTGTTAGGGCAGGTGATAGGAAGCCAGGTGGCATATTTTTTTATACTCCCTGCTTCCATGATTATCGGCCTCTGAAAATGAAAACCTTAGCGAGCATCGGCGATATACAAAAATGCTCGAGTCGCCCATTGACTTCAATGGGGTTCGTTACTCGAAACGAACCCTCGAGCATCGCGGGAAGTTCGACTCGAGTAACGAGCACCCGAGCATTTTGGTGCTCACTCATCTCTATTTATAACCATCTTTTTTTTCCAAAATGTTTTTTATTGAATTTTACAAGAAAATGTTACAATACTTAGAATTGAGGCAAGAATTTCAGCAATAAAAGTTGTATATACGAAAGGATACGTTATGCTCATCTGATAAGCATCCATACTATTAAAGTAATAATACAAAAGGGAAATAAAAATTAAGTAGCATTTCTTTGTATATTAATTGTTAAATCCAGATAATTGTGGAGATATGAAATAAGTTATAACTTTACTCAACATTTTAACACAACATATATTGCAACCATGGATTCCAGATGTTAATGAATTTGTCAAGATTGTTATTAGATCTAGCATAGATTTTTTTCATAAATATGGTCATATAATTCAGTCATTATATCTATTAATTCTTTCGGGCACAGGATTTCCATTTCCTTCTTATAGGTATTTTAGCTACTAGTAGGAAGTGGCAGAACCAATTCCTGTTCTCCCACGGGATGCAGTTGCATTTAATAAGCAAGAGGGCGAGCTGAGGATTAGATGCTATAGTGGTACCCGTTACATCTTTGATAACTTGGAAAACTTCTTTCCAAAAGGACTATAATTGGGGCAACCCCAGAGGATATTAAACAGTGTACCTTCCTGGCCACACTCTCTCCAACATTTGTTGCTCCCCCTGGGCAGCATCTCGCTAACCTTGAAGGAATGTAATGCCATCTGGTTTAGACTTCGTAATGAGTCTGCAGTAGGTTGGCAGAAAGCGTGGATTTATTGGCCCATTCAAATGAAACCAACCACTGTGTCGGGGAAAAGACTGCATTTAGGTACCTTTTCCAGTTCACCAAGTGTATCTTTTTAGTCTCTCCCATATTCCCTGTGAGAATATTGTAATATCGCCTAGTCAAAGATCCACATTAGAGATGAGCGAGCATACTCGTTAAGGGCAGATACTCGAGCGAGTATCATCCTTTTCGAGTACCTGCTTGATCGTCAGAAGAGATTCGGGTGCTGGCGGTCGTGAGCGGTGGGTTGCAGGAGTGAGCAGGGGGGAGAGAAAGAGAGAGATCTCTCCCCCCCGTTCCTCCGCCGCACTCCCCTACCGCCCCCCGCCGGTACCCGAATATTTTCTGACGAGCAGGCAGGTACTCGAAAATGACGATACTCGCTCGAGTATCTCCCCTTAATGAGTATGCTCGCTCATCTCTAATCCACGTACATCTGCTTCCTGTGGGAGGAGCGGCATTAGTTTGGCTGGGCATTTAAATTCCTTGAATTTATATGCACACACATTGGAGGGTCGAAAACATAGGAGGAGACAAGTTTTGAATATCTAGGACAAGAGAGAAAGATGGGTTGAGTATACCCAGCATTGAGGTTTTTAGGAGAGCGCTTATCGGTCTACTTCTACTTAATTGTTTTTCTATGGCACTCCAGGTAGCCGTATGGGATTCATCTACCCAGATTGATGACTGGTTTAAAATTGTCGCTTGGTAGTATGTCCCCAAACTCCCCTTCTTCCTGTGTTGATGTAATATTGAGGCTGCTACCCGCGGTCTTTTTACTTTCCATACAAATTTCATTTGTTGTCTCTGAAATTCTGCTATGACAAATTGAGGAATCGGAACACATACTATACGAAATAAATATAATATTTGGGGTAGAATCAACATTTTGTATAATACCATTCTACCACACCGAGAGGGCTCTATTTTCTCCATTGATTCCAGTTCTTTGTGCAGAGAAGAATGTGGGATAAAAATTTATGGGCACCATATTAGATAATGGGTGGCAAAGTTTTATGCCTAGGTATGGTATCTCAGAGCTCTACTTAAAGGAGAACTCCCTCTGTATATTTCTCTTCAGATCTTCGTCTGGCACCCAGTTTCCGAGACTTATTTATATTTAAGTTAAAAGAGGCCTTGCTAAATAAGGAAATTATACTACCTATTCCCTTAAGGGAACCCAGGGGATCAGAAAGGGAAAGAAGTGCATCGTCTGCAAAAAGGCCAATTTTATGTTGTCTGAGACCCTTGGCTATCCCCTTAACTTCTGGGGACACTGTAATTAGTTTCACCAAAGGTTCCATGATTATTGTGAACAATAGAGGGGAAAGGGGGCACCCCTGTCTAGTTCCATTTGTTATCTGAAAAGATGAGGATAGGGCTCCATCTGCTAAGACTCTGGCTGAAGGACTGGAGTAGAGGGCTTGAACTGCATGCGAGAAGTTCCTTTTAATGCCAAATTTTTGGAGGGTGACAAAAGCACACCCCTAATGAAGTCTATCGAACGCCTTCTTTGCATCCAGGGCGAGGAGGAGAGAAGATGTCAGACCCTAAAAAAAATAATAAAAGTTTTACGTTATAGTTTATGTACTAGAGATGAGCGAGCACCAAAATGCTCGAGTGCTCGTTACTCGAATCGAACTTTCAGTGATGCTCGAGATTTCGTTTCGAGTAACGAATCCCATTGAAGTCAATGGGCGACTCGAGCATTTTTGTATATGACTGGTGCTCCGCTAAGGTTTTCATTTGTGAAAATCTTAGCAAATCACCAAAGTCATGTAAAAAACCCAGAAATGGATAGGGCAGGCGCGGAGCAACATGCAGGGCTGCATTTCCGGCTCCGAGGTCTCACTATTAAGCCACAATAGTGGCAAGAGTGAGACACACCGCCCCCCCCCCCCTGCACTGTCAGCATAACGATCGTTCTCCTCTGCCACAGCTGTAACAGCTGGGGCAGAGCAGAACGATGTTAGCCCATTGAATTCAATGGAGCCGGCAATACAGCCGGCTCCATTGAAAGCAATGGGCTGCCGGCGAGCGCGGGATGAATTTTCGGGAAGGGCTTAAAAATATAAGCCCTTACCTGAAAATCATCCTAAAATGTGTAAAAATAAAAAATAAAAATTATGTCAGCATTAAGATCGTTCTCCTCTGCCACAGCTGTAACAGCTGTGGCAGAGAAGAACGATGTTAGCCCGTTGAATTCAATGGAGCCGGCAATACAACCAGCTCCATTGAAAGCACTGGGTTGCCGGCGAGCGCGGGATAAATTTTCGGGAAGGGCTTAAAAATATATGCCCTTCCCTGAAAAAGAAACATTTTAGTGCAAAACAAAAAAAGAATAAAAGATAACGTACCTCTCCACCGCTGCTGTGACCCCCGCGGGCATGAAGAACACATCTGCCACATGCGGCAGATGTATCCTTCACCCCCACTGGTTAAAAGAATTCCCTGCTGCTACATCTGTCACATCTGTGGCAGATGCAGCAAAAGGAATTCTTCAGTTCTCAACCGCAGCTGTCACACATGACAGATGCGGTAGAGAATCCTGCTGCCGGCATCCTGTCAATGGCTTTTCAGGGAAGCCCTTCCCTGAAAAGCCATTTAAATTAGTGCAAAAAATTATAAAAAAAACAATTCTCACCTCCCTTCAGTTGCCGGGGCTCAGCCGCGACTTCTAGCGCTGTCCCAGGCTCTGTAGTTCATAAACCCTTCCCTGAAAAGCCTTTTAAAATAGTAAAAAAAAATTAAAAAAATAGGTATTCACCTCCCTTCAGCTGCCGGGGCCCAGCTGCGTCTTCTCCTGCTGTCACCTGCACTGTGTTGCTAAACTGCTGATCTATCACCAGCCGGGGATTTAAAATCCCCGCCTGCTGAAAGAGCTGAATGTAATTGGCTGAGGTGCTCCCCGGCTGTTCAGTTCAGCACCACAGTGCAGGGGACAGCAGGACAAGACGCGGCTGTGCCCCGGCAGCTGAAGGGAGGTGAGTATCTATTTTTTTTGTTTTTTAAATCACTTTTAATTCATTTCCAGGGAATGGCTTATATGTAAAGCCCTTTCCTGAAAAAGAATTCAGGTGTGCCAGCAGCGGCTCCATTGAAGAGAATGCCTGCATTTTTATTTTAACACTTTTCTGGATGAATTGCAGGGAAGGGCTTATATTTTTAAGCCCTTTCCGAAAATTCATCCCGCGCTCGCCGGCAGCCCATTGCTTTCAATGGAGCCGACTGTATTGCCGGCTCCATTGAATTCAATGGGCTAACATCGTTCTTCTCTGCCACAGCTGTTACAGCTATGGCAGAGGAGAACGATCTTTATGCTGACATTTTTTTATTTTTTTTATTTTTACACATTTTAGGATGATTTTCAGGTAAGGGCTTATATTTTTAAGCCCTTCCCGAAAATTAATCCTGAGATCGCCGGCAGCCCATTGCTTTCAATGGAGCCGGCTGTATTGCCGGCTCCATTGAATTCAATGGTCAGTGCTCGTTTAATCGAGACGAGTACCGCGTGGTGCTCGTCTCGAGTAACGAGCATCTCGAGCACCCTAATACTCGAACGAGCATCAAGCTCGGACGAGTATGCTCGCTCATCTCTACTATGTACCCAAAAGTGGCACCGATAAAAACTACAGTTCGCCACGCAAAAAACAAAGCCCTTATACGGCTTTTGAAAAATGGAGATGGAAAAATACCAAAAATAACTTGGTCCTTAACGCCAAAATAGGCCATGTCATTAAGGGGTTAAAAAACTTTTTTTTTAAACCATTTAGGAGACGTACAAATTTAACATTTATTATTAACATTTCAAGGAACACTTTGTTTTCCTACACCAAGCCAAGATTACAAAGGCTCATAGTTCAGAATGATAGATACCCCCACAAATGACCCCATTTTAAAAACTACACCCCTTAATATACTCACTGAGAGGTGTCATGAGTTTTTTAACGCCACAGTTGTTTTCAGGAGGTAATGCAATTTAGAGGAGAAAAAATAAAATTTCATATTTCTGCAAATATGTCATTTTAAAGGCAGTTTTTTTCTATAGTACACATGAAAATGATGATTTACACCCCAAAATGGATACCCATGTTTTTCCTGTGTTCAAAAACATAGCAGCTGTGGCCAAGGATTTCTTTGTGTCCATCATTGTCACAGTGTCCAGTGACAAGGGGACTCCCTGCAGGGATGAAGAATTCCCCTGCCACAGCTGTCACAGGAGCGTGAATTTCTCCCATTGCTTTTAATGGGGCTGGCACTTCTGCAGCCCCTATTGAAAGCAATGGGCTGTCGGCAACCCCTGCAGTGATTTTTTGGGGAAGGGCTTTAAATATATGCTCTTCCCTGAAAAATCATCCCTAGAATGTGTAAAAAAATATATATACTCACCTCTCCTACACTGCCGGCGTTCAGGCGTGTCTGGCCGCTTGTCCTCCTGAACTGCTCTGAAGTGCTTTCAGCAGGCAAGGATTTAAAATCCCTGCCTGCTGAAAGGGCTGCCTCTGATTGGCTGAGTGCTCAGACAATTAGATACAGCTCTTTCAGACACAGCGCTCAGCCATTCATTAAATTTAGCCATTCATTGCATTGATTGAATGGCTGAGTGCTGCCTGTGATTGGCTGAGTGCTCAGCCAATTAGATACAGCTCTTTCAGACGCAGCTACAATGGACTGAACCTCAGGAGCGGCAGAGAGGTGAGTATATATATTTTTTATTTTTTACTACAGCTACAAAGGATTTTCAGGGAAGAGCTTATATTTAAAGCCCTCCCTGAAAACCACTGCGGGGGTGCTGCAATCCTATTGCTTCTAATGGGCAACCCCATTAAAAACAATGGGAGAACTTTGTGATCCTCTGCCACAGCTGTGACAGCTGGAAGTTGGAACCCGAGTTTTTGTTCTTAAATCAGAGCAATTATTCAGGAGATAGCCTGCATGCAAGTCAAGAAGCTCACAAGCTGCGGCACTCGCAAGCCAAGGTATCACTGTACTAAATAGTCTAGACTGGTGGTTCCCACACTTTTTCACCCATTGAGCCGTTTTGAAGGAAAAGATTCTCATGGAGCCCCACAGAGGGTGTGGCCAGGGGAGGGGTTAGGGTTTTGGCTTATCACAACATATGATTTTTACCTCCATCGTCATAAAAAGAACAGGACCATTAAAAAAAACCAGAGATGAACGCTGGAGCACTGGATGAGCTATTGATATACATTATATTTAAAATTAACATGCTGCAGAATTAAATCCCGCACCTCATGTCAGTGTCCACATGGGTTTTGTGCAGAATTTTTCCATAGCATGTGGATCAGATTTTCACAATCTCATCCACTTTGCTGTTACAGCTACTGTACATTCTGCAGCAAATCTGCTCCGTGTATTAATAGTGACCCCCTATATTGGTCTGAGCAGTAATAGTGTCCCCCACAGTGGCATCAGTGGTAATAATGTCCCCTATATTGGCCCCAGTAGTAATAGTGTCACCCACAGTGTCTCAGTAGTAATAGTGTCCCCTATATTGGTGGCCCCAGTAGTAGTAGTGTCCCATATACTGGTGGGTCCAATAGTAACAGTGTCCCCTATATTGGCCCCAGTAGAAATAGTGACCCCTTTATTAGTCCCAGTAGCAATAGTGACCCCTATTGCGGCCCCAGTAGTGATAGTGACCCCCTATTGCAGACTCAGTAGTAATAGGCTCCCTCCTTGCGGCCTCAGTAGTAATAGTGACCCTCTATTGCAGTTTCAGTAGTGTTAGGATCCCCAATGGCGACCTCAGTAGTGATGGGGTCCCCCATTGTTGCTATGCTTTTCCGATTCAGGGAGAGGTTTAGCAGTTCAGATTACAATATGGGCAATTGGGACAGCCATGGGCCCCCTTGGAGTATTGGACCCAGGGCATTTGCCCCGATCACCCCTATTATAACCCACAATTGGTCCCCGCTCTACTCACCCCTGTAGTGATCCGACCACAGGTCTTGCATGCTCATTTTCTCATTACAGGCTGTCCGGACACTGCTACACAGAGCCAAAGACAATCACTCGCAGAACCCCAAGGGCTCTGCATAGCACGCTTTGGGAAAATCTGGTGTAGACAGCTGTGCACTCTGCCCACCTGCCACTCAGCAAGCCTCCTTATACCTCAGGGGCAAAGTCGTGGTGCCCACAAGCAAGGACTGCTGCCTAATATTCCATATGTTACGTGTGCTGCTGAGACATGTTGTACTATTGTGATTCCAGCAGCACAGCACTCTCAGGCCTTAGTCACACGGGCGTTTTTTGGTGTGATTTGCGCATGCGTTGGCCGATTTTATAAAACCATTGGACACATGAGCGCTTTTTATGTGCTCGTCCGATAAATAATAAAACAGAAATCGCAGATCGCACCTATCTGCAATCTGCGATTCCTGTTCTCTTCTCTATATGCGCACAATGGGGCCGGCGGCAGCAGCGCCGACCACATTGAGAACATATAGTAGACAAATCATTCTTCTCTGCCATAGCTGTAACAGCTATGGCAGAGAAAAATGATGTTAGCCCATTGAATTCAATGGAGCCGGCAATACAGCTGGCTCCATTGAAAGCAATAGGCTGCCGGCGATCGCGGGATGAATTGTCGAGAAGGGCTTAAATATATAAGCCCTTCCCTGCAATTCATCCAGAAATGTGTAAAAATAAAAAATATATATATACTCACCTTGTCCCGGCAGACGGAGTTCAGCCGCGGCCGGCGGCAGTTCTCCTGAACTGCTCTCTCTAGTATTCAGCAGCCGGGGATTTAAAATCCCCGCCTGCTGAATGAGCTGCCTCTGATTGGTCACAGCCTCACCAATCAGAGGCAGCTCTCACTCACACCCATTCATGAATTCATGAATGGGTAAGTGAGTGCTGCCTCTGATTGGCTCAGCGCAGGGACCAATCAGGGGCAGCTCTCACTCACACCCATTCATTAATTCATGAATGGGTGTGAGTGAGAGCTGCCTCTGATTAGTCAGGCTGTGACCAATCAGAGGCAGCTCATTCTCTGAGCAGTTCAGGAGAACTGCCGGCCGGCCACGCTGAACTCCGTCTGCCAGGACAAGGTGAGTATATATATATATATATTTTTTTTACACATTTCTGGATGAATTGCAGGGAAGGGCTTATATATTTAAGCCCTTCCCGACAATTCATCGTGAGATCGCCCGCAGCGCATTGCTTTCAATGGAGCCGGCTGTATTGCCGGCTCCATTGAATTCAATGCAATGGACAGCTCCGTCCCGTTTCTATTGAAACGCGGCTAGGAGCAGTTTTTTCAGGCGATTTTTTGGCCCCGGTCACACGTTTTGCGGATGCGCATCCGTCATGCGATCCGCAAATCACGGCAAAAAACGCCTGTGTGACTAATGCCTCAGGGTTAATGATTGAGCTAGCTGGGTGTGGTACTGTCTGCTAGCCAATCCCCTGGATCTATGCTCACATATAAACCCAGCTCCTGGTCAGTCTGTATGGCCCCTCAGGTGAGTAGTCATGAATGCTTGTCTGGTGGAGTTTGCAGTGTGATCTGGTTCATGTCCGTTTGTACGTTTAAATTCTGTCAGTTTTGTGTTAGTTTGCTGTGTGTGCTGCAATCTGTGTCCTGTCCTGTTTCAGCGTGAGGTGTGAACGGTGTCCGGTTCTGCTGGACTCCTGGTTAGTGTAAGGACTAGCAGTATAACCAGGAGCCGTGAAGTGGCCTGTTAGCTTACAACATATTGTAGAACATGTCAACTAATACCTGGTATTTATATTCAGCTTCCAATCTGTTACTAGTGGTTATATGTTGTATGCAGTGTATTCTGGGTCTGTCATGTGGTATGTGAATGCATCCTGTTCTGGTGCGTGGCTCCTAGGATCAGCTAGGGCCCAGATCCGAAGACCGCTGGGGTGCCCTTATAGGGGCAATGTCCCAGCTTAGGTAGGGCCATGTCTACCTCCCGTTAGCCACGGCCAGTTGCATGAATCCCGTGTGTGTCCCCTTTGGTCACGATCGTGTGGGTCCCGTGCTTTGCCTGCCCACACGATCGTAACACCATATTTTTACAATGCAAAATATATATATCTGGTACTGAGCCTGTATTTTTATTTTACAGGGACTAAGCGTTATACTCTTTATCGAATATTCAGTTGAGATGGTCAAAAGAAGGAACTGCTGTACTGACCTTAGTAATTTTAACCACATTGGTGAGTTCATGAGTATTATCTACTGTACAACTGTAATTTGGCAGCCATATTTTCTGAGTGAAGTTAATTGCATGACTAAGTGCTTTTCTGTGCTTTTTGCAAAAGAAATAACATGGTATACTGCATTATTACGTCTATCCCTTTTACATTAACAGAGTAATTCTCAAGATACGTAATCAATAGCTGACTGGTGAAAGTCTGCTTCTCGAGACTGGTGAAGTGTGTGTTTGTAGCTGCTTACTTTCCAGAAACAGACAGATCTATACATTGTGCAGTGCCCATGCAGGCTGAGTACTATTGAAATGAATAGGTCATCAATAGCTGATAGGCAGGAGTCTGCCGTCCGGGTCTCATGCCAAACAACTGATCATTGGGGTCAGTGTTCTAATATATGGAGTTACTTTGTGGTTGGAAGTAGACATGTCCATACAGTGTGCAGTGACCTGGAGTGGCACTGCAGGCTGAGTTCCATTCACTTCAATGCGCCTTAACTTGCAGTATCATGCCAGCCCACTGTGCAATGTTTCCACTGTCTGCTTCTGGCATCCATATGAGCTTCATACATTCGATCACTGGCATAGCCAGCTAGCTATTGATAACCTATCCTGAGGATAGGTCATCAATCTTAGAAGTGGATAATCCCCTTAATATCAATAAACAGCTTGAAGACAGAAATAAGCAGACAGAAATGTATGTTTATCTATTTAACATATAATTATGCTGTGTTAACCCTTTACATGCTGCAGTCTATGTGACTGCAGCATGTAAAGGGCTGTCACTGCAGCATGTAAAGGGCTGTCACCATCAGACCCCCGGAATGTGATCAGGGGGTCCTGATGGGTCCCTGTGGAAGTCCCCTAAAGGGACAAAAAAAAAAAAAAAAGTTAAAAAAAAAAAAAAAAAGTTAAAAAATTATTTAAAAAAAATTATAAAAACACTTGTCTCCTTTACTTTGTAAAAAAATCAAAAATACAATCACACATGTGGTATTCGTGCGTCGTAATGACCCAGAGAAGGAAGTTAATGCATTATTTAACCCCTTAATGACATGGCCCCTTTTTTTCTTTTTTCCCCATTTCTTTTTTTCCTCCCTCCTGTTTAAAAAATCACAACTTGTCCCGCAAAAAACAAGCCCTTATATGGCCATGTCAATGGAAAAATGAAAAAGTTATGGCATTTGAGACGCAACTGCAAAATTAGTTGAAATTCAATGATTAGACCATTTTAAAAAACCTGCCCTGGTGGGCACGACAGGGTGGTAGGAAACCCGCCACTCAAGGGGTTAAACCAGTTTGACAGATTTGACAGAGTAGGATACTGTCTTCAAGAACCCCAACGGTCCTTCTTAGGGCTACTCTTCATAGTGTGCATTACTGTTGTGGCTGGCTGGGAGCAGTAGTGCACCATTATTTTTTTTTAAGCATCTCGGGCTGTGGAGACCATTTTAGCTATATTGTTCTGTGTCTGCAGTGCCGTAGGTAGAGTTAAGGGACAGAGCTTCTTATATAGGGAAAGTGTTAGAGTAGGATCCAGTCTTCAAGAACCCCAACGGTCCTTCTTAGGGCTACATCTGACTGTGTGCATTATAGTTGAAACAATGAAGTTCCCAGCAGCACTGCAGCAATCCTTCAAGTAAAGCCAGGCAAGTAAAAAGTGCAAATGCCAGTATCAGAGCCCAAACCAGATAAGCTCAAAAAATGCAGTCCACGTAATTAGAATGACTGGCAGCAATCCAAGGTATGGAAAAATACAAATGCGTTTATTTACCCCATAACAAACAAGCAACGTTTCGGTCAACAGACCTTCCTCAAGCTCATTATGTGTGCATTATAGTTGTGGCTGGCTGGGAGTAGTAATGCATCAATTTTTGTATTACGCATCTAGGCCTGTTCCCAGCCTTTCAGTAATAGCGCTC
The DNA here is from genome assembly GCF_035609145.1 of Eleutherodactylus coqui. Lineage (NCBI taxonomy): Eukaryota > Metazoa > Chordata > Amphibia > Anura > Eleutherodactylidae > Eleutherodactylus > Eleutherodactylus coqui. The sequence goes on from NC_089837.1 coordinate 294,353,413, forward strand.
TCAGCCTGGAGTGCTGTACAACCAGCTCTCACTGTGAAACTGCACTCTAACATTTCCTAGCCTACTGCAAACGACTTCAGTTATACCGTTCTGTGTCTCCAGTGCATTAGACAGAGGTCTCACCGCTAAACAGTACTGTAATATTTCCTGGGCCACTGCAAAGTATTTAAGCTCTGCTGCTGTGCAGAGCGTCTCACAATACCCTTTCCTTGGGGGGGTTGAGATAGCCGCAGTTACCAGCACTATTTACTGGCTTTAGAGTCTTCTCCCACTCCATATAGCCTCTATTATCTACAAGTCTCTGCGAGCAGTAAATTACCCCTAGGTATCAGTGCAAGACAGCGGGTTAATTTTTTCAAGTCACAGCATAGAGCCTCCGCTATCTACTAGTCTCTGTGTGCGGTGAATTAAGCCACAGTTGTCAGTGCTGTACAGTGGGGTAATTTATTTGGGCCCTACTCTATTCTTAATCCGCCATGATGAGGAGTAGGGGTAAGGGACGAAAACGGGGACGTCCAAGTGAGGGTGTGGGCACAGGCCGAGTTCCTGGGCATGCTGAATCACAGCCGGCTGCTGCGGGATTAGGGGGCTCCCCAGCTTCATATCACAATTTACAGGTCCGCGTGGTAGACCTTTATTACAAACAGAACAGTACGAGCAGGTCCTGTTGTGAATGGCAGAAAACGCCTCCGTCAATGTATCGACCACCCAGTCTTCTACGCAGTCCACTACTCCCAGCTTAGGCACTGCAACTCTGAACCCTCTGGCTGCTGCTCCTCCTTCCTCCCAGCCTCCTCACTCCATGAAAATGACATATTCTGAGCAGGCAGACTCCCAGGAACTGTTCTCGGGTCCCTGCCATGAGTGGGAAAAAACGGTTCCTCTCTTACCTGAGGAGTTTGTCGTGACCGATGCCCAACCTTTGGAAAGTTCCCGGAGTCCGGGTGATGAGACTGGGGACTTACGGCAACTGTCTCAAGAGCTTTTTGTGGATGAGGATGATGAGACACAGTTGTCTGTCAGTGAGGTAGTAGTAAGGGCAGTAAGTCTGAGGGAGGAGTGCACAGAGGATTCGGGGGAAGAGCAGCTCGGTGATGAGGTGACTGACCCCACCTGGTTTGCTAAGCCTACTGAGGACAAGGCTTTAGAGGGGGAGGCAAGTGCAGGTGTTCAAAGGTGTGGATGTTTTTTGGTGAGAGCACGGACGACCGACGAACAGTGGTGTGCAACCTGTGTTACACCAAGCTCAGCCGGGGAGCCATCACTATCAGCCTCACCACCACCAGCATGTGCAGGCATATTACGGCCAAGCACCCCACAAAGTGGGATGAAGGCCATTCACCGCCTCTGGGTCACACCACTGCCTCTTCCCCTGTGCCCTAACCTGCCACACAGATCCAATACCCCTCCCAGGACACAGGCACAAGCGGCTCCTGGCCTGCACCCACACCCTCATCTCCACCGTCACCGACTCCATCCAACAATGTCTCTGAGCGCAGCGTTCAGCTGTCGCTAACACAAGTGTTGGAGCGAAAGTGCAAATACGCCGTTACCCACCCGCACGCACAAGCTTTAAACGTGCACATTGCCAAATTAATCAGCCTGGAGATACTGCCGTACAGGCTTGTGAAAACAGAGGTTTTCAAAAATATGATGGCGGTGGCGGTCCCGCACTACTCGGTCTCCAGTCGCCACTATTTTTACTATTTTTCCCAGTGTGCCATCCCAGCCCTACACTAGCACATCTCCCGCAACGTAAATCGTGCCCTCACCAACACGGTTACTGGGAAGGTCCACTTAACCACAGACACGTGGACAAGTACTGGCGGGCAGGGCCACAATATCTCCCTGACGGTACATTGGATGAACTTGGTGGAGGCTGGGACCGAGTTAGAGCCTGGGCCTGCTCACTACCTACTCACACCCAGAATAGCAGGTCCTACCTCGGTGCTGGTATCTGCGGCGTTTTATGCCACCTCCTCCAAACCCTTCCCCTCCTCCTCCTCTGCCACCTCTACCACTCAATTAAGAAGTGTGAGCATGTCGCCAGCAGTCGGTAGCTCGTGGCGCGGCAGCACAGTGATGGGCAAGCGTCTGCAAGCCGTGCTGAAACTAATCAGCTTAGGTGACAAGAGGCACACGGCCCCAAAGCTGCTGCAGGGTCTGACAGAGCAGACCGACCTCTGGCTTTCGCCACTGAGCCTCTAACCGGGCATGGTCATGTGTGACAACGGCCGTAACCTGGTGGTGGCTCTGCAGCTCAGCAGCCTTACACACGTGCCATGCTTAGCCCACGTCTTCAATCTGGTGATTCAGTGGTTTTTTAAAAACTACCCCCACTTGTCTTACCTGCTCGGCAAGGTGCGCCGTGTCTGCGCACATTTCCGCAAGTCCACCACGGACGCTGCCACCCTGAGGACCCGGCAATGTCGGTTTCAGCTGCTAGAGCACCGACTGCTGTGCGACGTGCCCACATGGTGGAAGTCTACGCTGCACATGTTGGCCAGGCTGTACGAGCAGCGTAGAGCAATAGTGGAATACCAGCTGCAACATCGGCGGCGGAGTGGTAGTCACCTTCCACAATTCTTTACTGAGGAGTGGGCATGGATGGCAGATATCTGCCAGGTCCTCGGAGACTTTGAGGAGCCTACCCAGATGGTGAGCGGCGATGCGGCAATAATTAGCGTTACCATCCTGCTGCTTTGCCTGCTGAGAAGTTCCCTGCTAAGCATAAAGGCCGATGCTTTGCAGTTGGAACAGGAGACAGGGGATGACAGTATTTCACTTGTAAGCCAGACCACCCTCATGTCTATATCTTAGCGCATTTTGCAGGAGGAGGAGGGGGAGGGGGAGGAGCAGGAGGAGGAGGGGGAAGAGACAGCTGGCCACACTGCAGAGGGTACCCATGCTGCTTGCCTCTCATCTGTTCAGCATGTATGGGCTGTAGAGGAGGAGGATCCTGAAAGTCATCTTCCTAGTGAGGACAGCGATGTGTTGCGTACTGGTACCCTGGCACACATGGCTGACTTCATGTTAGGCTGCCTTTCCCGTGACACTCGCATTAGACGCATTCTGGCGAACACAGATGACTGGGTGTACACCCTTCTCAACCCACATTATAAAGAGAACCTTTACCAAAGAGGAAAAGTGTATGAGAGTGATCCAATACCACAGGGCCCTGGTGAAAAAAGTAATGCTAAAGTTCCCATCTGACAGCGCTAGTGGCAGAAGACGCAGTTCAGAGGGCCAAGTAGCAGGGAAGGAGCGGGGATCAGGCAGCATATCCAGCGCAGGCTAGGGAACATTTCCAAGGCCTTTGCCAGCTTTCTGGCTCCCCAGCAAGACAGTGTCACCACTCCCCAGTCAAGGCTGAGTCGGAGGGAGTACTGTAAAAATATGGTGAGGGAGTACGTAGCCGATCGTACCACCATCCTCCGTGATGCCTCAGCTCCATACAACTATTGGGTGTCAAAGCTGGACACGTGTCACGAACTTGCGCTGTACGCCCTGGAGGTGCTGGCCTGCCCTGCCGCTAGCGTCTTGTCAGAGAGGGTGTTTAGTGCAGCTAGGGGAATCATCACGGATAAGTGTACCCACCTGTCAACTGCCAGTGTCAACATGCTTACACTCATAAAGATGAACAAAGGCTGGATTTCCCCAGACTTCTCTTCTCCACCAGCGGAAAGCAGCGGAACCTAATGATTCTTTTCGCTGCAACAGGAGAAAAATGCATCCTTTATCACCACAAAAAAAGGGGGAATTAGCTTTGTCAATCACTCTCGGATATTATTACTTCTCCTCCTCCTACTCCTCCTCCTAAAACATCATGTCATCACGCTGAACTGCCAATTTTTCTGCGGCCCAACAGTCTCTGTTTAAAAGTTTTTTACAATTTTTCGACGTTTCAAAAGTATCGATACTTTAACAGACACCAATTTTTTTCACTGGGCTGCCTCCAGGCTCTGTTACAAATTAAGCAACAGCGAGCTGTATCTTTAAAAAATGTTTAAGGGTTTCACCTGCCCTCGCGGTTCAGCAATTTTTCAGGGGTGCACTTGCACTCTTGCTACACCAGTTTTTTTGGCCCTCGCCTATACTGTTATCTAACTAATTTTTTCAGCCTTCGCCTACACTCTTGGTACACCAATGTTTCAGGAGTTCGCCTACACTCTTGCTACAGAAATGTTACAGGGGTCTGCCTATACTTTTGCTACAGAAATGTTACTGGGGTCCACCTGTGCAGTTTCTACTGAATGGTTTGAGGGGTTCACCTATACTTTTGCTACAGAAATGTTACTGGGGTCAGCCTATACTCTTGCTACACCAAAATTTCAGGGGTTCGCCTACACTCTTGCTACAGAAATGTTACAGGGGTCTGCCTATACTTTTGCTACAGAAATGTTACTGGGGTCTGCCTGTGCAGTTCCTATTGAATGGTTTGAGGGGTTCACCTATACTTTTGCTACAAAAATGTTACTGGGGTCTGCCTATACTCTTGGTACACCAAAATTTCAGGGGTTCGCCTACACTCTTGCTACAGAAATGTTACTGGGGTCTGCCTATACTTTTGCTGCAGAAATGTTACTGGGGTCTGCCTATACTTTTGCTACAGAAATGTTACTGGGGTCCGCCTATGCAGTTTCAACTGAATGGTTTGAGGGGTTCACCTATACTTTTGCTACGGAAATGTTACTGGGGTCCACTTATACTCTTGCTACAGAAATGTTACTGGGGTCTGCCTATACTTTTGCTACAGAAATGTTACTGGGGTCCGCCTGGGCAGTTTCTATTGAATGGTTTGAGGGGTTCACCTATACTTTTGCTACAGAAATGTTACTGGGGTCCGCCTATACTCTTGGCACACCAATATTTCAGGGGTTCGCCTACACTCTTGCTACAGAAATGTTACAGGGGTCTGCCTATACTTTTGCTGCAGAAATGTTACTAGGGTTTGCCTATACTCTTGCTATAAAAAATGTTACTGGGTTCCGCCTATACTCTTGCTACAGAAATGTTACAGGGGTCTGCCTATACTTTTCCTACAGAAATGTTACTGGGGTCCGCCTATGCAGTTTCAACTGAATGGTTTGAGGGGTTCACCTATACTTTTGCTACGGAAATGTTACTGGGGTCCACTTATACTCTTGCTACAGAAATGTTACTGGGGTATGCCTATACTTTTGCTACAGAAATGTTACTGGGGTCCGCCTGTGCAGTTTCTATTAAATGGTTTGAGGGGTTCACCTATACTTTTGCTACAGAAATGTTACTGGGGTCCGCCTATACTCTTGGTACACCAATATTTCCGGGGTTCGCCTACACTCTTGCTACAGAAATGTTACAGGGGTCTGCCTATACTTTTGCTGCAGAAATGTTACAGGGGTCTGCCTATACTTTTGCTACAGAAATGTTACTGGGGTCCGCCTGTGCAGTTTCTACTGAATGGTTTAAGGGGTTCACCTATACTTTTCCTACAGAAATGTTACTGGGGTCCACCTATACTCTGGGTACACCAATGTTTCAGGTGGTTGCCTAAGCTCTTGCTACAGAAATGTTACAGGGGTCCGCCTATGCAGTTTCTATTGAATAGTTTTAGGGCTTCGCCTATACTTTTGCTGCAGAAATGTTACTTGGGTCTGCCTATACTCTTGCTATAAAAAATGTTACTTGGGTCCGCCTATACTCTTGCTACAGAAATGTTACAGGGGTCTGCCTATACTTTTGCTACAGAAATGTTACTGGGGTCTGCCTATTCTTTTGCTACAGAAATGTTACTGGGGTCTGCCTTTACTTTTGCTACAGAAATGTTACTGGGGTCCGCCTGTTCAATTTCTACTGAATGGTTTGAGGGGTTCACCTATACTTTTGCTACAGAAATGTTACTGGGGTACGCCTATACTCTTGGTACACCAATGTTTCAAGGGTTCACCTACACTCTTGCTACAGAAATGTTACAGGGGTCTGCCTATACTTTTGCTACGGAAATGTTGCTGGGGTCTGGCTGCGCAGTTTCTACTGAATAGTTTGAGGGGTTCACCTATACTTTTGCTACATAAAATGTTACTGGAGTCCGCCTATACTCTTGGTACACCAATGTTTCAGGGGTTCGCCTATACTCTTGCTACAGAAATGTTACAGGGGTCTGCCTATACTTTTGCTACAGAAATGTTACTGCGGTCCGCCTATGGAGTTTCTACTGAATGGTTTGGGGGGTGTGCCTATACTTTTGCTATGGAAATGATTCTGGGTTCTGCCTATACTCTTGCTACAGAAATGTTACACGGGTCTGCCTATAGTTTTGCTACAGAAATGTTACTGGGGTCCGCCTGTGCAGTTTCTACTGAATGGTTTAAGGGGTTCACCTATACTTTTGCTACAGAAATGTTACTGGGGTCCACCCATTCTCTTGCTAGAGAAATGTTACTGAGGTCTGCCTATACTTTTGCTACAGAAATGTTACTGGGGTCCGCCTATGCAGTTTCAACTGAATAGTTTGAGGGGTTCATCTATACTTTTGCTGCAGAAATGTTACTGGGGCCTGCCTATGCAGTTTCTACTAAATGGTTTGAGGGGTTCGCCTATACTTTTGCTACAGAAATGTTACTGGGGTCTGCCTATACCTTTTCTACTGAATGGTTTGAGGGGTTCGCCTATACTCTTGCTACAGAAATGTTACAGGGGTCCGCCTATACTTTTGCTACAGAAATGTTACTGGGGTCTGCCTATTCTTTTGCTACAGAAATGTTACTGGGGTCTGCCTTTACTTTTGCTACAGAAATGTTACTGGGGTCCGCCTGTGCAATTTCTACTGAATGGTTTGAGGGGTTCACCTATACTTTTGCTACCGAAATGTTACTGGGGTCCGCCTATACTCTTGGTACACCAATGTTTCAAGGGTTCACCTACACTCTTGCTACAGAAATGTTACAGGGGTCTGCCTATAGTTTTGCTACGGGAATGTTACTGGGGTCTGCCTGCGCAGTTTCTACTGAATGGTTTGAGGGGTTCACCTATACTTTTGCTACATAAAATGTTACTGGAGTCCGCCTATACTCTTGGTACACCAATGTTTCAGGGGTTCGCCTATACTCTTGCTACAGAAATGTTACAGGGGTCTGTCTATACTTTTGCTACAGAAATGTTACTGCGGTCCGCCTATGGAGTTTCTACTGAATGGTTTGGGGGGTGTGCCTATACGTTTGCTATGGAAATGTTTCTGGGTTCTGCCTATACTCTTGCTACAGAAATGTTACTGGGGTCTGCCTATACTCTTGCTACAGAAATGTTACTGGGGTCCGCCTATGCAGTTTCAACTGAATGGTTTGAGGGGTTCACCTATACTTTTGCTACAGAAACGTTACTTGGGTCTGCCTATGCAGTTTCTACTGAATGGTTTGAGAGGTTTGCCTATATTCTTGCTACAGAAATGTTACTGGGGTCCACCTATACTCTTGCTGCAAAAATGTTACAGGGGTCTGCCTATACTTTTGGCTACAGAAATGTTACTGGGGTCTGCCTATACCTTTTCTACTGAATGGTTTGAGGGGTTCACCTATACTTTTGCTACAGAAGTATTACTGGGGTCTGCCTATACTTTTGCTACAGAAATGTTACTGGGGTCTGCCTATACTTTTGCCACAGAAATGTTACTAGGGTCTGCCTATGCAGTTTCAACTGAATGGTTTGAGGGATTCACCTATACTTTTGCTACGGAACCATTGCTATGTAACTCGCGGCACGTTGGGTCACACAAGGTGGAGGCTGGGACCGAGCCTTACCCAGGGCCCGCTCACGTGCTTCCCACACAGAGTATTGCTGCATTGTGGAGATGTGTAGAAGTGCTGGCACTTGAGTCCCCTTTATGCCCACGTTTGCGGCTCCTGACAATTTTGTGACAGAGGTGGCATGGGATTGGAATGATGATCGTACGTCAATTTACCATCAATTCTCAACAGCATTGTGGGCTATCGCCCACACTTTCAAAGAGGGTCGCTGCATGGCCCTGCCAACCCTCTGCAGTGTGTGCCTCCGGTTCCTCCTCATCTAGTACGTACTTATAAATAGACATGAGGGTGGTGTGGCTATGAAGTGAGCGTGTGGCATGAGGGCAGCTGAACACTGCGCAGGGAAACTTTTGTGTGCGCTGTGGACGCAGAGTCATGCGGTGGGGTTGGACAGCAATGCCAGCATGTAACCCAGGAGAAGAGGCAGCGGTGTCACCCACAGGCAGTTATTGTCCTTGGTTGCAGGTAGTGTGGTGCTTAGCTAAGATGTGCCAGCGGGTGTGCCTTGCTAATGAGGGTTTGTCTGAAGTAAATTGTTAGGGGGGTGACCGCCAGACTCTTGCCCCCATTTTGGCTTAATAGTGAGACATGGGAGCCTCAGATGCAACCATGCATGCTGCCCCTGCCCTTCCCTATCTGTTTCTGTGGTGTTTCCATGACTTTCTTATGTTTTCTGGTGTTTGACAAGTCATCAGCTATGCGGAACATCGGTCCCATACAAAAATGCTCGAGTCCCCCATTGACTTCAATGTGGTTCGTTACTCGAAACGAACTCTTGAGCATTACGAAAAGTTTGACTCGAGCAACGAGCACACGAGCATTTTGGTGCTTACTCATCTCTAATCATATTTTAATATTGTTGAAATGCAAAGACCGAACTGTCACAAAAGATACAACAGGACTCAGCAAACAGCAGTAAGAAATATGTAAACACTGAATATAAGAATTTTGAATTGGCTTAGTGCTATATTTACTATACATATAAATCTGAATTTCTTAGCGTACAACTTAATCAAATTATGAGAGCCCATCTGCACTGACAGGTAAACCTTTTGTCCTCATTGCCTGCTATCCAAGGCTGATTTTAATACAAAAATATAGCTGAATCCTACCCTAAATTTATCTGTAGGCTTATAAATTGTAAGGAAAGGAGCCAGACCTGGAGTATACCTGGCTAAACAAACAATTATCAAGAAAATTGCCAGAGACAAGAGAATAGCCTAAAGGCCCATTTAGATGGGATAAATGTCCGGTAAACGATGCCTGACAGTCCTCCCACATACACTCGTTCCAGTGCTGTTTCACAGGAGCTAGTATTGCTGGCTCACTTACAGAGCAGCCAGCAGGAAGGCAGGGAGGCTGCAGGAGATTTCACTCCTCGCTCTCCCTCGCCCCTCTCCATTGACTTAACATAGTGGCCGTTCAATATTGAACGGCTGCTATTTAGACTGAACATTTATCGCTCACCTCATCGACCATCGTTTACGCATCAACAATGGACGATGAGCTGAACCTTCAGTACTGAACAGACGCTATGTTAAAGGGGTTGTCCCGTGAAAGCAAGTGGGGTTATATACTTCTGTATGGCCATATTAATGCACTTTGTAATATACATCATGCATTAAATATGAGCCATACAGAAGTTATTCACTTACCTGTTCCGTTGCTAGCGTCCCCATCTCCATGGTGCCGTCTAATTTCAGCGTCTAATCTCCTGATTAGACGCGCTTGCACAGAAGGGTCTTTTGCCATCTCTTCGCTCCGGCACGAGCCGGTATTCTGGCTCCGCCCCCTTGTACGCATCATCGCGTAGCTCCGCCCCCATCACATGTGCCGATTCCAGCCTCCTGATTGGCTGGAATCGGCACATGTGACGGGGGCGGAGCTACACGATGACGCGTACAAGGGGGCGGAGCCAGAACGCCGCTGCTGCTGGAGCGCATGAAGGCCTCCTGGAAGCACGATGCACCGTGGGACGGGACAACACAGGCGCCATCTTAGCTGCTGAACTTTATAAGTTATTATTTCATCTCAACAGTAAGTAGGAAGCGTTTTTTAAACGGTTTAAAGGGCTGCTTTATGCCGGGGGGTGACTGGGGGAATGTGCAGATTTAAAATTTTGCGGTTTTGGCTCGGGACAACCCCTTTAAGTCAATAGAAAGGGGGGGGGAGATCGAGGAGTGAAATCTCCTAAAGATGCCCTGCTGTGAGCCAGCGATACTAGCTCTCGTGCAGCAGCACAAGAGCGAGTATGTGTGGGAAGAAGTGTCGGGCATCATTTGCCCAACATTTGTCCCGTCTAAATGGGCCTTAATAGTCATACCCTCCCAAACACAAAATTAATTGGGAGGGTAACAAAAATAAATTGTATACTTTATTAAGATACATGCACTCAAAAAGGACAGACACTTTAAAATAAAGGCATACTAGATCTTGAATATGTCCATATAGGAACTAAGTGTATGTTAGCTAGGCAAGCTGAAAGGGTATGATACAAAAAGTATGAATTAATAGAGGTGCTTTGCAAGCAGCCTGATTATAAGTTTCCTAGGTTTATAGCCACTATCATATTCATACAGCATGCAGTCCTCAGGGAATCATTATAACTGCAGGCAGCCAATACTAAAGCCTACCTGAGCTCCTTTGATAAAGCCTTGCGGTGAAACATGTGGGGAGAGCATGTGTTATATTTTTTAGATTAGGATTAGGGATGGCTCCACTTGCCTAGCTAACATACACTTAGTTCCCCCTTGGACATAGTCAAGATCTAGTTCAGCCACCTACTCCTTTACTTTAAGGTGTCTGTCCCTTTTGGAGCGGTAAGTATTTTTCATGTATAACAGTTGCAAACACTTTTTCATTGGTTTTAAACAATAAAAATGTTGGTTATTTATCTGATTTATATAAAGGTGGTTCTATGTTAGTTGAAGTTATAGAACATTTGCTTTAGATTAGGATTAGGGATGGCTCCACTTGCCTAGCTAACATACACTTAGTTCCCCCTTGGACATAGTCAAGATTAGTTCAGCCACCTACTCCTTTATTTTAAGGTGTCTGTCCATTTTGGAGCGCATATTTGTTAATAATGTATACAATGTATTATTTTGTGTTTGGGAGGCTATAACCATTAGGCTATTCTATTGCCTCTGGCAATTTTCCTGGTATCTGTAGCCTTGGGCCCAAGAGAGGTATGTCTATTTAGTCTAGAGTCCAATCTGGAGAGATCACCTTTTCAGATGAGACACTACACTAAAGAGACATATTTTTGGTAAATTTCATGGAGCCACTTTTCATTCTGTTCATTAAAATAATCAAGCTTTATGTTAAATTAATCTTCAATTTTTTCAGCTCAAGCAGACTCTTTTCTTACGATACAATATGTAAAATTCCACGAGTTCTTATGCACATTATGAATAGATGTAGCTACAACATAACCACCATTATATGGATTGTAATTTAAAGCAATTTCTGTAAACTTTATTGAAAAGTAATTAGAGAATGAATACAACTAAATAAATGAAATCAAATCTATTTTTTAATGAGATAAACCAAATGTTCTATAACTTCAACTAACATAGAACCACCTTCATATAAATCATATAAATGACAAACATTTTTATTGTTTAAAACCAATGAAAACGTGTTTGCAACTGTTATACGTGAAAAATACTTAGCGCTCCAAACACAATCTCTCTTGCCAGATCATCATTATCATCATAACTGTTTACAACAATAATTATGTAACAGTTGGTGTTACAATTTCCACATCCTTATTAAAGACAAACAATAAAATTGCATATAATAAATAGCGCACATCCAGGCCAAACGCATGGATTCAATTATTGAGTAATCACATATCTTTCCATATAAATGTCCAAAACTGTCTTAAAACAATACAACCCAAAAGAAAATAGAGATAATATTGTGAGAAAAGAGTCCAGCTTCTTACAAAACCTCTAATGAAAAGGATTTTTGCACAATTAAAACTGATGGCATAACCGTAGAAATATGCCTGATCTGTGTGGTCAAGCCCACCAATCCACCAGTCTTTTTCCTGAATGGAGTCCAACTGCTGAGATCCCCAACAATCATGAGAACAGCAGTTGCAGAGTGCCATGTGAGAATAGGGGAATGGGATAATACAGGACAATGTATGGATGGTCTTACCTGTAATGTCATCCACATGAGTTTGATTTGCATTGCAATATAAAAGGGCGTAGGTAAGGGAGAGAGACTGGTTGAGAATTGTGCTGTGTGTTGTGCTGGGAGGCTAATCTGCCTTAGGGTGGCTTCATATGAGCGTGTTTCTATGCGTGTATACGCACGCATAAAAACACGCTTCTATTTGCAACAATGCATTCCCTATGTTGTGTGCACATGTCCGTACTTTAGATAGGACATGCGTGCACTATAGGGAATGCCCGCATTGTTTTTAATGGAGCCGCAACTACTGCTGGCGGCTCCATTGAAAACATTAGTCTGCCGGAACCCCTGCATTCTTTTTCAGGGAAGGGCTTTACATATAAGCCCTTCCCTGAAAAAATAAATTTCAGTGTAAAAAAAATAAAAAAATAAAAAATATACTTACCTGTCTGCTGCCGTAACCCCTGTGGGGATGAAGAACACATCTGCCGCATGCGGCAGATGTTTCCTTCATCCCCGCAAGGAAAAAGAATTCCCTGCAGCTACTTCTGCCACATCTGTGACAGATGCAGCAGAGGAATTCTTCAATTCTCTAGCGCAGCTGTCACACATATCAGCTGCGGTAGAGGATTCTGCTGCCAGCAATTGATTTCAGGGAAGGGCTTTAAATATAAGCCCTTCCCTAAAAATCAAGTAAAAGTGGTTTAAAAAAAAACAAAAAAACAGATACTCACCTTGCTTCAGCTGCCCGGGCACTGCCGTGTCTTCTCTTGCTTTCCCCTGCACTGTGGTGCTGATCTATTAGCAGGCGGGGGTTTAAAATCCCCATCTGCTGAAAGAGCTGAATGTGATTGGCTGAGGTGCTCAGCCAATCACAGGCAGCTCTCGACCGTCATTAATTTTTGTGCTCATTTTCTGGAGAATTATTTATATGAAATTAAATCAGTGACTAAGCTAAACTCTTTATTTGAATGTAATGCACAGTGGATTAAGTTCTAAAAATGGTCCCTAGATTTTGTATTTAAAATCAGATAGTATTTGGCAATACTGTATTATTGTCTATGTAATAGTGCTATGCATCTCAGAAATAGGACGTGATAGATAGAATCTGATTGTTCCACTGAATTTAGCACCCCAAAATTAGTTAAATCAACCTGTTTTCAAACCAGATACAGAATTTTTTTTTTTGAATTGTTGACCAGTGTAATTGTTTACATCAGAAAATCCATGCCAATAGTAATAGGCATATGGTTAATACCTGTAAAACTACGCCTTAGATCTCTTTGCCTATCTCTTGTACAGCTGTTCGGGAGCATCTCTGTGGAGTGTCCAGCAGTAGTCAGCCAGCATGGTAGTGGTATCTTTTTTCCATTGTTGTGATATCTTGATAAAAATACTCACTAACCATACCACAGTTATCTGGAAAGAAATCCTGATGGGAATGAAGGAAGTGGATTTTTAGAGACATATTGCAGCCAAGTTTCTGATTCTGCATCAGCATGTCTTGTACTTGTTCCTTGTAGTTTTCTGCCCTAACATTCCCGAGAACGTTTGTAGACACTAAGTGAAAAGCATTCCATGCTTGTTTCACATCACCCTGCAGCAAGTTGTTGAACCGGTCATCTTTGAAGAGCTCTCGTATCTGAGGAGCCACAAAAACTTCCTCTTTAATCTTTGCCTTGCTGAGTCAAGAGAATTTTTCATGAAGGTACGGAAAGCTGGCAAAGTCCAGTCCATGCCTTTCACAGAGTTCTTCATCAAACCTAGTTTGATGTGAAGGGGTGGTAGAAGGAGTTTGTGAGCCTCAAACAGAGCTGGGTGCTGAATAGTCTTCTCCCCAACTGCTACATTTCATTAGCGAGTCCATTCCTTCCGCAAGTAGTGCAATTCCCTTGCTTGGCTATCCAACTCACATAAAAAAAACACACGTGTTTTGTATATCCTATCGAACTGGACTCAATGCAGAAGGAAAGTTGGGTTCGAGAATTCTCGACTTCTTTTGCTTCGTTATCCCACCGGAAAGAGGAGGAACAAAGCAGAAGTAACAGTCATATGTGTGGTTGCTTGGTTCTCTTCACACCATGGGGACTGCAAATGGTATTGATGGTCTTTTGCCATTCAACAAAGCTGTGTTGTACATGTGACACAGCATATATGCGGAGCCCATGGCTTGTCTTGGTTACCAATCTTGCATCCGAAGTAAAGTTGATATGCCTTATTCACTTGGGAAGTGATACTTTTCTTCTGGTTGGCAAATATCACTTCCCCACAAATATAGCAAAAATTGTCCACAGTATTAATGCACTTTCGAGGCATTAGTGTTCTGTATTGTAACTAAATGGATAACATAATAACAGTTTTATGTAACAGTATTTTAAATTGTATTCCACAAAGTATTTAAATGCTCTACATTTCCGGCTGGTTTTATGTAGTACACCAGTGATTAGGTGTTGATACATACACTGGTAATGTGGGAGTTAACATGGTATGTTGGGGTTAGATGTAAGGTAATGAGCTCGGAGGCAGTGACTGATCACATGATGGGGACATCATCACAGGTCCTGTAAGCACACGGCTGCTGTCTGGCTCAAACTGTAAGGATGTGAACAGTTGGACATATATATCTTAGCAAAAATTTGTACAGTATGTTTGGACATATTTGAGATATTACAGTTGAAAATGTGAAAAAATGACAATTTTTTCAAAATTTTCCCAATATTGGCGCTTTTAATAAATATACACAAATTCTATGGGTCTATTTTTACCACCTAAATGAAGTACAACATGTGGCGAAAAAACAATGTCAGAATCACTCGGATATGTAAAACCTTTACGGAGTTATGCTATGTTAAGCGACACAAGTCAGATTTCCAAAATTTGGCTCCGTCACTAAGGCGCAAACAGGCTTTGTCACTAAGGGGTTAAACAATAGATCGCTTGTTGATGACACATATATGAGAGAAACAGTAAATGAAAACTATCCTGAAATATGTCAAAAACAATCTGTAATTGGGGAATGAATCATAAAGCATATAAAATGATTGATGGAAAGCACATTCTAAACATAATTCACCATTTATTCTCTTATACTGTTCATAGTAACAATTAGACTTACTTGAAGTCTATGTAAATGACTGATTATATAAGATTTCTACTACATAGAAGGACCAAATACAAACTTAAAGCAAAGTCTATTTAGACGCATGCACTGACTCATTTCTCATTACATCTTATTTATTATTAAACTTTGCTAAATCTCTTTGGATTTCTAATTAACTTTATCTTACTAACCCAATTACATTGATGATTTTAATTATGACAAATACATTTGTTAGCGTTAGTGGAATGTGAGTACAAAGCAAAGACAACTTTAATGTGAAAGTAAGATGTTTGTTTTTCAGCAGAGACAGTATCAATCTATCTCCTTCTTGTGGTCTTGTTTCTGATCAGCTCCTCATTCCTGACTGGTGTAATAATGGTAGGTGACATACCTAGTTAGAGCAATATTTACTGACAAGTACTATGTTATAGAAGAGATGCAAGTTTGATAGTTAAGCCAAGCACCAAGCCTGTTCCTGGGATTTTTTTGGAGGAGTCATCATTTAATTATACAGCAGATGATGCCATTTTCCTTATCTTGCCATCTCCTTGCAACACATTTGTTTTCATGAATTTAGGGTTTACAGTGGGCTAGATTTCCAATGCAAAGGACTGCAGGGGTCATTTCATGCTAAATTGAATGAACTTTTCAACCCGTTTCAGATTTCCATGAAATTTGGTAGGTTAGTAAAGGGCATAAAGAAACTTAAAAGATGTAACATTTTAGCACTTCCCCGGTGATACACAGTATTCATACAACAGGGTAGATAACATGGGGAAAAATGGGAAATTTATAGTTTATAAATTTATACCAGCTCAACAAAAAATATATTGTTACTTTTCTTGGTGCAAGTTTCATTTTAGGATGGTTTTGGGAACAGGGGTAAAAAGAAATATTAAAGTGGTTAAAAACTAAATTTTGAAACTAGATGCAAGTGACTTAAAACAATAAAACAAATGGTACTTACCTGTTTTAAGGGCTGCGATCCAGCATTGCAGCCCCACATTTCTCCAGTCTCTGTTGACAACAGAAGTCAAGTGACATGCCAATCAGAGGCTGTAACATCACTGTTGTGAACTCCTAGCATCATGGCGCCCAGGATATAATTGCTGATGCCAGGAGAATGGGTGATGATGCTGAAGATTCTGATTGGCATGACTTCCGTTGTCAAAACAGACCCGTAGAATCGTGGGGGCTGCAGCACTGGATCAACAGGACTGAGGACAGGAAAGTACTATTTGTTTTATTGTTTTAAGCAACTTCTATCTAGTTTCAAAGTTTATTTTTTTAACCAGAAAGCTCCTTTTAAAATTGCTTTATGACCACTGTGCCCTTCCTGGTTGCTGTTTACCAGGACTTGTGACTACTGCAGCCAGTCACTGCCTGTAGAAGGGTCACTGCTGTGTTCAGTGATTGTCTTCAGCAGTCAAAGTTCCTGGTCAGCAAAGCCAGGAAGGACAGAGTGGTTGTGAGAAAAAGTTGTAGGGCAACCATGGTTGGTAAACTCTTTTTTTTTTAACAGTAAACATGCATCTGGCAGGTTCAGACTTGTCTGATAGTCTCTCTTTCAGTATACTTTTCAATCTGTCGGAAGGTCTTATGTTATGAACTAGTGGTACCGGGGACTACACAGTTTATCTGGACAGATACAAACTGTGATAATTCAATAAAGTGTGTGACCTTGGATAAGAAGTTTATTAAGGGTATGTTTTTTCTACAGCAAAATATACCACGTCAAAATCCGCAGTATTTTCACAAAAGACATTATTGGTGCAGATTTTGACTGTAAGTCAGCTGAGCATCTCCAGTTAATTTCAGAATATACTACACTCCCTCTCAACTCCAAAGACCTCACGCTCCTTCACTGGGCATCTGGTGGCCTCTAGTGAGCACAGCGCTGCTTGTCACTTCCACATCACCTGAGCAGCGGCACTGCGCTTACTAGAGGCTGCTGGCTGCCGGATGAAGGAAGGAAGCGCCAAGAGCAGAAGGTTTTTGGGGAGGGAGAGTGAGCATGGTGTCTTCTGAAATCAGCTGTGGATGTACAACTAATTTCCAGTGAAAATTTGCATGTTGTGGATTTTCATTCTGTTTTGGATGCGGAATTTGCCATGGAATTTTCTACTGCGGAATTTTTGCAACATTTTTGCTACGTATAAACATACATTAAGACAAAGTGCAGCAGCAGTAGAAAATGATTAAGGAAGGTGCCATGCATGATCGAAATACTGCCATATGAATAGTTATCAAATGATTTGTGAGAAGTGTAGGAAGATAATTAAAAGGGATTCTTTATTTACCAAGGAAGGACCAAATACATCAAGTGATGAGCAAAGTGACACAGAAGTGGCAGCATACAGGACTGAATTAGCTTTGCAGTCACTAAATAAAAGTTAAGGTAGTGTTGGAGTAACACCTACAAAAAGGAAGAAAATGAAAGAAGGAACATGTTGCAAAAGAAAAACAGCAAAAAATGCAAATGTTGTAAAAAAGTTTCTTGATTCCAGCTTAAAATGCAGATCTGGCCAGTACTTGTGACTACTTCAGCCAATCATTAGGCACAGCAGAGACCTTCTACAGCCAGTAATTGGCTGCAGCAGTCACATGTCCTGGTAAGCAAAAAACATTCAGTAGTTGTGCAGCAATTTTAAGTAATGGGACAATTATATGAATATTTTTACTGCTGTTCCCAAAGCCATCCTAAAATGAAACTTGCACCAAGATAAGATTAAATTTTCCTGTATATTATAATTTATTCCCCAAAAGTTAATCATTAGAGATGAGCGAACGTACTCGTCCGAGCTTGATATTCGTGCGAATATTAGGGTGTTCGGGATGCTCGTTACTCGTAACGAGTACCACGCGGTGTTCTGGTTACTTTCAGTTTCCTCTCTGAGACGTTAGCGCGCTTTTCTGGCCAATTGAAAGACAGGGAAGGCATTACAACTTCCCCCTGTGACGTTCAAGCCCTATACCACCCCCCTGCTGTGAGTGGCTGGGGCGATCAGATGTCACCCGAGTATAAAAGTCGGCCCCTCCCGCGGCTCGGCTCAGATGCCGTGTGAGTTAGTGAGGGAAAGTGCTGTTCTATTGGAGTTGCTGTAGGGAGAGTGTTTGTAGTGAGTGTAGGCTTCAAGAACCCCAACGGTCCTTCTTAGGGCCACATCTACGTGTGTGCAGGCTGCTGTTAGCAGTGGAAAATTTTTTTTTTTTTTCTCAAAATCGGCAGTGCAGAGCATTGCACCCGGTATTAGGGACAGAAGTGGTGCTTAGGCAGGGAGAGTGTTAGGAGTGAGTGTAGCCTTCAAGAACCTCAACGGTCCTTTCTAGGGCCAAATTTAACCGTGTGCAGTACTGTGCTGGCTGCTGTTAGCAGTGTTGCATTTTTTTTTTTTTCTAAAAATCGTCTGTGCAGAGCATTGCACCCTCCATTGATACTACAGGGACAGAATTGTGTAGGCAGGGCCACAACACAGTTATTGCTCATTGAATATCCGCAGTGGGGCCTTCCCTTTGCAAAAAAGCGAAAAAATTATATTTGGCCTGCCTGTGTCAGTCCTAAGGTCTCCGTGTACGTGTGTGCTGCGTGGAGAACGTACAAAAATCAAACGCAACCAGCTACGGTTTACTGCAGGCTTGCGCCATTGTCTTTCCTGACTGGCAAATACCTGCTCTGCCAGAGTTAATAACTCTGCTACACTAAAGTTGTGTGACACTTTTTCAGGGCCACACCACAGTTATTAAACGTATTGTTCATTGAATATCCGCAGTGGGGCCTTCCCTTTGCAAAAAAGCGAAAAAATTATATTTGGCCTGCCTGTGTCAGTCCTAAGGTCTCCGTGTACGTGTGTGCTGCGTGGAGAACGTACAAAAATCAAACGCAACCAGCTACAGTTTACTGCAGGCTTGCGCCATTGTCTTTCCTGACTGGCAAATACCTGCTCTGCCAGAGTTAATAACTCTGCTACACTAAAGTTGTGGGACACTTTTTCAGGGCCACACCACAGTTATTAAACGTATTGTTCATTGAATATCCGCAGTGGGGCCTTCCCTTTGCAAAAAAGCGAAAAAATTATATTTGGCCTGCCTGTGTCAGTCCTAAGGTCTCCGTGTACGTGTGTGCTGCGTGGAGAACGTACAAAAATCAAACGCAACCAGCTACGGTTTACTGCAGGCTTGCGCCATTGTCTTTCCTGACTGGCAAATACCTGCTCTGCCAGAGTTAATAACTCTGCTACACTAAAGTTGTGTGACACTTTTTCAGGGCCACACCACAGTTATTAAACGTATTGCTCATTGAATATCCGCAGTGGGGCCTTCCCTTTGCAAAAAAGCAAAAAAATTATATTTGGCCTGCCTGTGTCAGTCCTAAGGTCTCCGTGTACGTGTGTGCTGCGTGGAGAACGTACAAAAATCAAACGCAACCAGCTACGGTTTACTGCAGGCTTGCGCCATTGTCTTTCCTGACTGGCAAATACCTGCTCTGCCAGAGTTAATAACTCTGCTACACTAAAGTTGTGTGACACTTTTTCAGGGCCACACCACAGTTATTAAACGTATTGTTCATTGAATATCCGCAGTGGGGCCTTCCCTTTGCAAAAAAGCGAAAAAATTATATTTGGCCTGCCTGTGTCAGTCCTAAGGTCTCCGTGTACATGTGTGCTGCGTGGAGAACGTACAAAAATCAAACACAACCAGCTACGGTTTACTGCAGGCTTGCGCCATTGTCTTTCCTGACTGGCAAATACCTGCTCTGCCAGAGTTAATAACTCTGCTACACTAAAGTTGTGTGACACTTTTTCAGGGCCACACCACAGTTATTAAACGTATTGTTCATTGAATATTCGCAGTGGGGCCTTCCCTTTGCAAAAAAGCGAAAAAATTATATTTGGCCTGCAGGCTTGCGCCAATTTATTTCCTGCCTGGGAAATCAAATCACTGGTAATACAGCATGCTGAGGGGTAGGGGTAGGCCTAGAGGACGTGGACGCGGCTGAGGACACGGAGGGCCAAGTGAGGGTGTGGGCACAGGCCGAGCTCCTGATCCAGGTGTGTCGCAGCCGACTGCTGCGCGATTAGGAGAGAGGCACGTTTCTGGCGTCCCCACATTCATCGCCCAATTAATGGGTCCACGCGGGAGACCTTTATTAGAAAATGAGCAGTGTGAGCAGGTCCTGTCCTGGATGGCAGAAAGTGCTTCGAGCAAGCTATCATCCACCCAGAGTTCTGCGCCGTCCAGTGCTGCAAATCCGAATCCTCTGTCTGCTGCTCCTCCTTCCTCCCAGCCTCCTCACTCCACTACAATGACACATGCTCAGGAGCGGGAACACTCCCAGGAACTTTTCTCAGGCCCCTGCTCAGATTGGGCAGCAGTGGTTCCTCTACCACCAGAGGAGTTTATCGTCACTGATGCCCAACCATTGGAAAGTTTCCGGGGTCCGGGGGATGAGGCTGGGGACTTCCAGCAACTGTCTCAAGACCTTTCAGTGGGTGAGGAGGACGATGATGATGAGACACAGTTGTCTTGCAGTGAGGTAGTAGTAAGGGCAGTAAGTCCGAGGGAGCAGCGCACAGAGGATTCGGAGGAAGAGCAGCAGGACGATGAGGTGACTGACCCCACCTGGTGTGCAACGCCTACACAGGACAGATCTTCAGAGGGGGAGGCACGGGCAGCAGCAGGGCAGGTTGCAAGAGGCAGTGCGGTGGCCAGGGGTAGAGGCAGGGCCAGACCGAATAATCCACCAAGTATTTCCCAAAGCGCCCCCTCGCGCCATGCCACCCTGCAGAGGCCGAGGTGCTCTAAGGTCTGGCAGTTTTTCACAGAGACGCCTGACGACCGACGAACAGTGGTGTGCAACCTTTGTCGCGCCAAGATCAGCCGGGGAGCCACCACCAACAGCCTGACCACCACCAGCATGCGCAGACATATGATGGCCAAGCACCCCACAAGGTGGGACGAAGGCCGTTCACCGCCTCCGGTTTGCACCGCTGCCTCTCCCCCTGTGCCCTAACCTGCCACTGAGATACAACCCCCCTCTCAGGACACAGGCACGACCGTCTCATGGCCTGCACCCACACCCTCACCTCCGCTGTCCTCGGCCCAATCCAGCAATGTCTCGCACCGCACCGTCCAGCCGTCGCTAGCGTAAGTGTTGGAGCGGAAGCGCAAGTACGCCGCCACGCACCCGCACGCTCAAGCGTTAACCGTCCACATAGCCAAATTTATCAGCCTTGAGATGCTGCCGTATAGGGTTGTGGAAACGGAGTCCTTCAAAGCTATGATGGCGGCGGCGGCCCCGCGCTACTCAGTTCCCAGTCGCCACTACTTTTCCCGATGTGCCGTCCCAGCCCTGCACGACCACGTCTCCCGCAACATTGTACGCGCCCTCACCAATGCGGTTAGTGGCAAGGTCCACTTAACTACGGACACGTGGACAAGCACAGGCGGGCAGGGCCACTACATCTCCCTGACGGCACATTGGGTGAATTTAGTGGAGGCTGGGACAGAGTCAGAGCCTGGGACCGCTCACGTCCTACCCACCCCCAGAATTGCGGGCCCCAGCTCGGTGGTGGTATCTGCGGCGGTGTATGCTTCTTCCACTAAAGCACCCTCCTCCTCCTCCTCCTCCTCAACCTCTGTCTCGCAATCTAGATGTGTCAGCAGCAGCAGGACGTCGCCAGCAGTCGGTGTCGCGCGGCGTGGCAGCACAGCGGTGGGCAAGCGTCAGCAGGCCGTGCTGAAACTACTCAGCTTAGGAGATAGGAGGCACACGGCCCACGAACTGCTGCAGGGTCTGACAGAGCAGACCGACCGTTGGCTTGCGCCGCTGAGCCTCCAACCGGGCATGGTCGTGTGTGAAAAGGCCGTAACCTGGTGGCGGCTCTGCAGCTCGGCAGCCTCACGCACGTGCCATGCCTGGCCCACGTCTTTAATTTGGTGGTTCAGCACTTTCTGAAAAGCTACCCACGCTTGTCAGACCTGCTCGTAAAGGTGCGCCGGCTCTGCGCACATTTCCGCAAGTCCCACACGGACGCTGCCACCCTGCGCACCCTGCAACATCGCTTTAATCTGCCAGTGCACCGACTGCTGTGCGACGTGCCCACACGGTGGAACTCTACGCTCCACATGTTGGCTAGGCTCTATGAGCAGAGTAGAGCTATAGTGGAATACCAACTCCAACATGGGCGGCGCAGTGGGAGTCAGCCTCCTCAATTCTTTTCAGAAGAGTGGGCCTGGTTGGCAGACATCTGCCAGGTCCTTCGAAACTTTGATCAGTCTACCCAGGTGGTGAGCGGCGATGCTGCAATCATTAGCGTCACCATTCCTCTGCTATGCATCTTGAGAAGTTCCCTGCAAACCATAAAGGCAGCCGCTTTGCGCTCGGAAACAGAGCCGGGGGAAGACAGTATGTCGCTGGATAGTCAGAGCACCCTCCTGTCTATATCTCAGCGCGTTCAGGAGGAGGAGGAGGAGCATGAGGAGGATGAGGAGGAGGGGGAAGAGACAGCTTGGCCCACTGCTGACGGTACACCGGCTGATTGCCTGTCATCCTTTCAGCGTGTATGGCCTGAGGAGGAGGAGGATCCTGAAAGTGATCTTCCTAGTGCGGACAGCCATGTGTTGCGTACAGGTACCCTGGTACACATGGCTGACTTCATGTTAGGATGCCTTTCTCGTGACCCTCGCATTCAACGCATTCTGGCCACTACGGATTACTGGGTGTACACACTGCTCGACCCACGCTATAAGGAGAACCTTCCCACTCTCATTCCCGAAGAGGAAAGGGGTTCGAGAGTGTTGCTATACCACAGGACCCTTGCGGACAAGCTGATGGTAAAATTCCCATCCGACAGCGGTAGTGGCAGAAGGTGCAGTTCCGAGGGCCAGGTAGCAGGGGAGGTGCGTAGATCGAGCAGCATGTACAGCCCAGGCAGTGCAACAGTCTTTAAGGGCCTGGCCAGCTTTATGGCTCCCCAGCAAGACTGTGTCACCGCTCCCCAGTCAAGGCTGAGTCGGCGGGAGCACTGTAAAAGGATGGTGAGGGAGTACGTAGCCGATCGCACGACCATCCTCGGTGACGCCTCTGCCCCCTACAACTACTGGGTGTCAAAGCTGGACACGTGGCCTGAACTAGCGCTGTATGCCCTGGAGGTGCTTGCTTGTCCTGCGGCTAGCGTCTTGTCGGAGAGGGTGTTTAATGCGGCTGGGGGAATCATCACAGATAAGCGTACCCGCCTGTCAACCGACAGTGCCGACAGGCTAACACTCATCAAGATGAACAAAGCCTGGATTTCCCCAGACTTCTCTTCTCCACCAGCGGACAGCAGTGATACGTAAGCAATACGTAGGCTGCACCCGCGGATGGAAGCTACGTTCTCTCTCACCATCCAAAACGGGGACATTTCTGCTTCATCAATCTGTGTCTAATATTCCTCCTCCTCCTCCTCCTGCTCCTCCTCCTGAAACCTCACGTAATCACGCTGAACGGGCAATTTTTCTTAGGGCCACAAGGCTCACTCATAATTTTTCTAAACAATTTTTATATGTTTCAATGCTCTTAAAAGCGTTGAAACTTTAACTTGAACCAATTTTTCGTTAAACTGGGCTGCCTGCAGGCCTAGTTACCACTTAAGCCACATTAACCAAAGCGATTAATGGGTTTCACCTGCCCTCTTGGTTGGCCATGGCCAATTTTTTTGATGTACATTAGTACTGTTGATTCAGCAATTTTTGTGGGCCCTCGCCTACAGTGTAATCAAATGAATTTTTAGCCCACCTGCATTACAGCTGACGTTACATCCGCTGTGTTGGGCAATGCAATGGGATATTTTTGTGTACCGCCGGTGGGTTCCAGGGAGCCACCCATGCTGTAGGTGCACACGGAGTTTAACCTACATGTGTCCACTTGTAAAGAACCCCAGTCAGACTGGGGCATGCAGTGTGGGCCGAAGCCCACCTGCATTAAGCACAACATTACTACCTCAGCTGTGTTGGGCAATGCAATGGGATATTTCTATGTACCGCCGGTGGCTTCCTGGCACCCACCCATGCTGTGGGTCCACAGGGAATTATAAATGCATCTGTTTCCACTTGTAAAGAACCCCAGTCAGACTGGGGCATGCAGTGTGGGCCGAAGCCCACCTGCATTAAGCACGACATTACTACCTCAGCTGTGTTGGGCAATGCAATGGGATATTTCTATGTACCGCCAGTGGCTTCCTGGCACCCACCCATGCTGTGGGTCCACAGGGAATTATAAATGCATCTATTTCCACTTGTAAAGAACCCCAGTCTGATTGGGGCATGCAGTGTGGGCCGAAGCCCACCTGCATTAAGCACGACATTACTACCTCAGCTGTGTTGGGCAATGCAATGGGATATTTTTGTGTACCGCCGGTGGGTTCCAGGGAGCCACCCATGCTGTAGGTGCACACGGAGTTTAACCTACATGTGTCCACTTGTAAAGAACCCCAGTCAGACTGGGGCATGCAGTGTGGGCCGAAGCCTACCTGCATTAAGCACGACATTACTACCTCAGCTGTGTTGGGCAATGCAATGGGATATTTCTATGTATCGCCGGTGGCTTCCTGGCACCCACCCATGCTGTGGGTCCACAGGGAATTATAAATGCATCTGATTCCACTTGTAAAGAACCCCAGTCAGACTGGGGCATGCAGTGTGGGCCGAAGCCCACCTGCATTAAGCACGACATTACTACCTCAGCTGTGTTGGGCAATGCAATGGGATATTTCTATGTACCGCCAGTGGCTTCCTGGCACCCACCCATGCTGTGGGTCCACAGGGAATTATAAATGCATCTATTTCCACTTGTAAAGAACCCCAGTCTGACTGGGGCATGCAGTGTGGGCCGAAGCCCACCTGCATTAAGCACGACACTACTACCTCAGCTGTGTTGGGCAATGCAATGGGATATTTTTGTGTACCGCCGGTGGGTTCCAGGGAGCCACCCATGCTGTAGGTGCACACGGAGTTTAACCTACATGTGTCCACTTGTAAAGAACCCCAGTCAGACTGGGGCATGCAGTGTGGGCCGAAGCCCACCTGCATTAAGCACGACATTACTACCTCAGCTGTGTTGGGCAATGCAATGGGATATTTTTGTGTATCGCCGGTGGGTTCCAGGGAGCCACCCATGCTGTCGGTCGACAGGGACTTCACAATAGGGAGTTGTACCTGCCTGTGTCTATGAATTAAAAAGCCCGGTCTGACTGGGGCATGCAGAGACACCTTGACAGAATGAATAGTGTGTGGCACATAGGTTCCCCATTGCTATGCCCACGTGTGCAGCTCCTGATGGCGGTGCCACAGGATTCTATTTCTCATTGCTTCTGTACAGCATTGTGGGCTATCGCCCCGCCCCTTTTAAAGAGGGTCGCTGCCTAGCCGTGCCAACCCTCTGCAGTGTGTGCCTGCGGTTCCTCGTCATGGCAGACGCACTTCTAAATAGACATGAGGGTGGTGTGGCATGAGGGCAGCTGAAGGCTGCGCAGGGACACTTTGGTGTGCGCTGTGGGGGGGGAGGGGGGGCGGTTGGGCAGCATGTAACCCAGGAGAAGTGGCAGTGGAGTGTCATGCAGGCAGTGATTGTGCTTTGTTGGAGGTAGTGTGGTGCTTAGCAAAGGTATGCCATGCTAATGAGGGCTTTTCAGAAGTAAAAGTTTTTGGGAGGGGGGGGGCCCACTCTTGCCGCTATTGTGGCTTAATAGTGGGACCTGTGAACTTGAGATGCAGCCCAACACGTAGCCCCTCGCCTGGCCTATCCGTTGCTGTGTCGTTCCCATCACTTTCTTGAATTGCCCAGATTTTCACACATGAAAACCTTAGCGAGCATCGTCGAAATACAAAAATGCTCGGGTCGCCCATTGACTTCAATGTGGTTCGTTATTCGAAACGAACCCTCGAGCATCGCGAAAAGTTCGTTCCGAGTAACGAGCACAGGAGCATTTTGGTGCTCGCTCATCTCTATTAATCATATATTTTTCTAGGGTTTTCAAGGTCAAAGTTTACTTCATGTGACCTTGGAATGAAGAAAGTAATATTTTATTATAAAACAATTTATGAAAACTGTGCTCTATTAGCTTCAGAACAAGCACAAGGTGAAAGTTTTACCATAAATAGAGACACAGTTATGACTTTTTTGTTGACCTGGTAAGCATAAATTTCAAATGTTTTCTCATGTTTGCAAACCTGCTGTATGAATCCCGCGTATCACTGAGGGCTAAAATTTTTCATCTGTAAGTTACTTTATGCCCTCTACCATCCTACAAAATGTAATGAAAATCTGAGACAGCCATGTTGGGA
This sequence comes from Eleutherodactylus coqui, assembly GCF_035609145.1. NCBI lineage: Eukaryota > Metazoa > Chordata > Amphibia > Anura > Eleutherodactylidae > Eleutherodactylus > Eleutherodactylus coqui. The sequence continues at coordinate 294,379,762 of NC_089837.1, forward strand.
GCTGTTATAAATTAGCATTAAAAATGCCTACAGGATTTTTAATGATTCTCCCCTCACACAGGCATTGTCTACAGATGTCTGCATGCTACTCTCTTACAAGGTGCAATGTGCTTCTCTAAATGCTCTGCCCTCACAGACAACACAGCTGTTACTTAGGCACTGCCCTACTACTGAGACACTGCAGTCTGCTGCCCAGCATGTTAAGGGAAGAGTAGAGATAGCAGGGAGAGAAGAAGGCTAGATGTGTGATGCCCTATACTACTGGGAGAGAAAAAGGGGGATAACCATACATTCATGGCACAGGAAGCCACATAAGCAGGAGACACAGTAACAGAAACAGATTATTCAGTACTTAAGTACACTTGACTTCTATGAAAGAGAGTTTTAGACATGTTCTGTGACCTGTGAAGGGGTCAATGTGCAATGAGGGGGAGTAAATACACTGTAATTATCACCTACTGCGAATGGTATATACTGTGTTAGCTAAACGTAGGTGTCACCTTTCACGGTAATCCTGTCTGTGATGATAACAAGATAGCTGCTGAAAAGTTTTCTCTACTGAAGGAAGGAAATGGCAAACAATTAGTAGTCAGTGTGAAAACTGCAGGATATTTGGATTTTTAAAATACATTGACATTGAAAATAAATAAAAATCACAAAAATTTTATAAAATATGTTGAAAATAAAAATGTGATTTATACAATGATATATTCCCTTTAAAGGGATTTTATCATTAGAAAAAAAAATTTGATATTTACCTATTCCTCGTCAGGCAGTCTTCTCACCACATCTTCTCATCACCAATCTTCTCCTGGGTCCTCCAGTTTCCTGGGTAACATCACCACAAGCCGGCCGCATCCTCTTCTTCCTGTTATGTAGCGTCCATTCTCTACATTCTGCTTCCTGCAGGTCAGTGTAGGTTACATCACTAGTGACATAGCATTCACAGACTAGCATGGCGTTCATAGCGTTCACAGCCTAGCATAGCGTTCATAACATTCCCTGCAGAATCCCTGGCAGCCTGTTTTAGCATATGAACCATGAGACACCGCACATGCACAGTTGTGACAATACTCCGCACATGAGCACTAAAAGAGGCTGACAAGGATTCGGCATAGGCAGTGAACGCCATGTCACTAGTGACATAATGTACACTGACCTGCAGACAGCAGGATGCTGCTAATTTATGCTACACCACAGGAAATTGAAGATTGGTCTGGCTTGCGGCGAGGTGACATGGGGGACTGGAGGAGCCAGGAGAAGATAGGTAAGAAGATGTGGTATGAAGACTGCCTAGGGATGAATAGGTAAGTATAGAATTTTTGCAAAAAATTAATGCAAGTGGCTGCATCATTATTCTCCTTTTGTTCACTTTTATTTTTAAACTTCTCTGTATTTTAGAATCGAGGAAGACTGCTAATGCCATTTTTGGCTTTACAGATAATAGATTTCTTCATGAGTTTTCTGATATTCTTTACCAGTTATAGTGAGATACACTCAAGACAAGAAACTTTCATTCAAAGCAACATTGTAAGTTAACGACTATATTTAGCTACTATTTGTCTCCTTACAGAGTCACTCCAGGGAAACTTCTTATTGTTTCCTTATAGTGCAAATGCCATATGGAGCATACTATGGGAGAGATCATACTTTGCGATTACTATATTGATGAAATAGCCACTGTAGTCTAGTCCCATGTCATCTGATGTAGCCTGCACATTGACCAATTGAATCTTCCTGCAGACAAGAAGTCACTCTCTCTAATAATTCAATGAGACTCGCATTGCAGTTCTCATTTCATAGCGATTGGAAAGTTTGTTAAACCCCTAGAAGATTCTGAATGACAATTGCACTTGGAAAACAATAAACAATTTCCCTGCAATGGCTTTTTAAAAGGGTTGTATAAAATGAAAAAAAAAGTTTTCTTTCTTCAAGGAACAGCTCAACTCTTGCCCATTGGCTGTGTTTGGTATCTCAGTGTGACCCCATTATTTGAAATACCAGACACAAGCCATGGGTAGGAGTGGCACTGTTTTTGGAAAAGGAACAAAAAGGTTTACCTCTACTCTATCTCTAATCTTTAAATTGCCATCTATGTGCATTCATGTGACATCTATTGATTTCTTCCAGGCAGTATCCAAGCTGAACACTCAGTCAACAAAATGGAAATATTTCCAGATGTGCCTTAGATTGATGATCACCTGTAGCTGTTATGTTGAAGTTCCCACCTACTTAAATCTGAAACCTATAAATTACATTGTATGTAATGGTTAATTATAGCCTTTAAATCACTGTTTTATATTATCTATACTATCCATATGAAGATAATATTAAATGCAAATCACTTAAAAGTTCTCCTTATATAATATAATATCATTTTCCTCTGTTTCTTATATACACAGGTACAGAGGAAAATTTAAAAAATAGATCTCTGCTCAGTTTATGGAATAAACATGATGATGAACCATCAAGGATCTTATTTACTAATATTAGATGATAGAAAACGGCACCACAGACGTCTTTAGCATGCTCATCATTTTTTTTATATGAATACAAAACAAGGATTCCAAGAGAAAAAAAAGATGGATTTCAAACATATTTGTAGCAATGTTTCAGACTGAGTGTCCTTCATTGGAATAAAAAACATATAAACACAATAAAAACAGGTAAGTATAATACAATCCATAGAAAAATCAATATTATGGAAAAGAACCTTGGACAAGAGAACAGAAATCACTTTCTATGTGTCACCTGAACTTAACATGTGTACAAGAGTGTTATAGTTGTGATGTACATGTAATAATGCGACACACATTGAATAAGAAGTGGTTTCTGTTCTCTTGTTCATTGTTCTGGTTCATAATATTGCTTTTTATGGATTGTATTATACCTACCTGTCTTTATTTGGTTTGTATGTTTTATTCCCAGCCCGATGAAGGACACTGAATCCGAAACATTGCAATAAGAATTCTTCTTTCTTGAAATCCTTGTTTTGTATTCATTAATATAGAACAATAATTGATGAGCATATTAATGAAGTCTGTGGTGCAGTTTTCTACCTCTTATGAAATTGTAGTACTGGATCCCTGAGACAGTAAGAGGTAAAAGGGACACACAGCAATCTATACTAGAGGTCAGTGTGACCATGAACTGACTTGGAGGTTATTTACTAATACTGTATAAAAGTTAAATAGTGCAAACTTAGACTAGACAATCCTAAAATGCACCAGATTGATTATAGTGGCTCTGCTGAATGCTAAATCTGCTGAATTTTAAGACTGTATAGTCTACATTTAGACCACCTATTAGTTGACCTACGTTGAACCAAAATTTTGCTGCAATTGGTGGCAATCTGGTGTCGTTTTTGGTGCAAGTTAGGATACACCCCTTTTTTTAGATAGGTTGAGAAAACTGTCCAAAAGTGAATAAAAACACATAGTTAGTATGGCATGTAAGACAGTTTTTTGGTGTAAATTGCACCAGAAAACGTTAGCATTTTAAATGGTAAATAAGTACAACTATGCTGGATCAATGTAAATAAGGCTAAATTCACATTGGGCATTAGAAATGGTCCTTCCAAGTGTATTTACAGTTATACATCTTTGCGTATGACTGCAAGAAGAAAATGTATTCCACAAGATACTTTTTTTGTGTACAGCTCTATTGTAAAACTTAGTTAAACTTTACAATATAGTTGGACTGAGGGATCATATCATCAAAATAACTCTATACTAATAGGACACCCTTTTGGAATGTTTTCACATTCATGCCTATACATTAATGTCTACACGCTAATATATAATTTGGGGTAATTAAGTCTAATGTTGATCCCCCCAAAGTACTAGTCACAAAGGCAGGCAATCCAAAATATGTTACGTTTCGGTCCATCCATATATACGGGCCTTTGTCAAACACAATTGTCACTGGTAATAGCATCTAATCTTAGTCAAATAGCTGTATGGCACTAAGAAAAAAGACAACAGTCCTGTATAAGAGCACTTTCTTCCTTAGCACCTTGTTTTTTCGAAAATATATGAGGAGAATACTAATACCAACTCATATGTTAATAAAATTGAAATAGAAATGAAAAACTTTTATTGCACATCTATGTTATTATATACTTTATACAGTACCTCCTCATGACCAAGCCCCTATACACGCACAACTTTACTAATATATGACAACAATATTCTTACTGTATAAATTAATACAAAGAATATCTGAAAGCATTTCTTGCATGTATAAGTAATATGAGAGTAACAAAGCAGACAGTGAAACTTCTAGGTTACTCTCAGTTTAGACAGTGGAATCTAAACTATTATTCACTTTTCACTCTTGAGCACCTCAAGAGTTATAGATTTTCCTGGTGGAATTTGCCAGGTTGTTAACCCAGAATAGTCTGTGAAATCTAAAAGCAAGGTACAGAATTATGAGATAGAGTTGGTCAGGGCACCTGGTGAGCAATAGCATAATAGGGCAGGTGGAGAATAAATAAGTCCAAAACAAGCCAGATTGTAGTGAGAAACCAAATGAGCAAAGACTTAACTTTTCATTATACAGTCATTGAAATTTACTTAACAAAAACCAAAGCCCTTTAATTTCACAGAGGTGCATGGCTAGATCGTATTTTCATGGACATGCATTTTCATTTTTGCATGAGTTGTGCAAATGAGATTTCGCAACACAGACAAATCCACTTTGCAATTGCATTTGCAAGTACATTATAGCTTAAATACTGGGTTCACGTTGCTTAAAATTCTAAGTGAAAAGCAGTATAAAGGTAAAGATGTTCTAGATGTGAACCCCATAATGCTGCCATAACAAATCAATATTCCAGCTACTTTCGATGTGATGAAACATATGCTTTTTATTATCTATGTTAAATCTATGGGATTAGAAAATGCATTAGCAATTCTGTTTATGGGGTGAAATAGTAATAAACTCTGCTCTTTATGTTAGACTTACTTTTCAACGAGCATGTCTTCTGAGAAATACATCAAGAAAATTATCATCTTCTCAGTGTTCCACTCTGCTGTGATCTTGTATAAGGTAATATTTTCATTTCTGAATATACATTTCTAAACTTTACAGTGAGCTGTTTAATTAAACTGAGAAAGCGAGAGAAAGATGATTCAGCAACTCAGCTCAATGCAATTAGCAAGAGGATTATATACCATGTCCGCTCCATAAACTCCCTTACTTAGCAGCAGCAGAGCACAAGGAACAGTTAGAAATAAACATGCCATAATGTCCAGCAATATCTTACTAAGAGGCCAGAAGCAGATGGGTAAAGTTAGCTGAAGACGCTAAATCTCAGACTATTAACCTGAAATTCGGGCAACAATAAATTTACGATGGAGGACAAAGAATTGTGCATGTAAGTCACGCATGTATAATATTACTAAAAAAATAATAGGAAGCACAGTGCCTCATTGAAGAAGGGACTAAAAGTGAAAAAAGGACTTCTGCGCTCAGGGTGACCCAGAGAAGAGCAGCAATTAGACACCATGAAAGGGATGGATGGCTCAGGAACAGAGGATAACCTCCATTCGTGGTGGATGGCAAAACAGGATGTGAATCCTCAGTACTGAAGAAAATAGGCATTTATTGATAGAGAATACAAGGTGCAATGTGTTTCGGAGGTATAACTCCTTTTTGAAGCACAACTCCTCTTCCACCTGCTGCCTTGCAGTCCTTGCTTGGCATTTAATCAACATCTACATGGAATTGGAATGTTCTTCCCGAGTATCTATGGATTTTTTCTTATACTCTAAATCCACACAAAGGTATATTTGATTCCAGTGAAATTTGCCCTATTATATATGCATGTATGTGTCTGTCTTTGAGACATTAGATTGTACCCCCCACTGTTGATAAAAAAAACAGCAGCAGCGCCTCTGGCCTGGATGGTAGGTCAGGGCCAGAGGCGCTGCTGCTTTTTGGTTTTCATTAGATACGGTCTCTGCTGAGGGGTGGGGAATAACTTCTCCAATGTGAGATGTACAGAGGGTTGGACTTCTATCATTTTTAGGCAGTAATGTTACTGGTGCAATTTGGCTATCTCTGCCAATTAGGCCTTTTCCTAAAATTTTCCCACCATAGCAACCCACTCTAAGCTCTCGTACCAGCAGGTAGTGTATCACTGTTGAGTGCTGGCTTGAAACCTATCTCTTGAATGGGTGATTGTACCCCTTTCGCGGTACCCATAACGCCATAATATACGGCGACTCAGATCGTAACTGCATTTCACTTTAGTCAGTTATTACCTTTGCACCCATACTTCCTGAAGATCCACCATATCCCCGGTGAAATTCTTAGAGCTTTAAAGGATGCCCAATTGTCGACAGCTACTAAACCCCAATGCACTCCGACTATTGAGTCGATAAGATTTTTTCACGACACCCGATTCTTCCACTAGGGATACGGTTGTATATTGGGTCTATTTTTGCAACACCCATGTTGGGTCCTTGATGTGACCATTACCCGAGAGCTCTGTCTCTTCAATTTTTAAGTCTGAGTCTGTATACACGTTTGTTCGTTACTGGGAGTCCAAGGTTTGGATACTCACCTCTGCCCCAGTGGTCTAGCCCTTTTGTGCATGTTTTTAGGCCTTTTTTTCAATAAAGAATACTAAATATTTTAAAGAGTCTAGTCTGTAAAGGGCTCCTGTAGTTTCTAGACTTTCTGCACGCTGTGAATTGCCACATCAAGAACCTTCTAAGTGGAAGAAGGGAATAGTGGCAAAGGATAGATGAAATAATAATATATGAATAACCACTTAGAGTTTGAACTGCAAGGTGCTAAACAGCTTCATAGATGTATAAGTGAATGTGTATCAAATTTGGCTATACTGGAGATTCGGGTCAGACATGGAACTACAGACTGGACCAGAACAGCTTCAGACAGTAATTTTCAAACAGAAATCTTCAGCCAGCAATCCACAGATCAGACTATGAACACCTTCAGATGTGTGTCCTAACAGACTTGACAAAAAGTATAACTTCCGCCCTCTCAGAGGAGGAGCTGGAATAAATATGCAGAGACTAATGTCGATTGGCTGGATAGGCTAAGCCACCTCCCAGCCAACGATCTGCCCATGGATAGTACAAGCAAATGGCCAATCAGGGCTGAGATGAAAGAATGCCTGAACCAGCGAGACGATGAGGGCCAGACCATCCTCGATCAGTGCTATCATGTCGTGATACAAGTATTCCGGCTCAATTGTGAGTTTGCTGAACTGAACACAGTTCCCTATTATGCTCTGACTTCATATCCATAGACCCGTGGTTGAGCAACGATACTCATTGGTATTACAGGTGCATTGGCGTGACTATTATTGGAAATGACCTTTAATGGTTGCTATGAATGATTTATGATGTATTATTCATATGTTACTGCAAAGGCTTTATCTTCAACATATATAATTATATAATCCAGTAAGGTGTCTAAAGTTTGGGGAAAAAATGGACAAAATAAAGAGGCTTTGATGTTTTGGGAGAATAGGGAAACTAAATGAATATGCATAACTGAAAAGAGGATATACTGTATATAGCAGAGGCTTTCACAGTTTAATAATGGTACCAGCAAATTGCATGCTATTATTTATGTAGGTGAATTGTGTTGTGTGACATCTCTTGGCTGACAGTCAGTTCAGTTTTGTGCAATTCACCAGCAGCAAATACCATCATATGCCCAACTGTTAGTACCCATCAGTGCCTTGATAATACCAAGATGCAGTGACTAAATAGTAATGTCATGCAGTCAGTCATAATACTGCTATACAGTACAGCAGGTAGATAGGTGTTCTGCTGTAAATTCCCTGGTGTCTAGCAGGAAATGAAAAGGATGCATTCCCCAGTGTCCTTTGGAGTTTGGGTGTTAAATTATCTGGTTTCCATTGGGAAAAGATGACAAATTCCGTCATGTCCAATAGGAGAAGAGGGGAATTAGTTTTCCTAGTGTCCTGTAGAGATGAGGGAATTTGTGGTCAGTGAGGTAAGGTAGAAGTTTTCCAGTGTCAATTGAAGGGTTCTCCATCTCCTGGACAACATTTATTTCAGCAAACTGTACTTACCCACACTCTGCTGTAGGGATCCAGCCATGTTGCCCCGCCGTCCTTCCGGTGATTCTTGCGGAAGATGATGTCACCTGACCGCTGCTGTTGATCAGAGGTTGAAACATCTACTTTCTCAACTCCTGTCATCAAAGTGCCAAGGATGTAAGCAGTAATGCCAGGAAAACGAACGGTGGCGTTGCGGCCTCTGATCGGCTGCAGTGGTCACCTGACTTTTGGTGATTTCATCTTTCACAACAATCGCAGACGGTGGAGCAACATGGCTGGATCCCTTCGGCAGAGTATGGGTAAGTACAGCTCTGTTTAGTTTTTTTTTATGATAGTTCCAGCTATTGCTGAAATGTTGTCTAGTAACCAGAAAACCCCTTTAAAGTAAGAAATTCAGCATTGTGCAATGAGAATCAACCACATTTAGAGGATTGCATTTCCTTAATCATAAAGTAGGACACATGGACCTTATGGCAATTTTATTATCCATCTTTGTAATTGGTTTAAGTAACTTGCTAAACAAGAAATACAACATTGATATATAATAATATAATGTGTTATATTTTGTGCACTTAGTGTCATCCAATGCCATGTGTGCTTATTATGCCCAGTATACTGTACAAAGCAAAAGAAAACTTCCTATGGAACATCAATTTCCTTCTCAACAGCATTATACCTCCCAAGATGTGGCTTTCTGGGATGAAGTGTAATCAATAGATGCTTTGTGGTTGGACGGATACTTTCCTGTGTGTCTCAGCAGTGGGAAAGGCTGCAAGCTTAAGGCAGACTGACATGCTTCATATAGTTCTTTACCTTACCTTTTTTTCTTGGCATACACGCATAATGTCCCCTAGAATAGACAGCCCGCTGAATGGGTTACTTTAAAGCAGTTGTCTCACCTTCACGAAACATTTTAGGAAGGAAATTCATGCAACAATCAGCTGATTTCTGCAGGCCCAGCTTCTAAGGGACCTTTTACATGGGTCGGAATTATGCTGCAGGATGTAGCCAGATCCACAGCAGCGGAATCCCACACCAAAATACGCAGTTCTAACTATGGATTTTAATGCGGAATTGCCAGCAGGTTTTATGTCATTTTTAACTAATATGCAGAATTTACTGCGGCTTGTAGCCTATTTCGCCCCATAGGAAAAGCCCCTAAAAACGCCTAGGGAAAAAGTATTAAATTGCAGACAGTTATACTTGTCCCTGCTATAGAGAAAATGTAGCACTGCATGGCAGCCAGTCAAGTGAATGGTGGGCCATGTAAAGCATGGAGAAGGCAAGTCTGCCAGCGTGGGAGTTGCTAATATTTGGGGTCTCTCTGCTCTTGTTCATAGAGATGGGGACCCCAAGTCGTCCTTACTAGAGCCTGCAGAAAGCAGTTGTCCTTATAAGAAAACCCCATTAGAAAGGCCTCTGAGAAAAGACTTCACTGCCTTTTCCTAGTCTTTACTCTTCCCCATTAAAGAATCTGCCAAATGTTCAGTAAGAAATAGCAGAACATACAGTAAGTATAATAGATGATTCATAAGTCTCAGAAACGGGTATAAACTGTTTGTTGGATTATAGATAATGAGCCCGTCCATTCAATTGACCTGTGATTGCTGGTGAAATTAATGCTGATGTTGCTTTTTTAAAGACTGACAGCATTAATGACAAAATATTTGCTTAACCACATAGGCCATTACAGTGTGTTCTGCACATAGAGGTTTCTGTTCCAAAGAGCAAATTATTTATTGGGTCAAATAAATGACCTACATTTAATTGGATGAAGAAGTTGTTTACGGCAAAGTAACACAAATCTTCCATTTTTGTTGCTGTCAACAACACTGAATGTTGTAGTGTCTTTGTCCCATTAATAGGATAAAAGTCCATATCCTGTATTCACCTTGTTTTTAAGATACTACAAAGTGCCATAGGAGCCTTTAAAAAATATTCATAGTTTAGGTTTCTTTTTGCTTTGATTTGATCTGAATAATAAAAAAGTAACATTTATCATTCTGTTTGTATGATGGCTGTAGTGTTAATCATGTGTCACAATATCTCTATTGATTTACCATAAGCCAGATCAATCAGGGTGTAATATGTGATATGGGTTTCTACATTTCAATATAGAATTTATACAAAATGTATGTACAAAATAAATAATTTATCACATGTATGAAATATGTAGCAATAACAATGTTTTCTCTATAGGCACTAATAATGTGGTATGTCTGGAGAGCCTTCAAGGGTTCAAATGATGAAGCAAATGAGTCAAAAGACAAACTTCCTCTGCCAGAAATCTCAAAGGTAATGCCTACTAAGCACATCCCCAGGTTAGAACATAAAAAGTATATTTTGGCTTTAAGAAATAAATATATTTATACAGTTAAAAGTGCTGCACTTATAAAACAAGTAGATCTTGATAAAAATGATTCTACCAAGGCTTTTAGATGATGCCATTTATTAGTTGATAAAAATATATGATCTTGCCAGGATCTTGTAGGGTTTTTCTGGTAGCTCTACATTGTTTGAAGATGTTCCTTAAGCCACTGACTGTGATCGAAGCATAGAAACCAATATAACTACTAATGACCACTTGTCCATTAGTATGTGAGTGAGTCATTCTCATCCTCTGCCCCTGGCGATGTCATAGCCCCGCCCCCTGGTGATGCCATAGCTCTGCCCCTGGCAACATCATAGCTCCACCCCTGGCAGCATCATAGCTCCACCCCTGTCACCATTATAGCTGGTCGTAACACACTCAGCAGTCCTAACAGGAGACACTGAACTACCTCCACCACAGAGATCCAGTGGGCTGAAGGACCTGTGGTGATGTCACTGCTGTGGGAGAAGCCATTCTGGAGCTTGGTAGTACTGTATACTGGATAAGTCAACAGAAACTACCAAGACCTCTAATGATGTCACCATCATGTGATCACCTGTGTGGGTGGAGTCAGGGATCACATGACCAGGGACTCATCACTGTATCCAGGAGCTGTGTGTGTCATGTGTGCAGTCAGCATAAATGTAGTAGAGCTGCGAGTGGTTGTTTGTCTAATGTGCTGTGCGTGTAATGTGTATATTCAGCATGGATGTATGTCATGTAGCACAGCAGTGTTTGTAACATGCACATGTCATGGAGCACAGCTGTGTTTGTGACGCACATATCATGTAGCAGAGCTGATTTTGCAACATGCACATGTACTGTGGCACATGTAGCTGTATCTGTCATGTGCATGTCATGTAGCAGAGTTGGGTCTGTGCTGTGACACGCACGTCATGAAGCAGAGCTGAGTCTGTAACGTGCATGTCACACGCATATAATGTAGCAGAGCTGTCTTTGTACCATGCACATGTCATGTCTGTCAGGCGCATGTCATGTACCAAAGCTGTGTCTTTGACGCGCATGTCATGTAGCAGAGCTGAGTTTGTAACATGCGCATGTCATGTAGCACAGCTGTGTCTGTCACACGCATATAATGTAGCAGAGCTGTCTTTGTACCATGCACATTTCATGTCTGACAGGCGCATGTCATGTACCAAAGCTGTGTCTGTGACGCGCATATCATGTAGCAGAGCTAAGTTTGTAACGCGCATGTCATGTAGCACAGCTGTATCTGTCACGTACATATAATGTAACAGAGCTGTGTTTGTACCATGAAAACGGCATGTCTGTCAGGCGCATATCATGTACCAAAGCTGTGTCTGTGACATGCATGTCATGTAGAAGAGCTGTTTTTGTGCTATGACGCGCATGTCATGTAGCACAGCTGTATCTGTCACGTGCATATAATGTAGCAGAGCTGTGTTTGTACCATGGGCATGTCATGTCTGTCAGTTGCATGTCAATTACCAAAGTTGTGTCTGTGATGAGCATGTCATGTAGCAGAGCTGTTTCTGTGCCGCACATGCCATGTAGCAGAGCTGTGTCTTTCAGGTGCATCGCATGCAGTACAGCTGTGTGTGTCTGTCACACACCCATGTACCAGAGCTGTTTGTGTGCATGGTGTGCATGTAGCAGAGCTGTGTGGTGCCACCATTGCGCCACCAGAAACACTGGTACTATAATTTCCTAATAATTACTAGTATCTACCTATCAACTCCACTGTTGACAGTCATAGTAAAACGTTGAAATTGACTTCACATCATCCACAGGAAGTTGAAGTAATATGTGTGTGTTGCTCAGATGCACGATACCTGGTGAATGGAGTCAATGAAAGTCAGTGGAGTCATTGTGTGTGGAAACTGTGTGTCGATACGCAAGAGAAATAAACCGTAGCATGCTCTATTTCTCTGTGTACCACACAGCGTGTGCCTTATACACTTATATGGGCTGCGTATGATAAGCTGTCCATATGCAATACATTGCATATACGCAGCATTTTTTCTATGTATCCCCTTATGAAGCAGAGCAGGGAATAAAAAAAATTGGGTAAAACACTGCAGGGAAACCTGCAGCATTTTATACATACGCCTGTAGGCATGAGCCCTTAGTCATAGATATCATTTTCTTTCATTCTAATTTTGTATTATTTTTTTAATAGAATTATGGTTTAAATATACAATATTTTTAACATGCAATGGAATCAATTAACCCGTTTGTGACAGACCAGTTTTTTTCCTTAATAACCAAGCATTTTTTCCCCCATTTTTTTCATTGCAGCCTTTCAAGAATCATAAATAAATAACATAGTACTCCAATGTATAAAACAACCATAAAAAAAGAAATTCTTATAAAAAAGCTTATGCTGACCTTGTGGTGCTGCACCAGACGCACAACAACCTCCATAGGTGCAGCCTTCTCCGTATGAGAACTGGTTGAAGGAACTTGCATAAAGTGAAGCTAATCAGAAACAGAAGAAGGGAGACCGAATGGCGCCCCCATGGGAGGAAAAGGTCTAGATGCCGGATAATGGGACACTTTAACGGCAACACATTTCTGAGTCACACCGACTCTTTGGTCACGCCAGCACGAACAATCAGAACAGACACAAATTTGAAAGCAAAAAATATACGAAATCCAGACACTTTGCCTGTCACGTGACATCACCTGTCTATGGATTTCGCTCATTTAGTTCTTTTAAATTGGTGTCTTTTCTGATTGTTCATACTGGCGTGACAAAGGAATCGGTGCGATTCAGAAATGCGTTGACGTTAAAAGTGATTCCCGTTATCCAGCATCCTTTTTGCTCCCACAGTAGTGTCAGTCATTCTCCCTTCTTCTGTTCCTAATAATTTCCAAAACCGATAGGGAACCATTATTAAGTGATCTTAGCCAGGCTTCTCTCCTTCCTGCACCAGCCCTGAGCACGTTTTGTAAAAGCGGGCGAAGCTTGCTTGGGGGGGGGGGTGTCCATCCCAGACCGACAAACAGTAACTGGCATAAATTATGCCAGAAATGTATGCCTGATTAGGACCAGGCCACTGTTTCCTTCCTGGTTGCTGCTGACCAGGACATGTGACCTTCTATGACCTGCTAGGGATTGGCTGTAGGAGTCACATGTCCTGGTCAGCAGCAACCAGGAAGGAAACAGTGCTTTTGCAGCAATTTTAGGTAGTGTGTAAAAGCTCTTTAGGCATGTCAGGAATAAATATATACTGTGTTTCCCCAAAAAATAAGACCTACCTGGATAATAAGCCCTACACTGATTTTCAGGGGGGATGGGGTCTGCATGAAATATAAGCCCTCCCCCAAAAATAAGCCCTAGCTACACTGCATGAAAAAAAATTGTCACCTCGCAGGCGCCGTCCCGGTCCCTCTCGCTGCTCTCCAGATGCAGTCTTCCGTGTCGTCCTTAGCGGTGACAGAGCATTCTCTTCCTGGTATTGTGGGTTGAATACCCCACCTCCAGCAAGAGATTGCTGTGAATGGCTCAGGACCATGGCTTTAGCCAATCTCAGCCAGCACTTGATGGACCAATCACAGCCATTCAATAATGTCATTCGCCTCGAGAGCAGCGAGAGGGACCGGGGCGACGCCTGCGAGGTAAGTATTAAGACACCCCGCAAAAATAAGACACTGTGCCTCTTTTGGCACAAAAACTAATACAAGACAGTGTCTTATATTCGGGGAGACACGGTATCTCGCCTAAGAGAATAATACTATAATAGCATATGAGCTGGACCATATGGTCTTTGTCTGCCATCAGTCTTCTGTGTTTCTGTTGCTAACATATCATCATCTTGAGGACTTGCATAATATAAACAATCCTATATGCAAGGACTTAGATAAACATCATCTAAAACAACTAAAAGGTCATCTAGAAAAACATTCTTCACCATAATATTCTTGCTTTACAATATGTCTTATTTTCAAGCTAGTCATATTTCCCTAATTTTGTACGTTTCTGTTTATGGTTTACAGACAGCACTTCCATCATACGAGGAGGCAACTAAAAGGGAAGCTAAAGATTTACCCCCTCCATACTCTACTGTGTAACTAAAAATGTACAAAAATAATCCTGCTTCTGCACTAAAAGCTTCCTTTCATCTTATACCTGATGTAGAGAAAAGCAAGTAATGCAATGCCTTACCCGCTGAAAGTAAAGAAGCATTAAAGAGAGCAAGGGCATCTGAAGTCTATTCCTTAAAAAAGACTGAAAGAAATGCATTAAAGGCACAGCAAAATGAAAACTGTATCCAAAGTCATAATATAAAAGGGATGTTATCAGTTTGAATAAGTGATGTGTTTTATTTTGCAATGAAATATATGTCATTACAGCTTCCTATACATGTAGATTTATGTAAGTAGTATTTTCCAAAAACCTGTTCTGATCATATTGAACTAGCTCAGCTGCAGAGCTCATTATAAGGATATATTCACATGCAGTAGAGTTGTTTCAGAAATTTCTGTGGCTGAAAATCAGTTCCATATATCTGGACTAGGACTGTCCCTGCAGCAAACATTAATTTCAGCAAGCCCAAACAGCAACAGATTTGCTCTGTGAATATATCCTAAGTGACTTTTCACACGGGACGCAAGCCGCAGTAAATTCTGCACCAAAATCAACGGCTACCTGCAGGTTTTGATGTAGAATTGAAAATGGCTTAAAACCTGCCTGGTATTTTGCATCATAATCTGCAGCTAGACCTGGGGATTGTTTTGTGGAATAATGCAGCTATGGATTTGGCTGTGTCCTGCGGCGTAATTCCATCCCGTGTGAAAAGTCCCTATGAAAGAGAACTAAGCTATTTACTTGAACCATCTTGAAATGATGGGAAATTAAACAATCAAAACTTTGTAAGAAAGTTCCTCAACTTTCAGTGGGAAGTATTTATCACCTTTAGGGCTCCCACCCACTGGTGTGTTTTTCTCCACTGCGATGCGATTCTAAAGTTAAAGTCTCGCATCGCAGTGCGAGAAAAACGCAGGCAGATATCCCAAAATCGCTGGGATATCGCTGCGACATCGCCAGTCTTTTCAATGGGGCCAGCGGAAGCAGCGCTAGCCCCATTGAAAAGATATGGAGAATGCCGCGGACCAGCTGTCACAGCTGTGGCAGGAGTTTCCTTCATCCCCGCGGGGACCACGGGTATGAAGGAACCCTCTGTCACAGCTGTGACAGCTGTGACAGCTGTGGCAGAAGTCAGCGGCATGCTACCCCATTGCTTTCAATGGGATCGGCACTGCTGCCGATCCCATTGAAAGCAGTGGTTTCTGACAAGCCCCGCAGAATGATTATTGGAGAAGGGCTTGAAATATAAGCCCTTCCCCAATAATCATAAAAAAGTGGTTAAAAAAATACTAAAAAAGTTACTCACCTCTCCTGCTGTCAGCCGCATCCTCCGGCTGGCTCCCCGGCACTGCTACTGAGCTCTTAGCTAAGATATTGCTATTCATGAATAAATAGCTAAGAGCTATCTGTCATTGGCTGAGCGGTCAGCCAATAGCTAAGCAGTAGCTGCTATTGGCTGAGCCCTCAGCCAATCTGTACAGCCCTTTCAGGAGGCGGGGATTTTTAAATCCCTGTCTGCTGAAAGTGCTCAGTAGCAGTGTCGGGGAGCCAGCCGGAGGATGCGGCTGACAGCAGGAGAGGTGAGTAAGTTTTTTATTATTTTTTTAACCACTTTTTTATGATTATCAGGGAAGGGCTTATATTTCAAGCCCTTCTCCGATAATCATTCTGCAGGGCTTGTCAGAAACCACTGCTTTCAATGGGATCGGCATCAGTGCCAATCCCATTGAAAGCAATGGGATAGCATGTCGCTGACTTCTGCCACAGCTGTGACAGCTGTCACATCTGTGGCAGAAGTCCGCGGCATTCTCCATATCTTTTCAATGGGGCTAGCGCTGCTGCCGCTGGCCCCATTGGAAAGACTGTCGCAGCGATATCGCTGCGATTTCTCACACTGCTCTGCGAGAGTTTTCACTTACTCTCGCAGCGTAGTGGAGAAAAAAACGCTAGTGGGTGGGAGCCCTAAGGGCTCGTTCACACAAGGGTGGTTTTTTTTTCTGCAGTATAGGTGCGCAAAAAAATCAAGCCTATACTGCACTAAAAGTCGCATGAACAGGCAATTTATCACACACAAGAGACCCGAGCTTCATGTGCGTGAAAATCGCCCATTCACTTGAGTAACGTGTTGCTTTAAAAAAGCATAGCCACTCCACAAGGAGAAAGAGATGAAGCCCCGCAGGGCTTCAGCATTTCCCCATAGCAGGGAAAGAGAGAGCGTGGCTATGTGGTATTAACCCATAGCCCCACTCTCTCCCTGCTATGAGTTAATCCCCCATAGCCCGGCTCTCTCTTCCTGCTATGGAGATCCCTGAGGGATATTCCCATAGCACAGAGTGAGGGGGTGGGGCCATAGGGCTTTTCACAGGGATTGCTATTGCAAAGAGAAAGGAGCGAGGTTAGATGTTAGATTCCTCTAGCCACGCACTCTCCTCCCATGGTCTGGGGGAAGCCCTATAACCCCCCCCCCCCCTTCCCCCCCCCCCGCTATAGGGAAATCCCTTGGGGAGAAAGGTGGAGGGAGTCCCCTACTACCCCTCGCTGCTGGGGAATTGCCCAGCAATGGGGCTGGAGGCATTCCCAGCTGCTTACAGCGGGACATTTAAAATGTGCTGCCCAGAAACACATTTTAAATGCCCTGCTATAAATTCCTGTTAGTACCTGCAGGGATTAAGGGAACCCTTGCGGCTTTCCCTCATCCCCACAGGGACTAACAGGAGTTTACAGGACATTTAAAATGTGATTCTGAGCAGCACGTTTTAAATGTCCCTCTATTAGCAGCGGAGTATTCCCTCAGTCAGCAGAAATCTTCTTTTCCTGCGCAGGAGTTTCCATAAACTCCTGCTCCCATAGGACTCTATGGAAACTCCTGTGCAGCTGGCACCAAAGATAGGTCTTTTCTCGCAGCACAGACCTTAGATGCGTGCACTGCAGTCACGCATCTCCTATCTTTGATTGGTGTAAGTATTTAGCATGTCTAAAATTCCTTTATGTGAACGCTTCTATAGGAAAACATTGGTTCTTTCAGAAGCGCACTTTTAATGCACCTATTTTGTGCTAAAAGCATGCTCGTGTGAAAGAGGCCTTACAATGGATGGGCAATCAATGCTAGATCAGTGGGGATCTGACAGCTTGGATCCTCACGGATAGCAAAAACGGGAAACCCCAGTCTCTGGTTTCCACCATCCATTTGATCACAGCTAGGAGAAGTTTGAATGCAGTTGCACTCAGTTATTTCTGTCAGTGCTATGGAATTTAAATAGCTCCATTAAAACTCCTAGCAGAGGTCATGCAATTGAGGAGAAGGAGGAACTGATATCTAAGCTGTTGTTCCCCCATAGATTTAGCATTTTTCATCTATCCAGTGGATAAGTCATAAATGCTTGTGACTGGCATACCCCTTTGTACTTCATTTACATAAACCAGAAAACACTTTTCTATTAAAGCAATTGGGGTGTTTGACTGTATCATAATATTTTATTATTCACTTTGCAGCTGATAATTTTAAAACTTGAGCACAGTAATTTAAACAGTTGGGGAATTGCCATTAGGATCGGCCGGAAAGGGGCTGAACACCACATCTGCATGCAGTTTTACTGAAAATCGGCATTGTTTCAAGAATCGGCTGTGCTAGCCACATAAGGGTCACATGGTCCAATGCATTACCCAAAGTGGCCATTAACAATCAGTTTGAAATTCTGCATTAATAGTCACCTGTGTGGCTATACCTTTGACATTTTAGCTTGCATATAATCTTAATGTTTGAGATTGCTAAATCTATTGCTAAAAATGTAATTATCATAATAGAAATAGACAAACTGGTTGAAGAAGTACATTTTTGTTTTCATTTTCTTACGATTGACTCGGTTATATTCCACTAATGGGGCATATTTACCATTGAAAATTGCCAGTTTTCTGGTGCAAATTGTATCAGAAAACTGTCTTACATGGATTGCACTACATGATAATAAAAATTGTGCCAAAATTGTGGTGCAATTTTTGGCATAAACTAAGCCAAATAATACATGTGAGTTTGAAACTGACAGAACTTGGACCCATTAAAGTTAATAAGAGTATTCACATGTACATTTTTTTCTATGGACCAATGATCCATGTAAAAAAGTCACAGTATGTCCTATTCTGATGAAATTCTTAGACCAGAATCACCCATTCAGGTTAATGAGTGCATTAAAAAATGGAATGCATTTGTATGACATGTAAGTGCATTTAGTTTCTTCCCACTTTTAAGTTGAATGTGTAATTCTGGTTTGATTTCACTCGCCAAAATCACCCATTCAAGTCAGTGGGTGCATGAAAAACAGAATTGTACCTACATAACATGTGATGGCATTTCATTTTTCAGGTATGTTACTAGGCAACACACCAGGATGTCCTTTGGCCAGGCCAGAGAGTACTACAGAGTAGGGATGGGACAGACATCAGAGTGTTTCAAAATAAACTTTCACAATGTCTCAAGCCATTAGTATGGAAAAGCTGACAAGGTATGAGGTATGGGATGAAAATAATGAAAGCTGTCACAATCACCACAACAAAGACATTTTGTGGGAAGATGTGGTCAGGCCATGGAGAAAGATGGCACTCTATTTAAGCTTTACAAAGGTCTAATATGCATAAGAAGCACACAAACTGTGGACCTAATTGACCCCATAACTTTTCCACCATGTATCCCTTACAGACACTGTGCATCCGTATAACAACCCCTTGGTTATTGTTGTAGTTGTTAAAGTTGTAAAGAGCTATAGGGATCAATTTAGTAAGGAAATGACACAGACTGCAGGTGGAGCCCATACAAGAACTTATGTCTGCACCCAGCAACTGATGTTTCTCAAAAATGTCATTGATCTCTGACCTCAAATATTGGAGAATTGGCAAACCCAAATCCTTGCCTAACCATAATCCTCACCTAAACCTAACCATTGCCTAATCATAACTCTAACTCCCACCTAACCGTAACCCTCAACTAACCTTAACTGTCACCTAACCCTAACCTTTGCTTGACCCTAGCTATTGCCTAACAATAATCCTAACACTCACCTAACCATAACTTTAACACTAACCCTAGCTCTCTCCCACAACCCCATATACTAGCAATCAAGATGAGTCAAAAGTCCAGCCACAACCAGATGCACAGGCCACCAAGAGGAGATCAAGGTGTGCACCGTCTCCCACTCAATAAATTTTTACTTAGATGCTTGATTTCTTGGGTCAAAATACACAAGAGATAGTATTACAGCCATCAAAATAAGGTGCATACCCAAATTATATATGCCCGCACAGTTGGTGATAAATACAATCCTAGAGGCATGCATATCTCCAAATGATCCCTGGGAACGTTTTGCTACTTTAGATCAGTAGCAACATTATCAGAGTTAACAGTTCTAAACAACACCACAACCTATGCCACCACCCTAACCCTATAGGCTATATAACCAGCCAATGGTCTTTGAGGTAAACCCACCTACACCGGGTCTTTACTTTCAGGATAGGCCATATTATGCGGATCCATTTATATGCCTGCATGGTGATTTTTGTTACTGGCTACAGGCAGAAATATTTGGAGCATACTACACAGCCTTGTGTCAGAATTCTCAGTCCTTATCAACCTATACAGAGTTGAAATTGCTTTTATTGATGAAAAAATATTGTTATGTATGTGTTTCTGTATTTTTTATGTATTTCTGCTTTTGATATAGTTTAGTAAATGATAAATTTGAATCCTAAAATGTCATCTGTGCTTTTTTGGGGGTCAATGATACAATCTGCACCAGGGATTCCATTTCTAACTTCTTCTACAGATTCTGCCCACAATTCCAGGCAAAACTAGTGCAACTCACATTGGAGAGAACTGAGACACCAGTCACTGTGCTGTCCTATTAGCACAAAAACAGGGCATTGACATGCAGTAGCATATCCTATTTTTCGTCTATGAAATGGATAGGAATAGGACAAGCCATAAGTTTTTTACACAGATGGTTTGCACTGGATGGGTAAAAACTGATAGATCGGTGGTTGTTCAACCATTGGAACTCCACTAATCCAGTAAATGAGGGAAACCCATTTCTTCATTCTTTCTCACTTTTTGGTGTCTTCTCCCACCCGCAGTAACATCATTGAATGAAGTTCAGCTCACGCATGCATGGCTGCCACCCCATTCATTTCAGTAGGGCTGACAGAAGTAGCCAAATACTTTGTACTCGGCAATTTCTAGCAGTCCTATTGAAAATGAATGAAACAACACTGCACACTCAATTTAATTTCCTCCTAACGGCAGGAGCTGCGGTGAGGAGTACAGGGAAAATGGGCCTTCCATTTTTGGGTTCGGTGAAGGTCACAGCACCAATCACCCTGTTACTCCCTATCTAGTGGCTAGGGAGTAACTTATCAGAAGAGGAGTACTCATTTTAGTATTTTAACAAACAGATACAAAGTTTTCAATCTTCTGTTTAAAAAAAAAAATATATATATATATTCATTTCGAAAAATTAAATTGCACTATTTTTATATTTTGCCTTAAATATGCAAGTTCACAACCTGCATCAAGCGTTCTCATTGTCTTGAGAGTCCTAACTAACCAACCAAACATTCAAACAAAACTAACTAGAACAAATTTAGAAGAATAGCTATAGAACTAAATAGTCAATTATAGAAAGCAACAACTTGACCAAATTATCAGGTTCCATGAATTGGATCCATCTGTCATGCCACAGCTCCCTTGGCTGTTTGGAAGTAGTGAGCAAAGATGTCTCAGATTCTGAGATAGGATGTAACATTGACAGATAGTTGACGTGGCTGATGTTGAGAAATCCTACCAGTGGCTGGAGAGGGATGGGCTCAAAGACAGCACTGAGGCACTGATCATAGCAGGACAAGAACAGACACTAAGCATCAGATCTACAACACTAGGCAGGATCCAAGGTGCAGACTGTGCAGAGAAATCACAGAGACAGTCCAACACATAGTGGCAGGATGCAGATGCAAGCAAAAGATTCTATGGGGCTTTCAGGCATGAACAAACAGGTACTGTCCAACTAACCAAACCCTGTGGTAATGGGTAAGGACCAGAAGCCAGTGGTGATGATGTTGCTGTTGCTTCGTACTGCTACATCAGGAAGCAGGAGTATGCAAAGCTGGAGAAGTGCCAGGGCCTGAAAGAAGAACTAGAGAGGATGTGAAAAGTGAAGGCCAAAGTGGTCCCAATTGTGGTAAGAGCACATGGGGCTGTGACTCCTAAACTGTGAGAATGGCTCCAACAAGTGCCAGGAACAACATGTGAG
This sequence comes from Eleutherodactylus coqui, assembly GCF_035609145.1. Lineage (NCBI taxonomy): Eukaryota > Metazoa > Chordata > Amphibia > Anura > Eleutherodactylidae > Eleutherodactylus > Eleutherodactylus coqui. Next base: position 294,401,559 of record NC_089837.1, read on the forward strand.
CACACTATCCAGAGGAGTATAATATTAGTAACAGCCAAAAATTCTGCCCAAAGCCCTCAACCTCCCAAGCCTCTGGTAAAGGACTCAAGGTTGGGAAAGACACCTACCACCCATAAGGGTGAGAAGAATAATTACATATATATATATATATATATATATAATGTGAGGTTGAGCTGTAACTGTAATAAGTGTAACTGGCAAGGACTGTAAGGTACAGAGGACTCCTTATTCAGAGTATACAGTAAATGAATAATGATAAGACTTTTAATGCCACCTCATTACTATGTGATTCTTTGTACAGCTTCAGTATATGTTGTCATAAATTGGCATTATGAAACTTTCAACTTCAAGGTAATAGCATGCACAGAACAATATGTTGTTAATGAGAGCTAGCTGTCTTGTGCCCAGTATAATTTGTAACTTCATCTGTTAAGCACAGTATTATATACAGTGTCCATTAGACTATATCCTCCTTCGGTGTGCGTAGTCATATATAGAACACTCTTTTTTTTTTGCAGACCTTTAAGGATTTATTTTCACAGTACTGCTTACTTAAGAATTCTACTCCGTAGATAGCAGAAGTCTATATAGAGAGCAGTTATATGAGGAGGAAATGCAACAATATTCAAGTAAAAGGTATTGACTGACAACTACTGTGTAGAAAGGAAGACTTTTATGATACGTATATACATAACACATGAACAATTACTGTAAAGTAACTACACTGCAGCCATTGAGCAGGGTTAAGTGTTTCCGAAATACTTTTTAACTCCTTAAGTCCCTTAATTCCAGATGCTTCATACAATCCTACTTTAGGGCGACATGTGTAGCTGGCAGTAAGTAATTACACTGCACCACAGCAGCAATGAATTGTGGTGTGCAGCGCTATGGAGATACTTTGTGAGTAAAGCCTGAAGTTAGCTCTGCACTGAACAGAGACCTTTATGTCTTCTCTACAGATACAGGCCTTCTTTTATAAGTCACACTGAAAGGATCTCATTTAGGTAGCTTTCACCTGATTAACCCAATCGTAGCAGAATCACTGGTTCCAACTTCCAGACATTCCATTCCTCCTCTTACAAATCATAGACTACTGAATAGCATAATTGACAGCTAGTCCCCTGGGTGTCCAGCCAGCTCAGCTGTTCAGCCCAAAAGTTCAGCACTGGGCAGATGAACAGCCACCTCTATTGGTCTAATTTTGATGATGTTACATACAGGTTATCTCCACCAGTGCTAGATATAATGTTGTTTGAGCACTTCATATTACACCTAATGTCCTGTTCTATGAAACTTTTTCCGTCTTATAAAAAGTGTTTACAGTATTAACTGTCATGTTTTGAAAGACAATATTTTAAAAAGCACAGCTATCCTACTGATCCTTTCCCCATATATATACACCTCCCTTTGCCAATCTCCACCCATCCCATCCCTCGTTCTGTTACTTAACTGGGAGGTACACTTAGAGGTGTGTAGGTAGGATACCTTGGGCACAAATTACCCATTCCATCATTCTCACTCTGCTTTCTGACTCTTCTCCAGACACCATGAAGACCTCTCTGTGTCTACTTTCTACTCTCCTATTCTTCAGCTGCTATAGCTATGTTGCAGTAGGAGCAGTGCCACAGCAGCTAAGGGGTGAGTGCTTTACTTACCTGTATGACCAATCTAACATATCCATAAACTAAGACATAAAACATAAGTTAATATTATTAACTTTGGAGAATACCAGTAATCATATTAATGCGTTAAGAGGTTGGTGTTATTGAAAAATGGAAATAGTCAACTCCCCATAAGATAAAAATGTTGAGAACCAAATTTGATGTATATATAGTGAGCATGGCAAGGTGGTTATCCTATTGATTGAACTTTTTTATAATTAACAATAAATATTGCCTAACAGCTAAAAGAAGACAACTCTTCCTTTCAGAGCTATCTGACATAAAACTCTTTTGTGGCTTTTCAATGCTTTGTGAAATGCTGTATAACTGATAACCATGAGGGTACTTTAACTTTCTGCAAAATATGAACGGACTCATTGCTATGGTTTCCGCTTTGTGTAAAGGTTTGTGCATTATGAAGTGGTACCATAGAATATTATGGAAGTGATATGATTGAGAAATAAGATTTGTTCTAATCACAGAACTTAAACCTATTATTCTTCTCCGAATTTCTCCTAACGTAGTTAAAATGCATAATTTATTTATTTATATTCATACTCATACATACGGTATGTAGCCAAGTTTAACTTGACTCCTACGGCATTAGGATTACTTTCTGTGCTACGGTTTGTTTATCCTTTAAATTTCTTTACAGTTGTTTTTGTTGTGTTAAAGGTAAGATAACAATCACTTTTATGGGTTTAGGATAAAATAGCGCGTCACAGAAAGTTATCACAGCCAGCTTAAACCTGATTACATCTGTATGAAGCCCCATTTACACGGGACGAACTGTCAGGCAGATGATGCCCAACAGCGCGTCCCAGTGAAGCTTGCTCCCGTGCTGTTACACAGGAGTGAGTATCGCTGGCATCGCTCAGAGCCTAGCCAGCATGGAGGGGGACGGCTGGAGAGCGTTCTTCCCCCACCCTCCTCCTTTCACTGTAAGTAGACAGTCTTTCAGAACTGAACAACTGCTATTTACACTGAACAGCTAGTCCTTGAGGTTTCTGCATGCAGATACTGAATGACTGAACAACTCTCGTCCAGTCATTCAGTCCCTGCATGTATTTACACGGGATGACTATCATTCAAATTCCCGCAGGAGCACGGAGATATGAACAACTCTGAACGATAATCATCCTGTGTAAATGGGCCTTAAGACTGTGTGATTGTGACAGTTGTAGGTAGGCTTTCCATATTCCGGAGCAAAATTAAAAGATACTCTGTCCTAATCTTCTTTCACGCCTCTCTGAGAGCCGCATAAGGTAGTGATAGGCACACTGATTACAGTAATATATCCACAGTTTGTATCTGTGCAGTAGTTTTGGAGAAACTTGTATTTTATTACTAGCAGCGCATGCAGAGAGGAATACTTACAGTACTCTTGGATATTCACGAGCTGCAGACTAGCTACACCTATCCCATCCTCCAGCCAAGGATTGACATTTCAGTGTTTGTCTGCTATTATTAACATGCAAGCTTCTCCAAAAGTACTGCACAGATAGATATTGCAGACATATCACTGTAATCAATGTGACAGGCACTACCTTCTGCTGACAGATTCCCCTTAAGTTTGCACTCTGTCCCTGTATCCAAATACACTGACCAAGTCAGAGAGGCTTCTTACCGCAACTCCTCATCTCCACTGTCCCTAGTACCCTGCATGTATTATAGCAGCCTATGTCATCACAAACTTTTTTTTCAAGTATTGTCAATTATTAACAAAAATAGAAAGCTTATGCAATTCTTATAGTAATCATAAAAATACAGAAAACAAGTTTGACAATAATGAATAAATATTTTCTGTTATTCTTTGGATCAGTTCAACATGTATCAATGCAGTCAAAGTGCTGAGACTCGTGCATCAAGAGGAAAACAAACTGTTGCAAAATGAAGTCTGTAAACGTTTTTTAGTTTGGTTATGACTCAAAATAAACAAGCTATTAACATCTGCCAGATTTCTAGAACCAGGTGCCAATTACGGAGATCAGGCTTTCAAGCCTGTTCCATGAAAATTAAATGTCATGCATTCCCAACGACCGTATCAATTATAGCATCTTCAAGACAAAGTTTATATGCCATATACAATCAGCACACACATGTATATAACATATGGGTCAGCCACTCAATGCAGAATAATGATGCTATAATAAACTAGCAGATTCCACTCTCTAGTGAAATCCACATATTTTTGGCTTTCAAACTCTAAACATAAAAATAGGATTATATTATTAACACTGTCTCCCTGTCAAAATGCTTAATCCACAGATTTAACCATCTGTTCTAATGCATCATGCTGAAAATTACATTACTTATTATGCTGGAGTAATACAATTAGAAAACTTATAAAAGACAGGCAAGTAAATCCTTAGTTTAATGCTGTGGCTTGTTGATTTGTAGACTGCACAGTAATTGTGGTCTACAAACGTCTACACATGGATAGAGAGTGTTTTTAAATGTACGGACTGAATTAACATAGATATGGATTGATTTTTAATTTCTCTCCCAAAAAGGCCCCAATTGCAGGACTCATCCTACTGACTTGGTGTTCATCATAGACAGTTCCCGTAGTGTAAGACCCTCTGAATTTGAACAGGTCAAGGTTTTCTTGTCTCAAGTCATCGAAGCTCTGGATGTTGGTGTAAATAACACAAGAGTGGGTGTTCTTAATTATGCCAGTTCTGTCAAAAATGAGTTCTCGCTCAAAACCCACAAGACTAAGGCTGCCCTACTCCAGGCAGTCAAAAAGATCCAGCCGCTGTCCACTGGAACAATGACAGGTCTTGCCATTCAATATGCCATCAACCACGCCTTCACTGAGGGAGAAGGAGCAAGGCTCAAATCTCGGGGTGTAAAGAAGGTGAGCAACATAGATATGAAGTATGCTATTTTTACAGGTTGCCAAGTATACTTATGTAGAATCAATGATATAATTACCACTATAATTATGCCTATATATATATGCACCTAAATTTTAAGACTACAATAACTAATCATTTATAAATAAAATTCAGACAGACAAAGGCCCAATTGTACAACAATCTAAATTAAGCTACAGGCCCAAATAAAATAGGATTACTTATATGGGTGGGGTGTGGGGGTGTGGGGGGAACTCTGGGATTAGGAATTTTCAAAGGTGACCTATAGAGCCAAATCATAGAGATTGGATTATTTGTAATCTTACTAGTAATGTATTATAGTTTATTTTGTGCATGCATTGCTGATATGTACTACATGGCAAGGTTGATGATAGTGTCTAATGACAAATGCTTCCTAGCTCATTGATGGTTTTAAGAGGAACTAGTCAGCAATCTTACGCTCCTGTCACTACAGGCAGACAGATATTGCAACAGGTCCCACAATTATAATGAGCTACTGTATGTTTAACTCTTAACTGCTGCCACAACAGCTTTATCATTGGGTTACTCATAGTTAGCCAGGCAGACAAAATGGGACTAGAATTACCCAGCAGATGCTTCTACCTGAGATCTGCCCATAATTTTGACATTGACCCAGTGTTAAAGTTGATTCTTCTAAAACTCTGTAGCACTTTAGAGTTAAATAATATGGGACCTGTCACTACATCATACTGCCTGTGGTTAGGGCATTATGATCTTGCAGACAGTTCTCTTTAAAGATACTCAAATGAAGGTAATGGAAGGTTTTTGAAGGCTCCTTTGAAGTTGGGAACACAAAACATTAATTGCCTCACAGTACGATTTCCTTTTCAGATAACAGTATTGTTTAGGTAAATTGCACCAGCCATAAAGCAAGAAAGGACTCACTCTTTGGATTGACTCCCAGGACAAAATTAACCACCTCTTGTTCTCTGGGCACTTGTCAGGTCTTTCTTATGCCTCATGCTACGAGTCTGGCATTATTCAAATCAGTGCCGCTAGTGTTTTGACGTAAGAGTGATATCAAACTACAAAAATAATTCCCATGCACCTGTAGGAATTTGTACATTTCTGAACCAGGTAGTAAAATGTATTGTATACTTCTAGTATTTCATTAAGAGTGATATCTCCCGACCGTAGAACAGTCAGTAGAAGAATGCAGCTTTGATAAAGTATAACAGAGACTTATCAGAGGTATTGTCAGCTACAACTGTGAAGGGATGGCGAGAGGGCCCCTCTTGAGGTGTAGTATAACTAGATTCTGGAACACACAGACCTTTGTGAAGCAACGGCTGTCATTGATGCATAATGGTTAAAATAAATGTCATTTATGCTCCCTAGTGCTATTAGAAGGTCAGTTATTTCCCTGTTTCCCCGAAAATAAGAAAGGGTCTTATATTCATTTTTGCTCCAAAATATACATTATTTTTGGGGTAGGTTTTATTTTCAAGTAAACAGGGTTGTAATATAACGATAGTCAAGAAAAGGTTCCAATAGTAGTCTGCAATTTGTAGATGGTCTGTAGTGTTACCTGACAAGAAAGGAAGTCTTCAGCAAGAACACATAAAAGAAAGGTAAGATATGAACTGTCTATGGAAGTTTGATGGACTGTAAAGCAAGCAGAAACAGCATTTCAGACATTTGGTAGTTTAAAGCTCTACTGCTTGTACGACTAGTGAGAAAAAAAAACAAGAATAGAAAGCAGAATATTATCTACTGACAAACGAGCGTGTGACTGTGATGTCTGATGATAGGATAACTAGAGTAGAAGCCTTTCAAAGCATCATGTTTCCAGTGCAGTAGGCTACTGACTCATATAGTCTACAGTATATGGGATCATTTTCTGCTATTTGTTCTCAAAGGTGAATTGTAAACTTATCAATTGGCATTGAAAGTAATGAAATAATAATGATTCAGTAAACAAAACTTGTTATTTAACTATTTTCAGGTAGCTATTGTAGTAACTGATGGTCGACCTCAGGATGGTGTAAAGGATATATCTGCTAGGGCACGAGAAAGTGGATTGGAGCTATTTGCCATTGGAGTGGGACGTGCTGATATGACCATCCTACGTCAGATTGCCAGCGAGCCCCTAAATGAACATGTGGACTATGTGGAGAGCTACAGTGTGATTGAGAAGCTTACCAAGAAATTCCAGGAAGCATTCTGTGGTAAGTCACAAATAAAAAGCATATTTAAAAATATGCAGGGCCAGCCCGAGGTTAGACGACAGCCTGTGTGAAGTTTTCTTTTGGCAGCTATCTCACACAGTAGGCTTCTTTTAATGAAATACTTGGCATAAGTAAGTGTACAACTGATACATACAGTACATCTCTTATGCTGTTTTGTGTCCTAATAATGAGCTTTTATTTATACGGTAGAATGAACTGCATTGTGATCATCAAATAGGCAGATTTTAGCTCTGCTCTCTCTCAATTAGACCACCCCACTGGCTGGACCCTACAAGATGCAATCGACGAACACCTCATATCTACAGGAATGAATAAAAGCTGATTCATTTTCCAATAGTCTTTCTATATCAATCTCTGCTTGCTGTCATCCAGTCCTTAATAGTGGATAATAATGTGCCCGAGTTATGTGATCCCACAGTAAAGTAATGAGAGTTCTGTCTTGTAATGACAAGTTCATCTTTGTGGTCACATGGCCCGGACAGATTGTCATTCACTATGAAGGACCCCACTGGATGAAAGCAAGCAGAGATCTGGAAAGGTATCTTGGTACAAAGGTATTTTGGAAAACTGTATAACTGCTTATTTAAAAAAACAAACAAACTTATATTTAATGAAACTAGAATAGCTTTTCAAACCTTCTATTTCAGCTTTTTTTCTCGCCATTGTTGAGTGTCTCAGATCTCAGACTTCCACCATCCCACACTAAGGCCTCATGCATGCGGAATCCGACCCTGCCCGCAGCCGAGGACAGTGCTTACCTGTCCAGGTCTTCACTGCAGATGTGTGCGGAAGCGCCGGTCGGTGCACACGTGCAGTAGAGATTCGTTTTTCATTTCCTGCTTTCCCACGGAATCCATGGCCCATCCGCAATTCAATTGTGGATGGGCCGATGATCGGATGGCTTCCTTTGACTTCAATGGAAGCCATCCATGCGGAAACCATAGCAAAATGGAGCATGCTGCGATTTGTTTTCCGGACCAAAAAGTCAGCTAATGAATCCGCATGCTTTAATTCCGATGCGGATGCCCATGTCTTCCTATGGGCGGCTTAAACTGAGGATTGTCCGAGCAGTTGCCAAATTCAAATTTGCCCGTCGACACTGGGCCTTAGGCTGGGTTCTCACACTGTGGTTGCATTATGGCCACAATGTGGTTGCCACTTAGTTTTTCGAAAATTGCGGTAAAACCAAAGCTTTTTTTGCAGCAATTAAAAAAGAAAACTGCTGCGAAAAGCACACAGTGGCCATAAGGGGGGTGGAGCCAAGCATTATTACCTGAGGCCCCATTACTAGCAGCAGCAAAACACAAGCAAGAGCTAGTGATACTTGTGAAGATATCTCCTTAAAGAGGACCTTGTATCGGCAGGGGCAGAGTCTGAGTGCCTCACTAGATTGCACTTGGCAGCTCCTGGGTGGGGTCCACTATATGAACCCCTGACTCAAGCATCCAATCAGGGTTGTCACAAAGGGTTCTGCTAACAGACAAGGGGAAAAAAAAGGGGTTACGGACATCTCTGGAGGATCTCTGTCACTTTCTGACAGTCTGCTCTCTGCAGCTTACTAATGTGTACAGCTGAGCTGACATGGCAGAATTGCATCCTTTTCATACAGGGAAAGGCATGCTTCCTATATGGTTGCACACCCATAAGGCTAGCCCTGACCATATGTTTATCTGTGAACATACAATTTGTAATTCTTATTTTAGTATGTACTCATCTGTCTTTACAATTTCCTTGCACAGAAATGGCTGATCTCTGCTCTACTGGAGATCATGACTGTCAGCAAATTTGTGTTAGCACCCCTGGGTCCTACACCTGTGCCTGCAGGGATGGATACACATTAAATGATGATGGAAAGACCTGCAATGGTAGGGATCAAATAAAACATGCCACATAATTGTTTTGCTTTGACCACTCATGGTGATGGTAATGATAATAAGTTTTTCCTTTCTTATAGCCTGTGGTGCTTCAGCTTTTGATCTGGTGTTTCTAATTGATGGTTCTAAGAGCGTTCGCCCAGAGAACTTTGAACTTGTCAAGCAATTTATCAATCAGATTGTGGAATCAGTGGATGTTGGTGACAACAAGGCACACGTTGGGCTAGTTCAGTACTCCAGTGCAGTAAGACAGGAGTTCCCCTTGGGCAGATTTAACAACAGGAAAGACATTAAGACCGCTGTAAAAAAGATGTCTTATATGGAGAAAGGAACCATGACTGGTCAAGCCCTCAAGTATCTCATTGACAACACTTTTACCATCTCCAATGGAGGAAGACCAGGTGTTTCAAAAGTTGGCATTGTCTTTACTGATGGCCGTTCCCAGGACTATATCAATGATGCTGCACTGAAGGCTAAGGAACTTGGTAAGGCAAATCATGCATTACATTTCCTAAACTAGATATCCAAGCAAGGTTGGACATCACTGTGTATTTAGTAGATGATTCCCTTCTCCATAGTTTTACAAGGTTTTTATCGTCTTTTATCTGGACATTGTTATTTTGAACAAGCTATATGAGTGAAACTGTATTTTTATAGACATAAACTTCAATTATTTATTAGTATGCCTTTATGTATGCCGCTCTTATTCTTAAACAATAAGATTAATTAGAGTTGTACATATTATACAGGTTATAAGATGTATGCAGTTGGCGTAGGCAATGCTGTGGAGGATGAACTACGGTTGATTGCCTCCGAACCAGTGAATGAGCATTATTTCTATACAGCTGATTTCAAGGCCATGAAAGAAATTGGCAAGAAGCTTCAAATGAAGATCTGTGTTGGTATGTGCTACACAACTGTACATTAAGGTCAGTCTCACAGGAGCATATTACAGTCATATTTAGATTCCTATGATGCTGTGAATTCATGGTTAGTAGACCTAATATGCTCATGTGCAACTGCTCTAACTGAGATTATAGACCGTTTCGTTAACAACTAATATTTAATTTTTATACTTTCAGAAGAAAATCCCTGCGAATGTGAGGCTATTGTGAAGTTCCAGACCAAGGTGGGAGAGCTCATCCAGGCATTAACAAAGAAAAATATCCTCTTTATAAAGTTATAGTCATCCTAATAAAATTTACAACGGGTGGTTTGAGAGAAAAAAATACTGTTACGCAGTGATAAGATAAAGCTGCCAGATGTTACAGTAAATAACTAATACCACTAGTCAGTTTCCAAATAATTAGAGATGAGCGAGTATACTCGCTAAGGCACATTACTCGATCGAGTAGTGCCTTAGCCGAGTATCTCCCCGCTCGCCTCTAAAGATTCAGGGGCTGGCGGGGGGCGGGGGAGAGCGGGGAGGAACGGACTGGAGACCTCCCTCTTCCTCTCTCCCGCCCGCTGCCCCCCACTCCCTGCCGCAACTCACCTGTCACCCGTGCCGGCCCCCGAATCTTTAGAGATGAGTGGGAAGATACTTGGCTAAGGCACTACTTGCTCGAGTAATGTGTCTTAGCGAGTATACTCGCTCATCTCTACAAATAATATTACCATATATGGGCACACAATACTACCATTTAATATATAAAACCTCCAAATAGTGCAAATAATACCAGCATACAATGAGAATATAATACTACTATATAGTGCCCAAATAATATTTAGTATAGAAATAATATTCACATACATCACCAACATAATACCGTTCTATAGAATTCAACACTTAGTAGCGTTCAAATATTATTCCCACATAATATTGGAACGCAATGTCCAAGTAATACCGTCATGCATCAATACATAATATTGGATGACTTAAATGTGGTAAAAAGGTTAAGTGTATAATCATACGGTGATTGTGTTAATGGTGACTCTTTTGTTAGCCTAGGATTAATAGTTAAATTCCTACTGGTCTAGGATAGTGAAGAGGAGTTAATTATAAAACATCTATAGTAGGTAGGGATTTAGTAAAGGCTTTATACCAGTTGTCTAGCATGAAACAAGTCGCAAATTATATGCAAGTTTTTGCCATTTCGTTGGGTTAGTGATGGTTTAGTGGGAAGGGTTTTTTTGGACTGACAGATTTACTATAATTTATGCCAGAAATTGGTGTAAATTATAATGCAGGTCTCATAGCAGGCGTAGAAAGTAATTACTGGCACATGGACGGCATGTCCATAAATTTGGTGCATCTGAGGGGAGTGATCACTGAGCTCTGTCATTGGCTGCAGCAGCCTGTGACATCCTGCTGCAGCCTTTAAACATTACATCAGAGGAGACACCCAAAGCTGCAGCATTTGATACAGTGGGAAGCCAGGAGGGGTATCATCTGGTTTGTGTTTTTTAGACATGGAGAGCCTGTTGGTACAATATTTAAATAAGTCGAGCAACCCCTTAAATGATAATGAGATGATTGTAATAATGCAGGAATATAATATATCAATGTATTTGTAGAAAAAATACTTTACTCTTCATAACTAATGATAAAAAGAAATACCATATTTTTTGGACTATAAGACGTACCTGACTATAGGATGCACCCAGGCTTTAGACAACAGAAAATAAGAAATAAATATTTTATGCCTAATGTCACCAACTTCTCCACAGTAGTCCTAGTTTTTTGGTGTTGTAGGGTAGAAAGCGGGTTAATATTTTATTCTAATAGTATTAGAATCTGCAATAATAAAGGGGATGGGAGGGCACAACAGCACTCCTGTGTGAGTAAGCCCTATTTAGTTCTCCAGCGGTGATGAAGTGTCAACATGGATTTTCTCTTTGGATGGAAATCCTTATGTTTTGAACCAAATGTTCTAATAAATGTTTGTTTTTCAACTTCAATGGTGCTCAAGGAATACATACTAGCATATATCTTTCTGCACATTTGTACATTCACTCATGCCATCTCTGTGCACTGAGAGTTCACTGTGGAACCAGACACCTGCATTCCTGATGTATTGTAGCTATGATGTCCTCTGACCACTTACTCTTCATTCACTTGCACATTATCTCTCAGTGCTTAACCCCTTCCTCAGTAATTCTTCTGCTTTAATAACTGCATAGTATTAAACAGCATTGCTTGCACTCATGACCTCAATGCTCTGTCTATAGAATACAGCCTTATCACTGTCGCAGATTGCCTGTGTGCTGGGAAACAGAGATATGATTTAGCTGGAAAGGAGGAATAAGAAGAAAGATAAAGAGTTTAGGCAGTACGTGTAGTTGGGGTAGGCTAGGATCAGCCAAAGTGAATGCTCAGCTTGCTGCCTAGGGGGCTAGGAGGGATATCACTGTTCTGCGCTTGGCTGGACAATGAACAGACAGGGAAGAATGGAGACCATTCAGACTATAAGGCACAGGGACACTTTAGGAAGATTTATGCTATTTCTTACGGTCAGATAACTATGCTAAATGTGTTAGTTTGTTTAATACATAAGGTTCTCCAGAAAAGTAAAGTATAGTATATGTTGCAGCAGTGTTTTCATGCATTAGATGGCATCAAACATCTTGGTTATTCGCTCATGATTTCTAGCCAGTGCCCCATATTTGCAGTTGTGTTCTTTAACAACCATAGACCCCATAACAACGACAGCTATAGTGTCTCTATCACAATACTTACATAACTGTGACACCCATAGTGTCCCATAGTAGGGATATCTGTAGGCTCCTTCACTATTCTCCTCGTCTGCAAGAAAAAGATGTGAACAGTCAGAGAGCAGATGAACACATTTCATTTTGTCTCTCAGTGCTGATCGAAGGTCACTGCTGAGTGTAGGTTATTAAGCTCGTAGGAGCAGTCTGTGGATATTAGCTCTTCTCAAACAGACCCAGTTGGGAGGACTCTACCTTTCCTCCGGACTCATGAACAGTCCAGATTAATTGGCAAGTATGGTTTTATGGTTTACCCACTTAGATGCACGATTCTGATTGCAATCAATTCTTCTTGTTATTATTATAAATTGCCTTGTGAATTATTACCAGTTTACATTTCTTTAACGCCTTCCTCACTCGAAGCTGTGTCCAAGAGAATCACTGCCCTGGAGAACAAAATCACAGTTTGAAGAAAACATGTCCTTTCACTCCTTTAATGTTGGGGCTTTCCAACCCTTTATTTTTTGAGGCTAAAAATCATTCCCCACTTCTTGCCTACATAAAGAGCCTCTATCCTTGAACTGTCACATGGATGATGAAACACCATGGGTTGCTGGCGACATGTATTGGATTCTACCATCAGACACTTAGTCCCTGGTGGGGATGGGCATGATGCATCCTGTGAATGACGGCAAACAGATACCACCTGTTCTTTTTTCCATGTAAAAAGTGCCTAGACACACATGTATATACACATCTATATATAAAGATAGATATATGTTCCTATATATACAGTATGTATATAGATATATGTCCTTATATATAAGATATATTTATATACACGTATGTCAAAAAACTTCACATTTATATATGTCTATACGAAAGAAATAATACATTACAATGTGTGTATATATAAATGAGCAAATAAACTACTCTAGACACTCATATGTATGAAGCATATCTCAAAGATTACCACAACCAAAAACTCTAGGTCTAACTTAAGATGTATTGGTTGGAAGGTAAATATCTTCAAATATCCTATAAGTCTATAACTCAGAGGCTGAGCTAGCCGAAGATGCCAAATGATGGCAATTAAACACACGGTAGCACTCTACTTGCCTCCAAAATATGCATTGCAACAGTTTCCATATAGCATTTTATTCTAACACACAATAATATACGTTCTCTTATTGAACAGGCTTTCAAGCAGGAATACGAAATATTGCACAGTATTTGTGACATCACATTACTACTTCTCATTTGATGACACAATTCTTCCATTCGTATATTTATAACTATATCTATACATACATTGCTATATGTGTGTATATCTACTTTTGGAAGGAATATTTGCTTTCCTTGTTAAAAAAGAAAGAGTATATATAATGTATATATAATATAAATATTTGATTTTTTTATATTCAACATTCACCTTGCTGTCCTCATGAATCATACATTCTGCTTGTCAAAATGACTTAATTTAAAATGTTAAACAGATTTCTCTGCCAAAATAAAAAGGAAATTAAACCATAACTAACTGCACTTGTCTTGATGTTTAGCAGTCTTATCATTGGAACCGCTCTTCTTCTACCCAGTTGTCCTTGTAGCTGAACTTTGTGCTAGTGAAAGTACTGTGTTCTGAGGGAAGAGAAGATCTAGACACACATAAACCCAGGATGGGGACTATCATTAATCTCAGGATTTAAGGGCTTAAAGGGGTTGTCCCGAGGCAGCAAGTGGGTCTATACACTTCTGCATGGCCATAATAATGCACTTTGTAATGTACATTGTGCATTAATTATGAGCCATACAGAAGTTATAAAAAGTTTTATACTTACCTGCTCCGTTGCTGGCGTCCTCGTCTCCATGGTGCCGACTAATTTTCGCCCTCCGATGGCCAAATTAGCCGCGCTTGCGCAGTCCGGGTCTTCTCCTCTTCTCTATGGGGCTCCGTGTAGCTCCGTGTAGCTCCGCCCCGTCACGTGCCGATTCCAGCCAATCAGGAGGCTGGAATCGGCAATGGACCGCACAGAAGCCCTGCGGTCCATGAAGACAGAGGATCCCGGCGGCCATCTTCAGCAGGTGAGTATGAAGACGCCGGACCGCCGGGATTCAGGTAAGCGCTGTGCGGGTGGTTTTTTTAACCCCTGCATCGGGGTTGTCTCGCGCCGAACGGGGGGGGGGTTTAAAAAAAAAAAAACCCGTTTCGGCGCGGGACATCTCCTTTAAACACATGGGTGCATGCGCAAATATGCTCGCCGCAACGGAGTGTATTTGCGTATGGACCGGTGAAAAGTCTTCTTTTTCTTAACAGTTCAAACTCGGCGCAATTGTGAGCGAGAAAGAAAAAGACGAAAGATAGGGCAGAGCATCTTTTTTCGCACGTATAAAATATAAGTGCGAGAAAGTTAGGGCAAGTTCTATCTTTCCTTGCGCATAATAATATTGCACAAGAATCAGGCTAGTGAAAATGGAATCAATGGCTGTGATTCGTCACTTATAGCGGCCATGATTCTCACAGCCACAGAAAGCTCCGCAAACACTAATGTGCACTTAAGCTCTAAGAATTTGCTGTAAAAATACAAGTTGCTTCTCACGAGTCATGTTACCTTTTAAAAGCAATTAGCAATAACTCTATGAGCATTTCAAGGAATATGGTAATGGGTGCTAGACCAGTGGGGCCTGACATCTGGGAACTTAGCCAACCACACCCCTCCGAAAGATGATAAATGTCTATGGAAAGAATAAAACCTTTTTAAAGGCAAAAAAACCCACATTTTCTAGAGCTCCACACTACCATAAGCACAATTGCAGACGCTTTAGCGCAATGTATTTGCATTATGAACAAGGTGGTTTTGTGCACATATCGGTGTATTTTACTGTACTTTTTGCGCACGCAGGGCAGGAGTTTTTGCGCATGAGACACTTCCACACCCTGATTTAAATTCTTTGTAGCCATATTTGCAGTTACTGCGCCCCATAACAATCACAATACGCACAGACATACAGCATGCTGCATCTTTACCACAGAAAAGAAAGGGGTGAGATTACCTTGAAATCAATGGGTTCTATTCTTTATGTATTTGCGAGCACAAATACGCCCATTTGAAACCGCCCTTATAGTCAACATTAGGACTCCTTCACATGGACGTAGTTGCGCACATATTTGTGCGTGTAAAACTTGCACGCACTATATGTAGAGAATAGAACCCATTGATTTCAATAGGTACATTCTCAATCTTTTTTTGTGTGTGTAGATTGGAAAAAAACAACATGTTCTGCTTTTGTGCGCATTTGCGCACTAAAGTTACCGATAGAAGTGTATAAGAGATGCACAAATGCACGCACAATACACGCACAAATACAATATGGTGTGCAATTCTGTGAAAAAAGAATGCATCTGGACCTCATTAGGCAAAATAGCCTTTTAAATCGGGGTATGGCGGAGTCCCGAGAGCAAAATCCCTGCACTGCATGAGAAAAAATAGAGTAAAATGGGCCAATATGCACACATAGCTGCCTCATTCATAATGCAAATACGTTGTCTTGAAGTGTGCACAATTGCGCATATGCTCGTGTGAAGCCGCCATTAGTGACCAAAGTAGTAGAAAGTAGTGATATGCAACTCTACTAGGCGGTATTTTAAATGTAATTCTAAGATGTGCTGCAGACAAGTGTCACTACTACAATTATCAGGTTTACTGCTTCCACTAGGCCAGTCACCTCTTACATCTTTACTTTATGTTCAAGGAGATTTTGAAGGGAATCTGTCAGCTACTTTAAGCTCTATTAGCTAACCTTGTGTGCTCAAAGCAACTGACAGGCTGACTCTGTGTCAGCTGTCAATTCTGCCACTAAACACATCCAGCGGACTACATAGCATGCATATAGAGTTCCCATAGGGCTCACCTGTGTATTCCGTGAATTATACTGCAGTAACAGGTTAGAGATACTTCACTTATAGGGCTCAAAGTAGCTGATAGAGTCTTTATCTACACTTAGGTTGTAAATACAATGCATTACAGATCTGGCACTACTCCAGAGTGGTATTATTGTAACTTGATACCACCAGGAAGTCCTGGAGGAGACACGATTGACAGGGGCTGATGCCCCCTGTACGTGAATGGCTGCAGAGCTCATTGGCCAGCAGGTCCTGGAAGGCCACTAAGGATTTACAGCAGTAAGGGGCTTCCCCCGGCAGTGCACCAGAAGTCATAACCCCTGTGGAAGTGCAGCGTGAGGTCGCTGAGGATTTCCAGCAGCAAGGGGATTTCCCCCCGGTGGGCGGCGAGAAGATCGAACCCCCCTCACTGTAGAAGCGCAGCGCGGGGTCGGCAGCAGGGAGGCAAAATTTCCACGCAGTGGCTTTTCCCCCCGACTTTGGGTCACAAGTACACCCCTCTTTCTTCATGGGCAAAGTTCTGTCCCGTGGACTGCAGCAACATTGGGACCTGTCAGCAGGGGAGCGCCCGTCAGCTGCCTGCCAGGACGCAGCACAGAGGTGGCGGTCAGCCAGGATGCGTGAGTGTTACCCTGCACATGGAATAGGGGACAGCTGCTCCACTTACACTGCTGGCTGCAGCGTGTGGATTGATTTGTGCGTGCCCTGCAGGCTTAGGGTGAGGGGAACATTTCATCTTAGGCTTACATTATTAGATGTTAATGCTGCCATGTTACAGCGGAAACATGGCAGCATTTACAGGTAATAATATAACCCTAAGAAGAACAGTAACCCTCACCCTAAGCCTGTAGGGCACGCACAAATCAATCCACACTGTGCTGCTAGGACCTTCCAGCCTTGACCCTATCAGGAGCTAGGGGTGTGACGGGGGCATTCCTCCTGTCAAACCCCTAGCTTCCAGTGGCGTCAAGATACAATAATACCCTCTAGAGTTAGGACTTAGTCAGACGAGCATTTTTTCATGCATTTAGGTACATGAAAAAAAGCGCAAAACGCATGCAAAAATATTTGCATGACCGAAGCGGCAGACGCATTTTTAAATTCACACTTATTATGTAGTCACACAGTGGCAAAATTCACACATAAAAGTGCGGTCCCATCTCTATTCCCTGCTTCGGCTGTGACAGCTGCAGCAGGGGATTCTTTAGATGTGAAACCCCTAGATGCTGTCACATCCAGGGGTTTCACCTTGTGGTCAATGGGCCCAGTGGCAGCAGTGGTGGCCCCATTGAAAACATACAGAGCAGATCGCGATGCTCTGCCACAGCTGTGACAGCTGTGGCAGAGGATTTCTTCACCTCTGCGGGGAGTCCCCTCATCACTGAACACTGTCCCCGGCAGTCTTCTTGAAAGTGCTGCCTCTGATTGGCTGAGCACAGGGATCAATCACAGACAGCTCTCAGCTGTCATTCAATGGCTAAGCACTGCCTCTGATTGGTCACAGCGCCCAGCCAATCAGAGGCAGTGCTTTCTGGAGGTGGGGATTTTTCAATCCCTGGCCACCAGAATACAGAGAAGACTGACGGAGATGGAGAAAAGAGCTGGACAGCACTGATAGGTGTTACCTTCTTTTTTTCCTTTTTCTACAGCTAGGGATAATTTTCAGGGAAGGGCTTATATTTAAAGCCCTTCCCCGAAAATCCCTGCAGGGCTTGCCATCATCCCATTGCTTTCAATAGGGCGGCAGAACATAGATCAGGTATGTACAGTATGCCCATTCATGTGTTATTTTGAAATGTTGCAGCATTTCATGATAAACATACTGTGAATTTTGACCTGGAAGGATGCTCTAAGTCAGGGGGTGGTGCTGTGCTGACCTCTCCCTAGCCTCATCTTGTACAGTGATAGCTCTCTCCCTATTTGTATATAGGAAGTGAGCTGTCACACTACGTGATGTGCAGGAGAAGAGGCTGGCCTCGTCTCCATGACTTGGTGCGCCCTTCTAAGTCAAACTTCAAAGTATGTTTATTCTGAAATGCTGGGGCATTGCAGAACAACAAATACATCGGTGTACTGTACATACCTGTCCTGTGTTCATGTTTTCCATGGCTGCAGTTACTGCCAGTTTTGGCCCACCTACAACATGAAGCCAATTTTTTTTTTCAGGGCCACTATGGGTTCCCAATCTGCACCTGGTGCTTATTTGTTTGTGGCAAAATTTTCCAGCCCATGTTGAACTACCCTAAAAGCTGATTCATCTTTCTATTTGCTTCTCAAAACTAAACAAACTGATATGTAAGAATGCAGTATTTCTCTCTATCATATAACATAGTTCATAAAAACAGGTTCTGGAGCAATGCAGATTTGATGAAGATTCTCCACAAGCATATGACTATACTAATAATCCATCATTTCTGGGACTTCTGAAGCTTGATCATTTTTTTTAGATATTCTACTTCAGTGTTATACGATTTTACTATTTACCAAAGTTATCACATCACATGTGGTCAGAGCTAGAGAGTTAGATATGTTTCTCTTAGGTCCAACTGTAGGCTGCTTATAAGCTTTATAGTCATAAATTTTCTAATGGTCCATTGAAAATTAGTGCTGAAATCTGATTGGTTGGATTTATGATTCTCCACCTTTCTTTGCGTTCGTTTTCATAACTCTTTCCCATGTGTTAGCCACTTGTTGCCCTTAATTCCTTGCCCCACTATGTTGACACCAGTGTGATTCAAGGTAATTTCCCTCTTAGCATGCTTCGTATCTTGCCTAATTTTTATCGACCTGAACTAAGGTACATATT